>NC_054471.1:44621084-45251501 GCF_017639515.1 Carcharodon carcharias | reverse complement strand
AATAAGACCCAAGTTTTATAGGTTTTTATAAAACTAGATTGAGCATTTATTAAGAGAAATTTTAAATACATACATAAAATACTACTATGACGACTTCAAAATCCCCAACTTAATTAACTCCCAATTACACTTTTGTTAAGGCAACAGTAAGGCAGATTTTAAAAGACCCAGGCAAAGAAACATGATACCCTGAACAAGTTGATATCAAACTGAGTTTTCTTAACTTCAGTCCTCTGAAGACAGCAGCTCGAGACATAGGGCTGAAGGCTTTTCATACTTGTAAGATCTTAATGCCTGCCCTTACACACAGCCCTTGCTCCTCCTTTAAACATATCTTCCTCTTTAAATGCAAACACTCATTGTTTCACCATGTCTTTGGACTTTATCTCCTTGATAATAAAACCCTTTCATAGCACTAAGTTTTACCAGTAAGCCTTGGGAAAAATAAACACACTGTTTCTAAACTTCACCTGGCGAGGTGACACATTTCACCCCTCCTTTGAAAACAATCTAGTCTGGTTTATTTTGAAATGCAAATGTTCCCTTGACACCTATGTTTCATAACTTCGCCATGTTTATCTAATTAACATTTCAAACCTACTCTCTCTTCTTAGATTAAAGCACCCAGACTACCTACCTCTAATTTGATTAAACCTCACACACATCCCACTATTACTCTATTTTACAATGAATTCCAATAACATTATGAGAATTATTATATCTTATTGACATCTGGTTGCTAACTCTTTTGTCACTGGAAACAGTTTCTCCCTATTTACTCTTATCAAAACCATTCATAACTGAGTACCCCTATCAAAACATCTCAACATTTCTGCACTAAAAACGTCAAGACCAGCTTCTCCAGTCTCTCCACCGAACACAGGAACAGACATAGGTAATTTGACCCTTCTTGCCTGTTTTGACATTCAACGAGGTCATGGTTGACATGTAACCCAACTCCATATCAGGCCTTTGCTCCATATTCCTTACTATGTTTGATTAACAAAATCCTATCAATCTTAGCTTCAAAATGAAGAATTGATCAAACGTTAATTGTCATGTGTAGATTTGCTAATTTCACTAAATTTTTTCTAAGTTTTAGACTGCACCCCCCCGCCCCCCCCCCAAAGTCCTGTTTACCCTAGCAATTCCCCATATCATCTTGAAACTTTGATCAAGTCACTCCTTAACCTTCTAAATTCCAGGGAATACAACCCTGATCCCCGATTTGTGGAATCTCTCCACGTAATTTAACCTTTGGATTCCAAGTATCATTCTGATAAATCTAAGCTGTGGTTCCTCCAAGGTCAATATATCCTTCCTAAGGTGCAGTGTCCAGATCTGCTTGCAGTATACCAGCTGTGATCTAACCTTTATATAGCTTCTTCTTATTGTGTCCATGGACAGTCTATACATGGCCTAGCCAGAACTGGACACATTTTTTGCGCCTTGTTGTTGAACTCAGCAAGATCTGCAACAGTGCAGGGTTCCTGTAGCGATAGACATTGTACAGCTGAAGCATGACTTCTATGCCCTAGTACGCTGATCCTCTAGATATAAAGGCAAACATTCCATTAGCGTTTGATTGTTTTCTGTACCTGTTCACACACAACATTTTAGTGAGCGATTTATCTGGACCACACCCCCTAAATGGCTCATTGAACCTCCAATGTTTCTTGCTTTGGTACATCTAGAAGGTTCTCTGTTCTATCCCTTTTAGATCCAAAGTGAATTACCTCATACACTGAAATGCATTTCAGTTTTGCCCATTCATTTAATCAATGATTTTGCTTTAAAATGTTGCATTTCCATCTAAACTGCTTACAATGCCACCCATCTTTGTGCCATCTGCAACTTGGATATATGGCTTTCTATCCTACCATCGAAATTGTTAACAAATATGGCAAATAGTTGAGGTCACTTGCAGGACTAATTCTGTCAATTAGAGAACTTGCCGCTATGCAAACTCTGTCTTCTGCCACTCAGCTAATTTCCTAACCAGGTTAATGTTGCATGAATTCCACGAGCTTCTCCTTTAGTTACAGTCTCTTCTACTATGTTAACCATCAAAAATGTGTACTTACATCCCTAAGCATCTCTAGTGCTGCAACCCTTTCGAAAATTGCACTACCTAAGTGCACAACATAAAAAATAGAAGTAGAGCAAATGGTCCTCCGAGCTTGCTCCACCATTCAAAACGATCACGGCCGATCTTCTGCCTCAACTCCATCCACTCTCCATATATCCCATAAAGCGTCCACACCCTCCAAGGTAGAGAATTCCGAAGATTCACAACTCTTTGAGCGAAAGAATTTCTCCTCATCTCAGTCCTAAGTGATCTGCCCCTTATCCTGAGACTGTGCCCCAGTGGTTTAGATTCCCCAGGCAGAAGAAACAACTTCAGTGTCTACTCTGTCAAACCCCTTCAGAATCTTGTTTCAATAAGATCACTTCTCATTAAGTTCATACGTCCAATGTACTCTGCCTCATCATAGGTTAACATTCTCACCCCAGCAACTACTTCTCCCTGGAACCAATCTAGAGAAGCTTCAGTGTATCATCTCCAACGTAAGTAAATACATTTTTCCTGAAATATGAGACCAAACCTGTGCACAGCACTTTAGGTTTGTTCTCATCAAAACCCTTTATAATTGTAGCAAGACTTTCTTATTCTTGTACTCTGGTGCCCTTTCAATAAAGGCCAAGATGCCATTTGCCATCTTAATTGATTACTCTCCCTGCATGCTAACTTTGTGTTCCTTGTATGAGTACATCCAAGTCCCTCTGAACATCAGTATTTACAAGTCTCATGCCCTTTAAAAAAAATTCTGCTTTTCTATTTTTACTAAAATGAATACCGTTAGAATCATATCTCTCAAAACTGTATTTTTCTTTTACAAAATCATAGGACATGGCATGATCTGGACTTTTTAAAAAAATCCCAGGTTAGCATCCAAAAGGTCATAAATTCACCTTGGAACTGTCAGCAAGCAGCCCTCTTCCAAGAAAAAAACCTGACCTTTATAATGCTTGAGAAAGATCTGGTTGCCTGTTTTGAAACTTAATTGATGGAGAGAGAAAAAAATCTTTAAAGGAAGGTTGGTAACTTGCTGGAAATCATTTTGGAGAGATGGTAAAAGATTTAAGTTGTGAACCTGCTTGTTTTGAAGGCAGTCTTGTTGGGGAACAAGCTGGGGAAGGAAGGCTACCCTAATTTGCTCCCTCTCTCTACCTTAGCCACACACAGTTGCAGACATCAACCTGTAGCCAGAGAACCCTCATCTGAGGGTAACTGGTCTGCATTTGGACCTCCAAAGCCAAGGCCAGTTGGTGAGAACTTCCAGATGTCCACTGGGACCAGAAGCTCATCTTCACATGAGAAGACTCCGGGTCGACAGTGCTGAGACCCTACAGACTTTATCCTTTTTTTTTAAAAAAAGGACCCATCCTCTAAAGCCCATCTCTGCAGAGAAACTCTGTCCTTTAGCTTGTCTGTATGAGTGTCTATGCACGTACTGGGGGAATTCTTTAGGAAGAGATAGTTATAGTCCCTGATTACAATTATGTGTTAACTAGATCCTGAAACTTGATTTAAAGGCGTTTTGTTTTATAATAAATTAATCATTGAGTTTTTTTTTTAAAAAAAGGAGCCTAGTCCAAATCTCTTTTCTTCTGGGTACTCTAAGTACCCAGAACAATTGACCATTTTGATGAGAAAATTAAACATTTAAATTAATGGTACGGCCTGCAAAGTAGTGGGGCCTGGTAATTCGTGCACTCCTCCCATCCCAGTCGTAACGATACCCTGACAATTCCCTACATTATATTCCATCTGCCTTCTTGTTGTCCACTTGCTTAACCTGCCACACAGCTTTTTGCAGCCTGTGTCCTCCTCTCAGCTTACATTCCCACCTAGCTTTACATCTCCAGCAAATTTTGCTACATTACTTAGACAAAGAAATGGATTGTAAATAGCATTGGCACCGGCACTGAATTGAACCATGCAGCACTCCAATAGTCGCACCCTTGAACGTGAAAGTGCTCAGTTTATCCATACTCTTTGCTTACTGCACGTTAACCAATCCTCTATCCATGCTAATATATTATTCCTAATTCCATGAGTCCTTTTCTTGCATTTTAATCTTTTGCGCAGCATCTTATTTAATACTTTTTGGAAATCCGAGTTTACTGATTCACTTTTATCTACCCTAGTTACAACCGCAAAAAGTTTGTAAACACAATTTCCCTTTCATAAAACCATGCTGATTTTGCCTGGTCATACTATAATTTTCTAAGTGCATTGTTAAGACTTCCTTAACAATAAATTCCAGTGTTTTCCCAATCAGGCTAAATTGCTGGTAGTTCTCTATTTTATCTCTCCCTTCTTTCTTGAAGAGCGCTGTTACATTTGCTAACTTCCAAGAATCCTTAGATTCTGGAAAAGTTCCAGAGGATTGGAGAACTGCCAATGTAACACCCATATTCAAAAAGGGAGGGAGACAAAAAACAGGTAACTATTGGCCAGTTAGTTTAACATCTGTTACTGGGATAATGTTAGAATCTATTATAAAGGATGCAATAACAAAGCATGTAGAAATGCATAAAATAATCAAGCAGAATTAACATGGCATCATTAAGGGGAAATCATGCCTGCAAAACGTATTAGAATTCTTTGAGGTAACTAGCAGGATAGATAAAAGGGGAACCCGTAGCTGTAATATATTTGCATTTCCAAATGGCATTCGATAAGGTACCGCACCTAAGGTTACTTAATAAGGTAAGAGCTCAAGGTGTTGGGGGTAAAATATTAGCATGGATAGAGGATTGGCTAACTAATAGGAAACAGAGTTGGGACAAGAGGGGCATTTTCAGGATTGCAACCTGTAACTAGTGGAGTACCATAGGGATCAGTGCTGGGGCCACAATTATTTATAATATATATTAATGATTTAGATGAGGGAAGTGAATGTACAATTGCCAAGTTTGTGGATGACAAAAATAAGTGGGAAGGCATGTGGTGAGGATGACACAAGGAGTCTACAGAGGGATAGAGACAGGTTAAGTGAGTGGGCAAAAACAAGGCAGATGGAATATAATGTGAGAAAATGTCAAGGTTTTGCAATTTGGCAGGAAGAATAGAAGAGCTAAATATTATTTAAATGGTAAGACTGCAGAAAGCTGCAGCAGGATTTGGGGGTCCTCATGCACGAATCCCAAAAAGCTAACATACAAGTTCAGCAGTTAATAGGGAAGGCAAATGTAATGTTGGCTTTTATTTCAAAGGGAATGGCGTATAAAACTAGTGAAGTCTTGCTAAAACTATACATGGCACCAGTTAGGTCACACCTAGGATACTGGGAACAGTTTTGATCCCCTTATTTAAGGAAAGATATACTGGCATTGGAGGCAGAACAGAGAAGGTTCACTGGGTTGATCTTGGGCATGGAGGGATTTTCTTATGAGGAGAGGTTGAGTAGGTTGGGCCTGGGCTCATTGGAGCTTAGAAGAATGAGAGGCAACCTTAATGAAACTTATAAAATTCTTAAGGGGCTTGACAGGGTAGGTGCTGAGAGGTTGTTTCCTCTGGTGGGACAGTCTAGGACCAGAGGGCACAATCTCAAAGCAAGGGGTTGCCCATTTAAGACAGATGAGGAGAAATTTCTTCTGAGGGTAGGGAATCCGTGGAATTCTTTACCCCAGAGGGCTGTAGAGGTTGGGTCGTTCAGCACATTCAAGGCTGAGAAAGACAGATTTTTAATCAGCAAGGGAATCAGGGTTATGGGGAAAAGGCAGGAAAGTGGAGTTGAGGGTTATCAGATCAGCCATGATCTCATTGAATGGTGGAGCAGGCTCGATGGGCTGAATGGCCTAATTCTGCTCCTACGTCTTTTGGTCTTATCCGCTGGGACCGTTGTACATTCTAGGGAATTTTGGGAAATCCTAACCATATCTCTGTAGCTATCCCTTTTATAACCTTAGTGTGTAGCCCATCAAGTTCTGGCGATTTGTCAGATTTTAGTCCCTTACATTATTTCAATACTTTTTCTCTGTCGATAAAGTGACCTTAAGTTCCACACTCTTACTATCCCCTTAGAAACCCTCTATTTCTGGTCTGCAAGTTGTATTTTCTACTGTGAAGACTGATACAACATAGTTGCTCAGTGTCTGCCATTTCTTCATTCTCCATAATTTCTTCTATGCCTGCCTCTAAGGGACTAAGATTTGCTCCTCCCTGGTACATTACCATCCATTTTTATATTCCTGGCTTATTTACTCAATTTTTTTTTCCTTTTTATCAACTTTTTGGTGGCCCTTTGCTGGTTTCTAAAACACTCCTAATCCTCAAGCTTACTATATTCTCTGCAACATTAATCTTTAATCGAATACTATCTTTAACTTCCCCAGTTAAGCCACGCATGGATCTTTCTTGCTGCGTGTGTTTTTAATAGAATACATTTTAGATTAATATTTTGAATTTAAAAAAATGTTTCCCACTGTATTTACCATCATAACCTTTAGTCTATTTACCCAATCAACCTTAACCAACTCTCATCTCATAACTATGTAATTAGCTTTGTTTAAGCTTAAGGTTTTTGTTTGTGACTGGAGTGTTGCATTCAAGCTTAATATGGAATTTAGTTGTATTATGACGACTTTTTCCTAAAGGATCTTTTACTTTGAGGTAACTAATTAACCCTAACTCATTGCACAATGCTATATCTAAAATAGCCTTATACCTAGTTGTTCACAATGTATTGTTCCAGGAAACTGTCACAAAAGCATTCTACAAACTCATCTCCCAAACCATCTTTGTCAATTTGATTTTCCCAGTCTATAAGATGATTGGAGTCCCCACAATTATTACATTGCCTTTGTTACAGCTCCAATTATTCACTGTTTAATGCTCTAACAGAATAACTACATTTAAGGGGCCTATAAATTACTCCAACAATATTGCCTCATTTTTCCTGCTAATATGTATTACTTCATACTTTTCTGCACTAAATTTCATTTCTACATGCTTACCCATTTCAGCATTCTGGCTGTTCTCCTAAAGTCAATTATTATCATCCTCATTGTTCATTGCATTTCTAGCCTTTGTATCATCCGCACACTTTGAAATTGTACCTTGTATACTGAAGTTCAAGTCAATAATACATATCAAAGAGTGGTGGTCCCTAATATTGACCACTGGGGAATATATTTCCCTTTAGTTTGAAAATGACATTCACCACTACTCTCTGCCTTCTGCTTCTGTCTCTTGGACAATTTTGTATCCATGCTGCCACTTTCCGTTTAATCTCAGTAGACTGGCCAATGGCAAGATCTGGCAGAGAGCCATCACAGAGGTGCTGGTCCTCTATACTCCTGTTAAATATGCCAATACAAGATTGCAATGATCTTAAGCAAGGGTGGCCTTTGCTGCACAGAGAAAGTAATTGCTGGTGAATCAAGAGTTCCTTATTTATAGAATGTCAGCATTTGCAATTTCACAAAATATATTTTTGCAACTAAAATCATGGTTCAAAGAACATAGCATCATTTGTTCCAAAAATACCATTTGAAAGTTATATTGTGAAATATACAGACAGCGTTGAGCACTACAAAAATGATTAATTGGTAGACTATGTTGGCATCAGGATAACAGACTTAACGTTATCTGTCCTTACTAAAGATGCTATTTAGATTATTTTTTTAAAAAAAATTACAAGATTGTTGTCTTGTTACAGGAATGGTATGACAACAGTCATGAAAAATAATAATTTCCATAATACTATTGTAATTTAAAGGTAGGTTAATAGTGGGGTTAGAGTTAGTTTCTCTGTATGTAGCTGTGTGTGTGGGGGGGCTTTAATTGAATTACAGATAGTTGGTTTGGGTGCTTTGATGTATTCAAAAGGAAACTAGGTTTCAAATGCAAAATACGTAAACATGGCTGAAGTTTTAGAATGTGAAGTGTGAAGAACATTTGCATTTTTAGATAAACCAGAAGCGTGAATTTCAAAGAGGGAGTAAGGTGTTACACCTAGCCAACAGAGGCTAAGCCAAACCGTGAGTTTATTTTTCCCAAAGATTACTGATAATTTGAGCACTGTGAAAGATTTATATTATGGAAAAAGTAAAGTTGCAAAGACATATTGGAACGATGGGTAAAGTTCAGTCAATGATGGAAGGGATGGAGGGAAGAAAAGGGAAATGGGAAAGTACAGTCAACCCTGATCTTGCTTCAACTGATATCCATATGCAGATATTTGAGCATGGGTCACAGAACAGCAGTGGCAGCAACCCTCGTCAACTTGACCACCCCATAGAGTGACTGGGCTGGAGATCAACTCAAACATAGACCGAGGATTGGTCGTGGCAACGCAACGTACTGTATTTTATATTTTCATGAAGGAGGGGAAACAAACTTGAGGGGCTAGTAGTTATTTTGACCCCAGAAAGAGATGATTCCCAACTTCCTAAATACCTCAAGTTTTGTACTGCACTAAACATGTCACTAAAGAAACATTAATTTGATCAAATATGCAAAAACATGCAAATATGTAGATATTTTTTATAATAAGGATAACTGCATTTTTGTTAACACATTAATATCAAACATGACATCTAAACTGTGCCAGTGTCTAACTCTGTATCACTCAACTGAAAGTAAACTAAATTTGCCAAACTATAATGCTGCTTGTAGTATGCACAAAGAAACTGGCCCTTAGAAAACACCCACCTACCAGTTTACAATTGAAGTTCACTTCTCCTATATCCATTACATTCTACTTCTAATGAGGACATATGTAAAAGATGAACAACCAATGCCCAAGTTAAATATGCAACGTCTAGTGATAACAAATATTTAAGTTTTATAGAACATTTCACAAAAAGCCTCTGTCCAAAATGCCTACTTTTATTGCAGTGAGGTTAAACAACGGGAAAATCACATATCCAAATGTAGCAATTAAGTGGTTTAGTTTTTCTTGCATAATATTCAATACCCTTAATCCAAGACAACTTTACTCATCATTCCTACTTTGTGATAGCCCAAACAGAACATACAAACACATTTTTTCTTTATTCTTTCATGGGATCTGGGTGTTGTGGACAAGGCCAGCATTTATTGCCCAACCCTAGTTTCCCATGGCTTGCTTGGCCACTTGTTGCATATCATTGCATTGTAACCAATTAAGAATGTCACCTGTGATAAGTCAACTGGATAGTAAACCTCTTCAAGTTACAATAGTAATTTTGTTTCCAACTTGAGATATTTTAACTTTGAGACAAAGGTCACTAGAATTCAATTAAGAAATCACGAGCAAAGCAGCAATAGCTAAAATAATAGATAAACATAGCTTTTGCTATACTTCAACCTCTAGAGTCAGAAAACTTGCATTTAAATTGCATACCATATTGTCAAAGATCACATGGCACTATTTCAAAGAACAGGGGAGTTATCCCCGGTGTCCTGGCCAATATGCATCCCTCAATTGAAATCACTAAAAATAGATTGTCTAATCATCATCACATTGCTATTTATGGGATCTTGAAAATCCACAAATCAACTGCTGTGTTTCCCACGTTACAACAGCAACCACACTTGAAAGGTGCTTAATTGGCTATAAAATGCTTTGGTATATCATGAGGTTGCGAAAGGCACTAGATATATACAAATCTTCCTTTTCTTTCTATTTGGAGAATACCCTGAAGTGTTTTACAACAAATAATTATTTCGCCAAGTGTTTTAATTGTTCTATAGGCAAACATGGCAGTTAATATTGGACACTGCAATGTTCTAGAACTGGCAAATGAATAGAAGCTAGAAATCATTCAAATACTCGTTAGGTACTTCCGGATGTGTACACATTTTTAGTTTGATATCCTCAAAAAATTCCATTGTTTAGGTCGGCACAGAGTGTCAGGAGACTAGATTGAAACCCACCGAGGTGGGCCATCATTGTGGCTGTATGATTGTAGTGACTTTTGGAGAGAATTCCAAGGTGAGATCTTCGAAGGTGAAGATTGGATCCTCGTGAGAGCAACAGAGCTTCAACAAGATTGAGTCAACCAATGTTTACTGACATCTGGGTGGTTTATTCAGAAATCCGTGAAATCTGTTTTGGTCGCATCTGCCATTTATTGTGGCATGGTGCTTGCGGTGTGTTCAACCACAAGTTGTCTGTTAATTCACATGTATCTCATATTAACCTTGAGTGGTACAAGATAGATATTATGAATAGTTTTATCTTAGTTGCCTTAGTAAAATTTATTTTTGTTTATTCAACACCAGTGGAATCTTGTGGTTTTATTCACTTAGCAAGCATCTTGAATATTAAACCAAATTTTGTCTAACCAAAAAAATGTTATTGGTTCCGAACTGGATCATACCAAACATTTGGGGATCTGGTCCAGGATCATAACATAACGAAACTCAAAACACACAAACGTACAGCCAAAAAGTGACAAGCATAGCCAAATGAGTCAAGCTAGCAAGAGAAAATAAATTTATTAAACCAAAAAATTAAATGAGCCCATTGTACATTCAACTCAGTTTTTCGACTCCCACTCTTAAAATGAAACAAACACACAGGCTATCGTATTAAACATACTCCCTGAAGAACCCAACAGGTACAAGCAAATCCAAGTAATACTGGCCCAAATTTAATTAAAATAGAACTTTCCAAGATTAATGTTAACTCATTGTATAAGGAGACTGAGAATAAATGATTGTCTACAATCATACATCCAACTCATATGGCCTGTTCCCAATGGCATAATACTTAAAACTAAATCAAAGAATTGTTACAGCACATGAGGCAGCCATTAGGCCCATTGCGTGCCTGCACCAGTTCTCCAAATGAGCATATGACTTAGTAGTGCCATTCTCCTGCCTTTTACCTGTACCATTCCACATTGTTTCTATTCAAATAATCATCTAATGCCCTCTTGAATGCCTCGATTGAGCCTGCCTCTACCACACTTCCAGACAGTGCATTCCAGATGCGAACCATTCGCTGTGAGAAAATGTTTTCTCTCATCACATTTGCTTCTTTTGCAAATCACCTTAATTCTGTGCCTTCTCATTCTTGATCCTTTTACAAGCGAGAACAGTTTCTCCCCATCTGCACTGTCCAGCCCCCTCATGATTTTGGACACCTCTATCAAATCTCCTCTTAATCTTCTCTCCAAGGAAAACAGTCCCATTCTCTCCAATCTATCTTCGCAACTGAAGTCTCTTATCCCTGGAACCATTCTTCTAAACCTCTTCTGCACTCCCTCTCCAATGCATTCACATTCTTCCTATATTGTGGCGCCCAGAACTGTACACAATACTCCAGCTGAGGTCTAAGTAGTGCTGTATATAAGCTCAACATAATCTTCTTACTCTTGTAATCTATGCCTCTATTAATAAAGTCCAAGACACTGTGTGCTTTATTAACTGCTCTCCGCCTATCCTGCCACCTTCAATAATCTATGCACATATACACAGGTTCCTCTGCTTCTACACCCCCTGAAGATTTGTAGCCCTTATTTTATATTGTCTCTCCATGTTCTTCCTACCAAAATGCATCACCTCTCACTTCTCCGCATTAAACTTCATCTGCCACTTGTGTCCAATCCACCAATTTGTCTATGTCCCTTTGAAGTTCTACATTGTCCCCCTCACACAGTTTACAATGCTTCCAAGTTTATCATCTGCAAACTTTGAAATTGTCCCTTGCACACCAAGATCTAGATCATTAATATATATCAATAAACGCAAGGGTCTCAATAACGGCCCAACACAAACCTTCCTCCAGCCTGAAGAATATCATTAACCAATACTCGATGTTTCCAATTACTCAGTAAATTTTGTATCCATGTCGCTACTGTCCCTTTCATTTCATGAGCTATAACTTTTCTCAAGTCTGTTGTGTGGCACTGTATAGAATGTCTTTTGAAAGTCCATGTACACCACATCAACAGCATTATCCTCATCCACCCTCTGTTACCCCTTCAAAAAACTCCAGCAAGTTAGTTAAACATGACTTCCCCTTTAGAAATCCATGCTGGCTCTTCCTAATCAACACATATTTTTCCATGTGACTGCTAATTCTATCCTGAATAACTGTTTCTAGAAGCTTCCCCACCACTAAAGTTAAACCAATTGGTCTGTAATTGCTGGGCTTATCCTTAAAACCTTTTTCTGAACAAGGGTATAATGCTTGCAATTCTCCACTCCTCTGGCAGCTCCCCAGTGTCTAGGGAAGACTGAAAGATTATGGCCAGTGCCCCCAAAATTTCCACTCTTACTTGTTTCAATATCTTTGGATGCATCCCATCCCTGTGCCTTGTCAACTTTAATTACCGACAGTTTATTCAACACTTCCTCACCATCAATCCTGAATCCTTCTAGTGACAAGAGTTTCCTCTCTGCCACCATGGCCTCAGTAGCATCTGCTTCCTGCTTAAAAACATCTTGCTACCTTTTCCCAATATTCAAACCATTTTAAAAAAGATAGCTAAATTGTTTTTAATTAAATAAATCTGTATTAGTTTTGATTCGTCTTACCAGCACGTTAACATGCAGTTAGCATACATAATTAGTGGAGGAGCAGAAAGAGGGGCAGAGAAGGAAATTAGATAAGGTTGACTGGTGAGGATGGGGGTGGAAGAGAGAAGAAAAGGACACAAGGGGTGGTGAAAAAGACGACAATGCAGAGCTGGTGGATGGAACAAGGGTGAGCAAATGACAGATCACACCCTGCACAGAATATTAGTTTACTTGAATCAATCAAGGCATAACTACTGGACTGTAAAATCTTCACATCATAATTTCAACCCCATAAAAAGATATTTATTTTTCTAATACTAGCTTGCACATTTATCAGCCTTAACAAAGAGAAATGTAGAGCCATTAATGAGATTTATTGCAATAAATAAGCTGCGAGTACTGCAAAATCCTCAAACACTCAGTATTCAAAAAGAAATTAAGATACTTAGTATACTATCTTCTTTCACGGCCCCTGTAGTCCCATTCACCCACCCACCCACCACTAAATTAAAAGTGAAATGTCACTGTCACTACACAAGTCTTATTAGTTGGGGCATAAATGAATTGCATATAATAAAACTGGCAGACAAAATATGTTACAGAAATTAGTTGATTTGATGGGAATTTGGACACGGATAGTTACGTGCTAATAGAATTTTTTTAGGTCAGGAGCTATAAGTGGTAAGATTATGGAACATATATGGAGAAGCAGGAAAGGAGAGTGAGTGAGTGAATGGGGCATGAGTGGGAAAGAGAAGAACGCGTGCGCACAGGCAGCACCAAATGGCTAGGCAGAATCAGAATTCTCTGCCCCAGAGAGCAGTGGAGGCTGGCTCATTAGATATATTGTTTTGAATGCAAGGTTTTATAAGATGGTCATGTTTTAGGACTGTCTCTTTAATTCAAGGTAAATGAAGGAACAAAGAGGATCACACAATCTATTTTGAAATCTGCCCAATAAGCAGCTTAGGTGACTTGGTTACTATGGGGATTGATGGGAAGGGGTGGGGGTCAAGTTGAGACATGCTGAACAAGTGCAAAGTTCTCATACGACATACTTCATAAAAGGTCAGAAGTGGGGATGTTCGATGATGATAGCACAATGTTAAACACCATTCCCGTCTCCTCAGATACTGAAGCAGTCCGTGGCCATTTGCAGCAAGATCTGGACAACGTTCAAATTTGGATTACAACTGGCAAGTAACATTCAAGCCACAGAAATGCTGGGCAATGACCATCTCCAACAAGACAGAATCCAATGATCTCCCTTTGACATTCAATGACACTAAGGTCGCCAAATCCCCCACTATCAACAACCTGGGGGTCACCATTGACTAGAAACTGATCTAGGTCAGCCATATAAATACTGAGACTGCAAGAGCAGGTCAGAGATTGGGAATTCTTCGGCGAGTAACTCACCTCCTGACTCCCCAAAGCCTGTCCACCATCTATAAAGGCACAAGTCAGGAGTGTGATGGAATACTCTCCACTTGCTAGGATGGGTGACTCCAAAAACATTCAAGAAGCTTGACACCATCCAGAACAAAGCAGCCCACTTGATTGGCACCCCATCCACCACCACTATTCACTCACTTCACCGCCAACACACAGTCAGCACAATAAGATACACTGCAGCAACTCACCAAGGTTCCTTTGACAGCTGCTTCCAAATTCACAGCCTCTACTGCCTGGAAAGACAAGGGCAGCAGATGCATGGGACCATCACCACCTGCAAGTTCCTCTCCAACCCACGCACCATCCTGACTTGGAACTATATTGCTGTTCCTTCACTGTCGCTGGGTCAAAATCCTACAACTTCCTAGCAGTACTGTGGGTGTACCTACATCACAAGAACTGCAGCAGTTCAAGCAGATGGCTCACCACCACCTCAAGGGCAATTAGGGATGGGTAATAAACGTAGGCCTAGCCAGCAACAACCACATCCTGTGAAAGAACTTTTTAAAAAACCTGAAAACAAAGGTAGGAGCAGCTGGGCAGATTTGTTTCTCTCTCTGTCTGAAATCTGAGACAGAGAAAGAGAGGTCTCACACAAAGACAAAGGACTGCAGCTTGTGTGGTCAACAGAGAACCCTGACACCTGTGAACTACAAAGCAGGATGCGGGAAGGAAGACTATCTCTGGTCAAAGAGCCGCATCCCGTGGCAATCTAAGGAATCTGAAAGATGAATTGCCAGTGTGGGTCTTATTGCTGATATTTGTTCAGGATATCTCAAAAACAGAAGAGCCTTTTGACAGTCACACAATGTTATGACTTGCCGTTCATTTCAAGGTCCTTCTTCTTTTCTCTACAATTTTCCAAATCCTGCTGTTGACAGTCACACAATGTTATGACTTGGCAAAATGGAGAGACTAGGAATGATGTTGGACTGGTTCCTGTAAAAACTGCAATTCTGTGTAAAGCAGTTAGTGAAGTATGACTGTGGCATGGAGTTTTTGGTTGTGTTAAAAAGTTACCGGGGGGGGGGCAGTATCTTTTCTGCAGTTTAGTGCATTAGCTACCTACTAGATATTGTTTGATGTTGCTTTAATTTAGTCTGTTATACCTCAAAACTTAAACCTTGTCATGCAATTCCTTAAAGTTGGTCACTGGGAATCAAATATCCTTTTAAAAAGTAATCGGTCTCAATGGGGATGCAACAACATTCAAGGCTTCATTAGACTGATCTTTGATCTACAAGGGAGTCAAGGTTTTTTGGGTGCTTGAGGGGGGAGCAGGAAAGTGGAGTCAAGATCCACAATCAGATCAGTCATGACCTTATTGAATTGAAATGCACAACAGGCTCAAAAAGGATGAAAGCAAAGAACTGCAGATGCTGGAAATCCAAAACAAAAACAAAAACACCTGGAAATACTCAGCAGGTCTGGCAGCATCGGTGGAGAAGAGCACAGTTGACGTTTCGACTCCTCATGACCCTTCAACAGTACTAAGTAGAAATAGAAAAGAGGTGAAATATAAACTGGTTTAAGTGGGGGGGGTTTGGGACAAGAAAAGCTAGGTAGAGGGTCAGTGATAGGTGGAAACAACCAAAAGATGTCACAGACAAAAGGACAAAGAGGTGTTGAAGGTGATATTATCTAAAGGAATTTGCTAATTAAGGGTAGAAAGCAGGACAAGCAAGGTACAGATAGCTCTAGTGGGGGTGGGGTGAAGGAATCTAAAACGGCTAAAAGGTAGAGATAAAACAATGGATGGAAATACATTTAAAAATAATGGATATAGGTGGGAAAAGAAAAATCTATATAAATTATTGGAAAAAACAAGAAGGAGGGGGAAAAAATGGAAAGGGGGTGGGGATGGAGGAGAGAGTTCATGATCTAAAATTATTGAATTCAATATTCAGTCCGGAAGGCTGTGAAGTGCCTAGTCAGAAAAGGGATAAAGTGGACATTGGAGTTGAGGGGGAGGCTGAAATATTGCATGTGATAAAAATATTAACTGATCAAAAAAACTAAAAGCTCAAGGAATCAAAAGCAAAGTGGCACCAGGCAAGGGAACATACATTAAACAGCAGGATTTGGAAAATTGTAGAGAAAAGAAGAAGGACCTTGAAATGAATGTATACAGATCATTGAATTTAGGACAGGTAGATAAGGTAGTCAAGAAGCATATGTGATATTCTAGGCTTCGGCCAATAAAGGAAAATATGAGGGCTAGAGCTGTATAAAACAGTTAGACCACAGCTACAGTACTGCACACCGTTCTGGTCACCTCATTGCAAGGGGAAAAAAAAGTGATCACACTTAGAGACGGTACAGGGGCAATTCATAGAAAAGATATTGCCAGGAATGGAGAATTTAGCTACAAAGCTATGAGGAAGATTGGATAGGCTGTCTTTTTTCCTTGGAATAGAAGAGACTAAGAGGAAATTTCATTGAGATGTATAAAGTTGAGGAGCCTGGATAGGAAGGCTGGATAAGAAGGACCTATTTCTGTTAGCAGTGAGGTCAATAACCAGGGGATATAGATTTACAGTAACTGATTTAAGGCTTAGAGAATAGTGAAGTCAGAATGTTTCCACCCAGAGGGTGGTGGATATCTGGAATTCATTGCCTGGAGTCAGAAACCCTCTGCACATTTAAAAAAAAAAACACAGATATGCACTTAAAGGATTACAGGTCAAGAGCCGAAAGGTGGGATAGCTCCTTTTGGCTGGTGTGGAGGCAATGGCTCAAATAGTTTCCTGTGCCACAAATCTTTATTTTTCTAGAATGAAATAGACTTACATTGGCATTGTACCTTTCATATTTTGGATGGCCAGGAGCTCTTTAGTAATTTAGTAATTAATTCATTGTTATGGAAAACACATCGGTCAATATTTGCAACTCAAACAGCACCAGGCATACTTGCTGCTTTTCTTCAAGGTAGTCCATGGTCTCCCTTACTTTTTGCTCTCCCTGTGCTCTTCCACACAGTCAGATTCTCCCCAAAAGGGCAAGCAGAAAGGATTAATGCTTCACCTCAAAAGATGACGATTTTGACACAAGCACATTGAGTATTGCATTGGAGCAACAATATAGATAATTTACAAAGTTCTGGAGCAGGTCTTTAACTCATAACTTACTGATTCCAATGCAAGAGTGTGAACCAAGATGAGCTGACAATTCTAATAGTAGAATGTGAAGAATGATGAATGTACATTTCATTGCTTTATAGCAAAAGCAAACCAAGCTATTGTACAATTAACAAAATCCTCATCAACTGCACTTCCTTTGTTACCTCTAGACTTGACTATCCTAGTGAACTCAGCAGTCTGATATTTTATCCTCTACAAATTTCAATTCATTCAAAACTCTGCTGCCTGTGTCCTAACTCATATCCTGTCCATGCATCACCTGTGCTTGCCGACCTGCACCCTTCCCAAGCCCTATACCTTCAATTTCCTCCGGCTTTATGAGATATCTGAGCTCCTCTAATTCTGCCTCGAGTTTTCCCAATTTTTATCATTGGTGCTGTGCATTCAGCTGTCAAGGCCATAAGCTCCAAAGCTCCCCGCTTAAACCTCTGCTTCTCCACCTTGCTTTCCTCCTTTAAGAGGCTCCTTGAAACTCACCTCTTATCATGCTTTCGGTTATCTGCCCTAATATCTTATTATGCAGCCTATGTCAAATATTGCTTTATAATACACATGCCAAATGCCTACAGATGTTTTTTTCAAAAGGATAAATGTGCAATACAATTACAAGATACTGTTGATGTAGCAGAAAAACTATTATTTCATGGATTTATATTACTGGGAGTGGAGCTGGGATTTAAAATGGCATCCTTGAAATTGTCAACTGCTATGTCCAGGAGAATAAAGTAAAGAAAAAGGGGAAACTTCAGTTCTACATTCAGTTCGTGGTCAGTCATCTTTGGAGATATGAATATTACAGTTTAGTAGATGATGCACAAAATTTTTGAACTCAAAAAATATAGAATTGATTTCCATTTCAATTCCAGTTTCACCAAGAAACGAGGAAAGACCATAAAGGCTTTTTTAAAAAACTTAGTTACTTTTTTCCCCAGGACAAAAACTCAATAGGCTTATTTCAGCGACAAGATAGGCCATTATACAAAAAAATTATATGCTGTGACAAATGGTTATTACACTGTTGAACCCATAAATAATTCAACAGACAGTAACAGGTAAAGGACGAGATCGTTTTAATTGGTAAGGCAATGGCACAGAACTCAAAAGGACAAATTGAAACAAAATACTAGCCGAAAACCAGCTTTAAAAAATATAATTGATGCTAATCTTCTGACAATAGTGCCACAGGTGAACCTTGTTATAACATTCATTAAAAAACAGTCCTCGATGGGGTAAATTCACAACTGCAGGATGGGCAGGTGAGAATCCCAGATTAGTATTCAGGCAGGATGTTTGAATCAGTGTACTTCAGACAATGAATGTTAGTTTGAACATTACTGATTGTTCATTCACTACTACTCTAATTAACTTGATTATTTGAGTTTAACAGGAGTAATTGTGGTTTGGTGAGATAACACTTTTGAGAGTCAGAATTAACGGAGGGGAGAGCAGAACCCGCGTCCAGGGTCAGACCAGTCTAACAGATGCTGCATGAAGGCAGTTCTTGACCCGGGGTAGGAATTACGATATTGCATGACAGTGCTGTTTGTTGTGGTTCATCCCAAGCAGCTCAATAACGCACATCTCTGCCATACAGGTTGTTTCCAGGTAGGCACATGAAGATAAACTGCATCTGCTATCAAATCTCTTTGGTCTGCCCAAAACTTGCTGGTCTTGCAATACAAAGAGCTGTCAATGACAAGGGTTGCAGATGGCGCATTCCAAGGTCCAGGACTACAGGCTGAGGGTCACTGTGCAGTGGATTCCTCAAGCTTTGAGATTCAGTGGGCAAAGGCCACAGTTTAAGGTCCTCCCAAAGCATGCCGAGGGGATGGAAACAGTGTAAAAACCACTCGGGCTGTGTGTTTGACATGAAATAAATATCGTAACTATAACCTGCAATTGCAAGTATAGCGAGGCCACACACTACATGGAAAGAAGCTGATTGAGTTTGGACTTTATGTAATGTTAAATTTGAACTGTTATGTCATGTACCTTTATAAATGGTATGAATAAAATATAGAGTTATGGAAAAAAAGATATAGCACAACAAATTTTCTGAGTTAGAAGCTAACCCAAAGTAAAACAAAAAAAAAAATCCTTTCAGCTATTTAGGATAGAAGAGTGCTTTTTGGTTGCAGTGCATGTTGTGGAGTAGTTTTAAAATGTGCAGAGTTGCTACTCTTAGCAAATCATACATGTTGATCCATCAAAAATAAATCAGTTTACGGATTTGTCACCGACCTCATCTTACCTGGGTATTCATTATTTTGGCTGAAGGAAAGATTGGAGAAGTGCACATGAAAGCATTTGTAAGTTTAAGATACCCAGTTTTTGTGTAAAAAGGGACACATGGTTACAACTCTGACCTTCCTGTCTGATGCTGAACATTCTCTACCCAAATGACTCAGTTTCATCCCATTACACCCTATCTCAATTAATTGCAGGCTCGGCCCGATGTTGAACTCTTCTTTGGTCGCCTTTGTTTCCATGCTCATTTCTCTGGGCAGGAGCCCTCCTCCAGTTCAATGGATCCTTTCACCCGCCTCCAGTATTCTCCCTCTACCTGGACCCCTCCCTCCGGCCTCTTACCTGCTCTCGATCTTTTCATCGCGAAATGTTGGCATGACATCGGCCGTCTTAATTTCTCTGTTCCTATCACCTGTCTCCTTCTGAACTTGCTCAACTCCGTTCTCTCAAGTCCAACTCTGACTTTGTTATCAAACCTGCTGGTGGTGCTGTTGTTGTCTGATATACTGACCTCTACCTCGCAGAGGCTGAGCACCAACTCTCAAACACTTCTTGCTACATCCTCCGGACCATGACAACATATCAACAATTTCCAGCTTCCTGGTCGTAACTGCTTCCTTTTCGCAATGATGTCCAGTCTCTATACCCCCATCAGGGCATTGAGGGTTCTCTCAGATTCTTCCTAGAACAGGGGCCCAAACAACCCTCCATCCACCACCACTCTCCTCTGCCTGGCTGAACTTTTATCTCAGAAAAACTTCTCTAATGTGTCTCACTTCCTCCAAATAAAAGGTGTGGCTATCAGTACTCCCATGGGCCCCAGTTATAATGCCTGCCTTTTTGTGGGGTAAGAACATTCCTTGTTCCAGTCCTACTCAGACCCCCTTCCACAACTCTCTTTTTGGCACATCGATGACTGTATCGATGTTGCTTCATGCTCTCGTCTGGACTTGGAAAGATTTATCGATTTTGCTTTCAATTTCCACCACTCCCATCTTCACATAGTCCATCTTTGACATTTCCTTTCCTCGACTTCTCCCTAACTCCTATAGCTACCTCGACTACAGCTCCTCACACCCTGCTTCTTGTAAGGACCCCATGCTATTCTCCCAGTTCTTCCGCCTCCGTCACATCATTTCCAATGATGCCACGTTCCAAAACAGCACTTCTGACATCAGTTCCTTTTTCCCTAACCGAGGGTTCCCTCCCATTGTGGTTGACAGGCCGTCAACTATGTCATACCCATCTCCCCCACCTCTACCCTCATCCTTTCCCCTCCCTCCCTCCCAGAATCATGATAGAGTCCCCGTTGCCCTCACTTTTCACCCCACCAGCCTCTGTATTCAAAGTGTCATCCTCCGCCAACTCCAGCATGACGCCGCCAAACACATCTTCCCCTCAGGTCCCCCCCACCCCATCTGCATTCCGCAGGGGCCATTACCTCTGTGGCACCCTGATCCAATCCCCCGTCACCCCCAACTCCTCAAATCTTTCCCACGACACCTTCCCATGCAAACACAGAAGATGCAACACCTGTCCCTTGACTCCTCCCTCCTCACCATCCAAGGCCCCAAACACTCCTTTCAGGTGAAACAGCGCTTCACTTGCACCTCCTTCAATTTAGTCTATTGTTTGCTGCTCCGAATGCGACCTTCCTCTACTACATTGGGGAGATTAAACGCAGACTGGGTGACCACTTTGCGGAACATCTTCGCTCAGTTCGCAGGCATGACCCAGACCTTTCTGTTGCTTGCCATTTCAACACACCATCCTGCTCCCATGCCTGTCCTTGACCTGCTGCAATGTTCCAGTGAAGCCCAATGCAAACTAGAAAAATAACAACTCATCTTCCAATTAGGCACTTTACAGCCTTCTGGACTTAACATTGAGTTCAACAACTTCAGACTATGAACTCGCTCCTCCCTCTTGGCCCCTTTTTTAATCCAATTATATTTATTCATTCAATTATTTTTAAAATCCTTTTCTCCCCCAAAACAGCACTGACTCTTGTTCTGCTATTAACACATTCTGCTACCTTACCTTTATGCCACTATCAACACCATGATATATTTGTCAAATTTCTCCTTAGCCCCCAACTATCCCTGATCTATTTTGCTCCACCCTCTCAAACAGTTTAAATACCATCAAATTTCTACTTCTCTTTAGCTCTATGTCATATGGACTTGAAACATTAACTCTTTCTCTCGCCACAAATGCTGCCAGACTTGTGGAATTTTTCCAGCATTTTTATGTTTATTTCAGATTTTCAGCATCAGTAGTATTTTGCTTTTAACATGGTTAGAACTCCCTTGGTTACTCAAACATCCAAATCAAAATTAGCTAGCATGGGTCAACTTTGGAAAGTGGAACTGTGGGATTTGCTTATGGGAGTACCTTACACTGCCAAGCCCAAGAATGGATTTACAGCAAACCTTGCTTGGAACTGTTGTCTCAGTGAGAAAAGGGTGAAAAAAAAAACTAGAGAACTTTGTTCTGAATAGAAGTCACAACACTAATTCATTGTTATGGAATTTGTGTCATTTTCATTTATCATCTGTCAATGATTTAACTTTCTATGACAAGCAAAGCCATTACTGCCCATGGCATTGCTTTATGTAAAGTACAATATACAGCCTTGTCATGCTAGTACTATACTCATGTGACTTATGACAACTTAAAAGTACTGTTCATATCTTTTAAATTAATAACTGTCATAATTGATAACATACCAACTATTCAATATTACAATAAGCAGTCTTTAGTTTAAATAAACTAATACATTAAATAGCAAGAATTGCACCTTTTCATATTTGGCACTTCCAGTGAACTAGCTACATACACTCAAAGATGCCAGATGAAATATTTATTTACAATACTACATCTGAATTGCAAATGAACTGATAAGGGATATGCATTGCCCTTTCATGATAAATAATGATCTGCTCAAATTTAGAAAAGCCATAACTAATTTTACGTACATTTGTCAACATCAAATAGACAGCCTCAATTCAATATAAATGTCAAATACCTTTCATTATTCTATTTCTTAACAACTTCTCCCAATTTGTATTTTTCCAGGTCATAAAGCAAGATAATGAAATGCATAATATTGAAACAACTGCTTTGCAAGAAAGATTGTTTGGCAGTATTATTTGATGTAGCAAAATAAGTAGACCGGTAGAGCAAAATCTTTGTTTATGTAAAAGATTAAGGATTCGCCATGAATCATATTTTCTGTATATAAGGTTTATACCAAGATGCAAGGCATTTAATGAGATAATACAGAAATATTCAAACATTTCTCCATAAATTTTTTAAAAACCTGTTAGATTTTGAAAGAGAAATTCATTTACACTATTTTCCAAAATTTTAAATTTTATTGAAGTCAACGTTTCTTTTTATACCTTGATATTCTCTGCCTACTCAAGCACAAAATAATGTTTCGAATTGTTTAAACCATTTTACAAATTTATGAAAACATTGATGGCTAGCTTCAATTTTCAAATAGTAACAAAGTAACAAATATGCAGCTGCATTGAAACTAAGACAATAATGATTAATCAAAATAAGAGTTAAAATATTGGGTGGAATTTCCTGTGCATTTGCGCCCAAGGTACACAATCAAGACACAAAGCAAATACCAACTTTAAAAAGATCAAGCAACAATATACAACACAATTACCTCAATCTTTTATATCTGTCTATTAATCCTTGACCCAAACATATTTCGGTTCAAGATAAAACCTTTGACCATGCAAGTCTTATATGCAAATTTCCTTAAATTATGCTGGATCAAAACGGATGTAAAATTAGACACAGAATTTAGGTGCTGCAGGGAAGTTATTTTTGTTTTAATTTAATGACATTTTTATGGCTTCAGCAAGAGTCATGTAAAAATTTTAAAACTTCCACAATTGCACATTCTTAAAAATGCGATGCCTTTTATAGATAAATGGTTAGATCACTTGAAACATTTAATTTTTATACTGAAAAGGAATAAGTGGTGAAAGGTCCACATTTTCCTCAGGTTCTGACGTTCGTGCTGATTTCTATTTGTTTATTAATATTGAAGGATAAACTGATAGCAGCAAAATGGACACTTGAATGGGGGCAATTTTAGGCAAGACTGTCCAATTTGGCCACCCAAGATATGCTTTCCTGGTTGGCCTTCCACCTGCCATCCTTGAGCTCATATGAAACACTGCTGCCAATACCTAACTCACATTAAGTCCCATTCACTTATTATCCATGTGCTTGTGTTCAACAGTATCTCAAACTTAAAATGATCATTCTGGTGTTCAAGTCCCTCCATGGTCATGCATGTCAGCCCTACAGACCTCCAAGAACTCTCCATTCCTGGCCATATGTGCATATCCCCATTTCTGCCATGCCTTCAACCGTCTTGGGACTAAATTCTGGAATTCTTTCCTTTAAATGTCTCCATTGCTAATGTCCTACAAGATGCTCCTTAAACACTACCTTTGGTTACATGTTGTAATATGGTCCATTGCCCACTTTTGTATAATAATTGTGAAGCACCTTGGGACTTTTTAAAACGAATTCATTTCTGGGATGTGGGCATCACTGGCTAGGTCAGCATTTAGTGCCCATCCCCAAATGCCCTTGAGACGGTGGTGGTAAGCTGCCTTCTTGAACCGCTGCAGTCCATAGGTACACACACAGTGCTGTTAGGGAGGGAGTTCCAGAATTTTGACCCAGCGACAATGAAGGAACAGCGATATTTTTCCAAGTCAGGATGGTGAGTGGCTTGGAGGGACTTACAGGTGGTGGTGTTCCCATTGACAAAGGTGCTTTAAAAAGTTCTACATTAGAAGAGAGATGTGTTTCAATCTCAGGAATACGCACACAAAAAAAAATAAAAACACCAGCAAGAGAAATCATGCTGATTTTGTTGTGAAAGTCGTTAGGAAACAGGATTGAACGCAATCTGATAATTATCCTTTCTTTGAACATGTAAACCTGGAAAAAAATGCCCATCTCAGAAATGCCTTTAATTTAAAAAAAAGTCGAGAACATCCACTATTATTTTGTCCTTTCGCTGGATCTGGAAATCGCTTAAAATAATCACTGCTGCAGATTTAAAAGTCGTTTGTAAATCCAGCTCTGCTTTGAAAAGCAGTAATTCCGTCCGCATGTAAATGCAGTACAGTAAAACAAAGACCCATCCGCAATAAACTGGGCTTTTATAAGTTATCTCTTAAATCGAGGCAGCTCTCTGCTCCACTCGCTTATAGCGGATCCTTGCTTTATTTTGCGCTCCCTTCAAAATTATTGAGACACTTCAGGAGGCAGGACGCGTGTGGGAAGGTGTAAAATTGAGACAAAATACTCAGGAGCTCAGGTCTGCGATCAACCTCTGGCGTGGGAATCAAGTACTGCGGGCGGCAGAGTTTAAAGCAGAAAACATGGTTCAGCCTTTCCAAGCCCAAAAGACGATGTTTTGTGCATTAGGTCAAGGGGGCGGGAAGGAAGACAGCCGAGTAAAGTTGCTCGATACACAACATTGTCAGATAAGCAGGACGCTTCTCATACCCCGCAATCAAATGTGTTTGATGCACAATAAATTAGCGACCGTTTGTATTCTGCGATACGAGCGCACCACTTCTGCGCACATGAAGTCCTGTCCGTGAAAGGGCAGCATTTAAAAAACTTTACAAATGCAGGGAAGAGAAAATAAAAAGACACCGTGCATTGCGCACGGTTTATAAAATACACAACTCTGCTGACTGGAATGGGGGTGCGGGAGAAACACCTCAGTCATTGTAACCTCTGGCTCATAAAACAAATCCCCCACCCCTTACTCTAGTGTGGAAATTGATTGGATAGGGTCCAGTCGGCTTCACAAAACCGAAAAGCACAAGGTACAAAACAGCAAACGCTGGAAATATTCGACAACTTTACAATCCGTGTTAGTGAGAAAAATGGGGGTGGGAAGAGCCTCTGGCTTCCAAGTGCACGATCTCGAGTGAGTGAGCGAGCGTGTAAGAGAGTGAGTTAGTAGTTGCAGAAAGCTCAGACTCCTGCAGGATAACTCGGGATGTGGCCGGTGCGGTTGTAGCTCAAGGGGGGCTGGGTAGGTGTGCGAGAGACAATCGGGACTGAAGCTCAGGTACATCCGAGCAGCTCATCCAGTCAGCCACCCATCACTACCTGCCCGGGGGGCCTCGGTAACAACAGAAAAACAAGGGGGGCGGGGGTGGTGGTGGTGAGAAGAAGAGATTCTGAAAAATAAAAAGGAAAAGGTGCAGGCTGGAAAAAAAAAGGTGGCAAAATGCGTCCAAGCACCCGCCCCCCCCCCCCGCACCCTCTTTGCTACGAGACAATTGTTTTACACATAAGAACACACTGCAACAATAAATAAAATCCCAACAGCCCGACATTTCATTCACTGAGATTAAAATTACGTACCCCGTAAACTCTTACCAGCTCGAGCGGCTTTTATTGTGTTCTTTAAAAAAATAATCTTCCAAGGGAAATAGATATATATTTAATTTTTAAAATTCGGAACGCTTTTCAGTTGGAGAATAACGCCTTCATTGTCCGCGAGCCGCCGTCTCAGAGGTTTGCTCTAAGCGGTCCGCTTTCACTGACGCCCCAAGTTTTCGCCGGTCTCGATAACAACACCGCCGCTTCAGCCGGAATGGCGCACGTCGGGGGCACGCACAGGGAACATTACACCCGCAGCAGGGCAATCCGTTCGCTCCCGCGATCACAAACCGCTGCCTTTTCGGCTTCCAAATAACTAAAGCCCATCAAAGTTGAAAATCCCCACAGCATCTGTTCCCAACCTTTACATTTCAGCCGGGCTTCTCCGACAAAATGCACAGGGCATCCCTCCGCGGAGTATCCCAATGGCACAGACCGAGGGCCGACACTCTCCCGATTGGAATGTGGGGGAGGGAGTGTAGAAGCATTGTGACGTTGTTTGACCGACGAGCCAGCCGACCGATAGAAAACAGAGAACAGTCCCGGTGGGAACGCCCACATTCTCGCCGGCCCGCCAATCAGATTGTCGGGGGCGGAAGTTTGGACCTTCCAGCCATGTAGTAAATAGTAATGATTAAAGGCGTTTCACTGAAACCCGCGAGGGCGATATTGTAAGAATGAGCCGATAGAAATGCTGTAAATTTCAAAGTGAAGACGCCGATATCTGTGAACGTTTTGACTTTAACCGGAGGGTTGGTGAAGTTGTAGATCTGCAAGGACGCGTTATTATTTTACCGAGTGAGCCGCCTCCAAAATGTCGGCGATCGCGGCTCTGGCTTCTTACGGCAGCGGCAGCGAAAGCGGCAGCGACTCGGATGGGGAATGTGGAGAGGTTCCCAGCCAGGACGCTGTGGCTCATCTGCACCCTGTAAATCCTGGAAAATCCATGTCGCGCCTGCACGGATCCCTCGCTTTAAACTCCGCGCCCGAGGTTGCTGTGAAGGTGGGTGACGGGAGGCCTTGGCCTGGCGCAGCGGTGCACATGGGTTCGTTTGTACGCAATCTCGCAAAAACAGGGCTCTCTCTCTCTTTCTGACCGGTCTGAATGGACTTTTTGGGATTGGGAGTGGGAGTGGGGGGAGAAAAAGCACTGATGTAACTCGTGATGTGCTGGTGTCTGACCGGTTTTTAAAAATGTCGTTGTATCACTGAACAAAACATAACTAAGTGTCATACAGTCCAGTACAGATGGAGACCATTCGGCAAACATGTGCTGATGTACTGTTGGGGAGCAATTGATAAAGGTGACATCTCTTCAGGGGATATTTTAAGCAGTCTACGGACTGATGCTGCTCACTTGTTTTGCTCCACCAGCAGCAAAACCTTAACATCAGTTTCCTTATGTCCATATAAAGGTGGAGCATTTAGCCTACTTTGAAAATTAGTAAAACGACAGTTGATGCTGTTACTAGATTTTAATTGACCCTTGAAAATCTGTGATATTTAAGAAAGGAAATTTGTTTGGGGCTCTTTCCGACGCACCACCCCCCCAACCCAACCCAACACACTGACATTCATTTTGATAGCTCAATAGTAAGGCATGGTTTTTGGAAAAGTTTAATGGAATCGCTGCGTTTTGGTGTTCGAATTAATCTCTGCTTCTCTATCAACTGTCGATTACTTTACTTTAATGTCAGATTTCCGTATTTTAACTAAATCTTCACAACTGTTTGGGAATAATGAAATGGGTCTTGGTTGAGTGACTGGTAGTGAAATTGCTCAGTGAACGTGAGTTAGGATCGTGGGACAACTTCACTGTCCTGTTAGAAGCTGGATTGGCAGTATTGACATTTCAAATGTGGTAGAATTATCCATCATCTGTGCCCCTGATCCAGTAAAGGAACGGATGGATGTTTGAAGAAAGACGTTAAGATGACTATAGAGGGTGTGGGGGGAGGTAACGGCTGGGAACAGGAGCACAGGAATTGGTCACTAGTATACTGTTAGTCACAATTATCAGGAACCAATTGACGTGTTTATGATTGATTTAAAAGATGTACATTTAAAATATGTATGTTGAATCTGAAACTGTCTTCATTCAACTCTCTTGTGCTTTAAGGTTCACCATTCAATCACTGAAGTTGGAAGCAGTACTTGACCTGCTTTTGGCTAATTAGGCCAAAGAAATAGGTGGCCTAAAAGTAGGGCACATTTGGGAAGCAGTGACCACAATATAATTAGGTATGGTATAATGGAAAAATGAAAAAGTCAAGGCCAAGGCTGGTGGGGAAAAGAGGAAGTGGTCAGATTAAATGGAAGAAAATATTGGCAAATACAGCTGTGGTACAGCAATGGGAAATCTTTAAATGTGAGCTGGATTGGTAAAGATTAAGCATCATTCAGTAATGAAAAAAGGGAGTCTATTAAAGAATGAGCTTTATATCAGAATAGTTGAGTTAGACCAATTTTTTTCAAAATATATTTACAGAGTATAAAGGCCAGCGTAACTATAAAGAATATTTGTAATATGAAAGCTACAAAGGGCTGATTAGATAAACTAAGATCGATTATGAGAAAAAATTAACAAAAAACATGTAGCGTAAATAAGATGCTTGGTAGAACAGAACTCAAACATTGCTGAAAAGAGAAATGTTGCTGAAGCTTTTCACCTTGCACTTATCAGGATAAATGCAAGAATGCCAAATTTCAAGCAATCACAACAATTTATACCACAGGAAGAAAGGGTGCAGATTGGTTGGCATGTCGACTCTGATTGGCCAAGGCTTTGCCATGGTGAAAACAACAGGGAAAGCTGGGAAGCTTTTTGTCCTGCATTCATCAATCAGCACAATTTGCAGGAAGATGCCAATGTCGGGGTAAACAACAAACTTATACATTATAAGAGTGCTGATTGGTTGGCAAATGGACTCTGATTAGTGGAGGAGAATGTGCCAGTTGATGGTGACTGATAGTTATTTGCCAAGCATTGTTTCAAATTTAAACCGGACAATATAATTAGGTACAGTATAATGGAAAAATGAAAACGTCAAGGCCAAGGCTGGTGGGGAAAAGAGGAAGTGGTTAGATTAAATGGAAGAAAATATTGGCAAATACAGCTGTGGATCAGCAATGAGAAATCTTCAAAAGTGAGCTGGATTGGTAAAGATTAAGCATCATTCAGTAATGAAAAAAGGGAGCCTATTGAAGAGCTTGATTCTGATTGGTCAAGACATTGCCCGAGGGAATGAACCAGTGAATGACTGTCACTCATCTTGTTTAGCTGAAACAGGAGCAATGTGTGTACACAATCACAAAATATTTTTAAAAGAGACGTTATAAAAAATTACTTATGCTGAAAATAAGAACTTGCATCTTACAGTGCCTTTCATGTCTTCAGAGCTGTCCTAAATCTCTTTATTGCCAATGAAGCAGTTTTGAAATGTATTCACTGTTGCATTGTAGGAAACACAACAGACAATTTATACACAGCAAGGTCTCACAAACAGTAATATCATAATATGTTTCAGTGATGTTGGTTAAGGGATAAATATTAGCCAAGGCACTGGGGAGAACTCTCTTGATCTTCTTCAAAATAGTGCCATGGGCTCTCTTACACCCACCTGAGAGGGAAGACAGACCATTAGTTAATGTCTCATTGAAAAGTGGTGCTCCCTCAGTAGTACACTGTGTGTTGCTCTAGATTTTTGTTTCAAGTCTCTTGAAGTTATAACCTTCTGACTTAGAAGCGAGAATGCTACCAACTGAACCATAACTTAGTTTGGAATATTAGAATATGGCATTTTCTGTTGCAAACTGCAGTTTAAGCAGAGTCGATAAATTCTTTTAAAAGGTAATGGAACATACGTGTGAAAAGTATTATGGTTTTGGATTAGGCTCTCATTCTAAGATGGCAAAAAGCATCGGTGCATTCTTGAGGGGATGAATGACCTGTTTCAATGCTGTAACATTCTATGAATTTAATTTTCATTTCTCCATTAATATATTGCACAGGCTTATGCTTGGTGCTGATGTTTGGTAAATGTCCAATGTAGTGGAATGTGTTTTCAATGGAAGCATCGTCAGAGAAATTGAGGCAAGCTTCAGATTGTGCAGTATTCTAATTTCCCATCTTACCTAGCTTTCCTACACCCAATTCAAAATGTATGCCAAAAGCCTTCTATCTCTGGTTTTAAAATTGAATCTTGATGTGATAAAGATGATTGCATTTTTCTACTGCAATCATGCAGAGCCATTCTGAATCCTGTGCTTCTTTAATTCTAGGAAGATGTGGAGACAGGGATTCACCTTGATCCGTTGCTGAAGGAAGTTACGTTCAATCCATCATATGAAACTATGTTTGCACCAGAGGTAAGAATTCTTCGATACTTATTTTGAAGCTTCTCCAATTCTATCTGTACATACTCGCAAGTTCAGCGTTGAGCCTGTGAGTATAACTCAGTGAGGTATTGCTATAAATGAAACATCCATATCAATTTTTTCATTTAGCAAAGTTAGATTGCTAACAATGCATAAGAAAGTTGTGCATTGACATGACTTGCAAAATATTGTGGTATACAGTAGTTTCTGTGAGCTGTGCTTCCCCCCCCACCCCCCCGGCCTAGCACAGCAACAACTTCCTCCATTGTCCCATTCATTTGGCACCTTCTTGGCTGATTCCACTCTTAAATATCTGATCATAGCTAGAGCATCTCCATCTATGACTTATGAATTTTCTTGATCCTGCACCATTGCCTCCAAAGTCCCAGAACCGTCTATCTTTGGGACCCTGCTTTTCCTTTCCATGAGGTAACAGAGAGGGTGAATGAGGACATTGCAGTTGATGTGTCTATGGACTTTCAAACGGTGTTTTATAAAGTACTGCATATTAGGATTGTTCACAAAGTTGAAGTTCATGGGGTGAAAGAACAATAGCAGCATGGATATAAAACTGGTCAAGGGGTAGAAAACAGAAGAGTTATGGAGAATGGTTGTTTCTTGGACTGGAAGGACATTTACAGTGGAGTTCCCCAAGATTCAGTTCTAAAACCACTGCTGTTTTTGATATACACTAATGTCTTGGACTTGCGCGCGCGCGGTTGGGGGGGGGGGGGGGGGGGGGGGGGGGGGGTGCGGGGGGGGGGGGGGGGTGCATAAGGAACAGCTTTGAAGTTCAGAAATAACATGAACGTGGAAAATAGCATTAGATGTATTAGATGTCAAGGGAATAGAGACAAGCTGATGGAATGGGCAGAAACATAGCTGATGAATTCAACGCAGAAAGTGTGAAGTGGTAAATTTTGGAAAGAGGAATGAGGAGAGACAATACATGCTAAATGGCACCTGTAGGGAGTGCAAGAAGAGCAAGATGAGAGGGTGTTGGTACACAAACCTTTTGAGGATGGTAGTACAGTTGGATAAACAGAAAGATAAATGAGTGAGTTAGATCAAGAGTAGAAGTTCAGAAATCAAAACGGTTGCTAAGTACAGTTAGAGAGGGGGAAAGGAACAGAGATAGCAAAGTGTGGACATTGAAAACAAAGACAATACAGCCTTGTCCTGGCAACAATTGAAGGTGAAATTGAGGGTAAAAACAGATGAAGAAGAATTAAAATCAGGTAGGTAGATAACATTGGGACTTGAATTGCGGGAGGCTTGAAGAAAGCCAGAGAAGGAATGAGATGATGCCAACCACGATGAAAATGAAGGTGTACAGGTTAACAAAACAAACACTAAATCATATGGGCTTGTGGGCTTTGTAAGTCGAGACTTAGAGTATCAGAGCTAGGAGGTTATGTTAAACCTATGTAAAATACTGGTTCAGCCCCAGCTGGAACATTGTGTCCAATCCTGGGTACCATACTTTTTTCGAACAAGAAAGCTTTGGAGAATGTGTAGAGGAGATTTATGAGAATGGTTCCAATGTGGAATTACAGTTGCGTGGATAGACATGAAGGGAGATGAGCCTAGCAGGAAAGGTAGTGGAACAGCAATGGCAGGAGTTTCTGGGAGTAATTTGGGAGACACAGCAAAAATTCATCCCTAGGAAGAAGAAGCATACTAAAGGGAGGACGAGGCAACCATGGCTGACAAGGGAAGTTGGGGACAGCATAAAAGCTAAAGAGAAAGCATACAACGCAGCAAAGAGCAGTGGGAAACCAGGGGATTGGGAAGCCTACAAAGACCAACAGAGGACAACTAAAAAAGAAATAAGGAGGGAGAAGATTAAATATGAGGGTAAACTAGCCAGTAATATAAAAGAATATTGCAAGAGTTTTTTTTAGATATATAAAGGGTAAGAGAGAGGCAAAAGTGGACATTGGGCCGCTGGAAAATGACACTGGAGAAGTAGTAGTGGGGAACAAAGAAATGGCGGAGGAACTGAATAGGTACTTTGCATCAGTCTTCACAGTGGAAGACACAAGTAACATCCCCAAAGTTCAAGAGAGTCGGGGAGCAGAGGTGAGTATGGTGGCCATTACCAAGGAGAAGATGCTAGGAAAACTGAAAGGTCTGAAGGTGGATAAATCACCTGGACCAGATGGATTACACCCCAGAGTTCTGAAGGAGATAGCTGAAGAGCTATTGGGGGCGTTAATGGTGACCTTTCAGGAATCACTGGAGTCAGGGAGGATCCTAGAGGACTGGAAAATCACTAATGTAACCCCCCTGTTTAAGAAGGGAGTGAGGCAAAAGACGGGAAATTACAGGCCGATTAGCCTGACCTCGATCATTGGTAAGATTTTAGATTCCATTATTAAGGATGAGATTTTAGAATACTTGGAAGTGCATGGTAAAATCGGGCAAAGTCAGCATGGTTTCATCAAGGGGAGGTCATGTCTGACAAATCTGTTAGAATTCTTTGAGGAGGTAACAAGCAGGTTAGACAAAGGAGAGCCAATGGATATTATCTACTTGGACTTCCAGAAGGTCTTTGACAAGGTGCCACACAGGAGGCTGCTCAGTAAGATAAGAGCCCATGGTGTTGGAGGCAAGGTACTAGCATGGATAGAAGATTGGCTGTCTGGCAGATGACAAAGAGTGGGGATAAGGGGGTCCTTCTCAGGATGGCGGCTGGTGACTATTGGAGTTCCGCAAGGGTTAGTGTTGGGATCACAACTTTTCACTTTATACATTAATGATCGAGATGAAGGAACTGAGGGCATTCTGGCTAAGTTTGCAGATGATATAAGGATAGGTGGAGGGACAGGTATTATTGAGGAGGCGGGGAGGCTGCAGAAGGATTTGGACAGGTTAGGAGGATGGGCAAAGAAGTGGCAGATGGAATACAACGTGGGGAAGTTTGAGGTCATGCACTTTGGTAGGAAGAATAGAGGCATAGACTATTTTCTAAATGGGGAGAGAATTCAGAAATCTGGAGTGCAAAGGGACTTGGGAATCCTAGTCCAGAATTCTCTTAAGGTTAACTTGCAGGTTGAGTTGGTAGTTAGGAAGGCAAATGCAATGTTGGCATTTATTTCGAGAGGACTAGAATATAAAAGCAGGGATGTGCTGCTGAGGCTTTATAAGGCTCTGGTCAGACCACGTTTAGAATATTGTGAGCAAATTTGGGCCCCGTATCTCAGGAAGGATGTTCTGGCCCCGGAGAGGGTCCAGAGGATGTTCACATGAACGATCCCAGGAATGAAAGGCTTAACATATGAGGAACGTTTGAGGACTCTGGTCTATACTCGATGGAGTTTAGAAGAATGAGGGAGGATCTGAAACTTACAGAATACTGAAAGGCCTGGATAGAGTGGACGTGGGGAAGATGTTTCCATTAATAGGAGAGACTAGGACCCGAGGACACAGCCTCAGAGTGAAGGAAAGACCTTTTAGAACAGAGATGAGGAGAAACTTCTTTAGCCAGAGAGTGGTGAAACTATGGAATTCATTGCCACAGAAGACTGTGGAGGCCAGGTCATTGAATGTATTTAAGACCGAGATAGATAGATTCTTGATTGGTAAGGGGATCAAAGCTTACAGGGAGAAGGTGGGAGAATGGGGTTGAGAAACTTATCAGCCATGATTGAATGGCGGAGCAGACTCGATGGGCTGAATGGCCTAATTTCTGCTCCTATATCTTGTGGTCTTATGGAAAGCTGAGGTCCTTCTTAAAGGAAAGAGGAGATGGGTTTCTTCTTTTTTATTTCTCTTCCCGCACCTAATGGCATACGAGGCAGACAAAGCACATGCCTACGTCCATTTCCATTTCCAGTTTTTCTTGGAACAGGTCGTTAGTCTGTTGCCAGAGATTATAGCATGAGAGGCGCAACTCCGTATCAAGCATGGCTGACCAGGAGGCTTTCCCGCTCTTACTGCCTGCCATAGGTGTATTGGATGGATTTGGATGGTTGATAATCAACCTGTTTGGCCATGTTATGATGATGGGTTTAGGTAGAGTAAATAAGGAGAAACTGTTTCCAGTGGCTAAAGGGTCGATATCAGAGGGCACATATTAAAGGTGATTGACAAAGAGGCGGCTTGAGGAACAACCTCCTCAGGCAACAACTAGTTAGGATTTGAAATGTGCTGCCTGATGTGATGGGAGATACAGATTCAGCAGAAGTTTTCAGGAGGCAATTAAATAAATACTCAAGGTGGGGATATGGGGAAAGAGCATAGAAGCAGGACAAAGTGGATTGCTCTTTGACAGAGCCATTGCAGACTTGGTGGACCAAATGGCTTCCTCGTGTGCTGTACTGTTCTGTGATTTTGCCTGCATGTTGCCCTATGGCAACATCATCCACAGACATGCCAGGTTTCACATGCATGGTGATGTCACCCAACTAACTCCCCATGATCCCCCTTGATCCCTCCATCTTTTCTGTGTTGCCAAACTGCTTATCTGATATCCAATGTTTGAGCCACAATTTCTACATTTAAATGTTAAGAAAATTAAAGCCATTGCCCACAAACTCTGTACCCGTGCCATTGATTCCATTCCCCCTCCCTGGCCTCTGCTTTGGCTTGTTTGCAACCTCGTCATCCTAGTTGACAATGAGTTGATCTTCTAAATCCGTATGAAGTCTAATTCTAAGTCCATCATGAAGAGTACTTCGTTCAGGCTCCTCAGCATTGCTTGTCTTTGCCTTTACTTCAGCCCATTCAATGCTGAGACCCTCATCCATGCCTTTGTCACCAATGCCTCGACTATTTCAGTTCTTTCATGGTCAGGCTGCTGTTCTTTTTTCTCTGTAAACTTCAGCATTTCCTAAATTCTGCACTCCAAATCCTATTCCACACCCTGTCCACCCAATTACCATCCCTCTCCTTGCTGACATGGATTAGCTTCCTGTTGCCCACTGTCTTAAATTTAAAATTCTTGTGTTTGGTTTTAAATCACTCCATGGCATTGCTGTCAACTCCTTATAACTGAAATCGCCTTATACAACAGACATCTAAGAATTAACCAGGTTCAGTTCGTCAGTTCCAAAGTCTAGCTTCTGCTTACTTGTTTCCTTCAGCGTCTTCAGCTGCTTTGTTTATGCTTTTTTAGTAGCATAGCTATCTCTGCTCTACATGTTGTAAGCTTGCTCAGTATGATACCCCTAGTAGTAATGGCAATCATGAAAGATATCTTGGTTTCCGAGGAGTTCACCCGATCAATGGAAATATATTTTGTATTGAGCTTGCGCTTGCCCATGTTTAGAATACACAATTGGAGTGTACAGAATAAAAGCAAAACATGATGTTGGGTTTTTGACTTACGATGGTCCAATTCAATTGGTGATTTATTTTGTTCACAAACCTGCTCAATGTACCTGGTTTGTACAGCAAAAAAAGAAAGAAAAACATTCCTGCATTTACAGCATTTTGATTTTGTGTATTGTTTATGAGGTATGATTGATTTAATTTATGTTTCCATCATGCAGTTTTAAAATGAAGAATGGTACAGTATAATGATTTTATTCTTTGTAGTGCGGCAACAATGGAAAACTGTTCTGTGCTCTTTGAAATGGATTTTGTGTTTTGTGATTGAATCATGTAAGAGTAGGTGTGTTGTGTACAAGGAGGGCTGTCTGGCTGAGGCAATGGAAATATCTTGACGAATATTTTTTCTTTTCAATCATAAAAGCCTCAATTTTTAAAGAAATTTACCTAACTGATATGCATTGGTGTGAATTTCAATTTAATGACATTCCTGATTATTATGTGTTTGTATAACTGACGCTGAAAAAATTTGCCTTAAAAAAAGATTGCTCAAAATTAATTGATATTGAATTAGTGTTAGTGGTTTAAATATAATATAGGTATATCTAATGCTGTAGAGGAGGATTTTAACTTATTTCGCAAGGGTTAGGGAAAACAGCATGAAGCATCAGATAGGAGAAGCAAGGCACATAGAGAATGAGGCAAAACAAACAGCATTACTGTAAAAAGTAGTCTAGAAAGAGCAGGGATCAGACAGGGTAGAATGCAAAGCAAACTAGGGGTGTGGGTGGTTGTTGGAGTGCATATATATAAATGCATTGAACATAATAAATAAGGTTGCTGAGCTGCAGGCACAAATTGCCACATGGTGTTATAAAGTAATGGCACTAACGGGAAACTTAATCAAACAAGGGCAAAAATAGGAAACTGACATTCCTGGTTACAATGTATTCAGGAGGTAAAAAAAAAATGAGAGGAAAGGTGACATGTGGCAGTTTTGATCAAAGATACTGTTGTAGCCCTAGAAAGGGAAGGTATGCTTGAAGATTTAAAGACATCATCTATTAGGTTTGAATTAAGAAGCCGAAGAGAAGCTGTTACACTGCTGGGTGTTTACTATAGACCACTTGATAGGAGATAGCAGTTGGAGGAACAAATCTGCAAACAAATTTCAGAAAAATGTAGAAACAGTAGAATAGTGATAATGGAAGACATCAGTTATCCTAATGCAGAATGGGAAAATAAACAGGAAAAAAGAGGCATGTGATAAATGTCAGGTTTATAATACAGTAGAAGACCAAGCAGAATACAGAAAGTACAGAGCAGAACTGAAAAAATAAGGTGAGCAAAGAGAGTCAATGAGAAAAGGTTCGTGCATGAAATACTATTTTATAAATATACAAAGAGCAAACGGATTGTTAAAGGAAGGGTGGGGCCAGTTCAGTACCAAAAGGGAATCTTGTGGACAGAGGGCAAGACTGAACCAAAAGTAAGTACTTTGCAGATATAAAAGCAAAGAACTGCGGATGCTGGAAATCCAAAACAAAAACAAAACACAAATACCTGGAAAAACTAAGCAGGTCTGGCAGCATCGGTAGAGAAGAGCACAGTTGACGTTTCAAGTCCTCATGACCCTTCAACAGAACGGTACTTTGCATCTATCTTCACGAGGGAGGAGGGCACTGTTAGTAAAATAAGAGGGGGTAGAGAAACTGTATAGTATAAGAAAAGCTAAAGAGGAAGTACATAAAAAGTTGGCAATGCTCACTGTAGATAAGTCACCCAGTCTGGATGGAAGGGATCCTAAGTTGCTGAGGGTGGAAATAGCAGAGGCTTTGGCCACAATCTTTCAATCCTCCTTGGACTTGGATGGTGCCAGAGAGCTGGAGTGATGCATCACTGTTCAGAAAATGGAACAGGAATAAACCTGGTAACTAAAGCTGATAAATTATAATCTGGAATAAAATTCATTTTCATTTGGAACAACATAGGTTAATAAATTACAACCAGCACAGATCTGTTAAAAGTAAAATGTGCCTAACAAATTTGTTTGAGTTCTTAGTTGAAATAATTGAAAAGGTGATGAAGGTCGTGCAGTTGATGTTTTGTACATGGACTTTCAGAAAGCACTAAGTGAAGTGCAACATAAAAGACTTTATTAAAAACAGGCCAGCATTTTGGGTTTTATAAATTGGGGAATTGAATATAAATACAAAGAAGTACAGTGGTTTTGCCCTGCTGTTCGCTAATTAGGCTGCTGCTTTCAGCATCTTTTTACTTTTTTATCAAGTTCTCTCTACCAATCTTTACGTTTCCTGAATAATATACCCAGACTATTTTGTTTTGTCTCATCGTGGTTTGCCTCATTGCTTCTCTCTCCTTGTACTATTTCAGTAACCCTCTCATTCATCATTCTTCTCATTAAGGTAATTTTCAACATATGTCTGGCACAGAACTGAAAATCCCTGAGTCGTCATATTTATCCCAGGGTCCAGTGTTCACATCTATAAAATGCCCTTAATCACATTTCAATATAACAATCTAATTCTTAGCACTGAACAGAAACACAAGCATAGAAACTCCATTAAATACTGATTTTGCTGTTGTTATTCTCCATTTACCTCTTGCTTTGGTTTAGATTACCCAGGAAAATCTATTTTATCATATTTCCATATTGTTCATTTTTGTGTAGGGTCATCTTACTCTGCAATTATCATTGCCATAGTTATTTTTAGTATTTATTTTCACTTTATATTCTAAACATTTGCATTACCTTCTGAAATAACTCTTGTAATCTCTACACCTAGGACATTTGATTCAAATTGTATTAAAATTCTTAAAGCACACTTTTGAAAAATGTTAACTCTGGACATTGGAGTCTTAAATAACAATTTCAGTATTTTCATCCTAGCCTTAATTGATGCCCCATCATTATGTATACAATAGTTTTATAATAAACTATAATCAAATTTTGAGGAGGAAATGCTGAACTTCCCCCTAAAGTCAGTAAGTATATGCTGGAAATGCTCCATTAAGTTTCTCTTCTTTCTATGGTCTGAAATCTGATTCCTCACAGAATCACAGTGCAGAAGAGGCCCTTCGGCCCATCGAGTCTGCACCGACATGTGAGAAACACCTGACCTACCTACCCAAACCCATTTACCAGCACTTGGTCCATAGCCTTGAATGTTATGACATGCCAAGTGCTCATCCAGGTACTGTTTAAAGGATATGAGGCAACCCGCCTCCACCACCCTCCCAGGCAGTGCATTCCAGACCGTCACCACCCTCTGGGTAAAAATGTTTTTCCTCACATCCTCCCTAAACCTCCTGCCCCTCATCTTGAACTTATGCTGTCTTGTGACTGACCCTTCATCTAAGGGGAACAGCTGCTCCCTATCCACCCTGTCCATGCCCCTCATAATCTTGTACACCTCGATCAGGTCGCCCCCATGTCTTCTCTACTCCAACAAAAACAACCCAAGTCTATTCAACCTCTCTTCATCACTTAAATGTTTCATCCCAGGCAACATCCTGGTGAATCTCCTCTGCACCCCCTCCAGTGCAATCACATCCTTCCTATAATGTGGTGACCAGAACTGCACACAGTACTCCAGCTGTGGCCTCACCAAGGTTCTGTACAACTCCATCATGACCTCCCCACTTTTGTAATCTATGCCTCGATTGATAAAGGCAAGTGTCCCATATGCCTTTTTCACCACCCCACTAACATGCCCCTCTGCCTTCAGAGATCTATGGACACACATGCCAAGGTCCCTTTGTTCCTCAGAACTTCCTAGTGCCATGCCGTTCATTGAATACTTTCTTGTCAAATTACTCCTTCCAAAGTGTATCACCTCACACTTTTTAGGGTTAAATTCCATCTGCCACTTATCTGCTCCTTTGACCATCCCGTCTATATCTTCCTATAGCCCAAGACACTCAACCTCACTGTTAACCACCCAGCCAATCTTTGTGTCATCTGCAGACTTACTAATCCTACCTCCCACATAGTCATCTATGTCGTTTATATAAATGACAAATATTAGGGGACTGAGCACAGATCCCTGTGGTACGCCACTGGACACTGGCTTCCAGTGCTTCAGGTTCTTTTTATATGCCAAAGCCCTAAATGAAGAAGCTTTTAGCAGATCTCCAGAATTGTGGTAGTGTCAACCTGTTTATCACTTCAGTGTACTATCTTCCAGGATGCTGACTAGGTGTCAGGACATTTTGTTAATTGTACATTAATTGTGTGCAGGCAGAGGGCATTAGTTGAGTATTCACTTGAACCCACTATAAATAGACACAGACTAAAACTGTGGTTTCAGGATCCAAAGTATTTTGCTTTTGTGTTAGTGTCTAAAAATGTGGTTGTCAGGTATATGCATAATTTGTAACCCTGTAACCAGACACATAAAAGCATGTAAAGATTGGCTTCAGTTCTATCCTTCACCAATTGACTTTCTGAAATAAAACATATTTTACTTTGTTAATGGCCCTTTTCAAATGCTATTTGTTGTTATCTTACCACCTTTAACTGAATGAAGCACAGTACTGGACAGGGTAAGCAGAGCTTACAAAAACGTAAATTGTGGTATGTTCTTTTAATGGCTTCGCTGGGAATTTTTGAAAAGAAAATCCACTGATTTGAAGAGGCATTTATTTTTCTGATTGTAAATGTCATGGCCGATGTTTCTTGCACAACTAGGTCATGGTAGAAGCACATTATTGGGGGCCGAGAGGCCGCGTCATGGGTATCTTGTCAAATTTAATGGCAGGACCTTGTTATAATTTTGTTCTTTGATTTCTCTCCTGGTAGTAGGCCAAATTGGTCAGGAGGCTACAGCTACTGTCCCCAATAATCAGGAGGGAACGATCAGGGCATGGTGGGGTGCCAGGAGGAGTTCAGCAACAGTGAGGGAGAGATTGAGACAGGAGGGGTTATCAGGGAAGTTGCTAGTTGCGGCAACAAGAAGAAGCTGCAATAGGAAGAAGGGAGGCTGAAGGCATTGCCACTGCTCCTGGGCTGCATGGACACCAACATTTTGGAGTTGACCGCTCTTGCCTCCATTTTCCTACCATATTTCTCTAGCAGGGAACCCTGCTAGAAGCTGTTAAATTTAAATCAGACTCCTAATTGGACTGTCGGAGCTTGATTTAAATATAATAATGAAGTGTCCTGTTACTCTATAATATGCGCTACCTGCTATTGTAAAAATTGCCCTTCATAAACTGCAATAGGAAGAAGGGAGGCTGAAGGCATTGCCGCTGCTCCTGGGCTGCATGGACACCAACATTTTGGAGTTGACCGCTCTTGCCTCCATTTTCCTATCAAAACTCTGCTTCTGTATCTGCATTTGTACCAAACCCTGTTCATCCATCACCCCGTGGTTGCTGACCTATATTGGCTCCTGTACCGGCAGTGCCTCAATTTTAATCTTCTGATCCTTATTTTCAAATCTCTCCCTAGCCTCTCGTCTTCTTGCCTATAATCTCGTCCAGCCCTATAATCTTCCACGATATCCCCTTGCGCATCCCCTCTTTTAGTTGCTCTACCATTTGCAGCCATGCTTTCAGCTGGCTAGGCCATAAATTCTGGCATTTCTCCATAAATCGCTCCACTTCTCAACCTCTCTCTCCTATTTTGAGATGATCTCAAAACCTACCTCTTTGAACAAGCTTTTAGTCATCAGACCAAATATCTCCCTATGTGGTTCAGTGTCAAATTTTGTCAATAAACACTCCAATGAAGTGCCTTGGAATGTTTTAAGATGTTAAATGTGCTTGGGAGTGTGTATTTCCCAATTTTATTCCATTCCCCCAACCCACTCTTGCCCATTGTCGTGGGGTAGTGAGCTATATTGAATCTATTTTGTTCTCTCAGATACAGCTTTCTGATTGGGAATTAGATCCAAAATACATACATATCTTCTCAAAGACTTGCATTTATACAGCATCTTTCATGGCCTTGGGATGTCCCAAAGTACTTATTAGCCAATAACTTGTTTTTAAAGTGTAGCCACTGTTTTTTTTCTTGTTATTCATCATGGGATGTGGATTTTGCTGGCAAGACCAGCACATTGTGCATCCCTAATCGCCCTTGAGAAAGTGATGGTGAGCACCTTCTTGAACTGCTACAGTTTGTCCAGTCAAGATACTCACAAAATTGCTTAGGAAAGGAGACCCTGTGACTATTCTAATGTAGGAAACATGGCAGCCATTTTATATGTAGCAAGATCTCACAATCAGTGATGCAATAATGACTAGATTGTCTACTTTTGTGGTATCAGTTGAGGAACATAAATTGATGAAGACACCGTAGAGGACTCTCCTATTCTTTGAATAGTGCCATGGGATGTTTTATGCCCACCTGAGGGGGCAGACATGACGTCGATTTAATGTCTCATTTGAAAGATGGCACCTTAGACAGTATAGCATTCTACCAATATTGCGAGGGATTGTGTCAGCCTGCTTATTTGCTCAATTCTCTGGAGTGAAATTTGAACCCCTAACCTTCTGACTCCAGAGGTGAGAGTGTTACCTCTGAGCTGTGACTAGTAATCTAGGATAGTTTCTCCCACAGTGCATGGACCCCTGCCATCACAGTTCACTGCATCTCCGTGCAACTAAATTGGTAAGCATCTGCTTCTATCCAGATCTTCAGATTCTTAAAATTTAAAAATTCTGATCTATGCTTCCTTTGTTCCCACCCACTGTTCTACTTTTCTCCCTCCACTGTTTCCCCTTCCTGAGTTAAGAACAGGACTATGTTAAACATCACAACCATGCTCCAGTCCCCAGAATATTGTGTGCCGAGGAAACTAATGAGTTATATTTCAATTCTTGCTTGTAACATATGTTTATCTTAAGTCCATTACATGGTTTTACTGTGCTCAACAAATCTTACATAATTTATTCGGTTTTAATTCTTTCTACCTCCTCAGTAGCCGAGAACATCCCATTAATAGTGCTTCCCAGTTGTCAAATGCTTTTGTTAAGCAGTTTAAATAATTTAGATATGGAGGAAACATATTATATGTGCAAGACTGTAAAGATGAATGGCACATTGTCTATTTTCTGCTATAATTTTGCTGCAGTACTTTGCTGGGTAAATAAAGTGGGCATTTGGACAAGCTAAATAAGAGGCGAACGTTAATGCTGAATCCAATCCCACATGTACAGTTAATATTATGATTTATCACTTATTTCCCTCTGCCTCCTGCATTGTATTAGAACCTCAGAAGGATTAGCTGAAAACCTTGTCCTGAGCTGTTGCTCAGGTCATCATGATGTACAAGATTAATTTCCATATGTACTTTCAGAGATACATGAGGATCTTAATGTAAAATAATAAATAATCAATGTGAAATAATAAAGAGGAAAAGTTCTTTCCCATCAATTTACAATATCAAAGTGTTATATTTTTGGACTATTTACCATGATATTTAATTTTGACAAACTTATTTCTTCCCTCATAAGAACTCAAGGAAGAGGAACAGAAGTATGCCATATTGCCCCTTGATCTTGCCCTGTCATTTAATTTCATGGCTGACCCTCAACTTCCACTTTTGCGCACAAATCCTATATCCTTAGATTCCCTTAGAATCCAGAAAACTATCAATCTCAGCATTGAATATATTCAACAACTGAGCATCCACAGCTCACAGAGTTAGAGATTTCTAAAGATTCACAACCCTCTGACTGAAGAATTGTCTTTTCATCTCAAAATGGCTGTTGCCTTACCCTGAGACTATGCCCCCCTAGTTCTTGGCTCTCTAGCCAGGAGAAACAGCCTCTTAGCACCTACCTTGTCAAGCCCTCTTGAATCTTTCATGTTTCAATGATATCTCCTCATGTTCTTCTAAACTCCAGAGAGTATAGCCTCATTCTACTCAGTCTGTCTTCGTAGAACAGCCCTCTGATCCCAAGAATCTAGTGAACATTTGTTGCACCCTCGTATATTTCCTTAGGTACAGAGCCCAAAGATACACAGTACTCCAAGTGTAGTATCATCAAAACCCTGAAAAATGTAACAAGACCTTCTTACTCTTGTACTTCAATTCTTTTACAATAAAGTCTAACTTATCATTTGCTTTCCTAGGGAATTTATTTTCTGTAGCCATGCTATTTTTATCTAACGACAGCTCAGAATAAAATTCTACTTATCAAGTCATTGCCAATGTTCTTTTTACCTTAGTGCTGTGTTATTTAGTTAGCTTTGTAACTAGACTACAAACCATTGACACCAAAGTTTCCAAAGTATTTCTGCAGCTTACAGATAGATGATTAGTTCACTTAAATGATACCATGCTGGAAAATCCCTAATGGGACATATTTTTCAAATTTAATTTCTTTTAAATCAGTCTCTGACTTTTTTCCTAATAAAAAGGACAATTTTTACCCAATTGGTTGTCCTGACTTAATTTAATAATCCTTGCTCATTTTATATTTCAGCATAAATATTTTAGTGTCATTATTAGATCAGTGATTCTGCTGTGTATTTTCAAATTGACCATTGTATTGTGCTTTGAGACTGAAATTCCATAACACTGAATTTGAGTCAGAAAAATTAACCAAATGGATATTTTTTTTTCAGTTTGGTCCAGTGAACCCTTTCAGAACACAGCAGATGGCTGCCCCTAGAAATATGCTGTCTGGGTATACTGAGCCTGCCCATATCAACGACTTCATGTTTGAGCAGCAGAGAAGAACCTTTCATACCTATGGTAAGCTTCAATGTATTGAAAAAAAATCTCTTCAAGCTGTATTCAGTGATACATTTTAGAACAGGCTGTCTGTAACATGTACACTTGTTTGTTGTGCAATCTTGTTTGCACTGCATGTATATAAAGTTGACCCATGAGTAAAAACAGTGGCTGTTTTAGTGATCTCTTATCCAGCTAATTTAGATAAATATTCTGCTTAATTACGCTTCTTTTTGCTTCTGTTATGGAGTGCAGGAATATATGGCTTGTTGGCTACAGTGGCATTAAATGTTGGGGTGGTGGGAGGGGGAAATGATTTTGATGGAGAAGAGGATATTGTGGCCTATATTGTGGTTTTAGATTATTGGCTGTGGTTCACACATCAGTATGTGGATCCCAATTCTGCACAGAAAACATTAAATGATTTGGAGCAGTTCTTATCTTCCCACTTTCAAAGGTCCCTTGCAGAGTAATGTAGAAAGGCTGAAAATTTTAGGAAGAAGTTTCAAGAGTGCTGCAATGTACAGCTCAGAGTTTTGGCCTGATGCTGGTGGAGGTTGGAGGAGAGAATATACTGAAGACTAACATGGATAGAGTGGAGAATGCAGCTAGAAGTAGGGCTGACAACGTTTGCAGCAGCTGGGAAGACAGGCCCATGGAGAGGTTTAAAGACCAGGGCAAGGATTTTGAACCCAAATGCTTAAAAAAATATCTGAATGTATTTTTCTGCTTTTATTTACATAGTGTTTAAAAATATAGCAACACAATTTAAAACTTGGAATCTTTATTGTTGATTTATTGCACATGAGAGTAAAGATAACTTTAAATGAATCTAGTCCCTTGTATGAAATGGATTGGGTTTAGGTAGACTGATGGAGTACCACTGCCTGCATGCCGTAAATTACACTTTAAAGATATATGCTCTGTTAGCAACAACAACAGATTGCATTTATATAATGCCTTTAATGAAGTAAAACATCCCATGGTACTTCAAAGGAACATTATCAAACAAAAGTTGATGCCAAGCCACATAAGGAGATGTTGGGAAAGATGACCAAATGGCTGGTCAAAGAATCAGGAGAAAAGAGAGAAAGTGAGATATAGAAATTGGTCCTTGGCACTTTGTCACATATCTCAGAATGCTGTGGTGGGAATAGTTTACACAGATAGGGAGGGGTGAGGCCTTGAAGGAATTTGAAGGCATGGATGAGAATTTTGAAATTGAAGCTTTGCTTAACTGGAACCCAGTAAAAATCTGCAAGTGCGGGTGATAAGCAAGCAGAACTTATTCCAAGTAAATACATGGGCAACAGAATTTTGGATCAGCTTAAGTTTGCAGAAGGTGAAATATAGGAGCCTGACCAGCAGTGCATTGGAATAGTCAATCTAGAAGTAAGAAAAGTACAGATGAGGGTTTAAGCAGCAGATGAGTTAAGATTGGGGCAGAGAGCCAATAGTCAGGTCTGCCAGCTCACTAGAAGTCTTCTGTGATCCGTGGGCAACACATAGGAACAACAGTTTATTACACCTAATTTAGTAAGTGTCATTTTTAGTTAGCACTTTTGTTCAATTCTAAACATGAATCTGAACAGAAAAAAACACGAGACAACTCTCTAGCCCTCATCCCCTCACTTCCCCTCACCCCCACACACTCCCATGCCCCATCAATGCCACCTCATGCCCCCCCACCCCCATAGCCCATCATATCCTCTGTGCCATTGTATGCCCCTTCATCCACTCCCATGGCCCTTTATAGCCTCCATGCCAACCCATGCCCCCTCCCCCACACACCACCCATTGCTCTTACATTCTCCATGCTAACTCACTCAATATCCACCATGGGCAGACCTCAGGATCCATGCTGAGAGGAAATAAAATAAAATTCTAAGTGTCTTTTGATTAATTATTGTTGGCTTTTAGTGCATTTCTTCTGGGGTCTTCCGATCCTGACTTTCACAAAAATGTGCTACACAGCGAACTCCATCAGAGCGGAGTAGAATCAGGGGAAGACAGGATACATCCCCTTTTTACGGCACTAGCTGCCATATTGTAAATTTACAGGTCCATGAATGTTAGTGAATGGATGATTGAATGGGTGAGTGGGTGAATGGTTAGTTGGGTGGATGGATAAGATGGGTAAGTGGTTCAGCGAGTGGGTGCATGAGTGTGTGGTCAGGTCAGGCTGAGGGGGTTAGTTGGGTCGAGAGAGTAGTTGGGCGGTCGGGAGGATTGGTCAGGTCATCGGTGGTTGTAATCGGGTCTTACCTGGAGGGTAGTTGGGTGGTCGGAGTTGCGGGGGTTGTCATTTCTGGTCGGGAGTTGGTGGTGGCCAGATCAGGGAGGTTAGTTGGGTTGGGGGTTAGTCGGATCAGATTGGGAGGAGTGGTAGATTGGATGGTCAAGTCTGGTTGGGAGGGGTAGCCAGGTTGTGGGCTTACTCAGGTCTGTTTGGGAGGATAGACGGGCCTGGTTGGGAGGGTAGTTGGGTGGTCTGGGGGATAGTCAGGTCAAGTCAAGGGCTTAGTTAGGTCAATCAAGTCAAGAAGGCAATCAAGTGGATTGGAGGGGTTAGTTGGGTCAGGGGGCCAGTTGGATCAGATTGGAGGGTTGTTGGGAGGGTCAGGAGGGTGGTTGGGGTCTGATTGGGGAGCTGGTTATCTAGTTACCTAGGTGTTAGATTTAGCTTTAATGTGTCTAACATAAGAGTATAAGATATAGGAACAGGAGTAGATCATTCAGCCTCTCGGGCCTGCTCCACCATTCAATAAGATCATGGCTGATCATCTTGTGTTTCAATTTCCACATTCCCATCTAACCCTGATAACCTTTGATTCCCTTGCCTAACAAGAATCTGTCTACCTCTGCCTTAAAATTATTCAATGACCCCGCCTTCACCACCTGAGGCAGAGTTCCAAAGTCGCACAGCCCTCTGAGAGAAAAAAATTCTCCTAATTTCTGTCCTAAAGGGGTGACCCCTAATTTTAAAACAGTGTTCCCTAGTTCTGGACTCACCCACAAGAAGAAATGCCCTTTCGATGTCCAAATTGCCATTCTTTTTTTAATTCATTCACAGGATGTGGGCTTCGCTGGCTGGACCAACATTTATTACCATCTCTAATTGCCCTTGAGGAGGTGGTGGTGAGCTGCCTTCTTGCAGTGTATGTGGTGTAGGTACACCCAGCCAGTGCTGTTAGGAAGGGAGTTCCAGGATTTTGACCCAGCGACAGTGAAGGAATGGTGATTTATTTCCAAGTCAGGATGGTGAGTGACTTGGAAGGGAATTTCCAGGTGGTGGTGTTCCCATTTATCTACTGCCCTTCTCCTTCTAAATGGTAGTGGTCATGGGTTTGGAAGGTGCTGTATAATGAGCCTTGGTGAATTCCTGCAGTGCATCTTGTTGATGGTACGCACTGGTGCTACTGTGCGTCAGTGGTAGAGGGAGTGAATGCTTGTGGATGGGGTGCCAATCAAATGGGCTGCTTTGTCCTGGATGGTGTCAAGCTTCTTGAGTGTTGTGGGAGCCGCTCTCATCCGGGCAAGTGGGGAGTATTCCATCAGACTCCTGACTTGTGCCTTTTCGATGGCGGACCGACTTTGGGGAGTCAGGAGGTGAACTACTCATCCTAGCCTCTGACCTACTCTTGTAGCCACATTATTTATATGACTAGTGCAGTTCAGTTTCTGGTCAATGATAACCCCCAGGATATTGATGGTGGGGGATTCAGTGATGGTAATGCCATTGAACATCATGGGGCGATGGTTGGGTTCTTTCTTGTTGGAGATGGTCATTGCCTGACACTTGTGTTGTGCCAGTATTACTCGCCATTTGTCAGCCCAAGCCTGGATATTGTCCAGGTCTTGCTGCAGTTGGACATGGACTGCTTCCTTATGTGAGGAGTCGTGAATGGTGCTGAACATTGTGCAGTCATCAGCGAACATCCCCACTTCTGACCTTATAATGGAAGGAAGGTCATTGATGAAGCAGCTGAAGATGGTTGGGCTGAGGACACTACCCTGAGGAACTCTTGCAATGATATCCTGGAGCTGAGATGACTGACCTCCAACAACCACAACCGTCTTCCTTTGTGCTGGGTATGACTCCAACCAGTGGAGAGTTTTCGTCCTGATTCCCATTGATTCCAGTTTTGCTAGAGCTCCTTGATGCCACATTCAGTCAAACGTGGCTTTGATATCAAGGACAGTCACTCTTACCTCAGCTCAGGAGTTCAGCTTCTTTTGTCCATGTTTGGACCAGGCTGTAATGAGGTCAGGAGCTGAGTGACCCTGGCAGCACCCAAACTGGGCATCAGCAAGCAGGATCTTGTATACTTCAATCAAATCACCCCTCACCCTTCTAAACTCCAGTTTCTCCAACCTTTCCTCATAAGATAACTTGCTGAACATTTCATCTGACCCTGGTGGTTTATCCACTTTCAAGGATGCTCATCTCATTAATACTTCCCCTCTCCCAATGTTTATCACGTTGAATACTTCAGAAGTCCTTAACTACAATGTCTGCATTGTCCCCCTCTTTTGTGAAGACAGATAAAAAGTATTCATTGAGAACCATGTCCACATCTTCTGCCTCCACACACAGGTTACCTTTTTGGCTTTTTAAGGACCCCACCCTTTCCTTAGTTATCCTCTAACTCTTGAAATATTGATAAAACATTTTTGTATTCTCCTTGATTTTGCTTGCCAATATTCTTTCATGCCCTCTTTTGGCTTTCCCAATTTCCTTTTTGATTTCACCCCTTCACTTCCTATAGCGCTCTTGGCTTTCTGTAGCATTGAGTTTTTCATGTCTGAGACAGCTTTCCTTTTCTGCCCTGTCTTACTATGTCGGCTCCTTGACATCCAGGGAGTCTGGAACTGGCCCTTTTCCTTTGTGGGAATATCTTTACTCTGAACTCCTTTAATCTCTCCTTTGAATGCCTCCCACTTCTCTGACACTGATTTATCTTCAAGTAGCTGTTTCCAGGTTACTTCTGCTAAATCGCTCCTTAGTAAAATTGGCCTTGCCCCAATTTAGAACTTGCCCCAATCACCAAAGTGCTCTCCCACTGTCACTCCTTCCGCCTGTCCTACTTCATTTCCTAAAACCTAAGTTGGGCAAGACAGAGGCATAGTGGCATTCTCACTGGACTCGTATTCCAGAGACCCAGGGTAATGTTCTGGGGACCTGGGTTCGAATCCCGCCACAGCAGAATTAAATCTGGAATTTAAAAAAGTCTGATGATGACCATGAAACCGTAAAGACCCATCTGGTTCATTAATGTGCTTTAGAGAAGGAAATCTGCCATCCTTACCTGGTCCTACATGTGACTGCAGACCCACAGTAATGGGGTTAACTCTTAAATGCCCTCTAAACGAGGGCAATTAAGGATGGGTGCCCACATCCCATGTACAAATAAAAGAAACCGCACCCCCTCTTATTGGACTTGGTACATTCCTTTCACACTAAAACTATCCCAGTTAATATTGTGGTATTTAAAATCCCCTATTATTACTGTTTTGCACTTCTCAGAGATTTGCCTACATGTTTGCTCTTCTATCTCCTTCTGACTGTTTGGGGGGCTAAAATACATTCCCAGTGCACAGTAGTGTGACTGCCCCTTTTTTTGTTCCTAAGCTCAATCCATATGGCTTCAATTGGTGATCATTCTAACATAACACCACGGCTGTAATTGCTTCTCTAATCAAAATTGCCACTCCGCTTCCCTTTTTATCCCCCTCTTGATCTCATTTGAAAACCCTGTAACCTGGAATGTTGAGCTGCCATTCCTGTCCCTCTTTAAGCCATGTTTCTGTAATAGCTGTGAAATCATACTGCCACATTTCTATCCATGCCCTTAGCGCATCTGCTTTATTTGCTGTATTCCTTGCATTGAAGTATATACCCTTGAGCACTGGCAAACTCTTCTTTTATTTTCTATCTTTTGTTTCCTCTGTCTCCCAGACTGACTCACTGATTTCCTGCCCTCCATTCCCATTTCTGATTTTGCTCAATTTGAATCTACTCTCAGGTTCCTAGACCCCTGCCAAACTAGTTTAAATACTCCCCAAAAGCAGTAGCAAACCTCCCAACAAGGATATTGGTCCCAGCCCCACTGAGGAGCAAATGGCCCAATTTGTACAGGTCCCACCTCCCCCAGAACCAGTGCTGCTTGCAGGAGGGGTGAAATCAACATGATGGGCTGAATGGCCTCCTTCTGCACTGTAACGATTCTGTGATTCTGCGTGTGAAAAGTAGCCATATAAACATGCTCGGTATTTTTTAAATCATTCATGGGATGCGGATTTTGCTGGCAAGACTGGCATTTATTGCCCATCCCTAATTGCCCTTGAGACAATAATTCTTAATTAGAGGTCTTAAACTGGCCATGATGCAAGAAAAAGGATACTACTGTTGCAGAAGAGAGGAGATGTTGATTGGTTTAGGTGCACAGAGAGGGTGAAATCTTCAGCATGTAAAAGTTTTGGCCACTAGGATCATTTCTGGCCCCCAACCCTGCTTAGGTCAGAAGTGCGCCAGTGGTGGAGATCCTCAGTGCAGTAGCCATTTAGCAGGCCACCTCCGCATTCGCCAACCAATTAAGGATAGCAAGCCGAATGGAGTGTGGGAAGGTGTACCAACAGCCCCACTGGGAGCAGTGAGCCCTGCTAAAGAAGAAGGGCTGTCTCAAATGGAGATCTTATAAAAAGCTCCAAAGTCAGCTTAAAAGAAAAAGACCCAGAACTGTGAGGAGCCTCAGTGGAGGGGACATCCTTCCACAAAATTACCTGCGGCTGCGATTGGACCACTTTGCCCCTTGTGGCTACCTGATACAAGCATTTAATTTAGCCTCCGACGGCCTTATAACCTCCCACCAAGGGCCTGCCTTCAAAGTTCTTGACACAGTTGCCCATGCAACTCTGGAAAAATCCCAATGATGTCAGAAAATGGTCCTTGATTGAGACCTTGATTACTTGCATGCATTGCCCACCTCCATTGAGGAGTTTGCCGATTCCAAAGGCAGCCCACCCCGAGATGCTTGCCTAGAGGCGAGACCATTTCGGATAGCCTTCCCAAAGAATGTTTTTGCTACTTTCCTGACCCCCACCCTGTCTGCAGAGCTGCCTCCATGGGGCTGGAATGATGGTTCCAGGCATGATATTGAAGTAAAACAAGTTTGTAGAGATGGTGATGAAGAAAGATTATGTAAATAAAGAGGGGAAGAGATAGTGATGTAATAATATTTGAAACTGAGCTTAGTCAACAGATTCTACATGTGTGCTGAGAACAAATTTCTAGATAGAACGATGGTGCAAGTAAGTTCAGGGAAAATGGAGAGATAATGATGCAACAGATTCCTATCTTAAGGAAGGGGAGTCGGTGGCATTGTGGTATTGTCACGGGACTGGTAATCCAGAGACCCAGGGAAATGTTCTGGGAACCCAGGTTTGAATTCCACCACGGCAGGTGGTAGAATTTGAATTCAATAAAAAAATGTAATATCCTTCTGCTGCCCTACATGTGACTCTAGACCACATAGCAATGTGGCTGACTCGTAACTGTCCTCTGAAATGGCCCAGCAAGCCACTCAGTTGTAGCAAACAGACGGACAACACAGCATCGACCAAGGTACCGGAAACGACAATGGCAAACTCAGCCCTGTCGACCCTGCAAAGTCCTCCTTACTAGCATGTTGTGCCAAAATTGGGAGAGCTGCCTGACGTACTCATACTCATGGAATCATACCTTACAGATCATGTCCCAGACACCACCATCACCATCCCTGGGTATGTCCTGTCCCACTGGCAGGACAGACCAGCAGAGGTGGCAGCACTGTGGTATACAGTCGGGAGGGAGTTGCCCTGGGAGTCCTCAACATTGACTCCAGCCCCCATGAAGTCTCAATGCATCAGGCCAAACATGAGCAAGGAAACCTCCTGCTGATTACCACATTCCCGTCGTCGTCCCCCACCCCCTCAGCTGATGAATCAATACTCCATGTTGAACACACTTGGAGGAAGCACTGAGGATGGCAGTAGCGCAGAATGTACTCTGGATGGGGGACTTCAATGTCCATCAACATGACCATGACCACAGACTGAGCTGGCTGAGTCCTAAAGAACATAGCTGCTAGACTGAGCCTGTGGCAGGTGGTGAGGGGACCAACAAGAGGGAAAATCATACTTGACCTCATCTTCACCAACCACAATCTGTAACATCATGGCCCGGCATATCCCCCACTCTATCATTACCACCAAGCCAGGGATCAGCCTTGGTTTAATGAAGAGTGCAGGAAGGCATTCAAGGAGTAGCACCAGCCACACCTAAAAATGAAACAAAAACAAAAATACGTGGAAAAACTCAGGTCAGACAGCATCTGCGGAGAGGAATACAGTTAACGTTTCGAGTCTGTATGACTCTTCACCAGAACTAAGGAAAAATAGAAAAGAGGTGAAATATAAGCTGGTTTAAGTGGGGGTGAGACAGGTAGAACTGGATAGAGGGCCAGTGATATGTGGAGATTGCCAAAAGATGTCATTGACAAAAGGACAAAGAGGTGTTGATGGTGGTGATATTAGCTAAGAAATGTGCTAATGGTGACATTAAGGGTACAAAGCAGGACGAGCAAGGTAAAGATAGCCCTAGTGGGGGTGGGGTAGGGGAAAGGGATCGAAATAGGGTAAAAAGTAGAGGTAAAACAATGGATGGAAATATATTTAAAAATAATGGAAATAGGTGGGAAAAGAAAAATATATATAAATTATTGGAAAAAGGGGAATTGGAAAGGGGGTGGGGATGGAGGAGAGAGTTCATGATCTAAAATTGTTGAACTGAATACTCAGTCCGGAAGGCTGTAAAGTGCCTAGTCGGAAGATGAGGTGCTGTTCCTCCAGTTTGCATTGAGCTTCACTGTAACATTGCAGCAGACCAAGGACGGACATGTGGGCAAAAAATGACACCTAAAAATGAGGTGTCAACCTGGTGAAGCTATAACACAGGACTACTTGCATGCCAAACAGCATAAGCAGCAAGTATGAGACAGAGCTAAGTGATTCCACAACCAATGGATCAGATTTAAGCTCTGCAGTTTTGTGAGATCCACTTGTGAATGGTGGTGGACAATTAAACTATTCACTGGAGAAGGAGGCTCCACAAATATCCCCATCCTCAATGATGGAGGAGCCCAGCACGTTAGTGCAAAAGATAAGGCTGAAGCATTCACAACAATGTTCAGCCAGAATTGCCAAGTGGATGACCCATCTTGGCCTCCTCTGGAGGTCCCCAGCGTTATTGGTGCCAGCTTTCAGCCAATTCAATTCAATCCACGTGATATCAAGAAATGACTGAAGGCACTGGATACTGCAAAGGCTATAGGCCCTGATATTATTCCAGCAATAGTACTGAAGACTTGTGCTCCAGAACTTGCTACACCCCCAGTCAAGCAGTTCTAGTACAGCGACAACACTGGCATCTATCCGGCAATGTGGAAAATTGTCCAGCTATGTCCTGCACACAAAAAGCAGGACAAATCCAACCTGGCCAGTTAGTGTCCATCAGTCCACTCTTGATCATCAGTAAAGTAATGGAAGGGGTCATCAACAGTGCTATCAAGCGGCACTTGCTTAGCAATAACTTGCTCACTGACGGTCAGTTTGGGTTCTGCCAGGGTCAGTCAACTTCTGACCTCATTACAGCATTGGTTCAAACATGGACAAAAGAGCTGAACTCCTGAGGTGAGGTAAGCATGACTGCCCTTGACATCAAGGCAGCATTTGACTGAGTGTGGAATCAAGGAGCCCTAGCAAAATTCAAGTCAATGGAAATCAGTGGGGAAACTCTCTGCTGGTTGGAGTCATACCTAGCACAAAGGAAGATGGTCGCGGTTGTTAGAGGTCAATCATCTCAGTTCCAGAACATCACTGCACGAGCTCCTCAGGGTAGTGTCCTAGGCTCAAACATCTTCAGCTGCTTCACCAATGACATTCCTTCTATCATAACATCAGAAGTGGGGATGTTCGCTGATGATTGCACAATGTTCAGCACCATTCACAACTCCATAATACTGAAGTAGTCCATGTCTAAATGCAGCAAGACCTGTACACTATCCAGACTTGGGCTGACAAGTGCAAGCAATATTCACACCACACAAATGCCAGGCAATGACCATCTCCAGCAAGAGAGAATGTGACCATCGTCCCTTGACATTCAATGGCGTTAACATCACTGAATCCCCCACCATCAACATCCTGGGGGTTACCATTGACCAGAAACTGAACTGGACGAGCCAAGTAAATAATGCGACTACATGAGCAGGTCAGAGGCTATCTAGAATCCTGCGGCGAGTAACTCATCTCATGACTCTTCAAAGCCTGTCCACCATCTACAAGGTGCAAGTCAGGAGTGTGATGGAACAGTCCCCACTTGGCTGGATGAGTGTAGCTCTGACAACACTCAAGAAGCTTGACACCATCCAGGACAAAGCAGCCCGCTTGATTGGCACTCCAGAAAAGTTCACTTCCTCCACCACCGACAAACAGTGGCAGCAGTGTGTACCATCTACAAGATACACTGCAGAAAGTCACCAGGCTGCTTATGCAACACCTTCCAAATCCACAACCATCTAGAGGGACAAGGGCAGCAGATACATGTGAACACCACCACCTGGAAGCTCCTCTCCAAGTCATTCACCATCCTGACTTGGAAATATATCTCCGTTCGTTCACTGTCACTGGGTCAAAATCCTGGAACTCCCTCCCTAACAGCACTGTAGGTGTACCTACACCACGGACTGCAGCAGTTCAAGAAGGCAGCTCACCACCACCTTCTCAAGGGCAATTAGGGATGTGCAGTAAATGCTGGCCAGCCAGCAATGCCCACAGCCCATAAATGAATTTTTAAAAAATCAGTAATGTAAACCAGAAAAACACATTTTTGAACAGTGTGACAATAGTGCAGGTGAAAATGATTCTGGGAAACATATCTCTCTGGAGATATAGATGAGCCATTTCTAATGGAATGCAAAGATATAATGCTTTGTGATGAGGTGTTACTAATTAATAATCTTCCTATAGGCAGAGAAAGTGTATATTAAATATTCGGTGCCTTTAGTCATTCAGTGATGTCAGATGGAGGAAGTAGCCATTTATAACAAATTAGGTTAGTGTCAATATATAAGTGTTTGGGGGCCGGAGTCTGGTACCTGACCGTGAGTGATGTTATCAGAACTCTGTATGTTCTCCATACACAAACAATCAATAATAAGCATTGAGCTTTGATTCCTTCCTCAAGTGAATTCTAATCATGTATGCACACAGAGAGAGAATGTCATTGTGGTGTATTACATTACAACTTGGATCGTGCAATAAATGAGATGCATGACCTTACGGGTTTGGATTAATAATATCAGTTGTTCAAATATGAATATATAAATAAGGATAAGCTGCAGTGCATTTTTTTGTACGTTACGTTAACTTTATTACTAAGTTCACACATTCAAAAGCACAGCCACAGATATATGCTAAGGATATAACTGCTGGTTGCAACAAGATAATGTTTTGATCATTTGGCCAAAATGGACAAGTCACGTGAGTTGAACATAAAGCAAGATCTTTTATAGAAAAGCTGCTCCCATTTTTTTTTCTCTAGAGTTTCAGGATATTTCTCCCAACAAAATTGGTGTTTCCTCTTTCCCTGATTTGAGCTGTGGTGAAGTGGGGGCACGATTTCTCATTTGCCATGACATCAGGCACTCTTCCTGCCACTTTCTCTAAGAGAAGTGAATTAGGGGTGGCCGTTTCCATAACTGAGACCACCTGGACCTAGCAGGACCATAAATAATAAATTACGTATTGAATTGTTGAGGCACGATTCAAACACACCCAGATACTGAGTTAAGGGAAGAGGGGGAGAACTTTTTTTTTAATTCATTCATGGGATATGAACATCACTGGTAAGGTCAGCATTTATTGCCAATACCTAAATTGCCCTTCAGAAGGTGGTGGTGAGCCACCTTCTTGAACCGCTGCAGTCTTTGCAGTGTAGGTACACCGAGAGAGCTGTTAGGGAGAGAATTCCAGGTTTTGACCCAAAGACGGTGAAGGAGCAGTGACACATTTCCAAGTCAAGATGGTGTGAGACTTGGAGGGGAACTTGCAGATGGTGGTGTTCCCATGTAGGGAACTCCTGCAGTGATGTCCTGGGACTCGGATGATTGGCAGCCAACACAACCACAGCTATCTTCCTTTGTGCTAGTGAAAAGTTTTCCCCGACTGCCATAGAATTTGATTTTGATGTGGCTCCTTGATGCACCACTCGGTCAAATGCTGCTTGATGTCAAGTGCAGTCACTCTCACCTCACCACTGCTATTCAGCTCTTTAAGTCAATGTTTGGACCAGGCTGCAGTGAGGTCTGAAGTGGAGTGCCCCTGGCAGAACCCAAACTGAGCATCGGTTAGTTGACCCTCACACCTTCCTCTCCCTCCCTGAACCATGATAGGGTCCCCCTTGTCCTCACTTATCACCCCACCAGCCTCCGCATTCAAAGGATCATCCTCCACCATTTCTGCCAACTCCAGCATGGTGCCACCACCAAACACATCTTCCCTTCACCCCCCCCGGCGACATTCCGCAGGGATCGTTCCCTCCGGGACACCCTGGTCCACTCCTCCGTCACCCCCTACACCTCAACCCCTCCCACGGCACTTCCCCATGCAACTGCAGAAGGTCCAACACCTGCCCCTTTACTTCCCCTCTCCTCGCTGTCCAAGGGCCCAAACACTTCTTTCAAGTGAAACAGCATTTCACTTGCACTTCCCTCAATTTAGTCTATTGCATTCGCTGCTCCCAATGTGGTTTCCTCTACATTGAAGAGATCAAACGCAGACTGGATGACTGCTTTGCGGAACACCTTCGGTCTGTCCGCAAGCATGACCCAGACCTCTCTGTTGCTTGCCATTTCAACATTCCACCCTGCTCTCTCGCCCATTTGTCCGTCCTTAGCCTGCAATGTTCCAGTGAAGCTCAACGCAAATTGGAGGAACAGCACCTTATCTTCCGACTAAGCACCTTACAGCCTTTCGGCCTGAATATTGAGTTCAACAATTTTAGATCCATCCCCACCCCCTTTCCGATCCCCCCCCTTTTCCCAATAATTTATATAGATTTTTCTTTTCCCACCTATTTCCATTAATTTTAAATTTATTTCCATCCATTGTTTTATCTCTACCTTTTAGCCTATTTCGATCCCTTCCCCCCATTATCACATTCCTTAGATAATATCACCACCTTCAACACCTCTTTGTTTTTGTCTATGACATCTCCTGGTTATTTCCACCTATCACTGGCCCTCTATCCAGCTCTACCTGTTTCCCCCCCCCCCCCACCCCCGCCAAACCAGCTTATATTTCACCTCTTTTCTATTTTTCCTTAGTTCTGTTGAAGAGTCATACGGACTCGAAACATTAACTGTGTTCCTCTCTGCAGATGCTGTCAGACCTGCTGAGTTTTTCCAGGTATTTTTGTTTTTGTTTTGGATTTCCAGCATCCGCAGTTTTTTGCTTTTATCAGTTAGCAGGCTATTGCTGAGTAAGTGCCACTTGATAGCATTTTTGTGACACCTTTATTCATTTTGCTAATGATTGAGAGTAGACTCATTGGATGGTAATTGGCCAGATTGGATTTGCCCTGCTCTTGTGGACAGGACATACCTGGGCAATTTTCTGCATGATCGAGTAGATGCCAGTGTTGTAGCTGTACTGGAACAACTTTATTAAGGGAGCAGCTGGTCTTCAGAACTGCAGCCAGAACGTTGTTAGGGCTCCAGGTCTTTGCTGTATCCACTGCATTCAATATACCTGGATTTCAAAAAAGCTTTTGATAAGGTGTCACATAAAAGGTTAATAGGCAAGATAAGTGCGCATGGAGTTGTAGGTAATTATTAGCATGGATAGAGGATTGGTTAACAGATAGAAAACAGAGAGTGGGCATAAATGGGACTTCTTCTAGTTGGCAGGTAGTGAATAGTAGAGTTCAACAAGGGTCAGTGCTGGAGCCTCAGCTATTTACAATCTATATTAATGACTTAGATGAAGAGACAGAGAGCAATGTATCTTAAGTTTGCTGATGACACAAAGCTAGGTAGAAAGATAAGCTATGGGGAGGACACAGAGAAGCTGCAAATAGATATAAACAGGTTAAGTGAGTGGGCAACAAGATGGCAGATGGAGTATAATATAGGGAAGTGTGATGTTATTCATTTTGGTCGAATATTTTTTAAATGGAGCTGAATATTTTTTAAATGGTGCACAACTTGTAAGTGTTGTTCAAAGAGATTTGCATGTGCTCATCATACAAGGAATGCAAGAAGTTAACATACAGGCACAGAAAGCAATTAGGGAGGCAGAAGGCATGTTGGCTTTTATTGCAAGGGGATTGTACAGGGTTTTGGTGAGACCACGTCTGGAGTACAGTGTGCAGTTTTGGTCTCCACATTTAAGAAAATATATACTTGTATTGGAGGCAAAAGTTCACTACATTGGCCTATGGGATGAGGATTGTCCGATGATGAGAGACTGAGAAAATTGGGTCTATTTACTCTGGAGTTTAGAAGAATTAGAGGCGATCTCACTGAAACTTAGAAGATTCTCAAGGGGCTTGTTCGGGTAGGTGCTCAGAGATTGTTTCCCCTGCTCGGGGAATCTAAAACATGGGGCACAGTCTCAGGATAAGGGGCCAATCATTTAGGACTGAGATGAGGGGAAATTACTTCCCTCAAAGAGCTGTGAATCTTTGGAATTCTCTGCCCTAGAGGGTTGTGATTCACCATCATTGAATACATTTAAGGCTGCGTTAGATAGATTTTTGGCCTCTCAGGGAATCTAGGGATATGGGAAATGGACAGGGAACTGGAGTTGAAGCCCAAGATCATCCATGAACATATTGAATGGCAGAGCAGGCTTGACTCCTGCTCCTATTTCTTGTGTTCTTGTGTTCCTTGCTATCACATAGAGTGAATTGAATTGCCTGAAGACTGGTATCTTTGATGCTGAAGACATAAGGAGAAGGCCAAGATGGATCATCCACTCAACAGTTCTGGCTGAAAATGGTTGCCAGTACTTCAAACTTGTCTTTTGCACAGATGTGCTAGGCTCTGCCATCATTGAGTATGATGATTTTTGTGGAGCTGCCTTCTCAGGCTGTTCACTATCCATGATTGGTTGTGGCAGTATGGCAGAGCTTTGATATGATCCATTGGTTATGGGATCATTTACTTCTTTAGCGTGCTGCTTCTGTTATTTAGCATGACTCACTCCTGAGTTGTAGCATCACCAGACTGGCACTTCATTTTCAGATATGCCTTGTACTGCTCCAGGCATGGCTCTCCTACACTTCTTATTGAACCAAAGTTGGTCCCCTGGCTTGCTTGTAATGGCAGAGTGAGGGATATATCGGGCCATGAGGCTACAGATTTTGGTTGAATACGATTCAGTGGCTGCCAAATATCTACAGTGCTCCATGGATGCCCAGTTTTAAGTTGCTAGATCTGTCTGAATCTGTCCCATTTAGCATGGTCGTAGCCCCTCACAACACATTGGAGGGTATCATCAATGTGAAGACTGGACTTCATCTCCGTTATGGATAGATACATGTGCAACAGGTAGCTTGGTATGGATGAAATCAAGTAGGTTTTTCTCTTTTATTAGTTCTCTCACCACCTGCTGCAGGTATGTCCTTCAGGGATCAGCCGTCTCAGTCAGTAGTGATGCTACCGAGCCACAAATTCCCCATCTAGAGTACGTTTAGTGGTCTTGCTACCCTCAGCGCTTCTTCCAAGTGGTGTTCAACATGGAGGAACACTGATTCAGGGAGGGTGATAGATGATAATCAGCAGGAGGTTTCCTTGCCCATGTTTGGCCTGATGACATGAAACTCAATGCAGTCTGGAGTCAATATTGAGGACTTCCAGGATCATTCCCTCTTGGCTGTATGCCTCTGGTGGGTATGTCCTGACCGTGGGACAGGACATATCCAGAGATGGTGATAATAGGTCTGGGATATTAGCTGTAAGGCATCACTTGGTGAGTATGACTATATCAGGCGACTGCTTGACTAGTGTGTGGAATAGCTTTCCCAATTTTGGCACAAATTCCCAGATGTTAGTGAGGAGGACTTTGCAAGGTCAACTGTACCTTTATCATTCTTGGTGCTTAGGTCGATGGCAGGTGTTCCTTCCAGTTTTATTCTTATTCAGTTTTTCTCTGGCGGTTGGATACAACTGAGTGGCTTGCTGGGCTATTTCAGTTGGCTGTTAAGAGGCACCACATTGGAGTCATATGTCGGGCCAGACCAAGTAAGGGCGGCAAATATCCTTCCATGAAGAACATCAGTGAACCAGGTGGGTTTTTACAGCAACCCAGTAGTTTCATGATCATTATTGAAACTTGCTTTTTATTCAAGATTTATTAATTAATTGAATTTGAATTCTTGCAGTTGCTGTGGTGGGATTTGAGCTCATGTCCCCGGCTATTAGCCTAGTAGCATTACCACTGTGCCACGGTTCCCATGAAATGAAACGAAAGCAACAATAATTTTACAAAGCATGTCCCAAAATAGAGCTCTTCTATTGTGTCCCACACCGTCTGCGATATTACTTTCCTGGCTGAAGGGACAAGGTACCACTTGACCAGAAGCGCTGACTTCTTACAGTAAGATCAGGTCACTCCTACCCATATTTCATGTCAGCATCTATTGATGTACTTCCTGGGGCAAATAAGGTTAGCTCCAACACCTAAGCTGGGCTGGGGGTAATATTCCCATTGTGAAAAAATGTCTTAAGAGTGTGTGTTTCTATCAGCTGTGGATGTTTTATTTTTATTTGCCTGTCACTCACAGATGACTTCACTTGTGAAATTAAAAGTCCTATTTCAAAGCTTTCTGTGATTTATTATCGGTGTACTGCAGGTTCTCATCTGAGGCATTGTTGATCTTCTGCCTTGCGCAGTGGTTAGCGAAAGGCGTGAACCTTCAGAAATTAAGTGTCCATAAGTCTAGTGAAGCCAAAATTACATTATGGAATAAATATATCAAGTTGTTGACTAATGTATTTCTGGTGTGTACCATCTCAAATCAGTTTATTTATTCTTAATTACATTACCCTCCCTAGCTGGCCATCAATTGATGTATGCTTATGGATCTTCTAACAATGGACATAGTAACCAATTATGTTATGATTGTCAGGCTTTGTCTGCACCATTTATCATCAGTTATTTACGCACCATGTTTTCTGTTTAGACAATACTGTTATTGGATATTCCAAAAGAGGCTGCTCTTACAGGCATTCAACATTTATTCTCAAATTAGAAATAAAGAACAGTCTGTGTAATTCAGTACTGCTTGCACAAAAATTAAATGTAAGATTTGCACATGAACTAGGGGATGAAATATATACATTAAGTTCTCTAGTTGAAGTGTTAGGAAACGCTTCCCTCGATCTCTTGATCTTCCTCCTCCTCTGGTCCCTCTTCTATCTGAGGAAGGCAGCTGTCCAACGAGCACTGCCACCTTGCCGGCACCTCAGCAGTATACAATCCCTCAGCAGGACCTCTCCAACACCTCCGCCCCCTACAACCAGTATAACACCATTATATTTATATACCATTTTTGGGGAGCTGGTAGCTTACCCAGTGTCAATCATCTATTCAAACTATTCTGACCAATGGATACAGGACAGGTATTCCAAATGTCAGGGTGGTTACCACCTTCCCAGTTCGTCATCCTACTCTAGGTCAATTTTTAGTTTACATCATGCTGAGCTTCATATCTTGGTCTTTTCTAAACACTTGGGAGATAAGGGGGTGCACAGAATGCCACCTAACAACTCAGGAATGTCAACAGTGTTTAGAAAGAGAGGCAATCAGTTTATCTAAGCCCCAATTTCTTACAGAACGTTTTTGTATTGGACATATTAGCAAGCATTCCCACCCGATGAGTAGTGACAGGTGTTGAATTCCTTATAAACAACCGTTTATGGTTTCCATGGGGAAAATGGAGGGAAATGTGAGATCCTCAAGGCACCTGGCTGCCTAAGTCACTGCAAACCAGTGACCCTACTTATGTATGTGCACAAGTGTAATGACCATTTAAAACTGCTCTCAGCTTTAGCTAAGATTGTGGTTTAATATCTGCTCTGTTCTGTGTGACCTTGTCCTTTACTCTGACCTAAACACCATATTCTGTATATATTTTGTTTTAATATTCATATCTTCTGCTTCCTCCTCCCCTTTTCAATATTCATTTTACCTTTTATGTGTTTTTCATACCTTGTACCATTTTGGAATTCTGTAAAAGTTTAATTTTTGCCGATTGGTGACCATATCCATAAAATATTATTAAATATAAATATGACTTTTTTTGGCTATTTGTCTTGGATCATCAGAATTTGATATTCTATAGCTCAGAATATGATCAACAGAGGTCTTTTCTTGGCATAAATTACCACTCCCTCACCCCCCACACTTCATCCCACCAAGACCTGTGTTGACTTTCTTTCTCACCCCTTTTGATTTCCTCTGTCAAGATAAATGCTGTCATAATTTGGACCTACTCAGCACCACCAAGTGGGACAAATTAAAAATTGCAACTTTGAGTGCTACATTGGATTTAGCAAGAATTAAGTACCAATGTGATGGACAGTGAAAATAAAAGAACATATCTGCTTCTTTTTCCTTTTTAAGAAAGCTCCTGTTGTATGTTTTGAAAAGAAAGTGGTACTTATTACTTTCTTTTTAAGTTAGCACAGTCTACAATCCCAAAACTAGATCTGAACCAGTATTCCCTCTAAGCTGCACAGCTGCGCCTCAATCTAAAAGTTCCTATCCAGACCGCACACAAATTAGTCCCTTTAAGGTACTGCAATTGTGCAGCCGCAAAAAAAAAAATTAAAGGGCGCATGCTTAAAACACCCACGCAGTACAAAAAGAATTAGAGGGTACATTGACCTCAGCATGAACTTGATTTCAACAACTTTCATAGAAATCATGGAAACTTAGAGCACAGAAGGAGACCATTTGGCTCATCGTGCCTGTGCTGGCTCTTTGAAAGAGCAGACATGCTAAGCTGTACATCGTTGCTTTTTGACTGTAACCCTGTTAGTTTTTCATCCTCATGCACCTGCCCAACTCCCTTGTTCAAATTGTTTTTTGGAATCAGCTTTCATCATCTTTTCAAATAGAGCTTTCCAGATCCTGCCAACTCTTCATCTCCCTTCTAGATGTTTTGCCATTGATTTTAAATCTTTAATCTCTGGTTATTGAGCCACTCGTGAGAGAGAATAGTTTATCTCTATCTATTAGCAGCCCCCAAAAATGAGCAGGTTTGTGTTGGGTGGGATGCTAAACATTTGAACCCTGATCCAACCCACCCAATTCTGGTTTTAACAGAGCCAGAACAGAGGGCAGACAACCAACCTTCCCAAATCAGGCAGGTTACCAATTTAAAAATTATAATGAGACTGAGTACCTCATATTTACCCACCATTTTAAATTTAACTCTGGCTAGGCAAATTTTCTGGATCTCAAAACCTGCCAGTGAAAGGAAGATGAAGACTGCAGGATCCAGAATGTAAGTGGCATTTCACTTGCCTGCTGGAGCCAGTGTACTTTCCTCACCCATCACCTGCAAACAGACAGTGCCTCCACCCCTCCCACTTCTCCAATCTCTCCAATTTGTTCCAAAAGGCCTCTGATCTACCTCTGGCCTCCAATCTTCCCTGACCCCAAGCTCCCAGTGTTGCCCAACTTTTACCCCAATTACCATCCTGCGCCGACCTCCCTCCTGCCTCCTTTGCACTCCCTGACGCAGGATTTTGAAATTCCTTCCCGATGTTCTGCGCTACGCCTGTCCATTCAACAACCAGCCAACCTCTCAAAGAGAGACAAAAATTGCTAATCAGGTCCTGCTATTAAATTCAGCAGAACCTTCGGGGAAACCTATTATTCCAGGCTTTGAGTTCTGACTAGCCCACATACCTCCAATTCTGTCCCTACTTCTGACTTAATATATCTCCTGTCATTTTGAGGTCTATTACTATCCTTATCACTATCTACCACCTTGCCAAGTTTATATCATTTGCAATAATGCTGCTCCATACGCTCAAGTCTGGGTCATTTATAAAAATTATAAAGAGTAATGGACCCAAAACTGACACTTAGGGACCACCACTGCAAACCACCTCCCAGTTTTAGCTTGGAATACTTTGCCCCTTCCTCCCGAAGGAATCTGTCTAGTTGTGCCTGAATACTTCCATTGCTCTGTTGCTGTTTTACCCTGCAATCACCTTTTCTGAACTACTGTGTGGTGTCCCACCTTAAATTACTGAAATTAGCTCTTCTCCAGCAGAACGTTTTTATCTTTGATATTTTCTTATCTTTTTTCATAATTACTCTAAACTGAATTATGTTCTGGGTTGTCATTAGCTAAATGACCTCCTACTGTTACATACGCCACTTCTCCTAATTCATTTCTCACAGCCAGATCCAACACACCTCCAGTCCAACAAGGAAAGGAACATTGATTGAGGAAGTTCTCATGTACACATATCAGAAATTCCCCTCCTTCTCTACGCTTAGGACTATATTAGGGAATTAAAGTCTCTGAATATTACTACTTTATTTTTGTTACATGCCTTTGAAATATGCTGATAAATTTCCTCATTGTTTGGAGCACTATTAAAAAAAAATTCCCAATAACTGGCTCTCTTCTACAACTAGAACTGTAAAGCATCCTAATCCATACTGCTGCACCCCCTCTGCTCTTCACCCTGCCCCCGCCATGCTTTCATAGTTTTAAACATTTCCGGTTTATCGTGTTGTTCTAATGAAGAAAGACCCAATGTTTTAAGTTTTTCTTCTTTTGTATTTCCTCACAGCAATGAATCTGAGCCCTGCCTTTTAACCTTTGAGCCCAATACCGCATACAACATTCTAATTGCAGTTTTATTAAGGTTTATTGAGGTTCATCATTATCTCTTAAGGTTTATATTCTGTGTTTCTTCGGATAGCATTGAAATCCCTTAACTTATTTAAAGGCTTATCAACCTGAGGCACTGCCTTTAATGATTATGTACTCCCAATTTCCTCTCCTGTTCAGAGTACATTTACTGGTTTTTTTTTTAACCATAATGAAACTCTGAAGTTCACATTGCACAAACAAGCACTTGTGCATTGTGTTGATGATGCTGTAATGCCTTGACATTTGTGTCTTTTTCCCCTGTTTCTCCTTTCCTGATAAGTGTTGAGTTTTTCATTGGGTACCAAGTACCCCATATAACATTTTTCCCAATAGGCCTTAATTCATGTGCGAGTCTAGATAATGAATAATAGTAGGCAATTTGACTGCAGGAGCATCACAGTGTTTTTGCCACCACTCCTGCTGAGCTTAGTTAACTTGACTCTGAATGAAGTTTCGACAGGACCTTTCTGGTTTCTATGCCTCAGTTATAAACTGAATAAGTAACAGCATGCCTTCGAAGTTTTCTGGCATCCAACATTTAAAATTTTCTTGCAACTAATTTTGTCAAAGCAACATTGTACAGCATTTAATAATGAGACATTGCAATAAAGAAAAGAGGCAATATTGAAACTGAAATCCTTTAACCCATGTGCTAACCTCAGCTTTCCATTACAGCTTTAGTCTATCTTCATTCTTTAGTCAAATACAAACACCTGAACTTTCGTACAGTTCCTCTTTGCCATTTTCCTTGCCAGGGCTGCAGCTGTAGCCTAGAGCTCCGATGTCGCCCTTGACATGTTAAAAGGCTGGTTGTTACACACTAGCTAGATTGTGCAGTTCTCTTGTAAATAGGGCACTGAAGCTCAGCTGATTTCTTGTCTAGTTCATTGGAACAGACTGGTACAGAAAGTATGATGCACATCAAGACAAATTAAAGTATTGATTTTTTTTTCCAGTTTTGACATATCAAATGTACTTGATTCACTACAGTAATTTCTATCCCCATATCTTAGCAATCTGCAAAGCAAAACTGTCTGCTTTCTGCTTTGCAATTTTACACATCTGTTAAAAATCATGTGGTTCAAATTAATTTCCCTGCCTGGGTCCTTGATATTTTGAGTGCTTCACAACGCTTATTTCTGTACAAAGTTCTGATGAAAGGTCATGACCTGAAACGTTAATACTGTTTCTCTCTCCACAGATGCTGCAAGACTTCCTGAGTATTTCCAGCATTTTCTGTTTTTATTGCAGGCTTATCCTTTGCCTGATTCTCTTTACTTAGCTCCAGCAATTTTCATTGAACCCAACCTGTCATAACTGCTTTCAGAATGTTTCAATTTTTCTCTCTTCAGCTGGTAATCTCCCTGAATTAGATCATTCTTTAAGTATTGATCTATTTCAAATTATGGGCAGTGTGTTGTAAACGTGTACCTGCTGGGAATTGGGCTGAGAATGTTCAAACCTGTTTCAGTCAGAGCCTTATACCTGGAGAGAGGAGACCTTCAACTTATTTTCCTGAGCTCCATTTGAACCCAAGGGTGGAATCGTCCCAGATTTGCGCACTGACGCCATATCGTCCCAAACCCACTGCATTAATTATTTCTTAGGTGGGTTGGTAGCATAATAGAACCCCAATGCCTTCCTGTCTCCTCCAGAATTAAGTTCTGGGCAGGAAGGCCCGCGATCCCATTCCACTGTCGGTTGAGGCCCTTAAATAGCCATTTAATGACTGCCGCCAGTATTAACCGAGTTGTAGGCAGGCCTGTTGCTATGTGGCGTGCACGACAGGTAAAACTGTGTAGCCACCTTGTCAGCTCTCAGGTGTTGTTCCCTCAACCAAAGGCACTCGATGCCTGTTTGAGGAACTGACCATCGGGAAGGGTGGGGCCTGCTGAGAACCAATCTCCTTGCTGTCAATCCCCTGACGTCCACCCTCTGAAAGCTTGCCCCTCGCATTACTTTCCCATGCCCTGGGTCGGTCACTGATCCTGTGACTCTGGTGCCTGTCCCCCCAGCAGCAGCCAGCACCTCCCCTGTGGTGCTGCGGAGCACAAGAGCTGCAGCCAAGAACTGGTAGTTCCTGGTAGGCGAGACTTCCGCCCCGGGGTCTTGATTCAGAGGAAGGCCCGCTACTAGCCTCACCCCTGCCTAATTGGCATGTGGTTTGATGGGCCTTCCTGAAAAGAGGCAGCGTGGATCTCTCGCTGGCACTCCAGCCAGCAGGCGAGACCCCCGACACCTCGACAAGATTCCCCACTTATCTAAATGTGGATGATTTGAAGTTGGACATGGGGATCTTCAAATTTGCTGACAGGATTATCATAGTGAGTTAAAATTCCATAATAAAAACAAAATGCTGGAAATACTCAGCAGGTCAGGCAGCATCTGTGGAGCGAGAAATAGAGTTAATGTTTCAGGTCTGTGACCTTTCATCAGTACTGAGAAAAGGTAGAAATGTAAGCCTAGTGAGCCTGTTTTCTGTTTTTATTTCAGATTTTCAGCATCTGCAGAATTTTGCCTCTATATTAAAATTTTCATTCTTGTTTTCAAGTTTCTCCATTGCCTTGCCCTTCCCTATCCCTCACCTCCTTCAGCTCCACAACATTCTGAGATATCCACACTCCTCCAATTTTACTCCCTTTGTGCATTCTTAATTTAATCACAAACCATTAGCGACCACGTTTTCAGTTGCCTAGAACTTCCTCCCTAAACATTTCAGACTCTACCTCTTTCTCCACCTTTATGGTGCTCTTTAAAACCTACCTCTTTGCCCAAGTTTTTTATTTGCCTGCCTTGATATCTCCCTACTTGCCTTGGTATCAAATTTCATTTTGTTCCATAACACTCCTGTGAAGCACCTTGGGATGTTTTACTATGTTAAAGGTGATCTATAAATTGAAGTTGTTGGGATTTGATAAACAGTGAGGAGGACTTAATGGACATGTCAAGAAGAATACAGGGTAGCAGAATGAGCAGAAAGATGGTAGTTACAATTTAATGTGGTGCAGTGTGATGTAATGCAGTTTGGAAGGAAAAGCAAGGAATGGAAGTAAGCACCAAGATGTAAGATACCGAAGGGGTGGATGAACAGAGATCTAGCGGTCAAAGAAAGAAATCTTTCAAAGAGTGTATGTAGATAGATTAAATCATTTAAAAAAAAGTCAACAGCATTTTGGTTTTTACTACTTTATTTGCTCTTGAGCAATGCAAAGAGAGTTGGAGCATTTATTGCTCACCTTTAGTTGTCCCGAGGTGGTGATAGAGGACAATTGATGAGCTTGTAGGGAATTCCAGCACTCTGACCCAACAACGATGAAAGAAAGTTTCTGTATGTCTGTCAGGATGGTATTAATTGAAGGTGATTGTCTCCTACAAGATCACTGCTTTTGCTCTTGGTAGCAGAGGTCAGAGGGGAGGGAAGTTGAAGAGAACGATGAGTCTCCGCTGTGCACCCTGTAGATTGTACACAACAGCCACAGTATGTCGGTGGTAGAAGAGGTGGATATTGGGCCCAGTGGCGAGGGCACCAAATATGAACAAAATTGTCCTGTGTGGTGTCAGCTTCCTGACAATTGTGATTATACTCATCTAAGCGTGTAGTGACTATTCTATCATACTGGAGACTTGAAGCTCTTAGATGGAAGAGAGGCTTTGAGGTATGAGGGGGTGAGCCAGTTGCAGAGTATCCAGCCTTTGTCCTGCTTTTGTCACCATGGTGTTAGTGTGGTTTTCCCTGTTAAGCTTCTGGTCAGAGGTGATCCCAGGATGTTGATGGTCGCAGAATTGGTGATGGTGCCACTGAAAGTCATAGGAGTTAAATAGGTTTTGTCTTGTTGGAGATGGACATTACTTGGCACTTACATGGGGCTAATATCACATGCCACTTGCCAACCCAAGGCTAGATGTTAATCAAATTTGGTTGTAAACTGGGATGTGCTGCTTCATTATTGGACTTGTGAATGGAGCTGAACTTTGTGAAATCATCAACAAACAGCCCCACTCCTGACCTTATGACAGAGGAATGGTCAAGAAGCAGCTGCAGATGGTTGGGTTGAGGTTCCTTCATTGGAGAACTCCTGCAATGATGTATTGGGACTGACAACAGCCATAACTGTCTTCTTTCATGTAAGATTTGACTGCAACCAGTGGAAAGTTTTTCCTTTGGTCCACATTAATTTCAGTACAGTAGTAATAATATGAGACTTGAGAACTGAAATTGTTTCCACCAGAGCAAGGAAGAATGAGGAAGTTTTGATAGAGCATTTCTAAATAATGGAGGGTTTTGGTAATGTGCAGGATAGGCTGTTTCATGTGACAACACATCAATGCTTAAAATTTGTCCCAAGAGTTAGCAGAAAGGTTGAAAAAAATTCCTTTATCTGGAGGGCTATCAGGGTAAAGAATCCTTTGTCACAGGGTTGAGCTGAACATCAATGCAGGCTCTGAGATATTCGCACTCCTGTAATTCTGTTCTCTTGAGCATCCCAATTTTAAACACTCCACCATTGATATCTGTGCCTTCAACTGCGAAGGTTCTAAGCACAGGAATTCCCTCTCTAAACCTCTGCCCCTCTCTCCCTATCCTACTTTAAGACACTCCTTAAAACTCAAGCTTTTGGTCGTCTGCCCTAATATCTCAGCATTTGTTGTCCTTGAACTGAGTGGCATGCTAAGCAATTTCAGAGGGCAGTTAAGAGTCAACCACATTGCTGTGGGTTTGGAGTCACATGTAGGCTCGACTGGGTAAGGTTGGCAGATTTCCTTTCCCAAAGGGGAAGCAAATCAGATGGGTTTTTAACAACAGTTAATAGTTCCAGATTTCTTTAAAATTAATTCAATTCAAATTTCACCAGCTGCCATAGTGGGATTTGAATCTGTGCCCCCAGATTAGTCTGAGGTTTTGGATTACTAGTCCAGTGACATGATCATTACGCCACTGTTTCCCCCTTCAGATAACATTGTAATGTCCTCCTGCAATGATTATGGATAATGTTGTGTTCCCATATGTAATTGTAAAAATTTTTTTTTGCAACAATTCAATGGTCAATAAAAATTGTTCACGGCACTATTCGGGCTAATTTTATCTTCTCTAACTTCAAAATGATTTTTTCCTCTAATTATATTGAAGCTTGTTTCCTAGGACTTCCTTTATGGCAAATATGGTGTGGTGATGAGCAGTAACTTTTTGAAGCAATTTTTGGCTCAAATCTTGTCTGACTGGTTCCTTACTTCATTTGTTTTTCTATAAATATTTTTCAGTGAACTCTGAAGATGCATGAATGTTATTTAATGGATTTCAATTCATTTTCCTTACTCTGTAAATCACCACCTTTTTAAAAATAATCATTTGGAAACTTTTATTCCACTTTTAGGTTACGCTTTGGATCCGACTGTAGACCACAGTGAAGGATCAGGAGCGGGTATGTATATTGGTAGCGTGGAAGATGCTGAGAAGAATCAAGGTAAATATCTTTGTTCAAAAGTGCTTTAAAAAATATACTTTGATACCAGATATTTTGTTTAGTCAAAGGGTTTGGTTACCAATGCATCATGTTGATGCCCTAAATATGTAATGGGAACATCTTCATTCCAAAATATGTTCACAGAACTTTTAATTGTATGGAAAAATGAATAATACTGAGAGATGATGGTCCTATATATTGATTAATTAATGATTTACTAGTATTTATAGTTCTTGCCCACCCCCATCTCCTCTCCCACCCTAGGTTTCTTCTCTTACCTCCTCTCCTGCAGGCGTTGACTCTCTTGCCAGAGTATTGTTCCACAGGTGGCAATTACTTTCTGGTACTTAAATGGCCATCATCCATGTATTTGCCATTGTAGTGAGTGCCAGCAGGTTGCCCAAATGTGAAAAGCATCACAGTCAACCCAGCCCTATCCTTAGCTGGCATTCATGCACAAGCACATTTTTAACCCCTTTGCCGCTCTTTTTGCCTAATCCACAACTGCTGGGAACCAGTTTGGTGAAGACAGAGAGCTCAGCATAAATTGTAAATTGAACCTTGGACCTTCTTTGCCTCTACAGTTCCAAACTGGTTACTTTTGGCATCAAATTTGGATACGTGGCGGCCATTATTTGTGCTCTGCAAATGCCCTTGGATACCCAAAATGTCGTGTAAACGCCTGCATACACTTCTGGGAAGGTCATGCCTGACTAACACAATTGAATCTTTTGAGGTGGTAACAAGGAGGGTCGATGAGGCTAGTGCATTTGATGAAGTCTACATGGATTTCAACAAGGCTTTTGCTAAGGTCCTGCATGGCAAACTGGTAACGAAAGAAAAAGCCCATGGGATCTGTGGCAAGGTGGATCCAAAATTAGTTCAGAGGCAGGAAGCAAAGGGTAATGGTCAATAGGTGTTTTTGTCACTGAGGCCGTTTTCAGTGAGGTTCCGCAGAGCTCAGTACTAGGCCCCTTGACCTTTGTGGAATATATATTGATTTGGGCTTGAATGTAGAGGGTATGATTAAGATTGCATATTATATTAAAATTGACAGTATTGTTGTCAATGAAGAATAAAGCTGTAAACTATAGAACAATATCAATGGACTAGTCATGTGAGCAGAACAATGGCAAATGGAGTTCAATCTGGAGAAATGTGAGGCAGTGCATTTGGAGAGGGCTAACAAGGCAAGGGAATACACAATAAATGGTAGGAAAAGTGCAGAGAAACAGAGGCACCTTGGAGTGTATGTCTACAAACCCCTGAAGTTAGCTGGACAGGTAGATAAGGTTGTCAAGAAGGCATATAAGATACCTGCCTTTATTAGCTGAGGCTAGGATTGTTTTCTTTGGAACAGAGGAGGCTGAGGGGAGACCTGATTAAAGGGGTTTAGATAGAATGAATAGGATGGCCCTGTTCCCAATGGTTGAGGGGTCCATAAACCAGGGCATAGGTTTAATGTTTTATACAGTTCCAGCCCAGATTATGCTTTGGCTATGCATTGCCTCACATTTCTCCAGATTGAACTCAGTTTGCCACTGCTCTGCCCACCTGACTAGCCCATTGATATCTTTCTGTAGCCTACAGCTTTATTCCTCATTGCCAACTACATAGCTGATTTTTGTATCATCTGCAATCTTAATCATACACCCTATATTCAAGTTCAAATCAAATATATATACCACAAATAGCAAGGGACCTAGAACTGGGCTCTGTGGAACCCCACTGGAAAAAGCCTTACAGTGACAAATCAGAGGAGATTGTGGGATGAGGGACAATGTGATACGAGAAGGAAGATGGGGTTTGAGGCCACTGTCATCTTGTGGTTTCAACCCTGCCTTAACAATGCTTCTCAAATGATGGCAATCACTGTCTTCTCAATGGGGGTAAGGACATGCAGGCACACCTATCCCACACTGGTTTATTCCTACTGCCTCCATTTGGGTGCCACCTTGTCCTGCAAGAGAGAGGGAAATATCTTGATGAATTTCGTGTAATATGTTTGGTTGATGCGGTTGAATACCAGTGCTTGCGAACTGAGAGATATTAGTGTGAGACTTGCAGCAATGCTAAGTATGTGAGGGTGAGGTGAAGTTATGAATTTTAGGTATGAGTTGTGATTGATAGAGGTTGTTGGTAGTTGAGTGATTGGGGTGTGGTGCAGTGAGCAGCTGTCGGTGAGACTAGCAGTGTATTTGGTGGGATATAGCATTTGAAGATGAATTCACTGAGCTTGACCATTCATTGAGGTAATTAAATTTTTCTGAGCTGGTGCATCCAGCCACTCCGGGATTGACTCCTGGCATTGACCACTGCAGCTATCTAGTCTCACAGTCTTCAGAGCATTTTGTCTGGAGGCCTGTAGATATAGCACTTCTCTTCTTTGCACTCCTCAACCAAGACCTCCAGTGCAGTGTCTGACAAGCCTGGAGAAGATTCTTTCACATGTTGCACCATTATTCCATGTTTTTTTTCTATTCATTCATGGGATGTAGGTATCGCTGGCAAGACCAGCATTTATTGCCCATCCCTAATTGCCCTTGCTAAGGTGATGGTGAGCTGCCTTCTTGAACCACTGTGATCCACGTAGTGCAGGTACCCCACAGTGCTGTTAGGTAGGGAGTTCCAGGATTTTGACCCGATGACAATGAAGGAACGGTGATATATTTCCAAGTCAGGATGGTGAGTGGATTCGAGAGGAACTTCCAGGTGGTGGTGTTCCATCTATCTGCTGTTCTTGTCCTTCTAGATGGCAGTGGCCATGGGTTGGAAGATGCTGTCTAATGAGCCTTGGTAAGTTCCTGCAGTGCATCTTGTAGATGGTACACACTGCTGCCACTGTTCATCGGTGGTGGAGGGAGTGAATGTTTCTGGATGGGGTGCCAATCAAGCGGGCTACTTTGTCCTGGATGGTGTCAAGCTTCTTGAGTGTTGTTGAAGCTGCACTCATCCAGGCAAGTGGAGGGCATTCTGTTACACTTCCGATTTGTGCCTTGTAGATGGTGGACAGGCTTTGTGGAGTCCTGAGAGGTGAGTTACTTGCTGTAGGATTCCTAGCCTCTGGCCTGCTATTGTAGCCACAATATTTACATGGCTAGTCTAATTCGGTTTCTGGTCAATGGAAACCCCCCCAGATGTTGATTTTTTTTAATTCATTCACAGGATGTGGGCTTTGCTGACTGGGCCAGCATTTATTGCCCATCCCTAGTTGCCCTTGAGAAGGTGGTGATGAGCTGCCTTCTTGAACCGCTGCAATCCATGTGGTGTAGGAACACCCACAGTGCTGTAAGGAAAAGAGTTCCCAGATTTTGACCCAGCGACACTGATGGAATGGTGATATATTTCCAAGTCAGGATCGTGAGTGACTTAGAGGGGAACTTTCAGGTGGTGGTGGTGTTCCCATCTATCTGCTGCCCTCGCCATTCCAGATGGCAGTGGTCATGGGTTTGGTAGGTGTTGTCTCTGGAGCCTTGGTGAATCCCTGCAGTGCATCTTGTAGATGGTACACACTGCTACTACTGTGCGTTGGTGGTGGAGGGAGTGAATGTTTGTGGATGCGGTGCCAATCAAACAGGCTGCTTTGACCTGGACAGTGTCAAGCTTCTTGAGTGTTGTGGGAGCTGCACTCATCCAGGCAAGCGGAGAGTATTCCATCACACTCCTGACTTGTGCCTTGTAGATGGTGGACAGGCTTTGGGGAGTCAGGAGGTGGGTTACTCATTGCAGGATTCCTAGCCTCTGACCTGCTCTTGTAGCCACAGTATTTATATGGCTAGTCCAGTTCGGTTTCTGGTCAATAGTAACCCCCAGGATGTTGATAGTGGGGATTCAGTGATGGTAATGCCATTGAACATCAAGGAGCAATGGTTGGTTTCTCTCTTGTTCGAGATGGTCATTGCCAGGCACTTGTGTGATGCGAATGTTATTTGCCACTCGTCAGCCCAAGCCTGGATATTGTTCAGGTCTTGCTGCATTTGGACATGGACTGCTTCAGCATCTGAGGAGTCGCAAATTGTGCTGAACATTGTGCAATCATCAGTGAACATCCCCATTTCTGACCTTATGATGGAAGGAAGGTCATTGGTGAAGCAGCTGAAGGTGGTTGGGCTGAGGACACTACCCTGAGGAGCTCCTGCAGTGATGTCCTGGAACTGAGATGATTGACCTCCAACAACCACAATCACCTTCTTTTGTGCTGGGTTTGACTCCAACCAGTGGAGAGTTTTCCCCCTGGCTCCTATTGACTCCAGTTTTGCTGGGGCTCCTTGATGCCAAACTCGGTCAAATGCTACCTTGATGTGAAGGGCAGTAATTCTCACCTCGCCTCTACATCTGAGTGACTTGTGCAGGGACTTCCAGTATCTACTCCACCTACAATCCAACCCCCCTCTCCCACCATTTTAAGAGGCACAAGCTGGTGTTAACTGGTGCTAGCCTGTCACAATTTTGAGCCTCCTGCTGACTCATGCAGCTACTCAGTAGTGCAGTTAGCACTGGCTGCAAACTGCATCATGGTAATGAGTAGTCAGCACGAAGTTGGCCTGCATTGCATTGAACAGGCATGGGGTAATCACCAGAACCAGCTTGAACAGTTTAATAAAAAGCCAGCACAAGGAAAGAACAGGGTGATGCAGTGGGTGGACACAGGCATTTAAATTCTGAAACTTGGGTCAAATTCAGCCTAGATTGAACGTATGTATGAATTGGGCAGTCTTAACTGTTGCGACTGTGGGAAATGGAAAAATAAATGTTACATTGATACGGTAAGGGATGCCCGTCTGAGGTTGCAACTGTGACACTTTGTTGGACCAGGGAAATGCTAAACCTGACCTGGGAGTGATAGTATTGAGGGTCTGACATGGAAAGCATTCCAGACCCTTAAACTGATGAGCATTATTTAGTCTCTTTAAAACATTCCTTGGAGGAAGCAAGCAATTTTTAAAATTAACGTACACTCGTAAATGGCCATCTGCAGCTTGTTCACAGAACTTAAAGGCCCTCCCATACCAAACAACTGTTTATAAAATGAACATGAAAAATGGCTAATATTTATATTTTATCTGGAAAAGTTCCTAGCTCTACTTGAATAGGATTCTAGAAGGCACCCGATGATCGCTATTAGAACGACCTTGACTTTGCAAAGAACCCAGGGTGTTCATGTTGTCATTAACAAACCAGATTGCTGTGGAAGTGGGAAGTATTCCAGTTTGCAAATGGCAGCATAATTAGTCCATAAGTGACAGAAATTAAAATCAAAACAAAGCTATTTAGGAGCATGAGCTAGCTTACTTAGAGGCAAATGAGTGAACATTAGATCTAGAGAAGACTGGTGAAACTCAGAAAATGCAACACCCATTAGCGGTTACTCAGTTCTGATTTCTTTCTTTAAGTGTAATGTTAAAATGTTTTGTTTCTTGTGCCACAGATGTTGCAAGAAAAGTACTTAATTAATTTCCTATTACAATACTAACTTATAGCCCTGTGTACACATTGGCTTGGCTGCTACTGATTTGATCATGTTGAGTGCATTTTTCAGGAGGTATGGTATCATATCCAGTAGTGCACCACTGAATGCTCTGTATTGGGCAACGTACTTTTCGTGGCATATTCACCGAAGTTATATCTGGACTCACAACCTTGGCCAGGACGTTCTGTTCCCATTCGCGTGGGCGTCGTGGCGGGTGTCATGTCAGGTGGGAGCGGAAAATATCGCGAAAAAGCCAAAAATTGGTTTTACGGGATGCAAAACCAGTCTACAATTATGTGCTGCAGCCTTCAAATGGTGGGCCGCATTTCCACATTCACAGATCATTGTGGCTTGCTGCGCGCTGCATAACCCTGACACTGCATAGGAGGGAGAACTTGGCAGGTGCTGACATGGAAGAGCTGCACATCTCCTCCAATGAAGAGAACATTGAAGGGGATGAGGGCGTTGAGTGCAAGGAAGCTGAGGCTGCAGGGGAAGAGGCCATCGCATGGGCCAGATGAGGCAGGCGTATGCATGAGGCCCTTATAGCCACCTGATTCCACAAGGAGGATGATAAGTTGCAGTGAGTACCCCCTTGGACAAGTGTCCTCCACCATGAGCCAACATGAGCACCAGCATTGCTATTCCTCTTATTTCAACCATGCATTTCAACATGAGAATGAATGTCGCTCATTCACAGCAAGCTCACATCGTCCTTGTCCTTTGAAGGACGATGAAGCCTCAGGAGCATGTGTCCTTGCTGAAATAAGTTGCTAACTGGAGGAGATTCCCAGCATTAGATATCAGAAGGTGCTGCCTCTTCAAGCGCCTCTCCAGCATCCCAGTTGCAAAGTCAACCTACAATAGCCAGAAGCTGTTCCACTATCCACAGTGGGCTCGTGGCTGTATGTCTTAAATCTGACAAAGCTCCTCAAGGAGCTCCATCTCCAGCAATGGCACAACGCAATCTGTGTAACCTCGATGGTGAAGCTGAAAGGTAACGTTTGGGCCAAAGCATTCGAGGACATTCCGCAGGTGTGCACCTAAGCAGAGATAATGCCATCTTTTGTGTCACCTTCTTCTCTATCACATTAACATCCGGCACTATTAGTTAGGAATGTGGCCCGCTTTTATCCTTATCCTACTATGCATGTGGACCACCTGAAGATGACGATGTTCAACTACTTGCGTACTAGGCGTTAAAATACCTCCTGTTTAAGACAAGCATTGTGCCCTCATGGTCAGCCCTGACCCTTGCAAACTCCAAACTGCTCAGACACCATGAAGCCCTCAAGGTCACTAATCATTGCTAATAAAGAGTGCGCTTCAGTACTTATCCCATTCTTATCCCATTGCACCCCTCAACATTGTCTGAAGCTACGCTGTGAGCTTCTTGAGCATGCTCAAAGTCTCTATTGACTGTCAGAAATCACCATTTGCAATTAGCATCACTCATCTTGGTGAGTGTTTAGGTGATGGGGCACACAGTGCTGCATCCCAACACTGTGACGAGAGCCTTGTGGCCACAATACAGACAACTGAGAAACGCTCAAGGTTGTTGGAACGAGCGCTAAGGCAATAATGAGGCTGAGAGGGGCAGGGCTTCAGCACCTTTGGGTGGCAAGGTGCTACCACTTAATGGTGAGTTCAGCAGATGTACACTCGGAAAGTTGGAAACGCGGTTGGCAGACAGGAGCGCACTCAAGCCCTGAGTATGGGCCCATTGTATGAAAACCCTGCTGGATGGCAGAGAGCATATGGAGTTGCACGATTTATGACCCTTTTCCATGCATGGACACTTCTCTGCTTGTACGCTACACCTTCACCTTTCAGGAATGCAGACAAGATAGGAGAACACCTCTGCCTCAATCTTACACAGCCAAGAATAAACATGAACTGACCCTGCAAAACATGCGAACAAGGTTCCTTTCAGAAACACACTTAACTTTAAGGTCGAGGCATCACTGATGTCGAGAACAATCTGAAAAGGGGGCACACACTGTGGTGATATGGAAGCACCCTATATAGACGAGAGGCCACGAGATTGCGACATTTGCAGTAAGTGAGAGGAGGGACCATGGTTTCACACCTGATTGACAGCAACACAGTTCATTATAAAAAGGAGGCATAGACAAGAGGAAACGTGAAATGGGTGCAATTCTATTTACATTTGTGAACATTATATATATGTTGTGAACACCCACGCCATTGTTGTGCTCCTAAATTTTCTTGATCTTCCTAACCCTGTCGCTACATCTGGGTGCTTCCACAACATCCACAGCGAAAGTGGAGGCAGCCTGCTGATTGCAGCATCCTGTTGACTGTGATGACTTTAGCGGGCGTCGTCTGGAAGTCCGAGACCTGGAGGGCCCCAGCCTGCATTGGGTCTCTTAGTGTAGGGCAGATGCACCCTCCTCGGCCTGTGGAGCTGGAGGTGATGGGGTCACAGGAAGATTGAGATCGGGCAGACCGTCCCGGAGTCACCTGGGTGGATGGCCCTGGGGTGTCCAGCTGCTGGTCCTCCTCCCTTTGGGTGTCTGAGGGCCCCTGGCTGATTCCTTGAGGAGAAGGGTAGCTGGAGTGAGATCAAGGTGGCTTGCCCGCCCACCCCCTTTCGCACTGCCACTGATGGGTACTACCAATGGCTACAGTGATGGGGTGCCGTTCCTGCAGTAGTACAGGACCGATTTCCTGTGCCGTGGCGGCTGCCATCCTCCAGATGTTGACCTCGGTGTGTTGGCATGCTGGTGCTATTATCTCAGACACAGACAGACTCTTCCATCGTCTGTTACAATCAGAGGGATGCAGTTGACATCCCTTCCTGATGTTCCTTTGATTGTCATTGCTGCTTCTCCAACTGATTTAGGACCGAGTCCAGAGGTGCGTCACCTGACTCGGACTCAGCAAAATCTTGGCCTCCAGTGATCCTCCCAGTGCCGATGACCTCAGATGTCTGTGCCTCCACTTGCTTTGTTCCAGATTCTGTGCTGTGCTCACCAGATTGTGATCCTGAGGCTGCTTTAGAACTAGGTCCCACCGAGGTGTAGGTGCGCACTGTGACGGGTCTTCAGCAGTGCTGTTCTCCGGTTCCTCATCTGAGGTGTCACTTGGGCTCGAGCTACGGGCCTGGCTAGTTGAGGACCTCGGGCACTTTGCAGAGGTGCCTACGAAAGAAAATAAGGATAATTAGTTATTGCAGGCAGCAATAAAACAGGACAATGCACTCAGTACCATTGTCTGAAGCATGAACTGGTGCAGGATCCTCATGTGATCGATTGCCACCAACCTGACAGTCACTGCAGGCACGGTCCACGTCCTCTCTGGCCAGCTCAGTGGCTCTGTTCTCAAAGGCAGTGAGGACCTTGAGTTCTGCTATTCCACCCCCGGTCTAGGACCTCTTCCTGCAATTGTGTGCGAGTTTGTCCTGCATAAAGACAGATGGAGTGTGAGCAGGACGCATGCCAGGGCAGATGAATAAGGATGCCTGGCATATGTGGGTGGTCAGTGGAGCCATGGACGGGATGAGGACACAAGCTCCAGATGGAATTGTGAAGGTCTGTGTGAGAGTGAGTAGTGATGTCCCTTGAGCTGGCAGTGTATGATATCCCTGTGAATGTGTGATGGGCTTGTGAATTGAGCATGATGAGATAGTTGACTTACCCTGGTGGAACCGATGAAATCATTCATCTTCTTTCTGCACTGGATGGCTGACCTCCTCTGTGCAGCTTTAGCACTAATGATTGCTGCTACTGCCTCTCAAGCCAGAGTGGTGAGGTTGGTGGACCTCTTCCGGCCATCACAGAGGTAGGGGACATTGTGGTGGGCCTCCAAGGCATCCAGCAGGCGCTTCAGTGAGGCGTCACTAAACTTGGGCACTGCTGTTGTCTTCCTTTTTGGGCCATCTCTCTCATCTGTGGCAGTCCTAGGCTGCCGACTTTGACAAAGCTCTGCACGGGTGCTGTTTAACTACGGCATCCAGAGTGAGAAAACAGTGAGCTCGTGGCAGGACAGGCAAATCAGAGGCCTCCCTCCCACAGTCCAGCGTGTTTCCCATGCGTGCATAATTAATGCAGCAGGAAGCAGACGATACAATGCAAAAACCCACCGTTGTGGCCAGTGGGTAGAATGCCGTTTTTCATGCCCGCTGCCACACTTAGTGCAATCAGGGGAAAATCCTGCCCACTGTATAGGTACGTGACAGGAAATTGTTCAATTATGTGACTTGTTTAAATTAAACGTTGATGCTTTAATTTTTAATTGTAATTTATTTGCTGTCAGGCAGGGGGCACCCAGTACTGTGCTGCAAACTCATAATGTTACAAACACTTCAAAATAATTTGTGCTCTTTAGTACTGCTTTAAAGGGGAATCACTGTCACAGGGAAAGAAGTACTTTACTTCTAAAGCATCCTTTAGAAAAACTTTCAGAATCCTAATGTTGTTCTGGCAATGGACCTGGACGTGTCTCTCTTATAATTGATACCATTTATTTCAATGGGAATTGGCATGTGATGAAATGATTGCCGTTTTATTTGCTTTGATTTGCTGATGATGTGTAATTCTGCTTTAATCCTTACTTTGTACTTGCACAACAATGAATTTGAAACATTGCTGAATGTCATGTGCCATTTTGGAAAAGTCCATGTCAGTTGATATGGATTTTCTGTGCCTAGTTTGGTATGTGCTAACTTGTCTTTTATATTTAAACTTATGCAGGGCTTACAGTGTTTGAGTCTGGTAAAAAGAAAACTGAAAAACGAAAGAAATTAAAAGAACCCGACCCAGCAAATATTGATGGTTTTCAGGGGCCCTGGGCAAAATATGTGGATGAAAAGGATGTGGCCAAACCTTCTGAGGTCAGTTGGTCTACTTATTTTAGTCTTTGCAAAGAAGCAAAAGTTGGATGAATTTAACATGCAGTTCAGTAAAGTGAACAAAAACTGAACAGTCTGAAAAACTGTAGTTGTTTTTTGTTATCTATCAGTGATGATACTTGATAATAACTGCCTTTGGAGAGTTATAAATGTACATTTTTTACCAACTTAAGTGCACATTTTGGAATAATATCTTGCCAAATAACATTAACTGGCAACTCCACGTATAAAACTGAGCTAGGTCTGCACTATGAATAGAGTATTTATGGCATACTACACTTCATGACCTGGAATTAATTTAACCAGGCAATTAATTTTAAAATTCTCTTTTAAGGGAAAATTTACTGTTATTGAAACCTATATATCGCTTTACTGCTGGAAGGAGTAGACATGTGCTTTGCTGCTCTTGATTTGACCATTAAGTGGGGGCTTTGGACAGTGTCTGTCTCAGATCATCTTCCTCCGGCAGTTTTCCCCTATCTGCCGTGAAATACACAATCACTGATCGAACACTTAATATGTGGGGAAAGAATCCTGGGCACCAATCTCAGTTATGTCATCATGCAGCAGTAATTTTTTTTTAAGTGTGCAAATTGGTTTCTCTGAAGACAAATGTTCTGCTAAAAATTTAAGTACCTACTGTTTACTAATGGGCATTTGAAGCTTCACTTTGAATTGCTGCAGAGGTTCTGTCAGAAAACTTTGCACAGTCTACGGCAAGTTGGTTTAAATGCACACGTTGTCCCTATTGTGCTCAAAAATAGCTGGCCTGCCAAAAGAATTGTGAATATTTCTAGTAAAATAGCATGTGAAATTTTATTTTGACACAAGAGCGTGAATGTTGACTTGCTAAATATTTTACATATAACTATAACATTGCTTTATTAAAATAAGAGCCTGATTGACATAGATGTAATAGATTATTAGGCCCTCTTTCTAAACTTGAATTTGTGCAACTTCTAGTTACAGCAAGTTATAATGTCAAGTATTCTATTGTTATATGTAATTTCTTACATTATTGCTGTGTTATGCATTTGAATATAAGACTTATTACTGAAGGTGATGTGTAGCATTTGGTTACAGGTGTGGCATAATGGGCTAATAACTATTACCTGTGCACAATAACACTCATTAATGTGCTTTCTAGGTATTTTCTTTGATTTTTGCTCTATAATTTTCTTAAAATAAACCTCAATAAGCATGCAGTAGTGACATCAGTTGGGAAATGAATACTTCAAAATGTGGCTCTTTTAATGGCTTGATCCACATATTCATGACAGAAGTACCCTTCCCCACTTGTCTGAAATGTAACATTGCTTCATTTCTGCTGGAACCTTATAGTAGCTGGGTCTAAGGAATAGAAGTCTCTTTTCAGTAACAAGTTAGTGTCTAATTTGAACATAATTAGGAGACAAATGATATGTTTGCTTTAAAAAAACATGCAAAAAGTATGTAATGGTATTTTTCCCGCATACTCTGATAAGGACCCAAGGAAATATTCACTTGACCTTCAATATAAACAACATAAAGTGCAGTGTTAATCAGTATTCTCACTGATTTGGTCCATAATAAATGGACCAAAGGCATTACAGAGCCACTACAGAAAGTTCACAGTATACTTAAAAATTACACAAATAAGTTAAAAACAATTACTTGCTCATGGGATTCAGCTCCCAATTCTAAATCATTTCAGCTTTGTTCTAGCAGTTTGTATGTCATTTGACATCCTTAATTAGATTGTTGCCTTGTAAATGCTCCTGGTTATTCTTCATTCTCTACAGAGCATCTAACCAGTGTAACTGAGTGGATTGTCAGTACAGTTCACAATCCCATCTTTTACTGTAGACCACTTGTAATATGGGAAACTTGGTTATTTCTGCAGGAAGAACAGAAAGAACTCGATGAGATTATAGCAAAAAGACAGAAGAAAGGCAAACAAGAAGATGAGAAACCTGCAGAAGAGAAAACAATCCTTCACCGTAATGCATATATTATATTTGTTTGCATTTCCACAGAGGAGGTGGTGGTAACTATCACCTTTGGGTTGGAGGAATTGCCTGATGTTTCACATTATTTCACACCATCAATGAGTTGATTGTAGTGTAGTCTAAAGTGTTTTGTTTTTCTCTGGAATAAAATTCTTTTAAATAACTATTTCATAACCAATATCCTTTACTTTCCTCTTTCTTTCTCATCCTTTCATTCCTGCTCCCAGACCTCCCCTTGTCTCATTTTTCATGTCTAAAGTTCACCAGTTAGTATTGTAATTTACACATGCAGTGAGTCTTTTTCATTGAAAAAATAGGCTAGTGGAATTCCTCAACAGCAACTTGCATTTATATATCACATAGGATCATAGGACTTAGGAACAAGAGTATGCCATTTATCCCTTCAAGCCTGTTCTGCCATTCGATAAGATTGTGGACCTTTAATATATTGAAATATCCCAAGGTGCTTCAGACAAAATTTAACACTGAACCAAAATCTTGCTCAAAGAGGTAGATATGAAATGGGAAAGGGGCAAGAATTATTTTGTGGAATTTAGAGGTAACAGTGTGGGATGGAAAGAGAAATAATTGCAAGAGATACCCTGGCTACAAATGGATGGGTAAGAATGGAAGCAAGCAAAGACAGTGTCACTCAGTCAAGGCTGCAGACAAGTTTAGAAAGTTGAAGTGGGATCGTGGTAACAGTCACATAGGATGTCATTTGCAACTTAAACACAGGACTGGAGATGGGGTTTGTAGCAGAGCTGCAGAAATATTGTAGGAAATGGAGGGCCAAATGCTAGGCAGTTGGGAATTTGAAAATGCCGTTGTAAGTTACTTGGGGGAGAGATTTTGTTCTGGGAGCAGACATAGAAGGAAATGGGCTGGAAAGGAGGATTGAGTGCAGAAGGAAGTGAGGAAGTGATCAGAGATGGCCTTACCTGTGATTGAGACAATGAGCATAGAAAGGCCATATGAGGAGGCAAAATCAAAGAATAAAGATGCAGCAAAAAAATCAGTTTATTTGTTCATGGGATGTGGTTGTCTATGGCAAAGCCAACATCTATTGCCCATCCCTAATTACCTTTTGAGAAGATGGTGGTGAGCTGCTTTCTTGAACCCCAGCAATCCATGTGGTGTACCCACATTGCTGTTGGGGAGGGAGTTCCGTGATTTTGATCCAGCAGAAATGAAGGAATGGCAATATATTTCAAAGTCAGGATGATATAATGGAAAGGATACTGATTAATGTAAACACAGAAGTGAAGTCCCTCCTATTAACTAATGACCTTTCTTTTTAATTTATTTACTCCTTTATCATTATTTTAATTTTTTTTCTCTTCCTTTTGTGCTTTCTACTGCTGGTCCCTTATGTCATTCTATTCTGGATGGGGAGGGTATGGCATTTAGATATTTCTGTACACTGCGTCACTTTGCTGCATTTGCAAGTGAGGGAAAGGCTACTCTGGTGAGAGTGACCATTGGCATACTGAACATAAATATGATTAAAAAAATAAAGTGTCTTCTCATAGCCTGGAAATTCAAATCACACAATCACCTTTATTTGTATATAGTCAAAATGATGAGAAACCATAAAAATGTAATTAAAATTGTAAATGATGAGAAACCAGAAACAATGTAGTTATTAATTCCAAAGACGGAATAACATCTGGCTGTCTGCCGTTGAAGTTAGCGAGACAAGGGCATAAGGGATTTTAGTTAACTTGTTACATACCTTGTGACACCTGGTTTGAGATCAGAATTACTGAGGAAGATCTTTGGGGACTTCTGACAATTTATAAATACCAGCTGCTGTTTTTTAACATCTCTGCACTTGCTGATGTTTAACAACTAACCCTGGTAGATTCTTTTGATGCTTCTGAAAACATTGCCTAGAGAGCATTGAGAAATTGTATTTATTAGGTGAGGGATTTTAGTACTAGGGAATGAAACTCTTTCATTTCAGGACCAAGTTTCAGCATTAATCACTCGCAGGTCAGCTATACCACATCAGGTATAGACTAGCGCTTTCTGTTCTGTTTCAACAACATCCATCATCCCCTAACTTTGAAAGAACATTTCCTGCTGCACCTGTGTGATTTTTTTTCCTATTTCTACACCAGCTGCCCTGTGGCCTCTCTCTGTCAGTGAGATTAGGAACAATTTTGTACCGTAGGCACTTGCCATGCTGCAGATTGTATGGAGTCTGCCCCTTCTCATTTCACACAGGGCCCCCTACAGTCAGCAGACTTTGTTATTTTTACTTTGATGCCTTATTATCCATTTTTAAATAATTCTGTAACCATTGGTATCTGAGGTTCTGAACTATAATTGCTGTAGAGAAACTAAGAATTATATTTACATTTGGTGAGAATACAGTTATGTTATGAAAAACTGCAGACTTGAATATAAGATAATCTAGAGAATTGCTGTACTATAGAGGAGAAACATCTTTTTAAAAAGTCAACACAGGAAAGATGGAATATACCCGAGCATAGAATAAACAATGGCACCGCATCAGCTTTGTATTCATGAGCTGAATCATGCTTGAGTTCCACATTTTAAATTAACAGAGAGCAAATCTTTGCCAGTGCCTTTGGGTTTCTTTCTCAGATATTGAAATTCCAGTTTTTAGAAAGTCATATTAATAAGAATTAAGACATCTTAATTTGAAAAGCTACCCATCTAATGTTTTATTCAGCATTGTCCATTTATTGTGCACATTTTACCTAGTAAGAGAATTTTGTGATGACCTGTATTTGAAAAAAAATTATTTTAACTCTCTGATAAACTTGTGATTGATCAATGAATAAGACATTGAAAAGGTTTGTGCCATCTTTTTATAGTCAAAGATATGTATGACTACCAAGGAAGGTCATACCTTCACATTCCTCAGGATCTTGGAATCAATTTACGATCTAATCAACCCCCTGAGAAGTGTTATCTTCCCAAGAAGCAGATGCATGTATGGACTGGACATACAAAGGTACCATTTCAAATTTCTGTGTTATGTATCTTTTAGCTAAGTGCCACTGTTAAATCAAGGCTGACAATTTATAATTATTTATTTATTTTGGAAGAATGTTTAAAGAAAAATCTAGTGAAGCAATTGTGACTGCCCACTGATATGTAGGAGACAATTTTAAGAAGATTCATTTTGTTTTTCCAGCTTTATTTTTTCTGATTTTTTTTGTTGTTGTTGTAGTTGCTGTTCTGAAGACAGCAACTCATTTTTTGTGTTTCAGTAGTGCATTCTTCTAGCACTATGCAGACTTTTTACCAAAATGAGCCTGTGCACAAATGTTGATCTGTTCAACTGTAGGACACCATCACTAAGCCTGGTCTATCCTTGACTCACTGTTTGTTATGGACTTCCAACAGAGCTCATTTGATAGCAGTTAAAAATTATACATTTGGTTGGTCTCCCTTGCCTGTGGGCTATTGTGTGTCCTCACCAATGATGCGGCTGAGATAACTTAATTTAGCACCGAATAGCAATAAAACCTGGGGCTATCTGTGCCCATGTAGTTCAGCAAATCATAATAGTGTATTTACTGAGTGATAATTGAAGGTTTTTTTATGTTGCCTATTAAATTAAATATTGTAAAATGTACATCTCAGTCTGATTTTATTCACCAGTTTAATATGTCACTATACTAAATTATTTGAGGCACTTATGCAATTTGAACAGTCCGCTGTATTTTTGGTAATATTGTTTTGACCTCACCCATTCTCTCAGCCTGTAGCTATAGACTATAATCCCCAGTCAGGCAGGCTGCCAAAGTGATCCTAATCTGAACATGGCATTGTTATCTTTATATAATGAAACTACATTCTGTCTTTCTTTTCTCTCTCTCTCTCTCTCTTTCTCTCTTAATTTGCCCTCCCTTTAAACTGCTTTTTGAATTTCTTCCAAAATACATCAGTGAACACAAGTGCAATTTATATATTGGTATCCACGTAGGAACGTCAAACAAATGTTCTGATCTGAGCCAACTCCTCCATTTACAGTGCAGTGGGATTGCTGAAGAGGAGAATGAAAAGGGACTGTCCTTCTTATTAAGCCAGCTCCCTCCAAAAGCAGAAACAGGGTCTATCAAATACCCACAGGTTACTGCCAATAACAAAGTAACTGATTTTGGCTGTAGTTGTTCACCTTTGCTGCCAACTGGATAATTAGTCAAATCCTCGCCCTTTATGGCAGCACATTGCAGCTCAAACATTAGACTTCAGCATTCTGATTAGCTAGAAAATTCATTTTGGCACCTTTGAATCGATAGGAGCTTTGGATATATTTATGACAGTGCACAGCTTTATTATTTGTTTTGTTGTACAGAATGCCTTTAGTGTGATCATTTTTGATATAATTCTGAACTTTTTCTTTAGAAATCATAAGTCTTTCTAAGTTGATATTTGCCATTTGTGCTGAGCAATGATGTGCTACTGTTCAGCAACCTGACATTATTGAGAGCAAGCAAGGAAAAATAAAATGCATGAGATGCCATGGATTCTCCTCTTTCCTGAGTGTAGGTGAACTAGTGCAAGGGTGAGAAATGTGGCAGAGGGCAAGTACTTTCCCAGGGTTGGAGAGTGAGAGAGAGAGTATTGAAGAGCATTGCCATAATCAGACGGGAGGTAGCTAGTGGGAACCCTGTTGCGCTCCAGTTTCCTCTCGGATTAAGTCTGTGACAGGGAGGCCTGTTACAGCCTTCCCGCCCCACTACAAATTGAAGCCCTTATTTCAGTGCCGTTGATATCAATCCAGTGGCGAGCAGGGGTCTTGCCATGCAGGGAGCCCAATAAGCAAACCCATGCGCACAGGCTCCTGGGGAGAGTCCCTTATTCAAAGGCACCCAGTCCCGAACGAGGGATCCAACATCAGGAAGGGTGGGCCTGCTGAGAGCACACCACCCACCTGCCTCTGCTCGCAACCTCCCTCTGACCATCACTCACCTGTGGCCTGGGATCCATCAACAATTCTAGGCCTCTAGTGGGTGTCGCATCTCTGGCCAGCAGCTCTCAGCGGGCAGGAGTTCCACCTCCAGTGTCCTTGATACTGGGGAAGGGCATCCGCTGTCCAATTAAGTACCTGAATGGGACACATAATTTGGCGGGCCTTCCCCAAAAGAGGTGACATGGACCTCTCACTGGCTCTCCAGCCAAAGAACAAGATCCCCTTAACCTTAAATAATTATATATTTGAGTGTTTGCATGTCCAACTCTGTTGAATAACTTCCAAAAAAGCAAGTATTTGTTTTTATTCATTTGTGGGATGTGGGTGTCGCTGGCTGGGCCAGCATTTATAGCCCATCCATAATTGCCCTTGCCCTTGAGAAGGTGGTGGTGAGCTGCCTTCTTGAACCACTGCAGTCCATGTGGTGTAGGTACACCCACAGTGCTGTTAGGAAGTTCTAGGATTTTGACTCGGCGACAATGAAGGAACAGTAATATATTTCCAAGTCAGGATGATGAGTTATTTGGAGGGGAACTTGTAGGTGGTGGTGTTCTCATGTGTCTGCTGCCCTTGTCCTTCTAGATGGTAGTAGCCTTGGGTTTGGAAGGTGCTGCCTAAGGAGGCTTGGTGAGTTCCTGCAATGCATCACTGATGGTACACACTGCTACTACTGTGCGTCGATGATGGAAGAAGTGAATGTTTGTGGATGTGGTGCCAATCAAGTGGGCTGCTTTGTCCTGGATGGTGTTAAGCTTCTTGATTGTTGTTGGAGCTGCACTCATCCAGGCAAAGGGAGAGTATTCCATCGCACTCCTAACTTGTGCCTTGTAGATGGTGGACCGGCTTTGGGGAGTCAGGAGGTGAGTTACTCATCGCAGGATTCCTAGCCTCTAACCTGCGCTTGTAGCCACAATATTTATATGGCTAGTCTAGTTCAGTTTCTGTCAGTGGTAGCCCTCAGGATGTTGATAGGCTAGTGTTTCAAAACCCTGCTTTTAATCTGTATTTTCTGGCTGTTGTGTGCATTGAATATTAATAAAAGAAACATAAGGAAGGAACGCCTAGCCTGAAAAATATTAGACTGGACAACAGGTGGATTTTTACTCATTTTCACTTCTTTGGTTACCTTATCCTGTGATGTTTGATATTCAGTTGCTTTGATATAGCAAACCTGTGCTGTTTTGTTGTGAATAAACTAGGAGGAGGATTTTCCCCTTGTCAGGCGGGCTCGGCGGTGGCAGTCGGGAAGACGCCTGCAATCAGGGCCAGACTGTGATTTCACACTGGCGGGCCAATTAAGGCCCATCCAGCGTGAAATGCAAGTGACAACACTCAGCACTGCCTGTGTTGGGGGCGGTGGGGTGGGGGGTGGAAGTTGGGGGGGAAGCGCGGACTTCGCGCATGCACGTGGATGCACACTTGAAAATCTCCCTGAGGCACAGAGTTGCCTCAGGAAGATGAACAGTTTTCAAAATAAAAAATGAAGGTTTATAAAACATCATAAAACATGTCCCCTCATGTAACTCTGTCTAATTTTTCTGAAACCCTGAATTTAAACATGGCCTGTCTCAGTGGGCCATATTACATAGATGATGCTTTTTCAGTATTTATTGATTTATTTACTGATGTGTCTCTTGTAATTAAAGTGCGAAAGTGAAGTGCATCAGATAATAATCCTGCACCAGTCATAACTAGAACAGCACTTTTAAAATTAAAATAAGTGAAAATGCATGTGCTGGATAGAGTTATGTTGAATATTGAGCAAAAGAGTTTAGTTTTTAAAAATTCAACCTGGAATGAAATAACAAAGCACGTACGACTAGGCCATTGAACTCCTTCAACCTGTTCTGCCATTCAGTGAGATCATGGCTGATCTGTGACTCAACTCCATAAACCCACCTTTGCTCCATATTTCTTAATATCTTTGGTTAAGAAAAATCTATCAATCTCAGATTTAAAATTTATTGATCTAACATCAATTGCCTTTTACTGAAGAGAGTTCCAAACTTCTGCCACTCTGTGTCTATAAGTGTTTCCCAATTTAACCCCTGAAAGGTCTGGCTGTAATTTTTATACTATGCCCCCTAGTCTGAGGTTTCCCAGCCAGCGGAAATATTTTTTCTCTGTCTTTCCTCGTTGATCCCCTTAATATCTTGAAGACTTCAATCAAATCACCCTTTAATCTTCTAAATTCCAGGGACTATAACCTAGTCTATATAAGATTGGTACCAAGTTCATTGTGCAGTGTTATGAATAAAGTACAATTCTTGCCAAATCAAAACTAATATTCATTACCGATCTCCCTAGCCGGTAAATGACCTCATTACTTTACTGTACTTTACTTCTCTTGGGGTTGGTGATTTAAGGGTTAAGCTGAGGGGAATGGAAAGAAAGAAGAAGGTTTACAGGCAATGTGAGAAGAGCATAAGAAATAGGAGCAGGAGTAGACCATTCAGCCCTTCAGCCCACTCCACCATTCAGTGAGATCACGGCTGATCTTCTACTTCAACATCATTTCCTGCACTATCCCCATATCACTTGGCGTTTTTAATATGTAGAAATCAATCGACCTCAGTCTTGAACATACTCAACAACCTTCAGAGAATTTCAGATTCACCCCCCTCTGAGTGAAGAAATTCCCCCTCACCTTAGTCCTATATGGCTTGCCCCTTATTCTGAGACTGTGTCCCCTGGTTCTAGGCACCCCAGCCAGAGGAAACATCCTTCCTGCATCTATCCTGTCAAGCCCTGTAAGAATTTTATATGTTTGAATGAGCACTCATTATTATTATGCCTGCCAAATGCCATATCTTGAATCTGGAGCATGCTCGCATCTTATCAAGGTTATGTTCTATTCAAGTTCAAAATGGTCAATATTGTTGAATCATAGCTCTAGTGTATTTAGTGTTTTAAATATCTTTTTTCTTTGCTTCATGAGTGTGAACAGCAAGAGGTTTATCTTAGAAACAAGTATTGGGATTTTTCCATCTACAAGGGATGATGGACATGGAGCAAACAATTCATTTCGGTGGGGTATCTTTATTTGGTGCATCTTTGCTGATGACTGTGAAGCCCAATCCTTGAGAGGCAGGATCTGCCACAAGCACTAGGTGTGAAGTTGCTAGGTGTCAGTTGTTGTTTTTGGCTTTGGCACCTGTTGCTCAGCCACTGGTTGTTATGGCAGTGCATGCCAGTAGGTGTCGCCATTTCCCTCTTTCGCCAGCTAGTGACTCCCAGGTCGATGTTTAGGGCCTTCATGTCACGCTTAGAAGCATCCTTGAAGCGGAGCCTTGGACGCCCCACTGATCATCTGGCTCCAGTTCCCTCACCATACAGTATGTTCTTGGATATGTAACCATCTTCCATCTTGCAGACATGCCTGGTCCACCAAAGCCACTTCTGTTTGATAAGTGCCAACAACTTGGGAGCTCTGCCTTTGAGAGGACTGCTGCATTTGTGATTTTGTCCTGCCAGAATATACCCATAAAGTGCTACAGACAACAAAGATGGAAATTTATTGAGCTGCTTTTCCTTGTAGCTGTAAGTCGCCCATGTTTCATAGCAATACAACAAGGTGCTGAGAGCACCGGCCTTATAAACCATCAGCTTGGTCCTAAGGGTCAGCTTGGTATTATTACATGTGGGTTTTACAAGTTGGTCAAAGGTGATAGCTATTTTGTCGATGCATGTGTCAAACTCTGCATCAAGGGACAGATTGTCATCGTTGACTCAAGGTAGCAAAATTTGTGAACCACTTCCAGCGGGATATTTTTCAGTGTGATTGGGGCGCAGATGCAACACCTTGCCCATGACTACATTTTTCTTGATGCTTATATTTTAGAAACAAGATACTGCAATGATTACCTAACCTGGTGCTCTGCGCAATTTAGTGATTGTACAAAAGTTTTCATCACTTGTATTAGCCAGTTTTGTCTTGGTACTCTTTTAGAAAGATTGGAAAGGCATATGAGCAAGTATCAAAGAAGCAAATATCTGGTTTGGATAATAAGTGGATATTGTTACCCTCCTGAGTTCTGTTCCCACAAATAGTGTGGATCAACACGAAAGGTTGGGGAATCTGCTTACAGAAGTGACACATGCCACTGAATCTGAGAAGGTTTCAGGGGTGGACACAAATTAGTAATAATCCTCCTCCTGATGTCTACACCATCATAAGTACAGATATGCAGTCAATTCTGTTCACTCCAAGTGACATCAAGAAGCTTATTAGATACAGCAATTGTATGGGTCATGACAACATCCCAGATATTATGCTGAAGACTCACATACCAGAACTAGTCTGCCCCTCAGCCAGACTATTCCAGCATGGCTAAACACTGGCATCTACTTGACAATCTGGAAAATTTCCCAATTATGTTATATCTGCAAAAACAGGAAGAATCTAATCCTGACTAATTTTAATTTTAGTTGTGCTTGATGATTGCTATAAAAGTAATTTTCAATCCTTTATGTTTCAGGGCGTCAGTGCTATTCGATTGTTTCCAACATCTGGTCACTTGCTTTTGTCCTGTTCCATGGACTGTAAAATCAAGGTAAAGGTTTGCTTCATTCCTAATGGTATTTATCCAGGGTGCAGTAGGTTAGACATAAAGGTTAGTGGGTGATTACAGCAAAATAACCTAATTAATGGATTCAGATACCATCCTTGAACCATGAATATGAGCCTTGAACATTTATTTTGTCACCTGAAAACCAAATAAAGAATATTTTCAGTATAAATGCTTCATCTGCCCACTTATTTCTGTGCTGTTTATAATTTTGACTGTTAAAATCTGACCCATGTGACTCATATTAGTACTTCTATGCCAATGCATATTTTGGCCAGCATTGACATACCATGACATGCCTCACTATGGTAACCTCGTTGAAGGGTTAAGTTTCTGTAGGAATTTAATATGAATTTGATTACTGGGAATAATACTGTATACTATAAGGTAGTTGCATAACTGAGAAATTTAGATGACATCCTAAGCCATGAGAGCTACTCCTTTGAATTTTAGAATCAAGATTAGATTACAGCCTTGCAATAGCTCCCTCGTGACTGCTTCTGTTAATGTCAACTCTTTAAATTTTGCGTGAGTGCATGAGTTATCCTGGTTTCATTTAGATTTTCTGCAGCTGTCAAGATAGGTGTCACTTGGTCATGCACTTAGGATATTAATGTAGGTTTATTGAAAAGTAGTCTATGTTTAATTAACAGGGATTTCAAAAAAATCACCTAAAATTGGCTGCAAAATTGAACATGCAGAGTTTGATGATTTTTTTCTTTATCCCAAACCACATCTTGCATTTACAAGTATATATTTTTAACATAATAGTGTGCCAAGCTGGCTCACAGAGGAAGAAGGAATACATAACAAGCTGTTATGATAAACTTGGGAAAGCTGACTAAAGCTTGCTTGGGATGGCAGGTTGTGAAGATGTAGAGCAAGAGATTGATGAAGTTTAGTGAAAGAATTACAGAGAGTAGGGATGAGTTGGTTAACAGAATGGAAAGCCATACTTGGGCTGTGGGTAGAGATGTAGGGCTATAGAGGATGCCAATACATCTTGGGGTAAGGCCATGAGGACATATGTAAATCAGAATGACGATTTTAAGTTCAGTGTCTTGGGAAGAAGCAACAATGTATGTCCACAAAGAAACACAGTTGAAGGATGCACATGAGATAGTTCAGATCCAGGTGAATATAACAGACTTCTGAATTATTCAGTGTGTTTGGAGGTGATAGGGGCTGGCATAGAGTACATTGAAGAAATCCAGTCTGGCGGTTACTAAGTTGCACTAAGACCTCAGCCACAATGGGGCTGGGAAGGGCAGAAGCAAACGATATTGCAGTGGTAGATATATAGTTGAAAAGGGGTTTGAAGTTTCTCTCTAGATAAAACACAATGTTCCAGCTTGCACATAATGTGGTTCAGACTGAGCGAGCAGTCAGGGACGGATGGTGTCAGTTACAAGGGAGCAGAGTTTAGCAGGAACTCAAAACAATGTCTTCAATCTCTTGATGTTCAGTGGGAGGAAAATCTGGCTCATTGTCACTTAACTTCAAACAGGCATCCTGACAGCACAGAGCAGGTCATGGGATCAATGGAAGTGATGGAGAAGTAGAGCTGGGCTCCCAGTACAAGATTGTGTTATTGTAAAGGAACAGTTTATTGTTGACAGTGAACACCCAGGTTTTCTATGTTAAAGATGCAACATAAATGTAAGCTGTTGTTGTACAGCCTAATTTTTGAATCCTTAGTGTACAAGAGTATCTGATCTTGGCCATGTTGGTGAGAACACTTCCAAAGCCACAGCAGGGAGGCATTGTCTCAGAAGAGTTATCACAAGGCTATTCACTCCATGATTTCCAACAGAGAACTAAATATTTACATTAGTTCAAGCTTGGAGGTGAATGCTTGTCCACCTCATAGCTGCAATGGATTTGTAACCTGGAGAGACAAGAAGGAGAATTGGAAAGCAATATACGTTTTTCACCCTATAACAAATGTTTTGTTTGCAGCTTTGGGAAGTTTACAACGACCGCAGATGCATCAGAACGTTTATTGGTAAGTACAATTCTGTTCTGAATGCAGTGGGAATGGTCAGATATGCAAGCAAAATTGGTCATCCTAAATTGCCTGGGCAGAGAGGAGGACAGGTAATTTCAATTACTCATTTAAAAGTTGTAATTTATTTTTTTATTCGTTCACAAGATGCAGGCGTTGCTGGCTAGGCCAGCATTTTTTATTCATCCCTAATTGCCCTTGTTCAGAGGGCATTTAAGAGTCAACCACATTATTGTGGATCTGGAGTCACGTGTAGGCCAGACCAGGTAAGGACAGCAAATTTCCTTCCCTAAAGGACATTAGTGAACCAGATGGGTTTTTATGAAAATTGACAATGGTTTCATGATTTAATTCCAGAATTTTATTGAATTCAAATTCCACCTTCTGATGTGGTGGGATTCGAACCCGAGTCCCCAGAGCATTATCCTGGGTCTCTGATTACCAGTCCAGTGACAATACCACTATGCCTACTACCCTACTGCTTAAAGAAAGCACGTATCCTGAATTATCAATTTACTAGATTGTATTTCAACAATTGCAATCTGAGCTATACCAGGTTAAAACCGTAACATTTCTGAGCATATGAACTTGTTTTCAGTGTGCACCACCCAAATGGGCTGCACTGTAGACTTCACTTAACAATTTAAATGTAAAAGTAAATTTTTATTCAATCGTGGGATATGGATGTCTGTTGTAAGGCCAGCATTGTTACCCAACCTTAATTGTCCTCGAGGAGGTGATGATGAGCTGCTGTCTCAAATGCAACTAGGGGCTTGGTGGTAAGGATAACAGATTTCCTTCCCTAAAGGACATTAGTGAACCAGATGAGTTTTTATAACAATTGATGATGGTTGTCTTGGTCACCATTACTGAGACTAGTTTTATGTTCCAAATTTAATAACTGAATTCAAATTCTATGGTGGCAACTGAACCCATGTCCCCAGAGCATTAGCTTGGGCTTCTGAATTACTACCAATGACATCACCGCTACACCACCATCTCCCCCTGAAGCTAAAGCAGTGCAGACCAAGAACTATTCAGTAAGGTGGAAATTCAGTAATTCCACAGGTAACCCCAATTTGTTAAACTTTGTCCTACCAAAATTTTAAGCTTTACCAAATAAATTTTTGCCCTAGTACATCACCCTCCTGCAGGGACGTATCCATCAATGGGCCAACAGACCACCAGGCCTGCAAAATTCAAAGGGTCAAATGGATGTGATAACACTAGATGAAGAGGGCATTCAACAGTGTGTATACTTCTGCCATTAATTCAACATTATTACAATTAGGCAGCTCTTCCTTGAAGTTTTTCCCTGCTTTGGTTGATGCTTTGTAATGGCAAAACTGAAAAAAGAAATACTTTTATTAAGAGCTTCCATCTCACTGAAGAATCCACATGCAACAACCTGCTCTGAAAACTCTGCTCACATTTTTACAGCTGTAACAAATTGCATCACAGCACCTGAGACAATCCATAACATTTTAAAACAATCAACAACATTCTAAGTAAAACAACTCTCAACATGCTTAAAAAAAGTCAATTTGCCCTATCTCCAATGTTAATGGATCCTTTAAAAAAATTCCAGGATCCTGATCCACATCTTTACCAAAATCTAATCAGTTCTTCTTTGGGCCACCACCTAGCTGTGTGTCAACTTTTGTTGAACTCCATCCATTAGTTTTTGAAATATATTATTTACAGACAAACAGACTTACAGGGGTGATAACATTACTTCTGCTCACCATCAGTAATAATCATGCTCCCCCTGTAAAATGGTTCCAGAATCTCATCGTTCCTTATCTCTTCAAAATGTATCAAAATGTAATGAATGGCCTGCCATTCACTTTTCTTCATTCCGTTTTCAAAATACACTACACGTATGCTTGTATTTGTTTTTTCAGTACTCCTCACGCAATTTGGCTAATGCTTGATACCAATTAGTCTTCATTTAAAAAAGAAAATTGGTAAATCAAATCATGGGGACAAGATAATGGACAAAGCTACAATTTAATATGGTTAAAATGACTTTGCTGTGCCTGTTAACGTGGCCTGTTGCCTTCTCATGCTAATGATGCAGAGCAGTGTGATTTTTAAAAAGCTATATTAAACAGCATTAACCACCTGAAAAAAATCCCCCAAATTCCACATAGGAGACCACACAACAAAACAATGAATTTGGAGGCCAAAAGCATACTTTAACAATAACTAACTAAAGTAGTGATGCTGCACAGCTGTTCCAAACTTAATATGTGTTAAGTTGCTTTTTTAAAATAATTTTGTTTACCATTTTTTAACCAATTGCAAAGTCAATCATATTGAATATTGTCAGGAGAAAGTCTACAAACAACAGAAAGCTGATTATACAACAGCCAAGTTTAAAAGGAGCATTATCATCAATTTGTTATGCAAAATTAAAATTCATGTGTAAAAGCAATCAAATCTTTAAGAGTCTCAGCATTCAAGCATTCCACAACCTTTACATTTTAATAGATTCAAAGGTGCACTTCATGCAAGGTTTGTAGTTTTTAAATGAATAAACATTCCAAACTGTACGAAGGGTCCCATCTTTGATTGATGAGTGCAAGATGTAAAGCTTTGGTAACATGTCTCTTTTCAGCAATGGTCTTGTATTACCAAGCGACTGCTTGTGTACTGATTTATCTAAAAGATACTTTAAAATGCAAATCATTTTCCAGTGAATGAAACATTAAATGTGTATTGCATTAGATAAATCTGATTGTATAGAATGTATATTTAAAATTCTTATTAAAACATTTTTTAAAAGATGTCCTTTTCAAAGAGATTAGAAGTCAACATTAATGCAGTTGTTTTCAGTGTAAGAGATAGACTTTGTGTTGTTTTACAGACACAGTCAACAAAGATTATGTTCTGTGAAGTTAGCCAAGAAACATTTATAGCCACTGATGTCATCAGTGTTAATATACATTTTTTTCCTCTTTAAGGTCATAGTAAAGCTGTGCGAGACATATGCTTTAACAATGATGGCACCCAGTTCCTTAGTGCTGCTTATGACCGGTACCTTAAACTCTGGGACACCGAGACAGGTACGTAAAAATACTCTGTTTTGGTGTTTGAAATTCTCTAAGCATCTTGAATGATATGTACAGTGTGGGTTAACTGTATGAGTTTCAGCCATGGTTCAGTTGGTCACACTCTTGCTTCTGAGTCAGAAGTTTCCGGGTTCATTTCCCACAAAAAAAACAAGGCTGGCACTTCAGGGGAGTGCTGAAGGAATGCAATGCTATCAAAGCTGTCATATTTTGATGCAACATTAAACCGAGATCCTGTCTGACCACTTAGGTGGCTGTAATTTGAAGAAGAGTCACTTGAGGGGAGTTATCCCCAGTCTCCTGGTCAATAATTATCCCTCAATCAACACCACAAGAACAGATTATCTGATCCTTATCACATTGCCATTTGAGCAAGTTTTGTTGCGCTCAGATTAGCAGCCGCGTTTTCTACATTACAACAGTGACAACATTTCATAAGTACTTGGTTGGCTCGAAAACACTTTGAGATAGCTGGTGATCATGAAAGGCACTATATAAATGCAAGTTCTTTTTTTTTAACAGCTCAGTAAACTGTCACACTTCAACTAATTCCTATTTTAGTGTGGCAAATTCATAATAAATATCATCAACTGATTTTTTTTTCTCTATAAATCTATAATTTTCTCATCTGAGGTTTTTTCTGTTTGGTGGGACCATTCTCAGGTCATGAACCCAATCACCGCAGCAGTGGGACTGCCAGTACAATCTTTTAGGAGGTGTCCAATTAAGAGTGCACCTCAGGGATCACCATACAATTAGGGATGCTAGGCTGGTTTAGGAGACTGAAAGGCTATTCAGAGCATACAAATGAAAAGGCAGGCAACAGCCTTCACTGTGTTTTCTGTGAGTGTTGCTGAGGCAAATTGGCCAAGAGAGGGCAGGACAAAATGGAGGAAACTGCAGCCATTTCTTCACCACCAGCACTATCCATGACGTAAGTCTCCAGGATATAAACATATTCTTTCAAGACTCTGCCTGCCGATGACCTCAGGCTTGCCAATTTACATGCAGATTGCATATTATTTTCATGGCAATCGATCTCCCATTATGCTCTTGCCTCCTGTGAGCAGAAATTGCATTGCTCCTGCACTGTTGATAAAATTCCATTGCCCTCAGAAAATGCCTGCAAAACGCTTTGTTAACTACATTAATCAGTTTCCCACCACTGCTGGGCAGCTTGCCATCAGCACACAGAAATCGCTTCCAGGAAAAGTGGGAGCATGTCAGCATGAAAACAGAAAATGCTGGAAAAACTCAGCAGGTCTGGTAGCATCTGAGGAGAGAGAAACAGAGTTTTAACGTTTCAAGTCCATATGACTTCTTCAGAGCATGTCGGCATTTTTGTCCAACAACATATTTTCCAGTTTTCCTTGTGCCCCCCATCACCAAATCTGCCTCCAAGGGCATGGTAAAATAGCCCCCATTATGGGCTGGATTTTCATCTTTAAGGTGGGTTGCAGGAATCAGAAAATTTCCCAGGTCAGCATACCTGCCTTGGGTGAAAGCGCCTGCAAAGGCAGCATTTTTGTTCCTTTTTTAAAATTCTTTCATGGGATGTAGGCATCACTGGCCAGGCCAGCATTTATTACCCATCCCTAGTTTCCCTAGTTCAGAGGGCATTTAAGAGTCAGCCACATTGCTGTGGGTCTGGAGTCACATGTAGGCCAGACCAGGTCAGGACGACAGATTTACTTCCCTAAAAGACATTAGTGAACCAGATGGGCTTTTATACCAATGGACAATAATTTCATGATCATCATTAGACTTCTACTTCTAGATTTTCATTGTATTCAAATTCCACCATCTGCCATGGCGGGGCTTGAACGCGGGCCCACAGAGCATTACCCTGAGTCATAGAGTCATAGAGGTCTACAGCACAGAAAAAGGCCCTTCAGCCCATCGAGTCTGTGTCAGTCAAACAAGTACCTAACTATTCTAATCCCATTTCCCAGCAGTAGGCACAGCCTTGTATGCCATTGCATTGCAAGTGCCCATCCAAATACTTCTTAAACGTTATGAGGGCTTCTGCCTTTACCACCCTTTCAGGCAATGAGTTCCAGATTCCCACCACCCTCTGGGTGAAAAAATTCTTCCTCACATCCCCTCTAAACCTCCTGCCCATTACCTTAAATCTATGCCCCCTGGTTATTGATCCCTCCACCAAGGGGAAAAGTTCCTTCTTGTCTACCACCACTACTACTTCTATGTCCCTCATCATTTTATACACCTCAATCATGTCCCCCTCAATTTCCTCTGCTCCAGGGAAAATAACCCGTCTATCCAATCTCCCCTCATAACTAAAACTCTCCAGCTCAGGCAACATCCTGGTAAATCTCCTCTGCACTCTCTCTAGTGCAATCACATCCTTCCTATAATGAGGATTCCAGAACTGCACGCAATACTTTAGCTGTGGCCTAGCTAGCACTTTATTCAGTTCCAGCATAACCTCGCTGCACTTATATTCTATGCCTCAGCTCATAAAGGCAAGTATCCCATATGCCTTCTTAACCACCTTATCTACCTGTCCCACTACCTTAAGGGTACATGTACACCAAGGTCCCTCTGATCCTCGGTACTTCCCAGGGTCCTACCATTCATCGTATATTCCCATGCCTTGTTTGTCCTGCCCAAGTGCATCACCTCACGCTTATCCGGATTAAATTCCATTTGCCACTGATCAGCCCATCTAACCAGCCCATTTATATCCTCTTGTAATCTAAGGCTATCCTCCTCACTATTTACCACTCCACCAATTTTCGTGTCATCCGTGAACTTCCTGATCAACCCTCCTACATTCAAGTCTAAATCATTTATATAGACCACAAACAGCAAGGAACCCTACACGGATCCCTGTGGAACCCCACTGGACACAGGCATCCAGTCACAAAAACACCCCTCGGCCATCACCCTCTGCTTCCTGCCACTTAGCCAATTCTGGATCCAATTTGCCAAATTGCCTTGGATCCCATGGACTCTAGCTTCATTATCAATCTCCCATGCGGGACCTTATCAAAAGCCTTGCTGAAGTCCAAGTAGACTACGTCAAATGCATTGCCCTCATCTACACACCTGGTCACCTCTTTGAAAAATTCAATCTAATTGGTCAGACATGACCTCCCCTTAACAAAACCATGCTGACTGTCCTTGATTAATCCCTGCCTCTCTAAGTGTAGATTAATTCTGTCCCTCAGAATTGCTTCCAATAGTTTCCCCACCACTGAGGTTGGAGTGACTAGCCTGTAGTTCCCTGGTTTATCCCTTCTTCCCTTCTTGAATAATGGTACCACATTGGCTGTCCTCCAGTCCTCTGGCACCTCTCCTGTGGCCAGAGAGGTATTGAAAGTTATTGTCAGCACCCCTGCTATCTCCTCCTTTGCCTCACTCAACAGCCTGGGATACATTTCATCCAGGCCTGGAGATTTGTCTACTTTTAAGCCTGCCAGACCACTTAGAACTTCCTCCCTTTCTATGCTAATTTCTTTAATTATATCACAGTTCTTCTGCCTGATTTCCATACCCACGTTGTCCCCCTCACTTGTGAACACCGACACAAAGTATTCATTTAGAACTCTACCTACGTCTTCCGGCTCCACACACAAATCACCATTATAGTCCTTAATGGGCCCTACTCTTTCCCTAGCTATCCTCTTACTCTTAATATACTTGTAAAATAACTTTGGATTTTCCTTTATTTTCCCTGCCAATGTTTTTTCATGCCCCATTTTTGCTCTCCTAATTTCCTTTTTAAGTTTCCCCCCTACACGTTTTATACTCCTCTAGGGCTTCCGCTGTTTTAAGTCTTCAGTATCTGCCAGAAGCCTCCCTTTTTCTCTTTATCCAATCCTGTGTATTCCTCAATATCCAGGATTCCCTGGATTTGTTGGTCCCACCATTTGTCTTTACTGGAATATGTTGGCCCTGTCCTCTCCCTATTTCCTTCTTGAATGAGTCCCACTGCTCTAATGCTGATTTACCTAAAAGTAGCTGCTCCCAGTCCGCTCTGGCCAAATCATATCTGACCTTATTAAAATCGGCCTTCCCCCAATTTAGAACTCTGATTTCTGGGCCATCCTTGTCCTTTTCCATAACAACTTTGATTCTAATGGAGTTATGATCAGTATCTGCAAAACGCTTCCCCACTGATAACTCGACCACTTGCCTGGCTTCATTCCCTAAAATTAAGTCCAGGACCGCTCCCTCTCTTGTAGGACCTTCTACGTACTGGCTTAAAAAGCTCTCCTGGATGCGTTTAAGAATTCCGCTCCCTCTAAACCTATCACACTATGACTAACCCTAGTTAATGTTGGGGAAGTTGAAATCCCCCACTATTACTACCCTATTATTTTTACGCTTCTCTGAAATTTGCCTAGATATCTGCTCTTCTATTTCTTTCTGACTGTTTGGGGGCCTATTGTACACTCCCAGCAATGCAATTGCTCCTTTTTTGTTTCTCAGTTCTACCCATGTGGCTTCATTTGAGGAGCCTTTTAAGATGTCATCCCTCGTTACTGTTGTAATTGATTCCTTGATCAATATTGCGATACCCCCTCCTCTTTTACCTCCTTCCCTGTCTCGCCTGAAGACCCTATATCCTGGAATATTGAGCTGCAAATCCTGCCCCTCTGTCAACCAAGTCTCTGCAACAACAATGACATCATACTTCCGTGTGTTAATTTGTGCCCTCAACTCATCTGCCTTATTCGGCAGACTCCTTGCATTAAAATAAATACCATCCAACCTTGCCAAACTCCTTTCTGCCTTAACTGGACTATAAGTTCTGTGCCTTCCAGACACATTTGCTCTGTCTTCTAATTTTGGCTGTACATCTCCCCCTGCTGAACCTCCTCTCAGGATCCCATCCCCCTGCCAAGTTAATTTAAACCCTCCTCAACAGCACTAGCAAACCTCCCCATAAGAATGTTGGTCCCATTCAGGTTCAGGTGCAACCCGTCCGCCTTGTACAAGTTCCACTGCCCCCAGAAATCGAAAGCCCTCCCTCCTGCAACATCTCTCCAGCCACGCATTCATCTGGACTAACCTCCTATTTCTATACTCAGTAGTGCGTGGCACTGGAAGTAATCCAGAGGTTACTGCCTTTTGAGGTCCTGTTCTTTAATCTGTTTCCTAGCTGACTAAATTCTGCTTGCAGGACCTCATCCCTCTTTCCACCTAAGTCGTTGGCACCAATATGTACCACGATCTCTGTCTGTTTGCCCTCCCCCTTTAGAATGCCCTGCAGCCGTTCAGTGACATCCTTGAATCTGACACCAGGGAGGCAACATATCACCTGCTCTCGCTTTCTCCCCATATCCTTTGATCCCTTTCGCCCCAAGAGTCACATCTAACTGCTTCTTGAAAACACACTGTTTTGGTCTCAACTATTTTCTGTGGTAACGAATTCCACAGGCTCACCACTCTCTGGGTGAAGAAATTTCTCCTCATCTCAGTCCTAAATGGTCTACCCCATATCCTCAGACTGTGACCCCTGGTTCTGGACTCCCCCACCATCAGGAACATCCTTCCTGCATCTACCCTGTCTAGTCCTGTTAGAATTTTATACGTTTCTATGAGATCCCCCTCATTTTTCTGAACTCCAGCGAATATAATCCTAATCGACTCAATCTTTCCTCATATGTCAGTCCTGCCATCCCAGGATTCAGTCAGGTAAACCTTCGCTGCACATCCTCTATAGCAAGTACATCCTTCCTCAGATTAGGAGACCAAAACTGCACACACTATTTCAGGTGTGGTCTCACCAAAGCCCTGTACAAGGACACCAGGTTTCGTTGCACATTCCCCTCTCTCAATTTATAGCCATTCAGATAATAATCTGCCTTCCTGTTTTTGCTACCAAAGTGGATAACCTCACATTTATCCACATTATACTGCATCTGCCATGCATTTGCCCACTCACTCAGCTTGTCCAAATCACACTGAAGCATCTCTGCATCCTCTTCACAGCTCACCCTCCCACCCAGCTTTGCGTCACCTGCAAATTTGGAGATATACATTTAATTCCCTCATCTAAATCATTAATATATATTGTGAATAACTGGGTCCCAGCACCAATCCCTGCGGTACCCCACTAGTCACTGCCTGCCATTTGGAAAAAGACCAGTTTATTCCTACTCTTTGTTTCCTGTCTGTCAACCAATTTTCTATCCATCTCAATACACTACCCCCAATCCCATGCACTTTAATTTTATACGCCAATCTCTTATGTGGGACATTGTCGAAAGCCTTCTGAAAGTCCAAATAAACCACATCCACTGGCTCCCCCTCATCAACTCTACTAGTTACATCCTCGAAAAATTCCAATAGATTTGTCAAGCATGATTTCCCTTGCATAAATCCATGCTGACCCTGTCCGATTCTGCCACTCTGGAGTCATACCATCCTGGAGTCACGTCTTCGGCCACAGAAACATCTTTGTTCCCCATACTATCGAGTCTCCTACCACTATTGCTCTTCCCCTTTTTTTCCTCCCCGCCCTGTGCAGCTGAGCTACTCACAGTGCCATGAGCATGGCTGCATTCCCCAGAGGAACCGTTTTCCAACACACAAAAACGTTTCTCGAGCGAGATGCACCCTGGGGATTTCCTGACTACCTGCCTGACTCCTTTCTTCTGACTGATGGTCAGCCGTTCCCTCTCCGTCTGCACTTCCGTAAGCTGTGGGGTGACCATGTCTAAAAATGTGCTATCCACGAAACTCTCTGCCTCGCCGATGCACCTCAGCGCCTCCAGCTGTCACTCAAGCTCCAAAACCCGGAGCTCAACTAGCTGAACCTGGTGGCATTTCCTGCACATGTGGTTGGTCAAAGCGCAAGCAGCATCTAGGACTTCCCACATGTTGCAGGCAGTACATAACATGGGACTGAGCTGCCCTGCCATGCCTCTAGTTGAAAAAAATCCTCAATTTAAGTTAAATACAGTAAAAAAATTAAATTATTTACGTACTTTAACAAAAAACCAGAACCCTTACCTTTCCTTAGCTTAATCTATTTTAAACTGGAGAAAAACACTTACCCACTACTCACTAATCAGCTCTCACCTTTGTGCTGACGTCACTTTTTGAATCTTGCCCCCACTCACGCTAGTTCTGATCTCTCCGCCACACTCTCGCGCTGTCTTGTTATTTTCAACAAGAACTCACTGCAGGACACTCTTCCCAGACTGCTTCACCACAATGCTGACTGCAGGACACTCTTCCCAGACTGCTTCACCACAATGCTGACTGCAGGACACTCTTCCCAGACTGCTTCACCACAATGCTGACTGCAGGACACTCTTCCCAGACTGCTTCACCACAATGCTGACTGCAGGACACTCTTCCCAGACTGCTTCACCACAATGCTGACTGCAGGACACTCTTCCCAGACTGCTTCACCACAATGCTGACTGCAGGACACTCTTCCCAGACTGCTTCACCACAATGCTGACTGCAGGACACTCTTCCCAGACTGCTTCACCATGATGCTGACTGCAGGACACTCTTCCCAGACTACTTCACAGCGATGCTGACTGCAGGACACTATTCCCAGACCCCCACAGTCACTGGATTATAAGTCCAGCGACAATACCACTACGCCATCACCTCCCCCTGAAGCGGATGCTGATGGAGTCAGGCCGCTGCCTCCAGATACAGTTCAGAGACAGCCACAGGGGTTGCCAGGTGTGGAGGCGGGCTATTTAAAAGGCCCTGCTTTGGGCTTTGAACCCGGTTATAGTCAAAACAGTTGTGCCCTCGAGCCCTCATTATACATTCTTGGTTGGGAACCAAGACCTCCATTAAAGTGCTGAAACAGCTGAGCCCCAGGGAAAACATTGCTTAACTGACGGCTCTGACTCTCTGATCTCTTCTGTCAATTTCACAATTTTATTTACACAAGATAGAGGTTCCAAGTGCTTGCAGTTTCTGCTATTGATACTGTAAAGGGCCTGGATGATACTTTTATTGGGCAGTAGTAAAATCATTTCTTTACAATTGAATTACTTTTTTTAAAGCTTTTTTAACATATCCTCTTGTCATTATAATGTTCATTGGTTCTACACAGAGTGAATGACCATAGCTGGCTTGGATGGTGTGAGGGCCATGGGGGTGTGTGGAGGAGCATAACTTGGCATGGGGACATGGGTAAGACATTTTGAACTTGCCTTTCAAAAGTTCCCTTCATGCAGACTGGTTCACAACACACCTGAAGTGAACCATGACTCTGAAAAGCCGGCCCGACTCCATGAAAATTGCTGAGGATGAGGGTATGCCTATCCCCACAATGGAGCCGGCAGGTCAGGAGTGCAGGGTGCAAGCTCGTGACCCAAACCAGCCAGCACCCTTGAACAGCAGTGAAAATCAGAAACCCCGGAAATGAGGTTGAGGATCCTGGAATCAGGCCACGGCTGCCATTTTCACCCCTCCACAGAGTCTCCTTGACTCTCGTGAAAATCCAGCCCTGTGTCTCTCACCTAGTTCAAATTAAGCTTTTAAAAACAATCATAGATTGGTTACAGCACAGAAGGAGGCCACTCAGGTCTGTGTTGGCTCTTTGAAGTGCAGTTCACCTGTTCCCCTGCCCTTTTCCCCTTGGTCCTGTAAATATTTCCTTTTTGTACAATGATCCAATTCTTCTTTGAAAGCCTCAGTAGACCCTGCCTCCACCACAATCTCAGGCAGTGCATCCTAGATCCTAACCACTTGCTGGATGAAAAGGTTTTTCCTCATGTTGCCATTGCTTCTTTTGCCAATTACCTTAAATCTGTACCTTCTGGTTTTTTGATTTTTTTGTTCTTTCATGGGATTTGGGGGTCGTTGGTTAGGCCAGAGTTTCTATTGCCCATCCCTAATTGGCCTTGTGAAGATAGTGGTAAGCAACCTTCTTGAACTACTGCAGTCCATATGCCATAGGTAAATCCACAGTGCTAAGAAGGGAGTTCGAAAATTTTGACCCAGCGATACTGCAGGAATGGCGCGAAGTTGGGTTGGTGTGTGGCTTGGAAGGGAACTTGCAGGTTTTGGTGTTCCCATGCATCTCCTGCCCTTGTCCTTCTGGGTGGTGGAGGTCATGGGTTTGGAAGGTGATGGCGAAGAAGCCTTGGTGAGTTGCACCAGTGCATCTTGTAGATGGTACACACTGCAGCCAATTTGTTGTGTTGGTGGAGTGAGTGGATGTTGAAAGTGGTGGATGGGGTGTCAATCAAGTGGCTGCTTTGTCCTGGATGTTGTCGAGTTTCTTGAATATTGTTGGAGCTGCACTCTTCCAGGCAAGTGTAAGTATTCCATCATACTCCTGACTCGTACTTTGTAGATGGTGGACAGGTTTTGGGGAGTCAGGAGAGTTACTCACTGCAGGATTCCCAGCCTCTGACCTGCTCTTGTAGCCACAGTATTTATATGGCTGGTCAAGTTCAGTTTCTGGTCAATGGTAGCCCCCCAGGATGTTAATAGTAGGCGATTTAGTGATGGCAATGCCATTGAATATCATGGGGCGATGGTTGGATTCTCTCTTGTTGGAGATGGCCATTGCCTGGCACTTGTGTGGTGTAAATGTTATTTGCCATTTATCAGCTGAATCCTGAATGTAGTCCTGGTTTTGCTACATATGGGCACGGACTACTTCAGTATCTGAGGAGTCGTGAATGGTGCTGAACATTGTGCAATCATGAGCAAACATCCCTAATTCTGACCTTATGATGGAGGGAAGGTCATTGATGCAGTTGAAGATGGTTGGGCCTAGGACACTACCCTGAGGAATTCTTGCAGTGATGTCCTGGAACTGAGATGATTGACCTCCAACAACCACAACTATCTTCCTTTGTGCTAGGTATGACTCCAACCAGTGGAGAGTTTTCTCCCTTATTCCCATTGACTCCAATTTTGCTAGAGCTCCTTGATGCCACGCTCGGTCAAATGTGGCCTTGAAATTAAGGGCTGTCATTCTCACCTCACCTCTTGAGCTCAGCTCTTTTATCCATGTTTGGACCAGGGCTATAATGAGGCCAGGAGCTGAGGGCCCTGTCAGAATCCAAACTGAGTGTCAAAGAGTAGATTATTGCCCACAACAGTTTCTCCCTTTCTACTCTGTCCAGACCCGTCATAATTTTGAATACCTCTATCAAATCTCCTCTCAATCTTCTCTTCTCCGAGGAAAAGAGTCCCAAATTTCTCTAATTTTTCTGTGCAACTGAAGTTCCTTATCTCTTGAACTATTCTTATGAATATTTTCAGCATCCTCTCTGATACCTTCACATCCTTCCTAAATTGTGGTGCCCCAAAATGGGCGCAATACTCCAGTTGAGGCCAAACCAGTGTTTTATACAGGTTTAACATAACTTCCTTGCTTTTATGCTCTGTACCCCTATTGCTAACGCCCATGAAGTTGCATGCTTTATTAACCGCTCTGTCAACCATCCCTGTCGCCTTCAATGTTCTATGCACGTATACACTGAGCTCCTTCTGCTCCCACACCGCCATTGGAATTGTTTTTATTTTATAGTGCATCTTTGTGTTCTTCCTACTAAAATGAATTACTTCACACGTGTCTGCATTAATTTTCATCTAACACTTGTCCGCCCATTCCACCAACCTGTCTATGTCCTTTTGAAGTTCTACACTATGCTCCTCATGATTCACAATACTCCCAAGCTTTGTATCCTGACCTTCCTCCAGTCTAAACAACAACAGTGTGCCACTATGTTTTGTTTCCTGTCACTCAGCTAATGTATCTATACTGCTCCTGTGCCTTTTATTCCATGGGAATCAAACTTTGATTACAAGTTTGTTGTGTGGCACTTTATCAAATGCCATTTGGAAGTCCATGTACACCACATCAGCATTATCCTCATCAACCCTCTCTTTTGCCTCATCAAAAAACACAAGCCAGTTAGTTAAACACAATTTTCCCTTAAGAAATCTATGCTGGCTTTATTTAATTAACCCCTATTTGCCCAAGTGAAAATTAATTTTGTCCTAAATTATCATTTCTAAAAGGTTTCCCACCACCAAGGTTAATCTGTAGTTGCTGGGTTTATCTTTACACACACCTTTGAACACAGGCATGGCATTTTCAATTGTCCAGTTCTCTGGCACCACCTCTTGAGTTGAAGGAAGATTGGAAAGTTTTGGCCAGTGCCTCCACATTTCCACTCTCACTTTCTTCAGTATGTTCACGGCACAGACGTGTATCCAGGATGGTATATTGCAAGGTGCTGGGGAAAGATTGTCAATGAATATCTGCAGAGCATCGTGAGGTAGGAGAGTGAACATCCAGAGGTTGTGGCGCACATTGTTACCGACGACATAAGTAGAAAGAAGGATGTGGTCCTGCAGTCAGAATTTAGGGAGCTAGGTAAAAAGTTAGCCAGCAGGACCTCAAAAGTAGTAATCTCCAGAATACTCCTGGTACCATGCGTGAGTAAGTATAGAACTAGGCGGATAGGGCAGAAGAATGCATGGCTGGAGAAATGGTGCAGAAGGGAGGACTTTCAGTTCTTGGCATCTATCTCTTCCTACATACTCTTAAACTGCCGGGTGACTGCATCTATAAACATGCTATCCACATAGTTCTCAACCTCACAGATATGCTGTAGTGATGTCAGCTGCTGCTCAAGTTCTGAAACCCAGAGCTTGAGCTGCTGCAGCTGACGACACTTTCTGCACATAGGAAATGTCCTGGCGTTCCCACATGGAACAGGATGTGCACTCCAGGGTTCTGCCGTTCCTCTATCTATTAGCTAATTACCACTCCTCAAAACAGACGCACCAGCTACTCACTGCCTTCTTCTGTTGTCACATAAATATAGGGAAGTTATTTAAAATGCTTTTCTTAACCATTATTTTAAAAAAGCTTTTTTTAAATTTCGTAGCTCGTTAAGCTAACTTTGGAGAAAGGAAAATAAAGCTAAAGTACTCACCAGCCAATTAACTCAGCTTTCCTATGATGTCACAGCTTGAATTTTTTTTCTCCCCCTCATTTCAGTGATCCTGACCTGCTTCACCATGATCCTGACCTGCTACATACCCCCTCCCAGTCTGCTTCACAGTGACCCTGACCTGCTACATCCTCCTCCCGGTCTGCTTCACAATGATCCTGACCTGCTGCACACTTCTACTGATCATAATGTAGCTATGATGCCTACAGCTCTGTAGTTGATGCAGATTTGAATGCTGATCCAAAATTTATAATTACAGTAAGTTTTGTTAAATAGGTTCTAACCATGCACCTCCAGGCCACAGAAAAATCTTCTCATCCCTTGTGATTGCACCCCTCCCAACCTACCAACCTGTTACAGTTGTGTCAGCTCCATAAAGACAAATGAGCTGACAGCCATCAATGGTTCAGCACTTGTAGCTCACTGTGCAAATTGAAATATGACCGGACTGTAAAAACATGTTGATGTGAGACTTGAGTTCCAACTCGGCCAGACCCTGTTAGCACAATCGATATCCCTTCTTAGAGGAAATTATTGGATTTTGGAATCATAAAGAACAAGAGACTGTTCAGCCCTTCATGAAATCATGTTCTTTGAAATTGCTGTCCATTTAGTTCTACTCCCAACTATCTGCCCACAGCCCTACAAATTTCTGCTTTTCAAGTATTTATCTAATTCCCTTATGAAAATTGCAATTGAATCTGCTTCCGCCACTTTTTTAGATAGGCTACCTATGCACTACAGTTTTACAGTGAAATAATCTCCTTGGTGGTGCTTAGAAGATTGCTTACAAATTTTTAATTTTTTAAGAATTTTGTGAAAAATAGAGGAATATTAATCTTTTTTGTTTTTCATTTACTGCTCTTGCTTCTCCCATACATGTAACTGCTTACATAAAGTGAACCATCCAATGCTATCTCCTTCCAACCCATCAACCCAGGTCAAATTATTATCCCCAGTGCAACTGCAGTGACAGCTCAGTAAAAGATTTCACTCATGCATATATTTCCCATTGTGTGATTAATTGTATAGCAGTCTCTCTGAAGGTTTTGTTCTTTAGTTTGCAATGCTGCATGATTTCTTACGCCATTGGCTTACCTCTTTTATATTGTTTCTTTGCCATTAGGGAAATGTACAGCCAAGTTTTCTAATCGCAAAGTTCCATACTGTGTCAAGTTCAATCCTGATGAAGACAAGCAGCATCTGTTTGTGGCTGGAATGTCAGATAAGAAAATTGTCCAGGTGAGAATTGCCTTTTGTGCCCCATTCCTGTTTTAAGTTCTGTTGTATTGTATTAATGGCTTCTTGATGTACTCTCAAAGTTCCAGAGGCAATCACAACAGGGTGGGAAATAATGTAGTTATAATTACATATTTTTCTATATTTGTATTTGGTTAGGACTTTCATTTTCATAAGTTTTCAATACAGTGAGTGGGTGGTCAAATGACCTGCTGAAACTGGCAGTGCTGCTGAACAACAGCTTCACAAAACAATAAAAACAATTTTGAGTAACTGGTTTTTACATTTTTCCATCTGTGTGGATTGGCATGTGAGGTCAACCAGTACCCATTGATTGCATTGCAAGCAGCGTGCCAACTTTGCTCATTTTAATGTTCTCTGCATCCAAGTCAGCGCTGTTCATTGGCTGGATGCATCAGCTGGGGGCCAATATTGTTAACATGAACAACTTAAAAGCTATCCTGCACCTCTTAAAGGCCAGGGCACGCAGCGGTGGTGGGTGGGGTGTATTGTAGCTGAAACAGTTGCTGGGTTTGTGGTTGAAGAAAATCTAATCTGGGAAAAAGTGAGGAATAACACCACAGGGAAGCCAGTGGTCTCCAAGATTTACAGATGGTGCACTGAAGATCTTGATGGAGGAGGTTGGAGAAGAACAGAGATGCCCCATATCCACAGCGGGAGAAGAAGGCCTTCCAGCACATGGTCAAAGTACAGGTGGAGTAGTGGGCATGTAGCTCAGTACCAGGAGTTAAAACCTGGGGACCTGGATGCAATGCTGCAAGAAATTCATTGACCTCATAGAAGTGGTTAAGGTCAGTGAATGTATCTTCAAATATCATGTCCTATCAACAGCCTCAGCCACTGCTTAAATCATCACATTTCCATCACCCAGAAACCAACAATCTCTATCAATCAGTCATCAAACCTAACATTCATATGCTTCACTTTGCCCTTATCACACTTAACACTGCTTCAAGCCTCGTATCCACATCTCAAAAATTGTACGCACTGTCAGCTAATCAAGCATGTCAGCTCCATCAGCCAAACAGATTGTACCACACTTATGTACATATTTCCCTCTCTTGCAAGACAAGCTGACACACACCAAAGAGGAGGGGAAAGATATGCATGCATATTCCAACCCCCAAGGAGGAAACTGTGCTGGCCATTATTGAGACAGTCATGACTGTGGCCAGCATCAGGGCTAAAACCATCAGAGGTGATGATATCTGCATATCTAATCCTCCCGCTCACATCCCACTTCACTGATACCACACTCTCTTTTGATTTTAAAAACTATGTATGAGTAGGCTGCAGCCAGGGCAAGGATAGTGCTGGTGCCAGCTTGCTGGAGGGTGAGGTCACGCACTGTTTCTGCTGCAGAGGACTCAAATGAGCACTTTGATAGGGCAGCCTACATCAGCCTGCTGATGGGTACGTAAAACAGAATGCTTAATGCATTAGGAAGCCTGCCAAAAATCCTGTGGTCACTGTAGAGGAGAAGTCCAGGACCAACACGGCAATGGGGAATTGTACAGAGCTTGGAGCCCATTCTCTGCAGCATGGAAATGGTGGCCAACTACATTAGTGCACTTAGACCCCACCATGATGCAGCACCTGATGGCAGATTTCTCCGCTTTTATTACAGCACAAGAAAAAGCTAGGCAACATCTGAGTGTTGAAATGGAAGACTGAAGACTGAGGAGGTGACCATGGTGATAGTATTTGTTCCCCTACCACTGCCATTCCACCAACACCCTTGTTATTGCCACAATCAGCCAGCTCAGACTGTGCTGCAGATGGAGCAGCCCAAAGCTGGGCTTTCTAGGCCCAGAGCTCCTCAAGGTCATCCTCCAAGGCCATCTGCAGTTTCGTTCTATTAGCCTTGCTGCAGCCACTGGGGTGCACAGTGTCGGTACACTAGGACTGGTAAAAGCACTCTGAAAACAGATAAGAAGGGAATGCACAAGGGTGGTTAGCTGACTTTAGTATGCAATATGGCATGACTACATTTATAAATTTGATTTGGATTGTTTATTTTTTCATGCTGGTCAAGTGGATACTGATGGTCAGTGACAGAGGGAAGGTAAAATTAACTTTTGGTGAATGGGAAAGTGGGGCTGCAGTTACTGGTAATCACATTTTCACCAACAGCCTGAACAGAAAATGGCTGTCTAGGCTTCCTCTTCTTGCTCCTCCTCCTGTTTCTCAGCTGCTCACCATATAGCTGGCCGATTAGTCAGTCCTCTCATGATGGTGAGGCTGTGCAGCATGCAACAGACCACCACGAATCTTGATGCTTCATCTGCCAAGTACAGTCAAGCTCCTCCAGAGCAGTACCAGCAACAGAAGCATTAGCCAGGATTTCCTGTGCCCACTGGTATCGGGCGTGTATGGTGGCATGAGCAGGCAATATGACAAGAAGGCCAAAAATCGGTTTCACCAGTTTGCAATCATCTGCTCCGCCCACCGATGGTGGGCTGCGTTCCCCACCATTGGACTTCAGGAGCCTCAATGTAATACACCAGCATTCTCAGGCCAGCCTGCTGGACTCACCCCCCCCACCCACTGGATCATCTGTCCACATCAGCAGGAAAACATGCCAGTGTAGAACACATCTTGACAACTGGACTTGCAAAGTTTGGGACTTACTGCCAGGGCCTTGTTCACATCGTGGACATCCGAGGAGCAGATGTTGGAGCCCGACAGCAATGAGATCCTGGAGGAATGTCCATGGCATGCTGGGTGGATTCTCATGGACGTGGCTCTGCAGCTAAGAAGCTCACAGATGTTGGAAAGTCACCGTTGATGCTCACAATGGATGATGGTTGAGGAGGTGAGAGAGGAAGGTCTAGGACATGTCGGGGAGGGTGGTGTGAGGTTGGGAGGGGGTGAATGGAGGTGTCAGGCGGGTGAGGGGGAATGAAGGTGTCGGGGGGGAGGGGTGAGTTTGGGAAGGGGGAAATGAAGATGTCGGGCTGAGGTTATGGAGGGGTAATGAAGTTGTCAGGGGGTTGAGGTTGGGAGTGGGGAGGGAGTACGGGAGAGGAAGAGGTAACGGGGGAGAAGATGGCAACTGGGAAGTTGGTGTAATGGCGGTGGAAGGTGTAAGGGAAGGAGGGCAGAGAGGGGAAGGAGTCGGGGGTGGGCTGGAAGCAGAGCAGAGAGGAGAGGGAGTCTGTGGGAAGGAAGGAGTGAGGAGAGGAGAGGGAATCCGGGAGCTGGGATGAAGAAAAGGTGGAGGAAAGATTTGCGAAGGAGTAAAGCTGGGGGATGAAGTGAGAGTGTCTGGGGGAGTCAGGATGGAGGAAGAAGCAAGGCTGGAGGAAGGAGTCAGGAGAGGGGAAGGAATAAGGGTGGCCGAAGAAGTAAGGGTGGCTGAGGGTGTCTGGCGGGGGGGGGTCGGTGGCATGGGGGTAGGGGGAATGGGTTTCCGAGGAGGGAATATCCAGGTGAACATGTGAGGGAGGGTTCTGATAGGCCCATGACTGCCTCCTGGGGAACGAACTGAGGTTGGGCGTGGTATGAGGGAATGGTGAGAATGACTAAGGGCAGAGTGAGGTGATAGGGTGGAAAGATGAGTGTTCGACGGTAGCGGTAGAAGGGACGGTAAGGTTGGTTGGTGGAGACTCAGAGGCAGGCAGACACAGACTCTGGGGGTGGGAAGGAGGAGGTCAGGGAGGTGAATATGGATGGGGGTGGGATTTTTGGGAAGGAAGGAAATGTGCTCGTTCACCTGGACATCCACGAAGGAAAAGCGTTGTGGTTGGTAGGTCACGGAGAGGAGGTGGAAGGTGATGCCAGGGGGGTTAACCGTGATGTGGGAAAGGAAATGGGTGACTGGGCGAGGGGAAAAGACAGGGGCACACACAAAAAACCGAATCCAGACCAATGCTGTCCAAATCGGAAGTGAAATGACAGTCGTGGTGGCGAGATCAGGTGCTGCTGCAGATATGTGTCAGTGCTGCATTGGATTGTGACCATTGGGTGGGCGAACATGCAGGTCAGCTCAGATGGACAACTGAAAACGAATGCCAGCAGGCAGCATTCAAAATGCTCAGGACATTCAGCTAATCCTACCCCCACATAGTCATCTATGTCGTTTTTATAAATGACAAATAATAGGGAACCGAGCACAGATCCCTGTGGTACGCCACTGGACACTGGCTTCCAGTCACTAAAGCATCCTTCTGTCATCACCCTCTGCCTCCTACAACTAAGCCAATTTTGAATCCACCTTATCAAATTAGCCTGTATCTCATGTGCCTTTGCCTTCTTTAAAAGTCTCCCATGTGGGACCTTGTCAAAGGCTTTGCTGAAATCCATATAAACTACTTCAACTGCACTACCCTCATCTACACACCTGGTCACCTCCTCAAAAAATTCAATCAAATTTGTTAGGCATGACCTCCCTCTGACAAAGCTATGCTGACTATCCCTGATCAAACCTCGACTCTCCAAGTGGAGATAGATACTCTCCTTCAGAACTTTCTCCAATAGTTTCCCTAACACTGACGCGAGACTCACTGGTCTGTAGTTCCCTGGCATATCTCTACAACCCTTCTTAAATAGTGGAACCACGTTGGCTGTTCTCCAGGCCTCTGGCACTTCCCCCGTGGCCAGAGAGAAATTAAAAATTCGGGTCAGGTCCCCTGCGATCTCCTCCCTTCATGCACCTAGCTAGGGGACACCAAGCAATGTGTTTATATTACTAATAAAACTGGTGCTATGAAAGGGGTTTTTATTGTTTGGATTTATATTCAAAGGGAAAGCTAGGGATAGACCGAGAGGTGTTTGTGTGTGTGGCTCAGAGGCATTTCACATATAACCAGCCTGTAAGCCTACAATTATTTGTGAAGGAACCAAATTGCAAGGGACCTCATTTTGAATTTATAAGATCAAATGTGCTTTGCCTGTGTCTGTTTAAAGTCTATGGGTTATTGTTGCCTTGGTGAAGATTTACCTGGGAGCGATTAATTTGGGGATTTGTTTAAAAGTTATTTTGGTATTAATTTGTAGACATGTATGTGTTTAATTGGTTGTTAAATTAATAAATGTATAATTTAGTTTTATATAAAAGCCTCTTGAGGCTTGGCAGTTTTACTCCCGAATTCAGTGCTGCATCTCAAACATATCAAGTGAAAATATAGGTTATGACAGTTGTTCAAGTTTCCCTCTGGGATTTAAACAAATCAGCCTTTACCAACTGCTGTGTCATAACAGAGAGCCTGCCCACCATGGAAAAGTTGTGTTTCCTAGGAAAGCACAATTAATGAGACAGAATTGGGATGATACAGTGTGAAAAGCCACTGTTGGGGCAGCGGGTAAAATGTCATTTTTTCCGCCCACTACCGTACTTAGTGCAAATCTGGGACAATTCCGCACATTGTTTCAATCCAGCAGTGATGTGCTCCAAATGTTTTGCATGACAACATGGCTTTCATTGTACGCTTATTGCACACATGTGCATGGGTTACACACCAGTCATCATCCATGTGGTCAACAAATAGCCCTCGTCACCCAGTAGCTCCTCCTCCTTCAGGTGCCATCCATAAGAGGGTGTTGGTGACCATGGACTTCCATTGGATTGGTCCATGATTATGCTTGACAAAGTACTGCAGTGGTTTGCTGCTGCTTTCAGCAGCATGGCTGACCAGGAAACACTCTCACTCTTACCATCTGCCATCAGGTATATTGGGAGGATTCACAGGCTAATAATCAACCTGTTTGGCCACGTTATGAATGCAGCTTCTCTGGCCATCGGGTCCTGAAGTGGGCCTTGAACACAAAGCTGTAGGATGTTGCAAATGATTCTAGCTCCAGCCTGGGAAAGTCAGACATATCAACGGTTATTGCCACTGTCGCCTTGTGTGTTCTTTGCCTTGCTTTGAGGTTGCCATTGTAGCTGCAGGAGGTGGCTAATTTCATCCTTACTATAGGGCAGATGTTGTATACATTGTTCCTTGCTGAGGCTAGTGTAGAAGAATTGAACACCCTGGTCTCTTGTAAAAGCCTTTTCCGCCCCCCCCCTCCTAATCCCCTTTCCATCAGCTTGTCTCGCTCTTCATGGCTTCTATTCGTTCTCCCAAGTCATGCTGTATTTCAAGGGAAACCGTGACAAACATGTACACCATGTGAAAGCAACTGGATTGCGCAGAAGCCTTGAAGTCAGGAAAAAGCTGTTCAGCACCCACCACATCACCTCTTTTAGACTTCTGCAGCTTGAAACAAGTATAGAAAGCAACAAAAGCTTGTAGAATTGTAGAAAAAAACAGAAGAAATCAATCAACAACTAACCCAAAAGTAAATATTACTCATGGGGTGGGGGATGTCCTTCCTGCTGCTTCCATGTACTCAGCTGTTTGAACTTAAGAGAGGGTGTTGGCTGGAGCATTGAGCTCCAAAACCGCTGGCATCAAATCAGCATTGCAGGCTGATTGAAGTCATGATCTGCCTTTCCTGCATACTTCCAGCAGACGTTTACTCCACATGTGCTAACATCAACACTAATTTGACATCAGATGCTATTCACCTGACAAATTCCCGAGAATGTGACAAACTTCATTTTTGAGCTCTGAGGACACTCGTAGTGCCCAAAAAGTGGGCAGTAACAAGCCCAATTTCTCACCCACCACTCAATATTTCTGCACATATGTAACATTCATTGCTCCTTTTCTATAGGCGGTAACAGCTGTGTTGCAGCAGTGCAGTCTTCCAGAAATGTTTGGTTCTATTCTTCTATTATTTAGCTGATATTGTTACTAAGTCTATGATTGAATGGGTTCCACACTGATAAGGAGGCCATCACTTCATGCTGTGTCAGCCTTGCACTAAAGGTATTTGTAGATGGTCCAGTCATTTTCCCATCTGTCTTTTGAAAATTTGTTCTGCAGTTTTTCATTTCACAATTCAGACTATTTTGCATTTTTGGCTCATTAATTGAAAATAGTTAACAGCACAGAGCAATGGTGACTCTCTGCATGTGGAGATTTTGCAGTTCTCGTCAACCAATCTGTTTTTCTTTTGCTTAATGTTCTACCGCGTGTTTAAAAGTATATGTTAAATTTCCTTGGTTATTATGATGTAATAAGTTTCTGCTTTGATGGCATGGCAACAATACAAGATATTATCAGGATCATGAGTAAGAATGAAGCTAGTTGTAGTTAGCATTCCTATACTTTGGAAAATGGGTGTGAATAGAGTCATATGAGTGTCACAAAGTATGGGTTTATTGGGGCTCAGTTTGTGTGTGCATTTTTGATTTTTGAAATGATTTAGTGCATTTCTGTAGTGCAGGGTGACTGTAACGACATGTTAGCAAAATGTAACAACAGTATTAGATTCCCATTCAGTCAGTGACCTTAAACAGTGAAGAACACCCAGTGTTTAAGAAAAGACATTCTTAACTAATTAATTATTCTGCGCACAGATTTTTAACTTTAAGTAGCCGCAGATGTTTGTAAAGCCATGGGATAATTTTAAAACAGTACCAGAGACCTGCTGAGATTAGTCCACTCCTTTTTGCGAAAATGTTACATAAGATCAAGAGAAGTTAGACTATCGCAGTGCTGCCTAGGGGCCTTAAAGCTTAGACTCTGCTTGATGAGGTGGATGTTTTTGTAATAGCTCATATTCCAATGTCATTGTTCATGGATTGTCTAAGGACAGGAATACAATGACGATGACTAGTTACCAAAATAGATCGATACTTAACCTGGTCTGCTCCTTGTCAGGAAGTGGTCCAACTGGTCAATTCCTAAAGTCATTTAGAGGCTAAAATTGTTGAGGAATGTTTCTGGAATGGTATTCAATTGATTAAATGCCTCAATTGTAATAATTTAAATTGAGTTTTTGGCCTGGATTTTAGCCTGGAAGTGGATTCCATGAAGAGGTTGCAATTCTAAGGTCAGGAAACCCAAAATACTGGGACTCCTGCTTCTCAAAATTTTTTTCTGTTGGTTTACCGCCCACAAACAGCACAATTGACAGGCTTAGAGCCCTATCAGGTGAGAATCCTGCAGCACAAAGCCACAGCTGAGGAGAGTGGGTGGGAAGATTGCCAGAATTGGGAGGAGGCGGGGGCAAGCAGAAGTATCACTTGTCTTCACCGTCTTTGTTCACTGCTTTCACGGAATAGCCAAAGTTTCTGGAAGCCAGTGAATTGATGATTACATTTTCCTTTATTTCCAGCTTTCAAGATTTAGCAAAGATAACCCTTTATTGTACTTTAAATTAATCTTTACCTATTTTCATTTGTCACAATTTAAAGATTTTATAAGAAATAATTTTGAGCTCATCAGGGTTCATCTTCAGTGGGTAATTAATATGAAGTTATTCAAACTAGGAGAATAATCCTATTGCAGAGGACACAAGAACACTAGCATTGAATCATCTATTTGGTAAAATATTTGCAATAAGTAAATAATGCTTTTTAAAAAAGAGCATGTACTGGTATCTCAAAAATCTGCATCACTTTTAATCAAAGCAAGTTTCTAAAATTAATTACAGTAATTGGATGGAAAAATTCAAATTTCTTTGAGAAAGAACTTTTTTAATAACCTGCTGTGGAGCTCCTGAGCTTTAATATATTTATTGTGTAAAAACAATTAGTTGTTCATATTCTCTCTTGCCTTAAAATGGTCAACATGAAGAATCAAATTTTCTTTCTACAGTGGGACATTCGATCTGGAGAGATTGTTCAGGAGTATGATAGACATCTGGGAGCTGTTAATACCATCACATTTGTGGATGAAAACAGGCGATTTGTGAGCACTTCTGATGACAAAAGCCTCCGAGTCTGGGAATGGTAAGTTTCTTAACCACTGTGGAAATGAGGTTTGATCTTCATTTTCTGTGTATGTGTGTGAGAGAGATGGGGAAAATAGGTGAATGAGAAAAATACGCCAAGAAAGTGCCCAACTTGCCTCATGGTGGAATTTTCCTGACATTATACTCAGATTATGCTATGATTCATGTAAATACTGCGATTTTTAAAAAAATTTTAACTTTTACTTGGGCCCTGCTAAGGTAAAGATTCTGCAGAGGCTATTGTTCTGAGTTTACCTTAAAGGAAAATAGCTTTAAGTAGTTGTAAATATTTCACACTTTGAAATAGTCTTTATTACTGGTCAGAATGGTGAACCAGGTATGGAGTCCACTGATAATGTGCGTGAAGGTACATAGTGGTTTATAGTAATTCACTTCAGATAACTGACATGGTAAAACTGTTGACTTACTAATGGCTTGAGAGTTAGATCAGATTGTTTGTACAACAAAATATTGTGATGTAAACCCCTTGAAAAGTTCATATCAGACTTCTGGTCATTCATTGTTCTGCAGTAGAGCAAAGCTGAAAGTAAACTGAAGCATTTACAGAAAATTAAAGTAGATGAATCCAGATTCTAACGACAATTGTGACACCTGTACTATATTCCTTTTGATGATTGTTTTTCTAGTTTTCTATCACTGCTCTTAGAGGCATGTAATCATTTCTCATTCAAGCTAATTGAATGTGGAAGGCATTACAGTCTTCACACAATATCTGCAGGCATGCACTTTCCAGAAGGGCCACAAGATCTTGATGAACAGCTGACTCACCTCAGTGTCAGTGTTGCTAAAGCTAGTTGAAGGGACCCAGCATTTCCGCAGTCAAAATCAGTAGGTGTTCTTAACCAACCACAAAAATACATTGCAGTACACTCTAAATTAAAATCTTATATTTAGTATTACATCCACTTTGACTAGGGTTTTGTCTGCTAATAGCTACAAAACAATTGTGCTTAATTGGAATTTTCCTAGCTCCACTGATAGCTCAGGTGATGAAAACAATGAGTAGCTGATGGAGATCAATTCTTTGCTGAGTAATTCTCAGCAGGAACAGTGGTATGGGAACCACAATCAATCAAGGATTAACGCAGCCAGATGATCACTATGAACGTATGCATATGTAAATGCAGGAACAGAGGAACTGGATAAGGCCACACGGTCCATTGAGCCTGCTACGCCAATCATATGATCATGGCTGATCAAACTTCAATGCCTTTTACCCACACTATCCCCATAACCCTTTGCGTTATTGTTAATCAGAAATCTATCAATCTCTACCTTAAACATACTCAATGTCTGAGCTTCCTCGGCCATCTGAGTTAGAGAATTCCAAAGATTCACAACCTTCTCAGTAAAGAAATTTCTCCTCATCTCAGTCCTAAGTGGCTTCTCCCTTATTTGGAAATTGTGTGCCTTGGCTCTAGACTCTCCAACCAGGGGAAATGTCTTGCTTGCATCTACCCTGTCTATTCCTTTAAGTATTTTGTAGGTTTCAATGAGATCACCTCTCGTTCTTCAAAACTCTAGAGAATACAGGCCCAGTTTCCCCAATCTCTCTTCATAAGACAGTCCCGCCACCCCAGGAACAAGTCTGGTGAACCTTCGTTGCACTCCCTCTATGACAATAATATCCTTTCTGAGATAAGGGGACCAAAACTACACACAGTATCCCAGGTGCGGTCTAACCAAGCTTCTATTGAATTGGAGCAAGACTTCACTACTCCTGCACTCAAATCCTCTTGTGATAAACATTCCATTAGCCTTCCTAATAGCTTGATGCACCTGCATGTTAGCCTTCAGTGACTTATGGACAAGGACACCCAAATACTTTTGTACATCTACACATCCTAATCTCTTACCATTTAGGAAATATTCTGCACATCTGTTCCTTCAACCGAAGTGGATAACCTCACATATAGAGCAAGGACAGGATCAATGTGATGCTCCATGCTGTCAAATAACATTTTTTTTATTAATTCATGAGATGTGGGCTTCGCTGGCTAGGCCAGCATTTATTGCCCATCCCTAGTTGCCCTTGAGAAGGTGATAGTGAGCTGCCTTCTTCAACCACTGGAGTCCTTGTGGTGTAGGTACAACCGAAGTGCTGTTAGGAAGGGAATTTCAGGATTTTGACCTAGCAACAGTGAAAGAACAGTGATATATTTCAAAGTCAGGATGGTGAGTGATTTGCAGGGGAACTTCCAGGTGGTGGTGTTCCCATTTACCTGCTGCCCTTGTCCTAGAAAAAGGCAGAGCCAGTGGTCCTGGAAGACACAGATGCCAATCTAGAAAAACGGCTGAAGAACCTCCGTAAACACTAAGGGAGACGATGACATTTTTTTTTCTTGTGTTTATTTTTAAATCGGGGGAGGGAGGAATAATACCGACTGTACGGAGCGATAGTGATTTAGTTATCTTTCGTGGGTTTGGAAAGTGCTGTCAAAGGAGCCTTGGTGAATTGCTGCAGTGCATCTTGTTGATGGCACACATACTGCTGCTGTGCGTCGGTGGTGGAGGGAGTGAATGTCTTTGGGTGTGGTGCCAATTAAGCGGGCTGCTTTGTTCTGGACGGCATCAAGCTTCTTGAGTGTTGTGGGAGCTGCACTCATCCAGTCAAGTGGGGATTTTCCATCACACTTCTGACTGTGACTTCTGGCCAGGCTTTGGGGAGTCAGGAAGTGAGTTACTTGTCGCACAATTCCTAGCCTCTGACCTGCTCTTGTAGCTTCAGTATTTATATGGCTAGTCCAGTCCAGCTAGGATCCAAATTAAAACACTAAATATCAAAGGTAATAATCTCTGGATTGTTACCTGAGCCACACGCCAATTGCCATATTGTCAAGCAGATTAGACAAATAAACATGTGGCTTAAAAAGTGATGTGGAAAGAAGGGGTTTCAGTTTTTGGGGCACTGGCGTCAGTACTCGGGGAAGAGTGAGCTGTTCCGTTGGGATGGGCTCCACTTGAACCAGGTTGGGACCAGTGTCCTGAGCAGTCGTATAACTAAGGCTGAGGTCAGGGTGTTAAACTAACAAGGGAGAGGGGGTTGGTGGGGGGCAAGTGGTGCAGGTAGAGGGTTCGGGTGAAGGGAGGTTTAAAAATCCAAAGAGAGAGGTTGAGGCATTGGAGGAGTATAGCAATGTGGGTAAAGATGAGCAGAATGTGACAGGAAGGGGCAGAGAGGTTCAGAAAAATTGTACATCAATGAATAGGGAATAGAAGTAAAAAATTAAAATTAAAAGCTCTTTATCTGAATGCATGAAACATCTGCAATAAGATAAATGATTAAGATCTAATCACCATCACAGCGACATGGTTACATGGTGATCAAGATTGGGAAATAAATATTCTAGGGTACACAATAATTTGGAAAGGCACAAAATGGCAAAGGAGAAGGAGATACTAAAGGATGACATAATGACTCAAGATCATGAAGAAGAATCAGTATGGATAGAAATTAGAAACAGTAAGAGTCAAAAAACACCCATGGGAATAGTTTATATGCCTCCTAACAGTAGTTATGCTGATTGACAGAGCATTTAGCAAGAAATCATTGGAGCTTGTAACAGTTACAAGGCAATGTAATAATTGTGGGGGACTTTAATCTCCGTATAGACCAGAACAATCAAATTGGCAAGAGAGGTCTAGAAAATGAGTTTGTGGAATGTTTTTGTGACAGTTTCTTGGACCAATACATTTTGGAACCAGCTAGGGATGAAGCAATCTTAGATCTAATATTGTGTAATGAAGTAGGGTTAATTAGTAATGTCGTAGTAAAAGATCCATTGGGAAATAGTGATCATAATATTGAATTCCAGGTTAAATTTGAAAGTGACACACTCCAATCATAAACATGAATCTTGAACTTAAACAAAGCCAATTACATAGGTATGAGGGAATAACAGGTTAAAGTAAGTTGAATAGATAGACAAAAAGAAATGGCTGTAAATGAACAATGAGGAAACATTTAAAGAAACAGTTCAAAATGTCCAACAAAAGTACATTCCATGGAAAAACAAAAACTCAGCAAGAAAGATCCACCTGTGATTCACTCAGGAAGTTAGAGATAGTATTAAATTAAAAGAAGAGGCATACAATATTGCAAAAATAGTAACAAGTCAACATAGTTTTACTAAAGGTAAATCATGTTTAACAAATTTATTGGAGTTTTTCTGAGGGCGCAACAAGTAAGGTAGATGTAGGGGAACCAGTCAATGTGGTATACCTGCGTTTCAAAAAGATAATAGGCAAGATAAGTGAGCCTGGAGTTGGGGGTAATATATTAGCATGGATAGAGGACTGGTTAACAGATAGAAAGCAGAGAGTGGGCATAAATGGGACTTCTTCAATTTAGTAGGTAGTGAATAGTGGAGTTCCATAAGTGTAAGTGTTGGGGCCACAACTACAATCTATATTAATGACTTAGATGAAGAGACAGAGAGTAATGTATCTCAGTTTGCTGATGATACAAAACCAGGTGGAAAGTAAGCTCTGGGGAGGACACAGAGAGGCTACAAAGAGATATAGACAGGTTAAGTGAGTAGGCAACAAGATGGCAGATGGATTTTGGTATAGGGATGTGTGAAGTTATTCACTTTGGTCGAAAAAATGTAAGAGCTGAATATTTTTTAACAAGGTGAGAGATTTGTAATTGTTGATGTTCGAAAAGACTTGGGTGTGCTGATACAAGGATTGCAAGAAATTAACATACAGGTAAAGAAAAGCAATTAGGAAAGTAAAAGGGCACGTTGGCCTTTATTGCAAGGGGATTGGAGTACAGGAATAAAGAAGTCTTGCTAGAGTTGTACAGGGTTTTGGTGAGGCCATATCTGGAGTACTGTATGCAGTTTTGGTCTCCACATTTAAGAAAAAATGTATTTGCATTGGAGGTGGTACAGCAAAGGTTCACTAAATTGGCCTCTGGGATGAGGGGGTTGTCCTATGATGAGAGGCTGAGCAAATTGGGTCTACTTTCACTGGAGTTTAGAAGAATGAGAAGGCAGCCTCACTGAGTGAGGCATTCAAGATTCTGAAGGGGCTTGATAGGGTAGACCCTGAGAGATTGTTTCTGCTGGCCGAGGAATCTAAAACACGGGGGCACGGTCTCAGGATAAGGAACTGAACATTTAGGATTAAGATGAGGGGAAACTACTTAACTCAACGGGTTGTGAATCATTGGAATTCTCTGCCCCTGAGAGTTGTGGATGCTCCATCATTGAATACATTCAAGGTTTGGGATAGACAGGTTTTTGGTCTCTCAGGGAAACAAGGAGTATGGAGAATGGCAGCGAAGTGGAGCTGAAGCCCAAGATCAGCCATGATCATATTGAATGGCAGAGCAGGCTCACTGGGCCGTATGCTCTGCTCCTGCTCCTATTTCTTGTGTTCATCCAGAGTACTTCTGTGATACAGTTTTTTTTTATCACAGATATGCATCCCCTTTAATCCAATTCTCCATTGTGCTATTTGGCAGTGAAGAATGAAAATTTGTATCCAACTGGTGGCCCCTAAAACTAAACGGTAGTACTGGATGAAAAATTAAAACATGGAAATTAGGAGTAAATCTACATTTCAGAAAATAATAGATATCAATATCATGGGGGTTACCATTGACCAGAAACTGAACTGAACCAACCTTATAAAGCTCCAACAACATTCAAGAAGCTCAATACCATCCAGGACAAAGCAGCCTGCTTGATTGGCACTCTATCCACCACCTTAAACATTCACTGTCTCAACCACTGATGTACAGAGGCATTAGTATGTACCATCTACAAGATGCACTACAGCAATTCACCAAGCTCCTTTAACAGCACCTTTTAAACTCTAACCTCTGCCACCTAGAAGGACAAGGACAGCAGATGCATGGGAAAACCACAACCTATAAATTCCTCTCCAAGCCATACACCATCCTGACTTGCAACTATATTGCTGTTCCTTTGCTGTTGCTGGGTCAGTGTCTGGAACTCCCTCCCTAACAGCACTGTGGGTGTACCTATACCACATGGACTACAGCAGTACAAGAAGGTGGCTCACAACCACCTTCTCAAGGGCAATTTTGCTTGGCTGCTTGGATTTGTCCTAATGCTTTTTCATTCCATGTCACTAGCTACTTTTAAACCTCTCCTATAGAATCTATTTTTCAGCATTATTTTTGTTTAATTCAGTTTAAATACAAAATCTCTTGATATCTTGACAGTAATTAGTTGATTTGGCAGCACTGGCCACTTAGTAGGTACCATCGCTTGAATATTAAATTAACTCAGTTTGAATTTTAAACTGATTTATTCCATTCAATGAAATAGACTAATATGTCTGCTTGGAATGAGTGGAAAAATTGTAGAGTAAAAGATTTAACTTTCAAATTGTATAAATATATTCTGTAAAGTAAATATACGTGCTTTCAGAAAGGATCCTTTGTTCATTAATTAAATTTCTTGAGCATCATGTTTTTCTCAAGCTACTTTAATTTCAACGCTCAGATTTTCGCAAAGTAAATGCTGTATCGTTTCCTTCGCTTCATCTTTATTATCAGATACATAATGTGATTTATAATTAAAATGTTAAATTAAAATGAGATTACCACTTTTTTTTTACACAGTCAAAGCATTAGGTTCTAGTACTGAATATTATGGAATACATGGATGTTGGTTTGAGAAAAGAATCCCGTCTCTATTCCTTTCTTGGATCTCGTACATTCCTATGAAAAGTCTTGTTGTACAGTATGTACAGTCTTATGTTATACACTGCAGACTATGTGCATATACAGATGCCCTCTACTACCCGAGATCTCCACTAGTGCTTCTTTGAAACAGCTAACAACAGTAGGTTAGAGGCAATTTTTCCCAGCCTAGTTTCTTTTCAGCAGTCTGTTTGGCTCAGTTGGTAGCAGTATCATTTCTAAATCAAGGAGTTGTGGATCAAAATCCTCATTTCAAGATTTAAGTGCATAATCTAAACTGAAATTTAAATGACACTAAGTTAGATAGGTAGAAAAGTAAATTGTGAAGAGGATATTAGGAGGCTATGAAAGGATATAGCTAGGTTAGGTGAGTGGGCAAAGATCTGACAAATGGGGTATAACATGGGAAAATGTAAGGTCATCCATTTTGGCAGGACGAATAAAAAAGAAGCATATTACCTAAATAGTGAATGATTGCAGAGCTCTGAGATGCAGAGGATATGGGTGACCTAGTGCATGAATCGCAAAAGTTTAGTATGCAAGTGCAGCAAGTAATTAGCAAAGCTAATAGAATGTTATTGTTTATTGCGAGGGGAATTGAATACAATAGTACAGTGGTTACGCTTTAGTTATACAGGGCAATGGTGAGACCACATCTGGAGTACTGTGTACAATATTGGTCTCCTTTTTTAAATGAAGATGTAAATGCATTGGAAACAGTCTAGAGAAGGTTTACTAGATTAATACCTGGAATGGGCAGGTTATCTTATGAAAGGCTGGACATGCTAGGCTTGTATCTGCTGAAGTTTAGAAGAGTAGCAAGCTGAAACATATTAGATCCTGAGGGAACTTGACATGGTGAATATGGAAAGGTTGCTTCCTCTTGTGGGAGAATCTAGGACAAAGGGCCACTGTTTAAAAATAAAGCGTTGCCCATTTCAAACAGAGACGAGGAAAGTTTCTTCTCTCAGAGGGTTGTGAGTTTGGAATTCTCTCCCTCAAAAGGTGGTTGAGGCAGAGTTTTTGAAAATCTTTAAGGCAGAAGTGGATAGATTCTTGATAAGCAAGGAGGTAAATAGCTAGCGGAGGTTGGCAGCAATGTGAAGCTGAGGTTACAATCAGATCAGCCATTATCTTATTGAATGGCAGAGTGGGGCCGAGTGACGAAGTCCTGCTTCTGCTTCATATGTGCGTATAACATGAGGGAATGCTGGATTATCAGTGGTGCCATATTTTGGTTAGGACATTAAATCATTCTACTGGATGATTCCATGGTGCTATTCCAAAGAGGGCAGGAGGTTTAACAGTGTACCTGTCAATATTTCTCAGCTAACACCATCATAGCAGATCAATGAGTCAGTCATTTCAAATGCTGTGTATTGGACTTTGCATATTCAAATAGGCTGCTGTATGCACCTACAAACTGGCGGTGAATACACTTGAAAAGTATTTTATTGGCTTTGGAGTGGCTAGGAATGTCCTGAAGACATGCCATATAAATGCAGCGTTGTTCATTTTTTCCTTTCTCTAGTATTCCTTTAATGGAAAAGAAACTTCTCTGTGGCTAAGTGCCAATTGGTTGGATTAAATTCATAAATGATTGACATCATGGAAACTGCTGCCTTTGTATGTATTTGTAAATTGAACACCTTCACTGAACAATTCTTTTAGTAACAACTCAACATTTTTGGAAAGCATGGAGGGGCGTGGACAGAGTGGAAAGGGAGCAGCTGTTCCCTTTAGTTGAAGGGTCAGTCACAAGGGGACATAAGTTCAAGGTGAGGGGCAGGAGGTTTAGGGGGGATGGGAGGAAAAACTTTTTTATTCAGAGGGTGGTGACGGTCTGGAATGCGCTGCCTGGGAGGGTGGTGGAGGCGAGTTGCCTCACATCCTTTAAAAAGTACCTGGATGAGCACTTGGCACGTCATAACATTCAAGGCTATGGGCCAAGTGCTGGTAAACTGGATTAGGTAGGTAGGTCAGGTGTTTCTCACGTGTCGGTGCAGACTCGATGGGCTGAAAGCCCTCTTCTGCACTCTGTGATTCTTTGTCTTAATTAAGAGTGAATTTTATCCCTAATTTAGAATTGATGTTATGCAACTTGAAACATTTCGCAGGTTGTGACAGTTTGAAAGGTGAGGATGTAAGTTGTCCAGACAAGAATAATGTCGACTATAGTAAGTAACCAGGACCTGAGTGGGAAACTTTTGGAAGTCATAATATTTAGAGCAGTACAACTTTTTAATCTAATGGGGATATAGTAGAATAGTGGTCACATTACTGGACTAATAATCCAGAGGTAGGAGTTCAAATTCCACCACAGAACCTGGAATAAAAAGTGAGCATCTGTAATAGTGACCATGAAACTATTGGATTGACATAAAAACCCATCTGGTTTACTGACTTCCTTTAGGAAGGAAATCTGCTGTTCTTACTCTTTAAGGCCATTTGTGATCTGTATGTGGCCAAATGTGATTACGGACCCACAGCAACATGGCTGACACTTAACTTCCCTCACAAATAGCCCAGCAAGCCACTCAGTTGTATTCAAAAAGGTGGCTCACTACCATCTTCTCAAGGGTAATTAATGATGGACAATAAATGCTGGAATGGCACCTAGATCCTGTGAATAATTAATTACAAAGAAAACTTTGAACTGAAGATTATGCAGAATTAGGTTTCTAAACTGATGGACAAAGTCAACAATTCTGCTTAACCTTTCCTGTTGACTATTTAGTTCCTCAGTAGACCTCTCTCATTTTTGAATTCCTTATCCTTTTTATTTCCTCCCTATGGTCACATTTCTATGCACAATGTTTCAAGGGACAAATGTTTTTTTCTTTCCCCTCCATCATTTCTCTAATCTAAAGCAAATATGAAAGCATATGATAAAAGCAATTCTGTTGAAGAGTCATACGGACTCGAAACGTTAACTGTGTTCCTCTCCGCAGATGCTGCCAGACCTGCGGAGTTTTTCCAGGTATTTTTATTTTTGTTATGAAAGCATATGAGCCATTTTCAAATTGCTTCCAGTGTAATTTAGCATGCTACAGTGAAATGCTATACCTATTCATATAGGCAAAAATTCACTTCACCCTGGTTATTTTTTAACCCTTCTTTCTAAGTTCGTCACCCATTAAAAGTGCCCTGCCTACTTTAGGCACCAAACCCTAAACTCGCGCTTTCCCTTCAGTGTAACTGAGATCCAAAATTCTGCTTAGAAATCAAAGTGCATCTTCTTGTAGCTTTCCTTGAGGTAGTAAAGTGATACATGAACATAGCACAAGTTTTCAAGAGTGGAGGCATAATTCTTTGGTTTTGTATTGAGCACAAAAATCCAGGCTGACTTTCCAGTACAGTACTAAGGAAGTGGCTGCACATTCGGAGGTACCATCACAATGAACGCCGTAATGATTAGATGTTAAACCAAAGCTCCGTTTACTCTATCAGGTGGATATGGAAGATCCCATGGCACCATTTTGAAGAAGAAGAGCGGGGAAGTTATACCCGGTATCCTGGCCAATGATTATGCCTTGATCAATATTGCAAAAAAAACCAGATTATCTGGTCATTAACACATTGCTATTTGTGAGAGCTTGCTTTGTGTAATTGATTGCCATGTTTCTTACGTTACATCAGTGACTACACTTCAAAAATACCTATAGATATACTATATATATATCTATAGATTGACTTGGATCAATCTCTAGCTTTAGTCCAGCTGTTTTGGTGTCATTTTTTTAAACAAATACATTTGATCCTGATAGTTTTTCTTGCCTTTAGAAAGCGGCAGTTTCCTAAGGGCAGAAACTGGAGCATTACAAGAAGCTGTCAGTCTTTAGAAAAGCAAAAACGTGAATCGGGCCCTTTTTACGGCTTCGAAAATGAGACCTCGACTTCAAACCCCATTCCTGTCATACTTTTGCCCCTGAGAGACGTAGGCATGAAGGGGTTGGTTTTTGTGAGCTGCAATGCAGTGTAGGTGTGGTGGCGGGCCTTTCATCATCTCAACCTGAAATATTAACTCTGTTTCCCTCCACAAATGCTACCTGACCTGCTGAGTATTTCCAGCATTTTTGGTTTTTATTTCAAATTTCCAGCACCTGCAGTGTTTTGTTTTTGTAAATCTAAACAATAGAGTCGATTGAAACTGAAAAACCAGATAGCCATTTTTTTCTAAGAGGTCCCGTTAATCAAAGCAGTCTAGGAGCAGGTGGCTGCTTTTTTTTTCTCTAAGTAAAAACTGCCATAGGTTTTTACCAATCTAAAGGGCTCTATACATTTAAATTACTTCAGATTATTATACTACAGATCCCAAACAGTGTTTTTTTTTTCAGTTTTGAATAATAAGGACACTTTTCTCAATGGGAAAAGTACTCCAATGCACCTCAACACGTAAACAATGCTAGTCAGTGTAATGGTCAACTTACATTTTCAGGACAGAGCCCTAGGATGAATCATTGCAGTTAAAACATGTCTACATTACAGTACAGCATCTAATAGTGACACTTGAAGTTGTCAAAACATTTAATACTTACCTTTCAGAAAGGTCCCAACTCTTCGGGCTTTCCCCAATGGTCATGAACTCTCCAGTGAGGCGGGCTTCCAAGACCTGTGCCAGCACATGAAAATTGCATTGTGGAGGGGTGGAATTCAGATTTTCTTAGGGTTCACAATGGCAACACCAACTTCAGAAGAGGTGCAAGCAGGGTCATGACCCAAGACCTTCCCTCCCTGCGAAAAGACTACATGAAAATAGTGCAGGGTCGGGAAGGGAGAGGTAATTCATATTTGCAGTGTCGGACTTCAAGATTTCAGGTTTTCCTACCCCATTTCCACCTCCATCTGGAGACAAAAATCCAGCTGTTAGCCTCTAATTGAGGTCAATATGCCAGTATTTTAGACTACTTCCCCACAAGCAACCTTAAAGGGACAGGCTTAGTTAATCACAGATTTATCTTGGAAGCTAACTCTCAACAGTGCTCCAAACCCCAGATTATCCACGCAATATCTCGTAAGATCATCAATTAATTTAATAACAGTGGTATGATGTGCCATAGGCCAACTGTTTCACTTGATTTATCTTTCACCTCCATGAAGCATCTTTCACCAGAAACTGCTGCCTTGATGCCAGATTTTTTGACTTTAGTTTTTTTACTTCCCTAACTATATGCACCAATGATTGATGTAATTTTACGAAGGTCTGTGTTTCTCCTACACACGTAAGCTGTTCCATAAAATCACAGCAGCAATGCCAAGTACTATGTGGCTCAGTAGTGCTTGAAGTGCACAATATTAAAATACTTCTTAAAAGTTAAACAATTCATCACTGAGATTAAACTGCTATCTGCGCTGTTCCTGAGCTAGATCAGTACATAGTGATAATTGTTAAAACGTGAACAATGAAATGATCAGACTCTTTCCCCTCCCCTTCCCTATGCACCCCCCCCCCCCCCCCCCCCCCGCAAGAGTGTTTAAATAACAGAGGAAATAATGGAAAAAGCTGTTCCTAGAACAATTATGAGATCAGCTTTCCTTGCAGAACTGAAAATCCATCACACTGGCTTTGCTACAAGTTTATGTTTTTCAAAACTGGGTAACCTGTCATTGGTGGTTAAATATCATAAACCAGTGGCTGCTGCACCATGCCACATGCTCATTAACAATAATGTTACATGAGACCTTAACATTCCCACTCATACTTGCTAAGTCAGGTATAGCATTTGTTGCCCTTGCACGTTACAAAGCATAAAAACAAAAAACTGCAGATGCTGGAAATCCAAAACAAAAACAGAATTACCTGGAAAAACTCAGCAGGTCTGTCAGCATCGGCGGAGAAGAAAAGAGTTGACGTTTCGAGTCCTCGTGACCCTTCAACAGAACTGATCTTTCTTTACAAGGAGAGGGAAATATAAGCTGGTTTAAGGTTGGGTGTGGGGAGGAGAAGTGGAGGGGCGGATGTTAGTATAGGAGCAGATGTCACAGACAAAAGAACACGGAGGTGTTGAAATTGGTGATATTATCTAAACGAATGTGCTAATTAAGAATGGATGGTAGGGCACTCAAGGTATAGCTCTAGTGGGGGTGGGGGAGCATAAAAGATTTAAAAATAATGGAAATAGGTGGGAAAAGAAAAATCTATATAAATTATTGGAAAAAAAAGGAAGGGGGAAGAAACAGAAAGGGGGTGGGGATGGAGGAGGGAGCTCAAGACCTAAAGTTGTTGAATTCATTATTCAGTCCGGAAGGCTGTAAAGTGCCTAGTCGGAAGATGAGGTGCTGTTCCTCCAGTTTGCGTTGGGCTTCACTGGAACAAAGCAGCAGGCCAAGGACAGACATGTGGGCAAGAGAGCAGGGTGGAGTGTTAAAATGGCAAGCGACAGGGAGGTTTGGGTCATTCTTGCAGACAGACCGCAGGTGTTCTGCAAAGCGGTCGCCCAGTTTACGTTTGGTCTCTCCAATGTAGAGGAGACCGCATTGGGGGCAATGAATACAGTAGACTAAGTTGGGGGAAATGCAGGTGAAATGCTGTTTCACTTGAAAGGAGTGTTTGGGCTCTTGGACGGTGAGGAGAGAGGAAGTGAAGGGGCAGGTGTTACATCTTTTGCGTGGGCATGGGGAGGTGCCATAGGTGGGGGTTGAGGAGTAGGGGGTGATGGAGGAGTGGACCAGGGTGTCCCGGATGGAACGATCCCTACGGAATGCCGCCGGGGGGGGTGAAGGGAAGATGTGTTTGTTGGTGGCATCATGCTGGAATTGACGGAAATGGCGGAGGATGATTTTTTGAATGCGGAGGCTGTTGGGGTGATAAGTGAGGACAAGGGGGACCCTATCATGTTTCTGGGAGGGAGGAGAAGGCTTGAGGGCGGATGCACGGGAGATGGGCCGGACACGGTTGAGGGCCCTGTCAACGACCATGGGTGGAAAACCTCGGTTAAGGAAGAAGGAGGACATGTCAGAGGAACTGTTTTTGAAGGTAGCATCATCGGAACAGATGCGATGGAGGCGAAGGCACTGAGAGAATGAGATGGAGTCCTTACAGGAAGCGGGGTGTGAGGAGCTGTAGTCGAGGTAGCTGTGGGAGTCGGTAGGCTTGTAATGGATATTGGTGGACAGTCTATCACCAGAGATTGAGACAGAGAGGTCAAGGAAGGGAAGGGAAGTGTCAGAGATGGACCACGTGAAAATGATGGAGGGGTGAAGATTGGAAGCAAAACTAATACATTTTTCCAAGTCCCGACGAGAGCATGAAGCAGCACCGAAGTAATCATCGATGTACCGGAGAAAGAGTTGTGGAAGGGGGCCGGAGTAGGACTGGAACAAGGAATGTTCCACATACCCCATAAAGAGACAAGCATAGCTGGGGCCCATGCGGGTACCGATAGCCACACCTACAAAGCATGGTCGTCGTCCCCGCCCTCCTTTTCACTGCAGTTTTCTTCAGCCACCTTGAAGTTTAAATGTTGCCACATGAAAAACACAATTTAGCTGTAGCCACGTGTTCTTGATCTTCAAAGACAATTTATGTGAGTAATTTCCATAAATATAATTTTACATTCTCAGTTTGGAGTTGAGCAGGCAAAATACTAGAGTGTTTTGAAACTAAATTGTGACTGGCAGTAATTTTTATTGAAGTATCTGTATGATGTGGTCTTTTAACAACTTCATTTATGCAGCATGCTGGAGCAACATTGGGACCATAAGAAATTTTTTTTTCAGAAGTTATAGCACAGAACCAGACTACTGGGGCCAATAGGTCTATGCAGCTGTTCATGCTTCACAAGGTCCTCCACCCACCTTACTTCATGCCACCCTATTATAATATATCCTTCAATTCCTTTCTCATGTACTTGTCTAGATTCCCCTTAAATGTGTCTATGCTGTTCACCTCAACTACTCTGTGTGGTAGCATGGTCCCTCACATCTGCCCGCCTGAACAGATGGGGTAAAGAAGGGGGGTAAGAGGGGGTAAAGAAAATTTGAAACAAATAAATAATTTGCATAAATAAAGCACCTGTCATATTCTCAGGAAGACCCAAAACACTTCCCAATGATCTATTTGTAAATATGATGCAGACAACCCCAGCAGCTAATTTGTACTCAGTCAGACCTTTAAAACATGCTGCACTCCCTCAATGCTGCACTGAAGTGTCAGCCTAGATGATGTGCTCAAATACTTGAGTTGTGTTCAAGCAACTTTGGCTTCCTATTTTGACTGTGGATGTTTCATGGCCAAGGGGAAAAGGTGGAGGCAGTTCACTGTTAAATTAAACTCTCTGATGTTTTCCATTGCTGTAAAATAGGGTGGCATCGTGGTATTGTCACTGGACCGGTAATCCAAAGATTCAAGGTAATGCTCTGGGTCTCCAGGTTGGAATCCCACCACGGCAGATGGTGGAATTTGAATTCAATAAAAATCAGGAATTAAATTGAATTGATTGTTGTAAAAACCATCTGGTTAACTAGTGTCCTTCAGGGAAGGAAATCCGTTGTCCTCACCTTGTCTGGCCTACATGTAACTCCAGATCCACAGTAATGTGGTTGACTCTTAAACACCCTCTGAAATGGTCTAGCAAGCCACTAGGCATTATCTAACCGCTACAAAGTCAATATAAAGGAGTGAAACCGGATGGACCACCCGACACCAACCTAGGCACCGGAAACGACAACGGCAAACCCAGCCCTGTTGACCCTGCAAAATCCTCCTTACTAACATCTGGGGGCTTGTGCCAAAATTGGGAAGGCTGCCTCACAGATTGGCAAGCACAGCCTGACATAGTCATACTCACGGAATCATACTTTACAGATCATGCCCCAGACACCGCCATCACCACCCCGGGTGTGTCCTGCCCTGACCCAGCAGAGTGGTATACAGTCGGGAGGGATTTGCCCTGGGAGTCCTCAACATTGACCCCAGCCCCCATGAGGTCAAACATGGGCAAGGAAGCCTCCTGCTGATTACCACGAACATCAGTAAAGTGATGGAAGGGGTCATCAACAGTGCTATCAAGTGGCACTTTCTTAGCAATAACCTGCTCACTGACGTTCAGTTTGGGTTCCTGAAGGGTCACGCAGCTTCTGACTTCATTATAGCCTTGGCTCAAACATGGACAGTGCGCAGCTGAACTCCTGAGGTGAGGTCTGAGTGACTACTTTTGTCATCAAGGCAGGAATTGATCGTGTGGAATCAAGTAGCCCTAGCAAATCTCAATTCAGTGGGAATCAGGGGGAAAACTCTCCACTAGTTGGAATCATACCTAGCACAAAGGAGGATGGTTGTGGTTGATGGAGGTCAGTCGTCTCAGTTCCAGGACTCCACTGCAGGAGTTTCTCAGGGTAGAGTCCAAGGCCCAACCATCTTCAGCTGCTTCATCAATGACCTTCCTTCTATTGTATGGTCAGAAGTGGGGATGTTTGCTGATGATTGCACAATGTTCAGCATCAATTGTGACCTCTCAGTTACTGAAGCAATCCATGTCCAAATGCAGCAAGACCTGGACAACATCCCGGCTTGGGTTGACAAGTGGCACATAATATTCGCACCATAGAATTGCCAGGCAATGACCATCTTCAACAAAAGAGAATCTAACCATTGTCCCTTGACATTCAGTGCCATTACCACCGCTGAATCCCCCACTATCAACATACCGGGAGTTACCGTTGACCAGAAACTGAACTGGACTAGCCATATAAATATTGTGGCTACAAGAGCAGATCAGAGGCTGGGAATGCAGTAGCAAGTAACTCACCTTCTGACTCCCTGAAGCCTGTCCATCATCCACAAGTCACAAGCCAGGAATGTGATGGAATATTCCCTGCTTGCCTGGAAGAGTGCAGCTCTAACGCTCAAGAAGCTTGATACCATCCAGGACAAAGCATCCTGCTTGATTGCCAGCCCTTCTACAAACATTCACTCCCTCCACCACTGACTAACAGTAGCAGCAGTGTGTACCATCTACAAGCTGCACTGCAGAAACTCGCCAAGACTTCTTAGGCAGCACTTTCCAAACCCGCAACCGCTACCACTTAGAAAGACAAGGGCAACAGATACATGGGAACACCACCACCTGGAAGTTCCCCTCCAAGCCACTCACCATCCTGACTTGGAAATATATTGCCTTTTCTTTACTGTCACTGTGTTAAAATCCTGGAACTCCCTCCCTAACAGCACTGTGTGTGTACCTACACCACATGGACTGCAGCGGTTCAAGAAGACAGCTCAGCACCACCTTCTCAAGGGCAACTAGGGATGGGCAATAAATACTGGCCTAGCCAGTGATGCCCACATCCCATAAATGAATAAAGAAAAAGGTCACAGCCACTTTTGTATGCCAGTAGTCTTTTTAAAAGTTTCTCCTTTCAGCCTACATCTTACCACTTACAAAATGTCTGAGAAAATTTAAAGCATGCTTTTCAGATTTTATTTTTGTCTCTCCTCCTCTCCCCCCCCCCCCCCCCCCCCCCCCCCCCCCTCCCCCAAGCCAAACAGCCTCTCCAAGTTTTTTCCCTCATTCTCCTGAAGGCAATGATTGTTACTGAGGCACAGAGCTACAATGCAGTGGCCATCCAGTACTTCATTCATAGCAATCATTCTTCACGTGTGAGCTATCCATTTATTTATGCAAGTTAGCACAGCTGAGCCTCATCCTGTCAAAACATCCATATATATGTATTTTACAGAAGGTGTCAGTAGGTAACAATCAGAAGTTTATTTCTTTCTCCGCCCCCCACAACCCTGCTGAACACCCTGTTGAGATAAAATGTCAACAGTTTTCCCAACTGCAGAGACCAGACATTAGACTTTCTTTCTTATCCTCTTTATATCCAAAGACCATTCTATAATCAATAGGAAGGTAGGTGACCCTCTCCTAGGTCTTTGCCTACAACAACAGCAGCTTGCATTGAAATAGCACCTTTTAACATTGTAAAAGAACTTAAGGTATTTTACAGGAGCATTATCAAACAAAATTTATCACCAAGCCACATAAGCAGATATTAGGATAGGTGACCAAAAATTTGGACAAAAGGTTGATTTTAAGAAGTATCCTAAAAGGGGTGAGGCAGAGAGGTCCTGAATTCAGGGCCCAGGCAAATGAATGCATGGCCACCTTTGGTGATATAATTAAAATTGAGGATGTACAAGAGGCTCCAACTGGAAGAACAAAGATATCTGGAAGGTCCTTGAGCTGGAGGACCTTTTTTTTGAGCCAGCCAATGATTGGATTGGGAAAAAAACACTTAGTGATTTGTACCCTAATTACAATTAAATCACAATGAGTCAAATTCAGCTGACATGAAATTCTGGCTCTGTCAAAGTGACATTGCAATGTCTAAGGAACATTGGTGAGCTTCTGAAGTGCAGCCTGTAGATGGTACACACAGCTGCCACTGTGCATCGGTGGTGGAGGAAGTGAATGTTTGTGGATGGGATGCCAATCAAGTGGGCTGCTTTGTCCTGGATGTTGTCAAGCTTCTTGAATGTTGTTGGAGCTGCTCTCATCCGGGCAAGTGGGGAGTATTCTATTACATTCCTGACTTGTGCCTTGTAGATGGTGGACAGGCTTTGTGAAGTCAGGAGGTGAGTAACTCGCCGCAGGATTCTTAGCCTCTGACCTGCCCTTGTAGCCACAGTATTTATATGGCGAGTCCAGTCCAGTTTCGGGTCAATGGTAACCCCAAGGGTGTTCATCTGGGGGAATTCAGCGATGGTAATGCCATTGAATGTCATGGAGCGATGTTTAGATTCTCTCTTATTGGAGATGGTCATTGTCTGGCACTTATGTGGCACGAATGTTATTTGCCACATGACAGTCCAAGCCTGGATATTGTCCAGGTCTTCGTGCATTTGGACATGGACTGCTTCAGTATATGAGGAGTCGCGAATGGTACTAAACATTGTGCAATCATCAGTGAACATCCCCATTTCTGATCTTATGATGGAAGGAAGGTCACTGATGAAGCAACTGAAAATGGTTGGGTCTAGGACACTACCCTGAGGAACCCCTGCAGTGTTGTCCTGGAGCTGAGATGACTGATGTTCAACAACCACAGCCATCTTATTTTGTGCAAGGTATGACTCCAGCCAGCAGAGAGTTTTCCCCCTGATTCCCATTGACTCCAGTTTTACTAGGGCTCCTTGATGCCACACTCAATCAAATGCTGCCTTGATGTCAAGGGCAGTCACTCTCACCTAATCTATGGAGTTCAGCTCTTGTCCATGTTTGAACCAAGCCTGCAATGAGGCCAGGAGCTGAGTGGCCCTGGCGGAATCCAAACAGAGCGTCAGTGAGCAGGTTTTTACTAAACAAGTGCCACTTGATAACACTGTTGATGACCCCTTCCATTACTTTACTGATGATGGAGAGTAAACTGATGGGCGGTAATTGGCCGTGTTGGATTTGTCCTGCTTTTTGTGTACAGGACATATTTGGGCAATATAATGTTTTAGAAATGTAATTGCATTAAAGTATATGAGGGCCCACTAGGTGTAATAAATATATTTCCTTTGAAATCCCTTTAATATCTGCAGGAAAATATATTGGCCCTGAACTTCCGCGGATTGGCAATCAGAGTTGGATTGTGGGGCAGTTCCCCAGCACATCTTTAGGGTATCCCCCAGTTACACTGCCCTGGAGCTCTGAAGTTACAGCTTGATAATTGTAATTTAATGATTGATAAATTCTCCAGATTATATGTTATGAATTTCATGTAGTTGTCATTATGGGGCTGCAACCAGTGAACTTTGCTTAGTTGTTTCGGGCTCCAATAAGTCTTTTTGACTGGTAAAGCCAGATTTATAACACTATGCATTTTTGGCACCTATCATGAAAAGGACATAAATGTGTTCAGGAATATTCAAAGAGCAGCAAGGATAACTAAGTGACTTAAAATTTCCTGAGGTGATCAGAAGTGGACTTCTTTCCTCTGGCTGAATTTGAACATAGTCCAAGTCTTTAAAATGAAATTCTGCATGTCATGAATGAGTAATGTATAAATCAGCAATTATGTAACTTGAACTGATCACCAAATGAGAGAACCTCTGCTCAAAATTGGCATCCTTCAAGCAAGACCTTAGGCTAAAGAATTGTTGCCTAAAAATTGAAAAGGACATATGGAATACACTGCTTTCTTTGCCATTGTGCTGCTTAATTCTTTAAAAAATATTGTTAGAAAGTACCTATTTGAGAAAAGAATTGGTAGTTTAAGAGTAAATGTACCTATTTCCATTTCAGCTGCTTTGCAGAGTTGCCACCAACAAGTGTCATGTGGAAAGCCCTTTGGGCAGAATTTTGCCCTTGGCAGGGGTGCTCAGTGGAGGTAGGCAGGGGCGGTCAGGAAGCCGACCGCTGCCCGTGATCGGCACTACACCACGATTTCACGCTGGCGGGACAATTACAACCCACCCAGTGTGAAACACGAGCGGCAGCGCCCCCTATGCTAGGTTGGGGGGCGCAGAGAGGAGTGCAAGCCAGGCGAGCACAACCTTCACGCATGTGTACGAGTGAATGCAGCTCCGTGCCTCAGGGAGATGAAGAGATATTAAAAAAAATAAAAATGTAATGAAACATGTCCCCTCATTTGACTCTGTCACATCAGCAGAGGCATGTTATTAACGAAAAACTACAGTTTTTATTTGCTTTTAGAAATCTCATCCCGCCTGTGGATGAGGTTTCCAAAAAAATGTAAAGGCCGCTTGACCTTTTCGCCTGCCCTTCAACCCGTTAGGTTTAACAGACAGCGGAAAATTTAATTCAAATGAATACTTAATGGCCTTAACAGGCCTTCTAATTGCCAGCGGACGCACTGCCAGCTCCAGCATGTGTCCAACGACAACTATTGCACAACTGTGCATTGACATCGGCACATTTGGCCGACGTCAACAAACATTTCACACTCGAGTGGGTCGGGCACACTCCTGCCCGCTGAGTGAAAATTTCTGCCCTTTAAAGCGACCCATTCGAGAGAGGTGAATTTCTCCAATAGCAAGCTGTCACCTCTGTTGTGTGCATCTAATCTAGCATCTTCTTTCCGACTGGAATCTCATTCCACTTATACTTGGAAGCAACACATTATTGCCACAAAAACATTCCAGCGTCCGCAGTTTTTTGTTTTTATTACATTATTGCCACTGCCGTCTGACATGAACCTTCCCTTGACATCAGGGATGCTCACAACCAGAATGTTAAAATTGTTTAATCTCCTGAAGAAAGTGAACAACAAGCAGTTAAAACTGGGTAAATTATCACCAATGCTGAACATGAATGAGAACTCTCGGATATAATTTTAACCTTATAATCAACGTTACTTAAGCCTGAGCAGCTGCACAACTTTCCTAAGGCCCGAACAGGATTGGAGCCATAATGTTACCCCTAGCATTTTGCCCAGTTTATATCACGATAAAGTTTGGTGGTCAAAAGATACTTCTGAACAACTGTGCAAAGTTTGCATGCAATTCTCCTATTGTTCCCGAATTACCCTTACGATAGAAATGGTGCAAATTCAGCAGCAGTGTTTTCCTCATATAAATGGGGCAAGATGGTCATTGTAACATTATTACTGCCTCTAATCCTAAAGGGACCTAAGGAATGTAGTGCAGCTGGTCAGGATTGACTAATGTTAATTATAATGTTAAATTTATATCTTGGAGCTCTCATTCACATTCAGAGTCAAGGAGAAGTTACCCAGTTTTATCAGCTTGTACAAAGAACAAAACAAAGAAGAAAGAAAAGTACATCACAAGAACAGGCCCTTCGGCCCTCCAAGCCTGCGCCATCATATAACCTGTCAACTAAAACCTTTTGCACTTCCGGGGTCCATATCCCTCTATTCCCATCCTATCCATGTATTTGTCAAGCTACCTCTTAAACACCACTGCTTTCACCATCTTCTCTGGCAGCGAATTCCAGACACTCACTACCCTCTGCGTAAAAAACTTGCCCCGCACATCTCCTCTATAGTTTTCTCCTCTCACCTTAAACCTATGTCTCCTAGTAATTGACTCTTCCACCCTGGGAAAAAGCTTCTGACTATCTACTCTGTCCATGCCACTCATAATTTTGTAAACTTCTATCAAGTCTCCCCTCAATCTCCGTCGCTCTAGTGAGAACAATCCAAGTTTCTCCAACCTCTCCTCATAGCTAATAACCTCCAGACCAGGCAGCACCCTGGTAAACCTCCTCTGCACCCTCTCCAACGCCTCCATATCCTTCTGGTAATGTGGCGACCAGAATTGCACGGAATATTCCACATGTGGCCTAACCAAGGTTCTATACAGCTGCAGCATGACTTCCCAGCTTTTATACTCAATACCCCTGCCAATGAAGGAACTCCCCCAACCTTAGTGTTGTGTGCAAACTTACTAATTAGCCCAGTTACATTTTCCTCCAAATCATTTATGTATACTACAAACAGCAAAGGTCCCAGCACTGATCCCTGTGGAACTCCACTAGTCACAGCTCTCCATTCAGAAAAGCACCCTTCCACTGCTACCCTCTATCTTCTATGACCAAGCCAATTCTGTATCCATCTGCCTGGTTAGGATCATTAACTATGTGCCTTGTCAACAAAGCTCAATGACAAACAAGTCACTCATAACATCATGGGTTCCCGTCCACCTGCAGAAGTAAGGAATCACCCTGAGCCATGTCTACATACAAACATTTAAAGAATTAACAAAATAAAGCAGAAAAGAAACTGCAAAGGTGTTCAGCATCACACCAACTTGTCATCAACTCATAGTGGGACAACATAAAGCCTCCAGTGAGAAGCCCATGGTGTGCCTAAGGTGCCTTAAGTTTATGTTTCCGGGTGCTACATCTAGGTGCTCCCCCCTTGCTGGCACTGGCATCTTAGAGAGTCTGCTCACCATGCTATCCTGTTGGCCTCGATGACCTTGGTGGGTGTCCTCTGGCCCATGGAGCCTTTGATGGCCCTGCCTGGGAGGGAGCGGCCAGTTCAGCAGCTGGCATCTCCCCAGTTGTCGCCGCCTCATCGGATCCCCTGGTCCCTGGCAGAGGTGCGGAGGAGCTGCTACCCTTATCCGGAGCATCCTGAGAGGAGCCCACAGAGACGACAGGCAGCTCATGCACCGACATGAGGTCGTTTCAGACCTCCCTGGTCAGCATTGGTAGATGGGCACCAACCTGGGATACTTGGTACCCAATCCATCTCCCACACTGGCGCTGACCAGCTGAGGCCAATGCTGCTGTGAGGGCTTGCAGGTCCGAGCGCAACCCCAGGAGACCCTGATTGTTTTCCTGGAGGAGCCTCTCCACAAGAGTCGCCACTCTCTCCATGGAGGAAGCATGGCACTTGGCCATGAGGTTCATTGCATTGGTGATGCTCTGCGTGGACTCCTCCAGCACAGAGACCATGCCACGCATAGCGTCATGTATCTCCCACATACCCTGCTGGACTTCCAGCGTCTGCTGCCTCACGGATGACTCCAGAGGCACATTATCAGCCACGACTGAGCATATGCCTAGTCCCCTGCAGTCCTCCCACTGCTGGTGCCATGGGCACTCTCTGTCTCTGCCCGCACCTCAAGCAAGTATGAAGTGCCCTCAGAGCTGTGCCCTGGGACACTAGCCGACGATCTAATTCCCATCGAGGTGCTAGTATCTGCGCTGGTGCCTGCTTGGCAGAGATGGTGTGACGCCGATGACTCTATTTGTTCTGGGCCCTCAGGTGTCAGAGGTGGCCCCCCTGCCTCCTCCTCCCGGCCCTGCTCCGGTGATGCTGAATGTGCTTGCAGGAGATTAAATAATTTGTAGAAAGTGCATAATAAAAGAAAAATCTGCAACTGCTAGAAATCTGAAAGAAAAATAGAAATTGATGGAGAAACACAACAGGCCTGGCAGTATTGGAAAATCCATAATTGGGATCTTCTCTTGACAAATGACATACTTCCTGCATCTTATTTTTATTTGTCAAAAGCACATGAGGTGTAAAACTTAATGGCGGAAGGAAGGAGCAAGTTTGACATGAAAGTTTTTATTCCACACATTTGTGATGGTTTTTTAAAAATGTATTGAATGAAAATATATACTACATTTTGTTCTCTTTTTGAGCTTCTCCTCGTGCAAGTTCAATAATCGAGACCAAAACCAGGTGATGTTTTTTCAATCCTCTGCTGTTGTACTCATTTAAGGAAATGTCCCTCACTATGGGAGCACCATGCCTTTCTCCCTCCCTGACAATCCTGAAATTGTCAACTCGCCATTTAAGGCAATGGGCTGGTTTTTAAGGGGGGTTGGGGGTGAGTGGTACACCGCCACCACCTTCTCTCCTCCCCCCCTCCACCCGAGAAGGAAAGTTGTTTCCAAACCAGCCAACTTTAAATGAGGCTGCCTTGCAGCGATAACATGCTGCCGACAGCCTAAACAGGCTGAGGGTCAGACTTCCACCCCTCAGTGGGAGGAAGTCCCACCCTCGAGAGCTGCTGGCCAATCTGAATGGCCAGCAGCTCGAGCAGTCCCAGTGGCGCCAGAACTCAGTAGTGGTCGCTGCTGGGACTGCAAGCAGACCCTGGGGTGAAGAGGACGTTGCCACTGGAGAGAGAGGGAAGCCTGGAGTTTTGGATGGGGAGGGATCGGGAAACCTAGGGAGGGGATTGAGGGGGCTGGGGCAGGCCAGACAAGGAGGATAAAAGCAAAGAACTGTGGATGCTGGAAATCCAAAACAAAAACAGAAACAGAAATACCTGGAAAAACTCAGCAGGTCTGGCAGCATCGATGGAGAAGAGCACAGTTGATGTTTCGAGTCTTCATGACCTTTCAACAGAACTAAGTAAAAATAGGAAAGGGGTGAAATATAAGCTGGTTTAAGGGGTTGGGGGGGTGCGGTGGTTGTTGGGACAAGAAGCCAGTAATAGGTGGAGGTAACCAAAAGATGTCACAGACAAAAGGACAAAGAGGTGTTGAATTGGTGATATTATCTAAGGAATGTGCTAATTAAGGGTAGAAAGCAGGACAAGCAAGGTACAGATAGCCCTAGTGGGGGTGGGGTGAAGGAATACTAAAAAGTAGAGATAAAACAATGGGTGGAAGTACATTTAAAAATAATGGAAATAGGTGGGAAAAGAAAAATCTATATAAATTATTGGAAAAATCAAAAAGGAGGGGGAAGGAATGGAAAGGGGGTGGGGATGGAGGAGAGAGTTCATGATCTAAAATTGTTGAACTCAATATTCAATCCGGAAGGCTGTAAAGTGCCCAGCCGGAAGATGAGGTGCTGTTCCTTCAGTTTGCGTTGAGCTTCACTGGAACAATGCAGCAGACCAAGGACAGACATGTGGGCATGAGAGCAGGGTGGAGTGTTGAAATGGCAAGGGAGGTCTGGGTAATGCTTGCGGACAGACCGAAGGTGTTCTGCAAAGCGGTCACCCAGTCTGCGTTTGGTCTCTCCAATGTAGAGGAAACCACATTGGGAGCAACGAATGCAGTAGACTAAATTGAGAGAAGTGCAAGTGAAATGCTGCTTCACTTGAAAGGAGTGTTTGGGCCCTTGGACGGTGAGGAGAAGGGAAGTGAAGGGGCAGGTGTTGCTTCTTCTGCAGTTGCATGGGAAGGTGCCATGGGAAGGGGTTGAGGAGTAGGGAGTGATGGAGGAGTGGACCAGGGTGTCCCAGAGGGAACAATCCCTACAAATTGCCGCCGGGGGGGGGCGGTGAAGGGAAGATGTGTTTGGTGGTGGCATCATGCTGGAGTTGGCAGAAATGGTGGAGGATGATCCTTTGAATGCAGAGGCTGGTGGGGTGATAACTGAGGACAAGGGAGACCCTATCATGTTTCTGGGAAGGAGGAGAAGGCGTGAGGGCAGATGCGCAGGAGATGGGCCAGACACGGTTGAGGGCCCTGTCAACCACCGTGGGTGGAAAACCTCGGTTAAGGAAGAAGGAAGACATGTCAGAGGAACTGTTTTTGAAAGTGGCATCATCAGAACAGATGCGACGGAGTCGAAGAAACTGAGAGAATGGGATGGAGTCCTTACAGGAAGAGGGGTGTGAGGAGCTGTAGTCGAGGTAGCTGTGGATATTGGTGGACAGTCTATCACCAGAAATTGAGACAGAGAGGTCAAGGAAGGGAAGGGAAATGTCAGAGATGGACCATGTGAAAATGATGGAGGGGTGGAAATTGGAAGCAAAATTAGTAAATTTTTACAGGTCCCGACGAGAGCATGAAGCAGCACTGAAGTAATCATCGATGTACCGGAGAAAGAGTTGTGGGAGGGGGCCGGAGTAGGACTGGAACAAGGAATGTTCCACATACCCCATAAAGAGACAGGCTTAGCTGGGGCCCATGCGGGTACCCATAGCCACACCTTTTATTTGGAGGAAGTGAGAGGAGTTAAAGGAGAAATTGTCTAGTGTGAGAACAAGTTCAGCCAGACGGAGGAGAGTAGTGGTGGATGGGTTTGTTCGGGCCTCTGTTCGAGGAAGAAGTGTAGAGCCACCAGACCATCCCCGTGGCGGATGGAGCACTAGAGGTATTGGACATCCATGGCGAAGAGGAGGCGGTTGGGGCCAGGGAACTGGAAACTTTATGTGACGTAAGGTGTCAGAGGAATCACGGATGTAGGTGGGAAGGGACTGGACAAGGGGAGAGAGAAGGGAGTCAAGATAGCGAGAAATGAGTTCCGTGGGGCAGGAACAGGCTGACACGATTGGTGTGCCGGGACAGTCCTGTTTGTGGATTTTGGGTAGGAGGTAGAAGCGGGCCGTCCAAGGTTGGGCGATTATCAGGTTGGAAGCTGTGGAAGGAAGATCTCCTTCCGGGGGAGGAACTGCCTGCGCCGCGCCCCCCCCCCCCCCCCCCCCCCCACCCCGGCAAATGATGTGCCTACTCCTTCCTTCCTGCCTTTCCAACAAAGTTGTTTAAAAAATGAGCTTCCCACTCTCGCCCGCCTGCCACTACCCTGCATTTTATGGCAGTGAATTGAGGGCCTTAATTGGGCAATAATTAGCCGCTTGAGGCCCTCAATGGGCCTTAGGGCAGGCAGGCTAGTGGGCACTTTACCCATCCCCATATTATGGGGACCAGGTTGGGGATGGGTAGGTAAGCAGTGGGCTAGCCATAGTTTACGTGCCCCCTTCCTCCCCTGCTGATAAAGCACTAGCCAAGGGCAGTAAAATCCAGCCCATTATTTATTTGGGGATGCCACAGTATTGGTAACAAGTATATTGTTAAATATTAACATTTGTAGTGTCTCTTTCCTAGTGCAATTAATCTTTATCAAATATAACTTAATCTTAAAACCATAGAAAAGTTATGGCATAGAAAGAGGCCATTCAGCCCGTCTTGTCTGCACCGGCTGAAAAAACTAGCCACCCATTCTAATACCACTTTACAGCACCCAGCCCATAACCTTGCAGGTTACAGCACTTCAGGTGCAGATCCAGGTACCTTTTGAATGAGTAGAGCGTTTCTGCCTCAACCATCCATCGAGGCAGTGAATTCCAGATACCTATCACCTTCTGGCTGAAAAGGTTTTTCCTACTATCCGCTCTAATCCTTCTACCAACCACAATCATTGCCCCCTGGTAATTGACCTCTTTGCCAGGGGAAGCAGGTCTTCCCTGCCTGCTCTGTCTAGGCCCCCCTCATAATTTTGTACAGCTCAATCGAGTCACCCCTCAGCCTCCTCTGTTCTAAGAAAAAACATAGTCTACTTAATCTTTCCTCATAACTGCAGTTTCCAGCCCTGGCAACATTCTTGTAAATCTCTTCTGTAGTCTCTCCGGAGCAATTATGTACTTCCTGTAATGTGATGACCAGAACTGTACACAAAACTCCAGCTGTGGCCTATCCAATGTTTTATGCAGTTCCAGCATTACATACCTGCTTTTGTATTCTATACCTCATGCAATAAAGGAAAGCATTCCATATGGCTTCTTTTATCACCTTATCTACCTGTTGGTACCACCTTCAGGGACCTGTGAGCAAGCACTCCGAGGTCTCCCACTTCCTCTGCCCCTTGCAACACCCTGACGTTTATTGAGTATTCCCCTGCTTTGTTTGCCCTCCCAAAATGCATAACCTCGCACTTCTCCAGATTGAATTCCATTTGCCACTTTTCTGCCCACTCAATCAAACCAGATATATCATTCTGGAGTCCACAGCTATCTTCTTCACTATCAACTACATCGTCGATTTTTTGTGTCATCTACAAATTTCCCAATTATGCTGCCCACATTTAAGCCCAAATTATTAATATATACCACAAACAGCAAGGGACCCAACAGTGAACCCTTAGTTTCCTGTCACTGAGTCAAATTTGGATCCAACCCGCCACATTCCCCTGTACCGCATGAGCTTTTACTTTTCTGACCAGTCTACCAGTCTGGCTCTCAGAATTGATTCTAATAATTTGCCCACCACCAAAGTCAGACTGACCAGCCTACAATTATTTGGCCTGTCCCTCACGCCCTTTTTAAACAATGGTACAACGTTCGCAGACCTCCAATCCTCTGGTACCTCGCCTATATCTCGTGAGGATTGAAAAATGATCCTCAGATCATCCTCTATTTCCTGCCTGGTTTCATTTAACAGCCTGGGATACAATCCATCTGGCCATGGTGATTTATCCACTTTCAAGGATGTCAGTCCCTCCAGTACTGTCATTATGCTTATTATATCCTAATATTTCATACTCCTCCTCATTAACTAGAATGTCTGTATCATCCCTCTTCTTTGTGAAGACAGAGACAAAGTACTCATTAAGAACCCTGCCCACATCTTCATTAATGCAGAAGTTACCTTGTATGTCCCTGATGGTCCCTACCCTTTCCTTAATTATCCTCTTGCTCTTAATGTACTGATAAAACATGTTCGGGTTCTCCTTGATTTTACCTGCCAATACTTTTTCATATCCTCTCTTTGCTTTCCTGATTTTAATTTTTACTTCATCCCTATATTTTCTATGTTCCCCTAGGCATTCTAACGTATTAATTTTTTTGTGACTGTCATCAGCTTTCTTTTTTTGATTTCTCTTACCCTGTATGCTTCTAGATAATCAGAGGGCTCTGGATTTGGCAGTACTGCCCTTTTTCTTTGTGGGGACATGTCTAAAATGTGCCCTTAGAATCTTGGCTTTTGAATGCTCCCACTGGTCTGTCACTGATTTCCCTTAAAGTGGCTGTGACCAGTCCACTTTTGCCAGATCACCCTCAGCTTTATAAAATTTATCTTTCCCCAATTTAGAACTTTTACTGCTGTTCTATCTTTATCATTTTCCACGATTATGCTAAATCTAACCATATTATGGTCACTGTCACCCACTGCTACTTCATCCACTTGCCCAGCTTCATTTCCTAAGACTAAATCTTGAACTGCACTCCCTCTCGTTGGGCTTGTTATGTGCTGGCTAAAAAAAGTTCCCTTGAATGCAGTTTAAGAATTTTGTGCTGTCTGTGCCTATTACACTGTTCGTATCCCAGATGATATTAGGGTAGTTGAAGACAAATAATTGTAGGCCGGTCAGTCTGACTTCGGTGGTGGGAAAATTATTAGAACCAATCCTGAGAGCTAATTGAAGTCCCCAATTAATACTGCCCTATTGTTTTTGCACTGAGAAATTTGCCTACATATTTGCTCTATTATCTCCCTCACTAGTATACTCCTAGTAGTGTGGCTGCCCCTTTTTATTTATTTGAGCTCAACCCATATGACCTCATTTGATGATTCGTTTAGTATATCATCCCTCCTCACAGCTGCAATTGATTCTTTAACCAATAATACTACACCCCCACCTTTTTTAGCCCTCTCTTGATTGTCTGAAAAACCCTTTTTCCAGAGATGTCGTGCTGCCACTTTTGCCCTTTAAGACAAGTTTCCGTTATAGCGTTGATATCATGCTACCATGTGTCTATCTGTGCCCTCAGCTCATCGTCTTTGTTTACTTTACTTCTTGCACTTAAATATATACCTTTTAACTGCCAAATTCCTGTACTGTACACTTTTAACCTTTGCTTCTTTTATCCTGCAGAGTCACTTGCTAATTTTCTGTCTCCCACTCCCTGCTCTGAATTTGTCCTAATTGAACCTCCCTTCAGGTTCTTGTCCCCTTGCCAATCTAGTTTAAACCCTCCCCAACACCACTAACAAACCTCCCTGCAAGGACATTTGCCCTGGTTCTGTTCAGGTGTAGACCGTCCAGCTTGCACTGATCCAACCTAGTCCCAATGCCCCAGAAATCTGAAGCTCTCGCTCCTGCACCATCTCTCCTGCCACACATTCTGCTGTATCTGTACTCAATAGTACATGGCCTTGGGAGTAACCCGGAGATTACTACCTTTGAAGTCCTGCTCACTTATCTCTTTCCTAACTCCCTAAACTCAACCTGCAGGACCTCATCCTTTTTTCTACCTATATCATTGGTACTAATGTGGACCACAGTCTCTGGCTCTGCACCATCACCCTCAAGAATGATCTGTAGGCGCTCGGTAATATCCATCACCCTTGCACCAGGGAGGCATCATACCATCCTGGAATCATGTCTGCGACCACAGAAGCACCTATCTGTTCCCCTAACTATGGAATCCCCTACCACTATTGCTCTGCTGTCTTTTCTCCTCCCTCCCTGCAGAGCTGAGCCACCCAGGGTGCTCTGGTCATGACTCTCGCTGCTCTCTCCAGAGGAACCCTTCTCACCCATTGGTACTCAGAACTAATTACCTGTTAGAAAGTGGGATGTCCTCAGGGGACTGCTGCACTACCTGCCTTGTTTTTCTTGTTTGTCTGGCAGCCACCCAGTCCCTCTCTGCCTGCACCTTCTTAAGCTGCGGGGTGACCACCTCCTGAAAGGTGCTATCCACGTAGCCCTCACCCTTGCAAATGCATCTCAGTGACACCAGTTGCTCCTTGAGTTCCAAGATATGGCGCTCAAGTTTTTGCATGTGGTGGCATTTTCTGCACATGTAGTTGTCCAGGACATGTGTAGCATCCTGGAGTCATACGTGGGACAGGATGTGCATTCGACAGGTGTGAGCAGCCCTGCCATGCCTCAAATGGTTTATTTACTGCACCAAAATTGAAAGCTAAGTAAACACAATAATAAGTTAATCAATTAATTACTTTTAATTAGTTAATTTATAATTTATAACCACTACAACTCCCAATAAGCTTTATTATTATATATTTATATTCCCAATAAACCTTCTTGTACCATGTGTGTTTTGGACGAGCTTAAAACATTTGCTCTAGTGGAGATTGGCGTAAAACAAAACCTCTGAAGTTGCATACTATTAGAGTTTTATCAGAATGTGAGGAAAATTTGTTCCTGGCAACTTAGGGGTGACTTTGTTCCTTTGATCTTGACCTTCATGTTCCCTGTATTATAAAGAAGGAGTGCAAAGCATTTAAACATTTGAACTGTGGCTTTTACCATAGATTAGCGCAAGATGTGTTGCCACTTGTTGTAGCTCTGATCCTCTTCAAAATCTATAGTTGAGTCCATTACAGTTAGGTGAAAAGCTTCATAATGTTAGAACTATTGTCCTTGACTTGTGTAGGCCACAACTTCAACATATAGGAAAGACATCTTTCTCTTAATGTGGTTCATATGAATTTGTAATAAGTGCACCAAGAATAGAACATATCTTTCAAAGCCTGCATTGACTGTATTTAAAACTCAAATCGTCTGACCTCAAAAGATTTAAGTTGATCTTTTTGGCAGCTAATGGGGATGTTGCTTTATGCCATTTTGCGGACCCGACTGCAGTTATATAGACTTGACCGAGTGGCTGTATCCACAGCTGGAAAGAATCTGTCAGTTAGGTGCACTCCTGTATTTTGGATTGTATTCTTAATAAGAAAAGGTTGGATGTGTGCCTGGACATGTCAGTATAAGCCTGTTCCAACTTCAGAATAGATTTTGTTTCTATTAATGGAGATATGGGGAAGAATAAATGCATTTTCTTTGAGTAATTACAGTAACAGGAATTAAATAAGCAAGATAATAACAAATGTTGTTTTGACTGTATAAATGTTTGTTGAACATATGGTGAGAAAATAATTTGGCCCAAGACCAGTGTATGGTACTTTAGACATGGCAGCAAAAGTGGGAAAGTGTTTGTCATGTTCAAAAGAAAATTGTGTTTAAATTGTGTACAGAAATGGAATTAACAATTGAGCACTTGCACTGCACTGAGAATAGTTTACCTTTTTTAGTAATTATGTATAAATATAGAGTCCTGGGTATTGATCAGTATCTGTTGAGTTGGTAGGAGTCACATGGTTTACAGAAAATCATGGATAACTCAAGATTTTTTGAGCACAAAAGATTCATAGCGATTCATTGCGTCTTCTTAAATTATGTGGCAACTTTAACTAGTTGGAGGACATTTTTTCTCTTGAAGCTGTTCTACAAATCCATTTTTCACATGCCTTCCTCTCTTGTTGCTATCTTCTGTGATTCAGATATGCCAAAGCAGTTCTGCCACACGAAACTTTTAATATTATCTGCTAAATGAAATGCACGCAAATGCTGCCTGGAAGATGTCTGACACGTAACACATTATCTTGTAACCAAGATATTGCTTACTATTTGACAATATTCACATGGCTCAAAATCACAACCAGTCAGAATGGCAAACTATGTTGCCCAGCTATGTCAAAATACCCTTTTGGAGAACATTCAGGTAAATGTATAATGAAGATTTATTTTTGTTCCAGAGAACATTGACTGATTTAAAGCTTACTTTTGCTTTTTGTCAGAAATATATGAAGTGTTTCATTTTGATATGCCTCCTGGGATTAAATTTTCCTTGACAACAGTATGTTAAACGGGAGTTAAATTATTTTGCCCTCTGTTGTGCAATCTCACAAACACAATTGTTGTGCAAGTTCTATTGTAGTTAGGTGTACTAAAAGTAATGCACCTGTAGCAGTCCATCTGAAAGCACTTACAAATGGCCACCTAAGCAGTGTAAATAGTACTCCCTGGAGTACACTGTTTCGGGCAGAAGTGAAAGAACTGCAGACAGAGGAAATAAAGATTTATAGATGAAGATCTCCAGGTCATAGTCACTGGTAAGAGGGCAAGGAGATTTTCTATGTAGTGTGCAGTAGGCCAACCCACAAATAATCAGAAGTTCGGGCTGTCATGGGAGGCCATTAATAGGGCTGCATATGCGAGGCCATTACAAAGGCTGCATATACGAGGTTATGTACCCTTTTTTCTCAGGCAAGAGTGCTCCCACTAACTCAAGCTGGCACTAAGCTGGCAACAGTAATAAAAAAATTGTTACAAAAATCAGGAAAGAATATTAAATGAATAAAGTTTATTCTTGGGAAAGAGCTCCTCAATCATAACCTGATGTGAACTCCCTGCTTTTGCTAGTTCTTTGACATCATCATCATCTTCCTAATGCGCTATGACTTATCACATGTCCTTATCAATCAGACAGATGTATGCCTGTTTCCATGGTTATATTGTGTAGCACAGCACTGTCATTTTGACATTACTCTAATGCTATATTATAATATGTTCTGGCACATATTAAACATGAGAATAGTTTTTTCAACATCCCAAATGTATGCCTGATGTGGTTATAGCTCCTGTTCTTCTTCAAGCAGAGACATTTAAGGAGAGCTTTGATGGACATGTTCAAAATCTTGAAGGGTTTCAATAAAATAATTAAGGAGAGACTGTTTGCTGTGGCAGAAGCGTCAGTAACTAGAAGTCACACATTTAAGGTAATTGGCAAAAGAACCAGAGGAAACGTGAGAGAATAAAAATTATACACTGCAAGTTTGAATGATTTGAAAAGCACGGCTTGAAAGGGTAGTTGATAGATCCAGATTGAGTATTAACTTTGAAAAGGAAATTTGAAAAGGATAAATATTTGAAGAGGAAATGTTTGCAGTGCTATAGGGAAAGAGCAGAGGAACAGGTTCAAAGTGCTGGCACAGACACAATAGGCTGAATGGCCTCCTGCATTATATAGTTCTGTCCTTCTATGAATGTATAGCTTGTGAGCTTCCTCGTTCCATCAAGCTCTTCAACTATTGCAAGTTAGTTTTTGTTTCATTCCTCCCACTCTGGATGATGACATTACTGAGCAATTTGCAACCTGTGCATAAAATAAAGTTCAAAATAAAATGCTGAAATAAAAACAGAAAATGCTGAAACTACTCAGAAGATTGGACAGTAGCTCTGGAGAGAGAAATAAAATTATCATTTCAGGTGGATGAAATTTTCATCCCAGAACTAGAAAAAGTCAGAGATGCAACAGGTTTTAAGCATATACAGAGGCAGCAAAATACTGGGGATGCTGGAAACCTGAAATAAAGTGCCAGAATACTCAGCAAGTTTGGTAGCACCTGTGGAGAGAGAAATGGAAATGGAGTTAACTGACAAAGAATCATATTCGACTTGAAACATTCCTCTCTCCCTCTCTCTCTCTCTCCATTTCCAGCACTGGCCCTAACCCTAACCCTAACCCTAACCCTAATGCTGGCATGGTGGAGGAGGAAAGGACAAAAGGGAAGATCTGTGACTGAGTGGAAGGGAGGAGAGATTAAATGACAAAGGGGATGATAGTACAAGGCATAAGAGGATGGTAATGGGACAAGAAATAAAGGTGGATCCAGAGGAGATACAAATGACAATAGCAGAATTATTACCAACAGCTCCTATCTGATAAAAATGGAAGCAGTGATTATGATTTGCAATTGTTAAACTCAATGTTGAGGTTGTGAAGTGTCTAATCATAAATTGGGGTGATGTTCCTGAAACTTCCATTAAGCTTTATTTATAACATTGTAGGAAACTCAAAACAGAGAGGGAGTGGGGCAGAAAAATACAAGCGGCCAGAAGCTAAGGGTCACACTTGCAATGTTGCGCCAAATTTGTGTTGAGCACCCCAATGCCGTATACCAAATTGAAAGAAGTACATTTAAATGCCTTTTTCACTTGGAGGGATTGTTTTGGGAACTCAGTTATGGGCAGGGAAGAAGTGAAATGTCAGATGTTACATCACTGCGCTTACATGGGAGGTGCCATGAGATCGGGAAGTGTGTTGAGGGTGATTGAAGAGGTGCTGTGGAGAGAATTGTTCTCTCCCCCCCCCCCCCGCCCCCGAAAAATGCTGGAAGTGGAGGTGAGGGGGAAATGTATTTGGAAAGCTGAAGTTGTGGAAATGATGGAGAATGATCCATTGCAAGGTGTTTCTGTGGGAACCCTATGCAGAGAGAAACGAAGATACATGCCTTTTTTGGGATACATGGAACATTGTTTGTCCTAGTCCTAACCAGGTTCCCTCCCTCACCCCTTTTTCCATCATGTTGATGACTATATCAGTGCCATTTCCTGCTCTCGTTCAGAAATGAAAAATTTCGCCAACTCTGCTTGCAATTTCTATCCTATCATAACCTTCACATATCCCAAATCTGACTCTTCTCCTTGCTTCCTTGTCTTCTTTATCACTGTTTCTGGGGGTAGGCTGTCAACAAATATCTGCTATAAGCTCACTGACTCCATCAGCTACAGTGACTTCACTTCTTCACACCTGCATACTTAAGGACTCTTCTCCATTCTCCCGATTTCTATCTCGCATCTCTGCTGACGATGTCACCACCTTCCATACCTGTACTTTTGCAATGTTGTCCTTTTTCCTCAGCGAGGATTTCCCTCTATCACGGTTCACATGGCCCTCGACGGTCCACTTCGTTTCCCACATTCTGCTCTCCGCCCTTCCCTTCCCTCCCAGAACCAGCAAATGCAAAACACTGCCAATGCTAGAAATCGGAAATAAAAACAGAAAATGCTGAAAATACACAGCAGGTCTGGCAGTATATTTTCTTTCATACATGGGATGTGGGTTTCGCTGGCTGGGCCAGCCTTTATTGCCAATCATCAGTTGCCCTTGAGAAGATGGTGATGAGCTGCCTTCCTAAACTGCGGTAGTCCATGTGGTGTAGGTATAGCTACAGTGCTGTTAGGAAGGGAGTTCCATGATTTTTACCCAGCGACAGTGAAGGAACAGCAATGTATCTCCAAGTGCAGATTGCGAGTGACTTGGAGGGGATCTTCCAGGTGGTGGTGTTCCCATCTAGCTACTGCCCTTGTCCTACTGGTTGTGGGTTTGGAATGTGCTGTCGAAGGAGCCTTGGTAAATTCCTGCAGTGCATCTTGTAGATGGTACACATTGCTGCTACTGCGTGTCGGTGCCGCAGGGAGTGAATGTTTGTGGATGTGGTGTCAATCAAGTGGGCTGCTTTATCCTGGATGCTGTCAAGCTTCTTGAGTGTTGTGGGAGCTGTACTCATCCAGGCAAGTGGGGAGTATTCCTTCAAACTCCTGACTTGTACCTTGTAGATGGTAGACAGCTTTGGGGAGTCAGGAGGTGAGATACTTGTTGCAGGATTCCTAGTCTCTGACCTGCTCTTGTGGGCACAGCATCTATATGGTTAGTCCGGTCAGTTTCTGGTCAATGGTAACTTCCAGGATATTGATAGTGGGGGATTCAGTGATGGTAGTATCATTGAACGTCAAGGGCGATGGTTAGACTCTCTTTCGTTGGAGATGGTCATTGCCTGGCACTTGTCTGCCACAAATCTTACTTGCCATTTGTCAACTCAAGCCTGGATATTGTCCAACTCTTGCTGCTTTTGAGCTTTTGAACATGGACTGCTTCAGTATCTGAGGAGCTGCGAATGATGGTGAACATTGTGCAATCATCAGCGAACATCCCCACTTCTGACCTTATGATGGAAGGAAGGTCATTGATGAAGCAGCTGAAGATGGTTGGGCCTAGGACACTAGCCTGAGGAACTCCTGCAGTGATGCCTTGGAACTGAGATGATTGACCTCCGACAACCACAACCATCTTCCTTTGTGCTAGGTATGACTCCAACCAGTGGAGAGTTTTCCCCCTGATTCCCATTGACTCCGGCTTTGCTAGGGCACCTTGATGCCACACTCAGTCAAATGCTGCTTTGATATCAAGGGCAGTCACTCTCACTTCACCTTGGGAGTGCAGTTCCTTTGTTCATGTTTGAACCAAGGCTGTAATGAGGTCAGGAGCTGAGTGGACCTGGTGGAACCCAAACTGGGCATCAGTGAGCAGGCTATTACTAAGCAATTGCTGCTTGATAGCACTGTTGATGACCCCTTCCATTACTTTACTTATGATCAAGAGTACAGGATATACCTGAGCAATTTTCCACAAAGCTGGGTAAATGCCAGTGTTGTAGCTGTACTGGAACAGCTTGGCTAGGGGCACGGCAAGTTCTGGAGCACAAGTCTTCAGTACTATTGCCGGAATAATGTCAGGGCCCATAGCCTTTGCATTTTCCAGTACCTTCAGCAGTTTCATGATATCACATGAAGTGAAACAAATTGGCTGAAGACTGGCATCTGTGATGCTGGGAACCTCTGGAGGAGGCCGAGATGGATCATCCACTTGGCACTTCTGGCTGAAGATTGTAGCAAATACTTCAGCCTTATCTTTTGCACTGATGTGCTGGGCTCCCCCATCATTGAGGATGGAGATATTTGTGGAGCTCCTCCTCCAGTGAGTTGTTTAATTGTCCACCACCGTTCATGACTGGACTGCAGAGCTTAGACCTGATCTGTTGGTTGTGGAATCACTTAGCTCTGTCTATCACTTGCTGCTTATGCTGTTTGGCATGCAAGTAGTCCTATATTATAGCTTCACCAGGCTGACACCTCATTTTTAGGTATGCCTGGTGCTGCTGCTGGCATGCCCTCCTGCACTCTTCATTGAACCACGGTTGATCCCCTGGCTTGATAACAATGTTAGAGTTGGGATATGCCGGGCCATGAGGTTACAGATTGTATTTGAGTACAATTCTGCTGCTGCTGATAGTCCACAGCGCCTCATGGATGCCCAGCCTTGAGTTGCTAGATCTGTTTGAAATCTATCCCACCTAAAGTGGTGGTAGTGCCACACAACACGATGGAGGGTATCCTCAAAGTGAAGGTGGGACTTCGCCTCCTCCTACTGATGCTGTCATGGATAGATGCATCTGCGGCAGGCAGGTTAGTGAGGATGAGGTCAAGTATGTTTTTCCCTCTTGTTGGTTCCCTCACCAACTGCTGCAGACCCAGTCTAGCAGCATGTCCTTTAGGACTTGCCCAGCTCGGTTAGTAGTGGTGTTACCGAGCCACTCTTGGTGATGGACATTGATGTCCCACACCCAGAGTACATTTGCCACCCTCACTGCTTCCTCCAAGTGGTGTTCAACATGGATGAGCACTGATTCATCAGCTGAGGGAGGGCGGTATGTAGTAATCAGCAGGAGGTTTCCTTGCCCATGTTTGAACTGATGCCATGAGACTTCATGGGGTCCGGATCGATGTTAAGGACTCCCAGGGCAACTCCCTCCTGACTGTTTACCACTGTACCGCCACTTCTGCTGGGCCTGTCCTTTTGGTGGGACAGGACATACCCAGGGATGGGGATGGTGGAGTCTGGTACATTTGCTGTAAGATATGATTCCATAAGGATGACTATGCCAGGCTGTTGCTTGCCTAGTCTGTGAGACAGCTCTCCCAAGTTTGGTACTAGCACGCATATGCTAGTAAGGAGGATTTTGCAGGGTCAACAGGGCTGAGCTTGCCGTTGTCATTTCCAGTGCCTAGGTTGGTGCCAGGTAGTCCATCCGGTTTCATTCTTTTTTTGAGACTTTGTAGCAGTTTGATATAACTGAGTAGCTCATTTCAGAGGGTATTTTAAGAGTCAGCCACATTGCTGTGGGTCTGGAGTCACGTGTAGACCAGACCAGGTAAAGACAGCAGACTTCCTTCCTTAAAGGACATTAGTGAACCAGGTGGGTTTTTACAGATGGGTTTTATGGAGAGATAGAGTTAACATTTCAGGTCGATTATGCTTAATCAGAACAAAGTCCCAAATAATGCCTTTCAGATAAAATAGTGATTTACTTGCACTTCTTTCGATTTAGTATACTGTATTCGCTGGTGATGATGTGGTCTTCTTTACAATGGGGAGGCCAAACACAGCTTGGGTGATTACTTTGCAGAACATCTCCATTTAGTCCTTAAGCGTGACCCTGAGCTTTAGGTCATTTGTCATTTTAATTCTCCACTTCCTGTTTGTCCTTGGCCTCCTACACAGTTCTAATGAAGCTCAACAAATGATCGAAGAGGAGCACTGCATCTTTCAGTTAGGCACTTTACAACCTCAACATTGAGTTCAACTATTTGAGATTATAACTATTACCTCCATTTTTCAGACAGTAGCAGTTGGTAATAATTCTGCTCTTGCCATTTACACCTCTAGATCCATCATTTATTTCTTTACTTGTCCCAATACCAACCCCTTTTGCCATGCACCCTTTTGTCAATTAACGTTTTCTGTTTTCCACTTTCATAGACCTTCCCTCTTGATCTTTGCTTTGTTCCCCTTTTCACTTTGTACTTGTGTCAAACCTGTTACATCGCTAAATTTTTCCTATTCTGACAAAAGGCCTGTCAGCCTGAAACATTAACTTTGTTTCTTACCCACTAATGCTGCCTGAGTTACTGAGTATTTCCAGCACTTTCTGTTTTAATTTAAAATACTTGAATGGTAAAGGGGAGAGAGAGAGATCACACCTAAAGTAACAGCAGCACTTGTAGAAACCAGCAGATCAAATATTTAATGAATAGATTCAATAGAAGGATGAAATTAATTCCAATACTTTCAAACTGTCTAAATGTTTATGGTGCCACAATACTGCAATTTGCTTCTGGCTTCAGTTGGATACACCAAATCAGTAAATTCTGTCCTGTATTCTTTTTTTGAAAATCAGAGAGAAATTGTATACATTTTATTAATATGTATTTTGAAGGAAATGATCAGTTTTGATTGAAAGCACTTTTGTACTCTTCTCTCCTGACCATCAAGCAATTCCAATCTAAATGCTTTGAATTGCAGAGAGAGGTTTTTGACATTCATTTTTGTCATTCATGGGATGTGGACATTGTTGTTTACTAGGTTAGCATTTATTGCTCATCCCTAATTGCCCTTGCCCTTGAGAACTGAGTGGCTTGCTAGGCCATTCAGAGGGCATTTAAGAGTCAACCACTTTGCTGTAGGTCTAGAATCACATGTAGGCCAGACCAGGTAAGAGTGGCAAATTTCCTTCCCTAAAGGACATTAGTGAACCAGATGGGTTTTTACAACAATAGTTACATGGCCAGATTTTGTATTTAATTTTAATTTCACCATCTGCCATGGTGGGATTTGAACCCAGGTCCCCAGATCATTACCCTAGGTCTCCGAATTATCAATCCAGTGACAATATCACTTTACCTCTCCATGCAATTATGTTTAGATTCATGAGCCTTGTCTATCTAAAAAAATAAATGCCTAATCTTTAGGAATATCCATTCTCTTTGTCTGTTAAAGTAGCCTAATAATTGCAGTAGTTCCATGTTAAGTTGTTCATCAGTTCGCATTATCTGCTTGTTCAACAACCATCCCTTTTTCTTTGCTTTCATGGGCTTGTTTACCACTCTAATGTGATGCTGCAATGAACGATATATACTTTGTTCTTTTTATTTCTCTATACAGTGTAAAATAGTTGCTGTGTTTAACAATAAAGCAGTTGAGACTTTCTCTTGGAGATTTTATCCCACTTACTCATCACTGACAGTTTAGCCTTTATGTGAGAACACTTTGTGGTTTCAGAGTTTTTTGCTCAGCATTCTCTGGGACTCCTGTAGACTGAATAGTCTGAACTTTAGCAGAACTTTAAACAGGGTTTTTTTCCATTTGCTTATCAGTCTCTCTTGCTATCTTACAGGGACATTCCTGTGGACTTCAAGTACATTGCTGAGCCAAGTATGCATTCCATGCCTGCAGTAACTTTGTCGCCAAATGGTGAGTTTGTCTAATCTCTGCACTTATCACCCTGACCATTAAGCCCCACTTCATTAAAACATACTATCAGAAACCATGTCATATTTTTAACAATATAGTTGATCACAACAATAACCTTAATTTATATAGTGCCTTTAACATAGTGAAATGTCTTGAGGCATTTCACAAAAGCGCAGTCAAACAAAATTTAACATTGAGGTCACATAAGCAAGTATAAGAACAGACGATCAAAAGTGGTAGCTTTTAAGGAGCGCCATTAAAGGCAGAAAGTGAAGTGGCAAGGCGGAGGGATTTAGGGAAAGAATTCTGGAGCTTACGGCCTAGGCAGTTGCCAGCATGACCGCCGCTGCTAGATGGTTAAAATCAAGGATAATCAAGAGGCCAGAATTGCAAGATCACTGAGATCACAAAGGTTTTTAGGGCTGGAGGAGGTTACAAAGTTGGGAGAAAGATGAGGCTCATCCAAATCTACCATTGTACCATCTATTTCCTTCTCCCTCAAATGCTTGTATAGCTTCCCTTTAAATGTATCTATACTATTCACTTCAACCACCATTTGTGGTAGCAAGTTCCACATTCTTACCACTCTAGGTAAAGAAGTTTCTTCTGAATTTCCTATTGGATATCTTGGTGACTATCTTATATTGTTTCCCTTTAATTTTGCTATTCCCCATAAGAGGAAACATTATTTCTGTATTCACTTTATCAAAACCTTTATAATTATAAAAGACCGCTATTAGGTCACCCCTCAGCTTTCTTTTTTCAAGAGAAGATCCAACCTGTCAATCCTTTCCTCAAATGTATACCACGCATTTCTAGGATCACCCTTGTAAATCTTCTCTGCACCCTCTACAGTGCTGTTGTATTCTTTTTTACAATATGGACACCAGAATTGCACGCAGTACTCTTAAGTATGATCTAACCAAGGTTCAGTATGGGTTTAGCATAACTTCCCTACTTTTCGATTCCATCACTCTAGAAATAAAGCCGAGTGCTTCGTTTGGTTTTTTTTAATGCCCTTGCTAATCTGTGGCATAATTTGATTGATGAATTTGTACTCAGAGATCGCATTGTTCTTCTACCCGACCTAGGTTTGCAGCTTCCAAGGAATAAGTGACCTCCCTATGCTTGTTACCAAAATATACTATCTCTCATTTATCTGTGTTGAATTTCATTTGCCAATTACTTGCCCATTCTGCAAGTTTAATAATGTCCTCCTGTAACCCTCCTCAGTATTGACTATTCCCCAAATTTGGTGTCATTCGCAAATTTAGAAATTGTGTTTTTGATTCTAAAGTCCAATCTGTTAATGTAAATTGTGAACTGCAGTGGTTCCAGCACTTATCCCTGTGGAACATCACTTCCCACCTTCTGCCACTGAATAACTGCCCTTTACTCCCACTCTCTGCTTCCTGTCTTGAAGCCAGCTAGCAATCCATTCTGCCACTTGTCCCCTGACTCCACATTCTCCAATAATCTATTATTGGGCATCTTAACAAAAGGCCTTTTGAAAGTTCAGTTAATCTATATCCACTGCATTACCATTGTCTACTCTCTCTTGTTACCTCCTCAAAAATTCAATAAGGTTGGTCAAGCAAGATCTCCCCTTTTGAAATCCATGCTGACTATTTGGTATTGTATTTCTCATTTATAGATGTTCTTCCATTCTCCCCTTTAGTGAAGATTCCATTATTTTTCTTACCACGGATATTAAGTTGACTGGTTTATAATTCCCTGGCCATGATCTATCCTCCTCCTTAACTATCTGTTGGTCCTGTAGCATTACTCTTTTTTCTCACGAATGATTAAATATATGTTGTAATGCATCTGCCACCTCTTCTCTAGATTCCTCTAAAATATGAGGATGCAATCCATCCGGATTAGGGGCTTTATCCGCTTTGAGTTTGTTTAATTTATTCAATATATCCTCTTTTTTTTAAATACACTTATCTCATCATTCAGTGTCATGTCTACCCGTTCTATCTGCCTGGTAAATACGGAAAGGAAGGAACTATTCAATATTTCTGCCGTCTGTCTATCATTACCTGTGTTATTATCCTCTCCACCCCTTAATGGTCCTATTCCCATCACAGCCTTCCTTTTTTTATTGACGTGCCTGTAAAATATTTTACTGTTTTGTTTTTTGTGCCTTAATAATTTAATTTCATAGTTCACTTTGTTGATTTCTCTCCTAATCTCTTACTAATCTCTCTGCTGTCTATGTACTTAATATATGCCTCTTTCCTAGCCCTCAATTGTTCCCTTTTGCCTTCATTCATTCATGGGGCTGAATATTCCCCCCATTGGGGGGGAAGTTGAATGGTGGGCGTGCACAGGTGCACTTCTGATCGGCACCCCCGATCGGAGGCACGACGCCATTTGACATGGGCGGGCCAATTAAGGCTCGCCCAGCATGACATCCACAGGGAAACGCTATGCACTCCCTGTGCGGGCAGCAGAGGGAAATCCCAAAATTGAGAGTGCGCTCTTTCGCGCATGCACACGAAAGAGTGCACTCATCTCCCTGAGGCTAAGTGCAGTCTCAGGGAGATTGACTGTAAATGTCAAAAAGATAAAAATAGAAAAGTAGAATTTACCTAACATGTCCCCTCATGTGACAATGTCACATGAGTTGGGACATGTCCATAATTTTCAAAAAAAACTTTATTAAAATTTTTTAAAAGCTACATGAAACCTCATCCTGCCCGTGGATAAGGTTTCATGTTTTTTCTAGTTCGCTCCGGGGCTCCTGGCCTGCCCACCAGCCTTAAGGTTGGACGGGCAGGTCCTTAAATTACATACTTGACTCTGTCAATGGCCTCAATTGGCCATTGACAGGTCGGCGGGCGCACAGCTGATTTCGCTGTGCCCCCAGCATCCTGAAAATTTAAATGGGGCGCAGTGACGTCAGGAGTGACGCCCTGCCCCCGCTCACCGATGCGTAAAATCCTGCCCATGGAGACCCACCAGTGTTTAGTTTATTCCTTGCTTTTAGTTGAATATATTTTCCTGCACTCTGTTGAAAAGTGTTTTAAGTCTTTTCCATTGTTGTTCTATTGTTCTTTGCCAATATTGTTGCCCATTTTATTTTTCCAAGTTCTTTTCTCAGCAGCTCAAAATCAGCTTTTCTGCAATCTACTAACTTGGTTTTCATCATGCTTATGTCATTCTGTCATTGTTTTAAAGCATATTATATTACGTTCACTATTACCTAGATGTTCCTCTACTTTTACATCTCTTTTCTGCACTGTTTTATTCCTCATAACTAGATTGAATAGCGAATCTTCCCTGTTGGGCTTTTTACAATTAGATTAGGAAAGAATCCTGTACGTATTGTAGGAACTCCATTCCCTTTGTTACGATCCTCATAGAGACCGATACCTTTTAAACAGAAATTTGAGCTTGACTGACTGAAAGATCACACAAGATTTCAAGTTTTAAGACTTTTACCGTAACTAAAAACAATATTGACTAAATGCTACTTTTGTAGGGAATTTTTACTTTAATCCACAGAAAAGACCCTCCCCCATTCACACATCCAAAAACCCCAGGTTACAGTTGTACTTTACACTGACTCGTAAGTAGATACTTATTTCTCCAGGAACCAATCCAAAGTGATCCTTTGCTCCCACAGGCTTTCTTCCTTTATTTTCCTTTCCCAGCTGGCTAACTCCTAATCCTAGAACTGACCTTCATGATGAGGGATGAATTGGAGATTCTTCCCTCTAGCCAAGCAAGGCAAATCTCCTAGTTTCCTTTAAACCCTCAAGTTCAGTCTCTTCAATCTGAGCATGAGCTTCCACCCGGATTTCAGGTGGCAGCCAACACGGCCAGCACGTTCTCTGCTTAAGGTGAACAAGCTGCTTCTATCTTACTGCTCTCTGTCTCTTTCTTTCTGCCTGATTCTTCCAGATTGACCTGTTTCTGTCAGATTTATAACCATTTATAAAGCCTGACATTCCTAACACCTCCCTGTGAGACTTAGGCCTGAATAATACGTGGTGAAAACAAGTCTGTACCGTGTCCAGGCCAATGTATTATTAGACACGATGATGTCAGGTCACATTCTTGACGTCATCATGCTGCACTGCAACAATACATTAGGTGGATGGTCCTAGAAATCGGGAGCCCGCCCACCTTATTCAAATTGATTTGAATTGGATTGTTAAGCTTATTAAAATTGCAATTGACTGGAATAATACATGCTGGGAGCAATAAAATGTTTAGAGAGTGAAGCACGCCAGGTGCGGATCTCGCTTTTTATACTGAATGATTGTAAGGGCAGGTTGAAAGTCATCAGCTGGGTCCTACATTTGACCTCAGCAGTTCAGGCTGCTGTGAGTGCTGCTATCATTTGTTATTGGAAGCAGTGTTTCAAGGGGACACTTTTGCTGTTTTAAGGCTTGAATGAGCCTGCAGAAAAGTGCAGTTAGTGCCACATTTGCATCTCAACCTGTTCGGTTGTAAAAACATGGGGATAGTGGTCTCTGTGGGAGACACATCTTCCAATGAGGAGAGGAAGAGATGGAGAGGGAAAGGGAGAAGGCCAGATGGTCAGAGCAGGATGCACAGGTGGTGCATGAGGGTGGCAGACCTGTGCCTGAGCAAGTAGCTGACGAAGGCATGATGCTGCAATCACGGAGATGTAGAGCGAGGATTTAGGTTGCCATTCAAGTATATAGACAGAGAATGAGTTACCTTCTAATGTCAGAGATAGTGCTAGAGGAGACTCAGGCTCTCCAGAGCCACAGTGACCTTTCTCTGTGAGATGCTGGCAGGGAACATGGCTTCCAACTGTGTGGGTGGTCACTCAATGTCAGTAGCCATCAAGGCTACTATTGCGCTGAATTTCTTTGCCACTGGATCCTTTCAGGCTGCCTGTGGAAACCTCAGTGACATTATGCAGCCTGCTGTTCACCACTGCATTAGGGTCTTTACCGATGCGATGTTCCGGAGGGCAGGTCAATACATTGCATTTTCCATTGCCAGCCACAGTCAACTTGAACAAGCCAGAGGCTTTGCAGCGATCACAGGTTTCCCCCAGGGTTCGTGGAGCAATAGACTGTAGTCATGTTCCCGTAAAAGGTTCCTGCAGGCCAGCCGTGTACATTTATTCACAGGAAGGGCTATCACTCTTTAAATGTCCAGTTGGTATGTGACCACAATCTAAGAATTACGCAGCCATGACTCCTACATTCTCCAGAACTCACCAGGTGCCAGATATGTTAAATGGACCTGATGCTCTGGATGGTTGGCTTCTGGGTGACAAGGGGTACCCTTTGAAGAGATGGCCCATGATGCTGCTGAGGGCCCTTAGGACAGATGTGGAGAGGAGCTATAACGACAGCCACAGCATGACCATGGCCATCGTCAAGCAGACAGTTGGACTGCTAAAGGTGAGGTCCCTGATCCCTGATGTCTGGATAAATCAGGAGGAGCACTGCAGTATGCACCATCCACATTTTCACTGATGGTCGTTGTGCTTTGTGTTCTGCATAACCTTGCATTTTAGAGAGGGGATGCCCTGGAGGAAGAGGAGGCGCAAGATAACGGGCATTTCTCTGCTCTTGAGGTTGAAGAGTAGGTGAGGGAACGTCCTGACAGAGAAGTGCAAGGGCCTGCAAGGGAGCACATGGATGGCCATGTCACACAGGTGGCCTTAATAAGGCAGAGGTTCCAGTAAGTCAGGCACTCTTGGCCTCTGAGATGCATGTGCTAACTGTGTCACAATGTCGTTCCATCTACACTGCGATCTTACTGAAAAAGTCCTGTCTGCACACTCACCATCTCGATACCTTAGGCATTGTTGCATCTTAACCAACGTTCACTACTGAAAATGCATAAATCTTTTCTCCAGACGTTTCATAAGTCAATTATAGATAAACTCAACCTCTGTACAAGGGATGATACTAGAAGGTTTATTAACAAATGGGCAATGGCCCATCTAATGAGAACATCTACAGAATGCATCCATGTGACATGGTTTGACTGTGGAGTTTGCTTAATTCTCTTCCATGTGCTGCAGTGTAGTGCTCTCCTTGCTGCTGCGCTGGAAAGAGGCCGCTGATCTGCTTGTCCCCTTACCATAGATGACTTTGGCGGGTGTCCTTTGTGCAGTTGAGGCCTTGAGGGCCCTGCCCCGTTAAAAGATTCCTACTGACTGGCAGGAGGACCTTCTGTCGCCACGACAATCAAGGTGGACTATGCCAATGGCGAAAGGGCGGAGGAGAGTCTGTCCCCATCAGAAATGCTATTTTTGTCTTGAGGATCGCTGCATCTTTTTTTACTGACATTATGTTATCTTGAATAAGTACATCTACGCCATCCCCCTCTTTTCTAAATATGTTATACACTGCAATTTTTAATTTCAAATCCTGATTTATCTGCAGCCATGTCTCAGTAATCCTTTCCAAGTCTGGCCCCTCCAGCTCTCATTTTATTATGGACGCTGTGTGGATGCTGTACAGACGTGTTCACTCATTTTTAATAGGAGTTCCTCTCACTTTATGTTTAACCATGTTTTTAGATCCTGTTTTGTAACTATTTATTCCCTTGCCATCAGTGTCCTCCCTTACTTTATTTTTTCCCATGTTCTCTTGCCCTGTTCTGTTTACATTTTAGGCTGCTTACATTTCTTGTATATCCCTGTTCCCCACCTCTTACTGGTTTACTAATCCTAGTAGTTTATGAAAAATGGATAGAGGGAGGTAAAGAAATTCAAACATTATTTTTGAAAATAATATAAAGTTGGTGTTTGCAGGAGATTACAATGAGCGTTAAATAGTAATTGTTGTTGAGTGAGATGTATTCTTACACTTTTACTAATTTCAGTTTTCAATTTCAATTCAAAGGTTTGTTTATTTAAGCATCAACTTCTGTCCTGACCAAGGCTGGAATTGAGACAAGCTTTACAATCAATCATTCCAAGCAAAATGCAAAAAGCAGTAGAAAGAACAGAGTAGAGTAATGTACCAATCATCAAATTAAGTTCTCAAGATTCAAAGTCATTAGAGTTTGTTCATTGTGTAGATGAGATATGGCACTGGGTTATTCTTTAATCTTGTTGCTTTACATCCTAATTCAGCTGGTACTCACTGTGGGATCTGTCTGTAGATTACAAATAATGAAGTTTGGAGATGGGCAGTGTTCTGACAAAAGAACGGCAGAGTTGATTGTGTTTGTTGTCGAGTATCTCCAGACCGCAGTTGTGTAAACCATCTGACTAACTATGGTAGTTAGGGCCGAGAATGACTTTGCAAGCTCTTTTCTGAACACTCTCAATGGCTTTGCGTTTGCTGCTTTGTGATTCCACTTGACCACCCAGGCGGCCTGTATTCCAATATAGGGCAAATATAAAAGTGGTTACAAGATCATTGCTTGAAAGGAAATGGTATTTCAGTTTACGAAGTATGTACACATGGCTGTTAGCTCGCTTAACAATAGAACTGATGTGCATATCACTTTTTGGATCTGCCTGTATAGATAGGCGCAACATATGCCTGTAAAAAAAAAAATACCTGATTCCGATTAATATCCCCTTTGTTTCCTGTCTAGGCAAGTGGTTGGCGTGTCAATCAATGGACAACCAAATTCTAATCTTTGGAGCTCAAAACCGATTCAGACTGAACAAGAAAAAAATCTTCAAGGGCCATATGGTGGCAGGTTATGCCTGTCAGGTAGATTTTTCACCTGATATGAGGTGAGTTTTTCAGTTGTAACTTCATAGTTAATTCATTTCTATTTCACTGTTGTACTTTAATATAATTTTTCATGCGATGGAAGACTCTCCGCTGGCCTGGATGAGTACAGCTTCAACAACCTTCAAGAAGCTCAACAGCATTCAGGCCAAAGCAGCCTGCTTGATCAACACCCAATCTGCCACCTTAAATGTTCCACTCCCTCCACCAACGTTGCACTGTGGCTGCAGCAATTCGTCAAGGCTTCTTCCATGGCTGAATCTGAATCTGCAACCTCTACCATTTATAAGGACAAGGGCAGCTGGCTCATGGGAGCACTACTGTCTCCAAATTCCCCTCCAAGACACATACCATCCTGACTTGGAAATATATCACTATTCCTTCTTCATTGTTGGATCAAAATCCTGGAATTTCCGACCTAACAGCTCTGTGCTTCAACGCACAAAATGCAGCAGTTCAAAAAGTCGGCTCAACACCACCTTCTTGATGGCAATTAAGGTTGAGCAATAAATGCTGGCCATGCCAGTATTGCCCATATCCCATCAATGAATTGTTTTTTTAACTTTGGCTGTTTGTGATGTTAAAGCTTGAACTAAGTTGACCTTTGGTAAAGGGTGAAACCACACTCTCTTTTTTACAGCCACTCACAATGATACGTTTCTGTTCCTTAGCCTGACTTATTAGCAGGCATACAAGGATTCAATTTTGCATTGAAAATGGTGTCATGTGAATAAAACCATAAGACATAGGAGCAGAAATTAGGCCATTCAGCCCATCGAGTCTGCTCCACCATTCAATCATGGCTGATAAGTTTCTCAACCCCATTCTCCCGCCTTCTCCCCGTAACCTTGATCCCCTTACCAATCAAGAATCTATCTATCTCGGTTTAAATACGCTCAATGACCTAGCCTCCACAGTCTTCTGTGGCAATGAATTCCATAGATTCACCACTATCTGGCTAAAGAAGTTTCTCCCCATCTCTGTTCTAAAAGGTCTTCCCTTTACTCTGAGGCTGTGCCCTCGGGTCCTAGTCTCTCCTACTAATGGAAACATCTTCCCCACGTCCACTTTATCCAGGCCTTTCAGTATTCTGTAAGTTTCAATCAGATCCCCCCTCATCCGTCTAAACTCCATCGAGTCCTCAAACATTCCTCATATGTTAAGCCTTTCATTCCTGGGATCGTTCTTGTGAACCTCCTCTGGACCCTCTCCAGGGCCAGAACATCCTTCCTGAGATACGGGGCCCAAATTTGCTCACAATTTTCTAAATGTAGTTTGACCAGAGCCTTATAAAGCCTCAGCAGCACATCCCTGCTTTTATATTCTAGTCCTCTCGAAATAAATGCCAACATTAGATTTGCCTTCCTAACTACCGACTCAACCTGCAAGTTAACCTTAAGAGAATTCTGGACTAGGACTCCCAAGTCCCTTTGCACTCCAGATTTCTGAATTCTCTCCCCATTTAGAAAATAATCTATGCCTCTATTCTTCCTACCAAAGTGCATGACCTCACACTTCCCCACGTTGTATTCCATCTGTCACTTCTTTGCCCATTCTCCTAACCTGTCCAAATGCTTCTGCAGCCTCCCCGCCTCCTCAATACTACCTGTCCCTCCACCTATCTTTGTATCATCTGCAAACATAGCCAGAATGCCCTTAGTTCCTTCATCTAGATCATTAATGTATAAAATGAAAAGTTGTGGTTCCAACACTGACCCCTGCGGAACTCCACTAGTCACCGGCTGCCATCCTAAGAAGGACTCCCTTATCCCCACTCTCTGCCTCCTGCCAGACAGTCAATCTTCTATCCATGCTAATACCTTGCCTCTAATACCATGGGATCTTATCTTACTGAGCAGCCTCCTGTGCAGCACCTTGTCAAAGGCCTTCTGACTCTCTTGAACTTTGGGGATGTTATTCGTGTCTTCCACTGTGAAGACTGACGCAAAGTACCTATTCAGTTCCTCCGCCATTTCTTTGTTCCCCACTACTACTTCTCCAGCGTCATTTTCCAGCGGCCCAATGTCCACTTTTGCCTCTCTCTTACCCTTTATATATCTAAAAAACTCTTGCAATCTTCTTTTATATTACTGGCTAGTTTACCCTCATATTTAATCTTCTCCCTCCTTATTTCTTTTTTAGTTGTCCTCTGTTGGTCTTTGTAGGCTTCCCAATCCCCTGGTTTCCCACTGCTCTTCACCGTATTGTATGCTTTCTCTTTAGCTTTTATGCTGTCCCTGACTTCCCTTGTCAGCCATGGTTGCCTCATCCTCCCTTTAGTATGCTTCTTCTTCCTAGGGTTGAATTTTTGCTGTGTCTCCCAAATTATTCCCAGAAACTCCTGCCATTGCTGTTCCACTGTCTTTCCTGCTAGGCTCATCTCCCAGTCAATTCTGGCCAGCTCCTCCCTCATGCCTCCGTAGTTGCCTTTATTCAACTGTAATACCATTACATCTGATTCCAGCTTTTTCCTCTCAAATTGCAGGGTAAATTCTATCATTTTATGGTCACTTCCTCCTATGGGTTCCTTCACCTTAAGCTCCCTTATCAAATCTGCCTCATTACATATCACTAAATCTAGAATTGCCTGTTCCCTAGTGGGCTCCACCACAAGCTGTTCCAAAAAGCCAGCTCATAGACATCCCACAAATTCCTTTTCTTGGGATCCGCTACCAACCTGATTTTCCCAGTCTACCTGCATATTGAGATCCCCCATGATCACTGTAACCTTGCCTTTCTTACATGCCTTTTCTATCTCCTGGTGTATCTTGTGCCCCACATCCTGACTAGTGTTCGGAGGCCTGTACATAACTCCCATTATGGTTTTTTTACCTTTGCGTTTCCTCAGCTCTCCCCAGATTCTACATCATCTGACCCTACATCATTTCTTGCTATCGATTTAATTTCATTTCTTACTAACAAAGCAACCCTTCCCCCTCTGCCAACCTGCCTATCTTTTCGATAGGATGTATATCCTTGGATATTTAGCTCCCAATCCTGATCCTTGCAGCCATGTCTCTGTGATGCCCACCACATCATACCTGCCAATTTCAATCTGCACCAGAAGCTCATTTACCTTATTTTGTATACTGTGTGCATTCAGATACAACACCTTTAGTCCTGTATTTCCAATCCCCTTTCTCATTGTCGTCCCTTTATCTGATGTGCTTGAAGTTAGATTCATAGCCCTTTCCAAACACTCTGTCCTATTTTGTGTTCTGGGGACTTTAATAGCCTCTCCTGGGCTCTCCTTTCTTTTCAGTTTTTTCATAATTTTCCATGAAGTTGAATCCACCACCCCCACACACACACACACACACACACACACACACACACACACACACACACACACACACAAACACTAACCTGCTGCTTCGTTTCCCATTAGTCATACTTCTTGGAGTTTTACCCCCCCCCCCCCCCCCCCCCCCCCACCCTCTCTAGTTTAAAGTCCTATTGACCACCCTATTTACCCTTTTCGCTAGAACATTGGTCCTAGATCGGTTCAGGTGGAGACCGTCCCAACGATACAGATCCCTCCTGTTCCAATACTGATGACAGTTATCGGAACATTCTGTTTAAAGCTATTGCAGTTTAGAACAAATGTGAAAATGAAACATAGTTAATGTTCAGCAATTGACTTCAGAAGGTGTTGACTAGGAGCATGTCATTTTGAAAATGCTCAACAATAGCGCATTGTTCTTGAGGTCCCTTGTGTCTTGCATCGCTAGGTATCTATTTCCACAGAGCTTCTTGTTTCACAGCTTCCTTAAAATCCATATTTAAATGATGAATTATACAGTTGCCTAAACTTAAATGCAGTATGTCCACGTGAATTCATTTTATAGAAAGAGCAAGAACTAAACCTTGGTCACTGGAAGAATTTGTACAAGTATTTATTTTAGTGTCTGTGCATTGTAATACATCTAGTAGCCTATTTTGAATCTATTTTGAAACAAGTTTTTCCATGCATTCTAAAATTCTTTTTGTACAAACAGTTATGTTGCCTCAGGGGATGCTGATGGAAAACTCAATATCTGGGACTGGAAGACGACCAAACTTTACAGTCGAATCAAAGCACATGATAAAGTCTGCATTAGTGCAATCTGGCATCCACATGAAACATCCAAAGTCATCACGTGTGGCTGGGACGGGCAGATCAAACTGTGGGACTGATGGGAGATCTTGGAATTTTTAGATTTACTTGGTATCAAGGCTCTTCAGAGAAATTGTGTTTGGGTTCCTTGAGAAGTGCTCTCTCACCAGCTACTTGTTGCCCTCCTTGCTGGCTGAAGATATGGGCTCAGGGAGAGTTGGCTGCATATTAACCTGAAAGGTTCAATACACAAGAGTATCCTTTGACACTTCCATAAATTTGAATAATCTTTTTGTTGTAAGTTATGTTTAAAAGAAAAGTTCCAGCAAAACAATCACAACCAAAAGAAATTTCCAGGTTAACAGTTTTTAACAGGTTCATTTCAGAATCTGTGAACAGATTTCAAATCCTTCAGTGCTGCTTGCAACTCCCAATCATATATTATCGTTTAGTTCTGAGGAAGCTGTAGCCACAAACTGAAAATGCAAGATAAAAGAGATTCTCAATGTATAACATCAGAAGTCCAAATATTGGTGATGAAAAGTCCCTCATCGCAAAGACTGTACAATTATACAATGCCCTTAGGCCAAAGCAGTTAAAAGAATTCTCAGAGGACTGCAGTATTTTCAAAGAACCTGCTGCCTTTGGAGTGTAGAACCATTGTTTGATGTAACTGCATCTAATGTATGACTTCAATGAGCAATGAGGTACCATTCTCTTGATAATTTTATGGTGTTTTCTTCTATAAAATCAATATATTTTTAATGAAAACTGGATAATGCCTGCATTCTCCATAATTCATTGCCTTTTAATGAAATATGAACATAAAACTTTGAAATGAATAATTCTGAGGATGCAATTCTGTTAGAAGACCATCAATTACAGCGAAAAACACTGATTCTACTGACCACCATAGTGTCTCATTGTCAAAAGTGACCATTCTTTAACTTTCTGTTGAAATAGTGAGCTACATATATCATTCAGAAATTAAATTATTGACCATTTCAAAACTACTATTGCTTGTATGGACCAGAAATGTTTGTATTAAAGGATTTTTTTTCTGCTTATCCCTATTGCTGAATTATTCAGGTCCTAGCCATAAACCTGTATATTCTGTTACATGAATCCTGCAAGAGGAATTTGACTTCCAATGAAGTGGTGACCCTTTATACAATGGAGACCATTTGTACAGAGAGCTCATTACATAACTTCACGAGTTTTAGTGAAATGTGAAAAACTTTTGTATAACCGAAACAAAGTTAAAATAAATTATTGGAAACCTGAAAAATAAATGGAAACCGCTGAAAATACTGAGCAAATCAAGCAGCATCTGTGGAGGAAGAATCTGAGTTAAATGCTTCAAGTCAATGACCTTTCACCACACCTGGAAAATGTTACATAACATTTTCCAGTTCTGAAGAAAGTCATTGACCTGAAACATTAATTGTTTCTCTTTCCGCAGGTGCTACCTGAGCTGCAGAGTATTTCCTCTTTATATTTCTGTAAAACTGAATGCTGGTTGAACCAGAGAGCAGAATTTCAAGTATCTTGATTTTTACAGAAAGTTGCAAGGTGAGTGTGGAATTGAAAATAAAAACAATCCTTGCTGCCATTTGCAGGTCTCCAACAGAAGTCTTTAAATTATTTTTGTGCTGCATGATTAATGAGTATTTTTTTACATCGGTGAACCGTGCAGACTTGACAGTAAGTTGAGTTCGAAGCTTTTTTTGAAATTACAGTGGCTTCTTTGGTGTACAGTGCATCCCTAATAAACATAATTTTCTATATTATTGTGTGTGTATATGTGTGTGAATGCATTTGTTTCAGAGGCATGTAGGTTTCCAGTGTCAGTTTAAAGCTGACAGTATGAAAGGCCAGGGTTCACAATAAAATGCCAGGCAGTCAATTTTGACAGGCATAAAGAAAGCATTTTATGGAGGGAAATTGCACTTGAACCTTTATCTGCTGAAAACAGCCATTTGACTTTTATAAATCTCAGTTGCAAAAGAGGTTATGATCTGGACAGTTATTAATCATTGTGCACTTTGAATGGTATATTGGAAGTTCAAATCTTTGTAATTTGATACAGATTTTAATATCCTGACAGGTCAGTCAGCATACAGGCTTCCATGATATCTTGTATGATCTCATCTGATGGACCGAATAAGTTCGCATTTGTGAAGGGTAATAGGCTTTCATTTGCAGAGGCCATAAATAAGACAAATGTGCTGGTATTGTGATGATTTGTCAAGTTGATCAATGTCAGAGCTGAGGCAGAGAATGCACAAAGACTGAGAAACCAAACCATTTCCTCTGGTTTGTGGGTAGAAGAAAGAAAAGAAAACCAATGTTGAAACAAATGCATTCAAAAGCACAAGGTTTTCCGTATAAATATTTACCCAGCACAAGTCTAAAGAAAGCAGCAGGGTCACTGGTATGTGCTTTTTTGGCAATTTCTCCTTTTGTCCCATCTAAAGTAAATGCTTTTTAAAAGGCTATATTTGGAGTGTTCACCAGTTCACTTAATGCTTTTTCTAAAAGTTATATTTTATAAAAATATATCAAAGTAATGCAATGATTGCTGATGATAGGGTGATCGTCTGGACTGTTACTACAGAGAAATGGTGAAATGATTATTAAAAGTCTAGTGTGTTTTATTTATAAAGTGCCATTACAACCAACCTAACATTTAGAAAGAAAGAAACTGACCTTATATAGCATCTTGCACACTCTGAGGACCTCATAGCAGTTCATAGCCAATGAATTAGTTTTGGAGTGCCAGTACTATTGTAAACAAATACAGCAGCCAGATTGTGCATGACAATGACAATACTCAATGAACAGTGAGTAATGATTGACCAGATAATCTCTTTTTGGTAATTGAAAGCCATGTATCAGCCAGTATTGGAGAACTGTCTGTTCTTTAAATGGTACCAAGGGCTCTTCCACACCTATCTGATCAAGCGGACTAGGCCTGCTTTGGCATCTCAACCAAATCATTGTACCTGCGCAGAAGCAGCACTCCCTCAGTACTGCAGCTTAGATTATGTTTTTACGGACAGGAGGGGGCTTTAATTTAAAGAGTGCTGATTTCTCCTCTCACCACCCATCCGTAAACAGAAAGGCGTTTCGATTTTGATTTCCCTCTTTATGGGCGGTAGTGTATTTCCCAACTCCTCAGTTTTGGTGTGATCCAATTTCTGTTAATAACCCCACAACAAACTCAATATAGGACAAACTTAAAGGGGTAGTTTATTTGTGCACACTCAAACACGAGAGGAGGGTTGCAACAGAGCCTCCTTTTCATTCATACAATAAATGAGGGGGATAGAAAAAGGATTTACAGGGCAGAGACCACAGAATAAAGAATTATTGTTTCACATGAGTCCAGAATCAAAGTCCAGTGGTGCATTCCTTCACAGAGGTCTGCAGGCTGTAGACTAATGCTGGATAATTCACTTTTCCAGTCGAGATGACTTCCACAATGGGATAGGCCCGTAGAGGTGAATTAGTCTAGTAGGCAATGGTATAGGAGTTCAGAGGTCCTAGTAGAAACAGTGTAGATGGGGGCCAGGCAGGCATTCACCTGGACCGAGCCCTTGTTCTGAGCTGCTGCTGCTAGCTAGATGGAAGATGGCAGACTGCTTTGCAGCTCCACAAGGCAATATTACAGGTTCCTCCATTTGGCGGGGTGGTGGGAGATAATGTCACATGACTCCTTCTCCACTATGGCTTTGACAAAGGATGTCTGGATTCTTGAGATTGTTAATGTTTCAACCGTTAAGAATTTGAAAGGAGGTCCTTTGTCTAGCAGACTATTAGCCTCCATTGGCCAGGCCTGGTTTAGGAAATATAGATGGCCTTTGTATAATTTCCTTTGAAATTGGTTTCTGCAGCTCCCACGGTCATTATCGTCTCTTCAGACGTAATGAGGTATCATCTTCTCTGATACTGCCAGAAAGTACCTTTTGTTTGGAAGCCATAGCCATTCGTGGCCTCAGGCATTTTAAAGCTTTTGTCCAGTTTTTGGAATTTTAGGAAGGAGCCATGATGATATATATATATATTTCATAAAAATATGATGTGAGCTATTAGCTCTGTCATAATGTGCTTAAGCTTATTGTGGAGAAGCTGGCCAGAAATAACAGCCAGAGCAGAATAAGGCCTGCAAAGCAAGTTTTAATTTTCTCTTAGTTTCCATTCCAGGGTCAGGAACCTGACTTTGGGACCAGTTCCAGGTCCCAACCCTGCACAGCTTGTTTCTGACACACCCACTTCAATTTTTAAAGGGTCAGTCAATTCCTGGCCAGGTCGTGGGCTCACCGTCCAATTAAGGATGCAGGCTTCCGAAGCTGGAGGGCCAATGAGAGGCCCTTCAACACTGATGCATCAGCAGCCGAACTGGGAGCTGCCAATTCGTGAAGAATCTCTGAAGTAGTCAAAGTTGTTTTTATATTTAAAATGGCCACAGCTACCTGGCCATGATCATGGAGGGGCAACCCCTCTACAGGCCGCAGCTGTAGCCCAGCAGCCATGAGTGGTGCGAATGGGGTGGGGAGATCCCGTGCAGGATTATTCACAACCCTCCCACCCCTCCACTCTACCTTTCCTATCATGAGGCCGCCTTGAAGGGCTATCCATGGTTTGGAAATCTCAGTTGGTATGGGAGTCCCCTTAATTGACTTCAAGTGGTGACTAACTGTTCCAGCCCCAAACTGATCTCTCTTAAAATGGCTCGGGGTTGGGATCATGATGGCAAACTGCCACAATGGCTGGTGTGCGAGATTGAGGAACCACCCCACAAATGAAAATCTTGACCCTAGTGCATCAGGAGGAGCTACCGCTGAACCCCACAAGGAAACCATGGACGTTTCTGCCATGAGCTTCCTTTTTACTACAACTTCTCCTAATCCCTGCCCAACTGACATTCTCCTGGAGGGACCATACCCCATGTAATTCTAAGGCAAAGATGTACATCACAAATGGTTCATGTCAACATGCAGATGATTCTTATAAGGAGGTACAAATCAACGGTCAGGCATTTCACCACAGGGCTAAATAAAAATGGGGAAGGGTTCATCTGGATAGTCTTGTGCATCTTCCAGTAGTCAAGCACGGCTCAGACAGCATCCTGGAGACAGCTTGCCCCAGTGCATTAGACGCAGGACTCTAAAGGCTTTGCCAGGCTCTCACCACACAAACCTCAACATCCAGAAATCCATTACCTTTAACCCGGTCTCATTCTGAGCATCACTCATATCTTAGTCTATTACAACCTTCTTTATAAAACCCCCCTTGGGGTGTTCCAGCCCCTCATCTCAGAGCACACCTCTGCATGTACACTCCTCCTTGTACAGATTGAACTTTCTGACAAAGTGCAGAATGCTCCTTTTTTTGTCACAGGAAGTCCAAATAGTAGTATCCTCATTTAACATGGTGTGTGTGAGGTAAGAAGTTGAACAGTTGGAAAAAAAATCAGTTGAAAGATAAAAATGTCCTACTTATGCCACCCCAACCCCAGCATTTGACATTGCACTGTCAATTCATAGAACTTGTTAAATAGAGCTTCACAAATACTGTGCTCAGCTTGAAATGACAAGTAGCTAAAGCAGCTCAAATTCTAATGGATGCTGATAACAGTAACGGAGCTGTCATTGTCCATATTCTTACAACCTGAATGAAGCTATTTTAGTTGCATACAGAAAGAAAGCTATAAAGCTTATACAACTTTGCTTTATCTAACTAGCCCTGCCTGTACTTTCACAAAAACCCCACTCCACTGGGACCAGAGTTCTGTGAACTTTTCCAGGAAGGTTTAAGCTGACAGCTGCCATGAGCCACTGAGCATTGAAGGTGTGAATTCCACCTGAAATAAGCAAGAGATTTGCATCAGCTGTTTATACAAGCCTGATTTGAATCTCCTGCTTTATGCCCCTGAGCAAAATTCCTTTGCCTGACAATTGAGTTTTTATTCCAAAAATCCCATTGGAGTCCTCAGTTCCCTGCAGTTTATATCTCTCCAGTTGCTATGGTGCTGCTTCAAATTTATGACTTGATTCAATTTAACTCCAGGTGGAAAAAGATCTGATTGGACGGGACATTCAGAACAATGATAGGATACATGCAAAAATGATACCTGCACCCAAAACTGGGTTCGTTTCAACAAGTGTTTTCTCCCCCTAAGCTTCTACCCAAGCAATCATACTGCCAAATGCAAAAAACTGGCACGAACCAGTGCAATCAGTTACCCTTTTAGAACATGATTCTTGCTTTAAGAAAATATTCCTTGATATAGTTAAGAGTGGTAACTTTGAAGGAGTTTGACTAATAGAACTGAAAACAGATTTATTTGAATCAGTGTCTGGTCCACCAACTGAATAACCTGATTTTAAATAACTGCAAATTACTTGACTAGCAAATGGTTCTGTATAGTTTTTTATGTTGGATTACAATAGTTTATAAATTTTAAAAGCATACATTCAAAAGTTTTTACAATATATCTACTAGTGTCCCTGCACCCAAAAGAAGCAGCTTAATAGAACCAGAGGCAACAAGAGAGAATATGAGTATTTAGGATCTGGAGAAGGCAAATTCAATTGTGGCTTTTGAAAGGAAATTTGATAATTATCCGAAGAAAGAGGATTTGCAGGGCTATGGGGAAAAGGCAGAGGAATGGAATTAGTCGAGTTGCTCTTACAGACAGCTGGTATGGACATGATGGGTCAAATGGCCTCCATCTGTGTTATAACCATTCCATAATTTTTAAGCATCCTCAGTGGTCTGCAAATGAGCTTAATTAACAAACTCCTGAAGGTGACTAATTCAATGGGTGGGGGAGGTGGCATGGCTGGTTTTGTGGATGGGGCTGGCTTCCAGTACAATATTCTTTCAACCAGCGCAAAAGGTTACAGAAACTGAACATAACCTGCACTTAAAATGCTCTGATCTTTTGTGTAGGTTACAACAATTTAGGGTGAAATGCGCCAAGAAAAAACAGTATATCCAAGTGGAGAATCCAGGCCCTTTTCCCCATGAGGTCTGTTTGGATTTCATTAGCTTCAGAATGACCTAGTAAGATTGAGTCAGCAGGTTGTAATAATGTAGTTTTTTGTTCCAAGGCCAACCTTCCAAAGCAAAGGACTTTACCTAGATTTTCAGGTGAAGAACTCACTGAATAAGAAAGCAAAATGTTCTGCAACAACAGCAATATACATAGGGACTCATTAGGTACAGCAAGATCTCAGCATTTGATGGGATTGTAGAAAACAAGAGGACACAGCAGAAGCAGGGGTGGTGGGTGGAGTGCAAGGAAGCAGAGTGAAGAAAGGGCTTAAGTCGGTTTTTGAAAACAAGGTGATAAGGCTAAAGGGAAGACTTCTGGAGGTAGGCAACAGGGTGACAGCTCACCCTCTCCACCGCCCCAAACCCGTGATCTCTACCACCAAGAAAGACAAGGACAGCAGCTGTATGGAAACACCACATCCAAATTCCCCTCAAAGTTACACACCATCCTGACTTCGAAATAAATCCAGGTTTGTCATTATCACCAGATCAAAATCCTGGAACTCCATCCCTAGGAGCACCGTGTGAGTAACTTCACCACCAAGACTGCAGCGGTTCAAGAAGGAGGCTCACCACCACTTTTTCAAGGACAACTAGGGATGGGTAATAAATACTAGGCTTGCCAGCCCAAATCCTGTGAATGAATAATTATTTTTAAAAATTCTGAAAGTAAAGAAACATGTTAAATTCATAAACAAAACATTTTTAAGTCCTCATTTTTTCTCCTCACCATGAAAACATCTACATAGAGTGATACAGCACAGAAGGAGGCCATTTGGCTGATCTTACTTGTGTTGGGTCTTTGATGGAGCGATCTAATTAATCCCACTCTACTGCTTTTTCCCCATAGTCCTTCAATTATTTTTTTCTTTCAACTTTATTCAGTATTCTTTTGAATGTTACCATTGAATCTGCTTCCACCAACTTTTCAGCAATCCCTTTTCAGATCACCACAATTCACTGTGAAAAAAATGCTTGCTCCTGTCATTTTTTCTTTCTTTTGCCAATCGTATGTCTGTGTTCGATAGTCACCCTCCTGCCATTGGAAATAGTTTCTCCTTCATCTAAACCATTCATGATTTTGAACATCTCTATCAAATCTCCTCAAGCTTCTTTGTGTTAAGGAAAACAACACCAGCTTCTTCAGTCCCTCCATATAACTCAGCTCTCTCATTCCCAGTACCATTCTGGTGAATCTCTGCTACATCACATTTCTAAGACCTTGAAGTCCTTTCTAAAATGTGGTGCCCTGAATTGAACATGTCTGCCCATTTTACCAGTCTTTCTGCAACCTCCTGAAGTCCATTACTGGATTCAGATTGTTTACTGGATTTCTGAGTTTCATGTCATCTGCAAATTTTAAAATTTTGCTCTGTATACCCAAGTTCAGGTCATTAATATATATCAAAAAGAGCAATGATCCAAATACCATGCCAAGGAGAACACTACTGTATATATCCCTACAGTCTGAAAAACAACCATTCACCACTGCTCTGTTTTCTGTCTCTTAGCCCTTGAATTCATCTTGCCACAGCCCCTTTAATCTCATGGGTTTAACTTCTGTTAAAAAGTCTATTCTGTGGTACTTTGTGAAATAATTTAATCAAATATGATTTGCCTTTAACAAATCCATGCTGACTTTCATCCTTAAGCCCATACTTTTCCAATAATTTTATCCCAGTTTATTGAATCTACTGATGTTAGGCAGACTGGCATGCTGTGTTTATCTCTGTGCACTTTTTAAACAAGGGTGTCACATTGAAATCCTCCAGTCTTCTGGCATCACTCCCACATCCAAGGAAGATTAAAAAAAGGTGACAAGAACGTTCATAATTTCCACCCCTAATTTCCTCAATAATATACGATAGATCCCATCTGGATCAGTTGGCTTTTCTACCTGAAGAATGGACGACACTTTTGTACCTCTCTCTTTGTCTTTTTTCAAAATCAGATCCAATATCACTACTGACTCCTCCTTTCCTGCTACTTTGGTAGCATCCTCTTCTCTAAAGAAGACAGATGTATAGTACTCACTCAGCCATGCCCCCTTCCTCCACAAAAAGTTTTTCTGGGGTAAAAACAGAAAATGCTGGAAAAACTCAGCGGATCTGGCAGTATCTGTGGAGCGAGAAACAGAGTTAACGTTTCAAGTCTGTATGACTTCTTCAGAGCTAAAGAGAAGTAGAAATGTGATAGATATTATACTGTTTAAGAGCGGGTGAAGCAAAATAGAAGGTGAGGGATAGGTGGGAGCGATGGAGAGATTGACAAAGATGCCATGGACACAAGACAAAGGGAGTGTTAATGGTAGTGTAAGGAAAGTGCTGTTAGTGGTATAAAGGTAAGATAGCAGAATGTTAATAGCCAAACAAGGATCAGCTCTGTGAAAGCACAGCTTAGAAACAAGTAACAGATGGCCCTGTCGGTGGTTGGGTAGGGGGCGTGTGGGGAAAAAGGATTTAAAAATTTTTTTAAATTGCATTAAAAAGGGGGTATAGATGGAGGAGGGAATTCATGGTCTGAAGTGGTTGAACTCAATGGCCAGAACTTAGGCCCCGTGGTGGGTGCACGCCCAACCCGACATAACGTCAGGTGTGCGTCCCGACGTCACATGGCACTCGCGCGATATTTTGCTCGGCGGGCCTGTACTAAAGTTGGAAGATCACCCGCCAACAATTAAGCAGGCAATTCAGCTCATTAACGGCCCAATTGTAAACAATTTTTCATGGCCCATCCTTTGTGATCTGAAGGTTAAAGTCAAAATGGCAAAGGGCAAGCAGGCAGGGGCTGGCAAGAAAGGTGCCAAGAAAATCATTAAGAAGGCCCCACCGTAGAGCAGCCAGAAGAGGAAGAAAGCCAGGAAGGAGAGTTACTCCATTTACATCTACAAAGTGATGAAGCAGATTCACCCCCGACACCGGCAACTCTTCCAAGACCATGAGAATCATGAACTTGTTTGTCAATGACACTTTCGAGCGCATTGCGGGCGAGGCTTCCCGCCTGGCCCATTCCAACAAGCGCAGCACCATCAGCTCCCGGGAGATCCAGAACGCCATGCGCCTGCTACTGCCCGGGGAATTGGCCAAGCACGCCGTGTCGGATGGCATGAAGGCGGTGACCAAGCGCACCAGCTCCAAGTAAAACTCGACAAATCTAGAGAAAAAAAAATAACCATACGGTTGGCGGACAGGCCAATCGACCAGGTGGGCTTTACATTTTCGATGAAACCTCATCCAAGGGCGGGACAAAATCTGAGCTAGGATTTAAAATAAAAAGAAATATTTGGGGACTTTTTTTAAATGAGATATCCCTTCTGGTGCTTGATTGTGCTGCATGGACAGTTTTTGAAACATTTTTGTGCTTTCTTTTATTATTTGGAGGTCTGCAGCTCCCTGAGGTACCTGTCTGCCTTCAGGGAGCTCAGGGGAAGCGCCCACCAGCACCTGCGGAGACACCGGTGCCCACCCTCTTCCTACCCCCACCGGCAGTGCTGATCCTTTCTCAGGGCACGTTTCACGCTGGCTGGCCATTAATTGGCCAGCCAGCGTGAAATTGCGGGTGGTGGCCAATCGCTGTTGGAGATGCCTGATGACTGCAAATTTCAGGCCAATGTTAAGTCCAGAAGGCGGTAAAGTACCCGATCAGAAAATGAGGTGCTATTCCTCCCGTTTGTGTCAAGCTTCACTGCAACATTGCAGGAGGCCAAGGACGGACATGTGGGCATGAGAGCAGGATGGAGTGTTGAAATGGCAAGGGACAGGAAGGTCTGAGTCATGCTTGCAGACTGAGCAAAGGTGTTCCGCAAAGCGGTCACCCAGTCTGCGTTTAGTCTAGACTAAGTTTAGTCTCCCCAATGCAGCACTTCAAGCTGTACCTCCTTCAATTTTGTCCGGCCCATGTCCCGCGCATCCGCCCTCACGCCTTCTCCTCCCTCCCAGAAACATGATAGGGTCCCCCTTGTCCTCACTTATCACCCCACCAGCCTCCGCATTCAAAGGATCATCCTCCGCCATTTCCGCCAACTCCAGCATGATGCCACCACCAAACACATCTTCCCTTCACCCCCCCTATCAGCATTCCATAGGGATCGCTCCCTCCGGGACACCCTGGTCCACTCCTCCATCACCCCCTACTCCTCAACCCCCTCCTATGGCACCACCCCATGCCCACGCAAAAGATGCAATACCTGCCCCTTCACTTCCTCTCTCCTCACCGTCCAAGGACCCAAACACTCCTTTCAAGTGAAACAGCATTTCACTTGCATTTCCCCCAACTTAGTCTACTGCATTCGTTGCTCCCAATGTGGTCTCCTCTACATTGGAGAGACCAAACGTAAACTGGGCGACCGCTTTGCAGAACACCTGCGGTCTGTCTGCAAGAATGACCCAAACCTCCCTGTTGCTTGCCATTTTAACACTCCACCCTGCTCTCTTGCCCACATGTCTGGCCTTGGCTTGCTGCATTGTTCCAGTGAAGCCCAACGCAAACTGGAGGAACAACACCTCATCTTCCGACTAGGCACTTTACAGCCTTCTGGACTGAATATTGAATTCAACAACTTTAGGTCGTGAGCTCCCTCCCCCATCCCCAACCCTTTCTGTTTCCCCCTTCCTTTTTTTCCAATAAATTATAAAGATTTTCCTTTTCCCACCCATTTCCATTATTTTTAAATATCTTAAAATCTTTTATGCTCTCCCCACCCCCACTAGAGCTATACCTTGAGTGCCCTACCATCCATTCTTAATTAGCACATTCGTTTAGATAATATCACCAACTTTAACACCTATGTGTTCTTTTTTATCACCAACTTTAACTTTAACACCTATGTGTTCTTTTGTACCATTGTGGTTGACATCTTTTGATGATCTGCTTCTATCACTGCTTGTTTGTCCCTACAACCACACCCCCCCCCCACCTCTCTCTCTCTCTCTCTCTCTCCGCCCCCCACACACACACCTTAAACCAGCTTATATTTCAACTCTTTCTTGGACTCGAACTCAAGTTCTGTCGAAGGGTCATGAGGACTCGAAACGTCAACTCTTTTCTTCTCCGCCGATGCTGCCAGACCTGCTGAGTTTTTCCAGGTAATTCTGTTTTTGTTTTTGTTTTGGATTTCCAGCATCCGCAGTTTTTTTGTTTTTATCCTTCAATTTGGTCTACTGTATTCTTGCTCTCAATGCAGTCTCCGCTACAGTGGGGAGACTAAACACAGACTGGGTGACTGCTTTGCGGAACACCTTTGCTCAGTCCGCGAGCATGATCCAGACCTTCCTGTTGCAATTTCAACACATCCAACGCAAAGTGGAGGAACAGCGCCTCATCTTCCAATTAGACACTTTACAGCCTTCTGGACTTAATATTGAGTTCAACACCTGAGATCATGAATCCTCTCCTCCAATGTTACCACTTTTTTAATCCTTTTTTTTATTATTCATTTTTAATTTTTTTCAATTTCTCCCCCCCCCCCCCCAACTGGGTCATCGGTCACTTGTTTCTATGTTGTGCTGTCAAAAGCGCTGATCTTTGTTCTGCTATCTTATCTTTATGCCACTATTAGCATTTTCTTTAGTCTTTAACACCAGCATTAACATTCCCTTCATCTTGTGTCCATGACAATTCCTGACAATCCCTCTTGTGCTCCCACCTATCCCTGACCTTCTATTTTACTCCACCTGTTCCATGCTGCCCCCCCTCTAACAGTATAATATACATCACGTTTCTACTCTTTAGCTCTGAAGAAGTGACACAGACTCGAAACGTTAACTCTGTTTCTCTCTCCACAGATGCTGCCAGATCCGCTGAGTTTTTCTAGCATTTTCTGTTTTTATTTCAGGGTTCCAGCACCTGCAGTATTTTGCTTTTATCCAGGTCTTTTTGGGGTTCCTAATTGGCCCAACCTTCCTTTGACAATTCTTTTATTATTTTATGTTAACCCACTAATCTGTTCTTATGCAATCTCTTTGCCCTCTTATTCTTGTTTTAAATCTTCTCTGTATTTATATATTCAGCTTGGTGTATTATGAATCTTACATTTGCTATAGGTCTATTTTTTTTTCTCTCATTTTAATCTCTATTTCGTCATCCAGGGAGCTTGAGCTTTGGATGTCCCTCCTTTCCTATTCGTGGGAATGTGCCTGCTGTGTACCCAAACATGGAATCAGCAATCTTCCTACAGTAAGCAAAAAGACTGCTTGGTTTAGTGGCTAAACTCTGGTCTTTGAACATAATGATAGGGGTTCAAGCCCTAAATACCCGCCTTCCCAGGACTTGAGCATATAAGCTGGTGTAGTACTGATGGAGCTGTTCACTGTCAGAGGTAGCAGCATTTGGTTGAAACATTATGCTGAATCCGTCTATAGTTTCAGGTGGTAAAGATGCTATCGTAACGTTTAAAGGGGAGAGGGTTCTCTTGATGTCCTGGCTAACATTCAGTCACCCATAAGACATAGTAAACTGAACCACAGATGTTTGAAGCACAAAAGTAGAACATTCAGCCCATTATGTTTCCTAGCTCTTTGCCAGAGGAATCCAAAATCAATTGTGCAGTCCATGCATTCTCCTATAGCCCTGTATCTTCTGTTTCAAATATTTATCCACTTTTTCCTTAAAGATACTGTGATACCATGAAACTTTCAATCCAGATTGACCATGGTCTTATTGAATGACAGAGCAGGCTTGCAGAGCCAAATGGCTACTCCTGCTCCTATTTCTCATGCCTTAAGATCATATATTCAATTGCTCCCTGTACAAAGCACTCCATTCACTAACAATCACTGTATAAAAATATTTATCCCAATCTCTCTCACTATCAACACCAATTTTAAACCGATGACACCCCCATCACTGATTCTGTGACCACAGGAAGCAGTTTTCTTTCCTTATTCACCCTAAGAAAATGCTTTGTTATTTAAAAAAAAACTTTCAGTAAGGTTAAGCAGTCATTCACCTATATGTTGAATACAATATTGGTCCTGTTGCCTCTGTAATAGTGAATGTAATACAGATTAATTCATTGTATGTTAATTGTTTCTAAGAGATGTAATAGGGTATAAATGTGAATTATTTCCATTGGAGGAAGCGCCACCAGCTCTTCAGCCCACTCCCATAGAAGCACAAAGCTGATTTCAACCTCCACAGAGTTTATTTTAAATTGAACATTTTGTTTTATGAGAGCCAAAGAAAATGAAAGTTCTTTATTTTCCTGAACGTTTCTATTTCCTTCTGTAACATGTATGTCATTTTGTCACCAATGTTAACAACTGTCCACCCTGAGAATTGGCTCTCCCATAAACACATTCCACATCGCATCATTACCACCTTTGACCCTTAATGTGTGTAACAGCTAAGCTTGTCCATATTATACATTCATCATGACTAGTGAATAGGTCTCTGTTTCAGTATCATTCATATCAGATACTGGCCCTCTTCACTTTACAGTTTGAAGAAAGCCATAGCATCGAGCTAATTAAGTAGCCTTGGTCACAACTTTAACTGTTCTTCCATAAGTGACTCAAGGTTTTGTTTTTTTTAATTTTCCTGAAGCAGGTTCACATTGGGGGAGATGGTGACGTAGTGGTAATGTGTCTGGACTAGTAATCCAAAGGCCCAGGCTAATTGTTTGGGGAGGTGGATTCAGATCTGCCACGGCAGCTGGTGGAATTTAAATTCAGTTAATAAAGCTGGAATGTAAAGCTAGTTTCAGTAATGGTGACCATGACAACTATCATCAATTGTCATAAAAACCCATTCACTAATGCCCCTTGAATGAAGGAAATCTGCCATCTTTACCCGGTCTGGCCTACATGTGACTCCACACACACACCAATGTGGTTGACCAGCTGCCCTCTGAAATGGGCTAGCAAGCCACTCAGTTCAAGGGCAATTAGGGATGGGCAACAAATGCTGGCCTTGCAAGTGACACCCACATCCCATGAAAGAATTAAAAAAGACACTGCTGATCTCTGATAGCTTTCTCTGAAGCAAGAATGGATGCCTCATTGGTGGCCCAATTTGAGCACTTAGAAAGTCAAAACAGTAGTAAAATTCCGCCCTTAAAATGCATAGAGCTGTGTAGTTTGTTACCATTGTGTTCTGTATCTCCTGATTCACTATCTCCACTGGGTATTGATCCAGCTCAGAATGTAGCTGCTGCTAGCATTGAAAGCTTGCTTTCGCAGGAAGATTTGTGGTTTATTTATGTTCTTGTAACTGCGGAAAAGCTTAAAGCTCCTCAGTTCTAGCTCCTTCAGAAGGCTGTACCAATACCGAACAACATCACTGTCGTTTCCACTGACCTCGAATCCAGGCCAGTGTAAATGTATTGCAAAAATCAATTGTCCAATTTCTTCAATGACATTTTCTAGAATTAAGTTTTCCAGGATCTTCCACTCTGCACTCTCCAAGTCTGCCTTGAGAACATCAATCTAGGAAGAGAAAACAGATTTGATGGGACATGCATTCGGAAATCACTGATACACAAACAGATTGAACGGCAATATATCGAACTAATCAGTGTCACGACTGCTAAATGACCCCATGCCAGAAACCTGTGCACAACATCTAGGTTGGTACTGCAATGCAGTACTGAGTGAATGCTGCACTGTCAGAGGTGCTGTTTTTCAGATGAGACGTTACACCAAGGCCAGATCTTCCCTCTCATGTAAAAGATCCCATGGCCATATTGAAGAAGAGCAACGGGGTTCTCCCTAATACATCAGTCAATAATTATCTCTCAACCAACATTATATGACCATTCTCACATTGCTGTTTGTGAAACCTTTCTGTGTGCAAATTGATTTTTACAACAACAGTTTTATGGTCATCATTAGACTTTTAATTCCAGATTTTTTTTAATTGAATTGAAATTCCACCACTGCCATGGCAGGATTTGAAACTCAGTCTCCAGAGCATTATGTTAGGTCTCTGGGTACTAATCCAGCGACAATACCACTATGGCATCGCCTCCCCACCATTGACTATTTAATTTTACTTTTTTATTTGAAGTATCATTTGCCTGTTAATTCATGTTTAATTTATGTTGTTTTTGATTCATTTAAAGAAAAAGTTATAAAAAATGAAATCTTGATTATTTCTTTATTTGGGGGTCATTCAGTAAATTTGGTTATTTTTGTTTACAGTTTCCCCTTGGGACTCGTAACAAAATACATTGCTTATTGTAGGGCTGAGCCACACAGACCAGAAAAGACTAGACTCAGCCTCCAGTGTGTTTAGTATTAGCCAGAGTAGTAGATGGGGTGTTACGAGTGGCCTTAGTGCAGCTCAGCAAGGTAATGTCAAATTAATCTCCTGGTTTTTGTCCATCCATCCCATGCTGGAAACTGTGTGGACATCTGATGAGGGTTGGAAAATGGATATTGGGGTGAGGGTTGCTAGCTCTGTGGAACCATGAGGGGATATCTTATGAGAGAAAAGAAAAAGGGGGTTTAAAAAATATTAAGAGTATTATTCTTCAACACACAGAAGAGAATTTGTTGCTTTAATGGGCACTTTAGTGTAATAATAAGTACTAAGCCTAGACAAAATAATTTTTTAAAGTTCACATTTATTTTTTTTTTATGTCTGTGTCTGCTAGTGACAGATATCAATGGTGGTAAATAGAATGCTTCTCTATATTTGGTACTCCATGCCATCTCCTTCTGTTTTGTCCCAGCAGTTGGCTTTCCCCCAGTTAGCAGCATCTCCCACACCAGTGTATTTCCATTCTCTGTACCAGTCGACCTTTTGGTCTCTCTGATTAACGGTATAAATTCAGCAATAATGTGCACCAAATTCTGGGTAGCTTTGTGCTGGTTTGAATCTTCTCAACTCATTCCACATAGAGCCGTTGCGACAGAGGGTGCTGAGCAGAGGATTTCCATCATGTCATCTGAACTGGATTTAAATCCAGGTCCCAGGCATGGAACAGCAGTGTTGTAACACACCATGACCCAGTAATCCAGTAATTTCTTCTTAATTTATTTGTATTCTTTAGAAAAGCGTATCATTTAGAGGGCTTCCCCACATGCAGCCTCGCATCCAGACATTGCAGCCCTGTTGATTATGATGGCTCAGGGAAATTTTCCTGATGCTCCTTGAATATTTGTGACAATGGTTTCAGCTTGTTTACCAACCTAATTCTGGCTGACTAATTTTTGTTTTGCTTTTGCTAAAACGTGACAGAAAGTAGTAGGTTCACAGAGATTAAACTAGGGATCATGTAAAACCTATGACAAATTTCCCCCCTCTTTTCCACTGCCCCACCACCCCAACTTTTTGTTTGAGCACATTAGTTTCTCTTTTTTACCTCTATTCTGCCTTGGCCTCCTAGGTCATTCATGTCTTACATACAGCCTGATGACCCACTTCCAGGCGACTGTCGATGCCAATTTGAGTTAACGTCCGAGGTGTGCTGCAGCAGGACACTATCCAATTTTCCCTGCCTATGTCTGCAGCAGGGACAGTGGAGCCACGGGATTCTGTCCGCAGCAGCTCAGCTAGGCCCAGGCAGCTAGACGAAGAGGCTAAACCTGCATTGTCACTGAAACAAAATTGGGTTCCAGGCCACCAGCCATGCATGAAAACTAGTCTACTCTAAATGTTGCCGTGAGCCGAGAACAAGGAATTTTCTATAAATAAAGAGCTTCCGTTATCAGAAGTCCCCATGCCACCCTCTTCCTTCACACGCTCTGGAAACCTTGCAGGGTGAGAAAGCAGATCAAAACTGGAAGACCGCAATAGTGGCCCACCCAAAATCTAGCAAGGACAATGATCGCAGTGGTGAGAGAGGACCACTAGATAGGCTAATCCAAACCCACTAACTGAACTCTTAGAACCAAGATCAAACCAGTTGCTTCAGTCCTTAAAGTCCAAAATCAAAGGGAGCAAATGCATCAAATATTCTCCTCACAACCACCAAATCAGTATATAGGAACATGTGGAGATGAGTGGGCCATTCAGTAGCTCAAGCCAGTTCTACCATTTAATTAAATCATGTCTGACCTGTACATTAACCTATCTTTACCCATAAACCTCAATATTTTTACCTTACCAAAATCTATCAATTTTGAAAATTTCACTTGACCCAGCATCCACAACCTTTTGGGAGAGAGAATTCCAGATTTCCACTGTCTTTTGTGTGAAAAAGTTCTTTCTGATTTCACTTCTGAACGGCCTAGTTTTAATTTGAAGATTGTCACTTACTTCTGGATTCTCCTACCAGAGAAAGTAGTTTCTCTTTATCTACCTGAGAAAATCCTTTTATCATTTACACAATTAGATCACCCCTCAACCTTCTAAACTCAAGAGAATAGAAGCCAAGCCAAGCTCAAGGTAAAAGAAGGTTAAAATAGCAGTGCCATCTCATGTAGTATGGTTTAAAATAACAATAGTTGCTGAAGCCAGCAAGTCAATTTGAAAGAGAGTTTACTATGAAAGAAAGACTTGTTCCTTTTATTCAAATACGTACACACATTCTATTACTTTGTGGCATTTGTATAGATAAGTCATTGGCAGTAACTGCCTCAGGGGTACCAATCTCTACCACTGAACACATTTGAATGTAATACAATGATGTGCAAATGAAATTTGAGGTCCATTCCCAAAGAAAAAAACTGTTTATGCTTCTTCCCATGTGCAATCCAAAGATATGTCTGGAAAAGCCCTAAATGCATTAAGACTGAACTTCATGAGCTGATTTGGGACTAGCTGTTCTACTCAATAACACATGGCTCTCAATCATCACCAAAGCAAAAGCTTGTACAACACTCCAGGCAGAGCCGACTGACGTGAAACCTCTAAATTAACAAGAGCTGCAAGTTTGAATAAGCGTACCTATTAAAAAGGGTTATGAGTTGCAAATGTTATTGAACCATCTTCAGTGGAATTATCATTCCCCCTTGAATTCATGTAAGATTTTAGATCCAATTTTAAAATGGACTGAGGGAAAACGCACATTCAATTAAGGTAGTCCTGCTAGTCTCCATCCTCCCTGAGGGTTGGTTACAGTAACAAACAATGATAAGTCCATTGCATCTGCACAGTGTGTTGTCATGGAAACAGGAACATTTGCATTTCCCATAACAACCGAGTAAGCACAAACGATGAGCTCAGCCAAGCTCCAACAATGAAATTGGTCTTAACCCGAAAGAAAATCATAAGCAATGTCATTTTGTTTTAACTGTCAGTTAAACTTTTTTTCATTCATTCATGGGATGTGAGTATCACTGGCAAGGCTGACATTTATTGCCCATTCCTAATTACCCTTGAGAAGGTCGTGATTCTTGAACCGCTGCAGTCCATGTGGTGTAGGTACGCCCACATTAGGCAGGAAACCCCAGGGTTTTGACCCAGTGACAGTGAAGGAAAGACAATATATTCCCAAGTCAGGATGGTGTGGGCTGGGTGGGGAACTTGCAGGTGGTGGTGTTCCCATGAGTCTGCTGCTGTTATCCTTCTTGTTTGGTAGAGGTCGTGGTTTTGGAAGGTGATGTCGAAGGAGGCTTGATGAGTTGCTGCAGTGCATCTTGTAGATGGTACACACTGCTGCCACTGTGTAATGGTGGTGGAGGGAGTGAATGTTGAAGGTGGTGCCAAACAAGCTGGCTGCTTTGTCCTGGATGGTGTCGAGCTTCTTGAGAGGTGTTGGAGCTGCACTCATTCAGGTAAGTGGAGAATATTCCATCACAGTCCTGACTGGTGTCTTGTAATGGTGGACAGGCCTTGGGGAGACAAGAGGTGCATTACTCACCACAGCATTCTCAGCCTCTTGTAGCCATAGTATTTATATCCAGTTAAATTTCTTGTCAAGGGTAAGCCCCAGGATGTTGATAGTGTGGGATTCAGCGATGGTAATGCTGTTGAATATCGGGGGGAAATAGATTAGATTCTCTCTTGTTGGAGATGGTCATTGCCTGGCACTTGAGAGGCACAAATGAATATTTGTCACACCAACCCAAGCCTGAATGTTGCCCAGGTCTTGCAGGTACAGGTTGCTTCAGTATCTGAGGAGCCACAAATGGTGCTGAACATGATGTAATCATCAGCGAACATCCCCACTTCAGACCTTGTGATGGAAGGAAGGTCATTGATGAAGCAGCTGAAGATGGTTGGGCCTAGGAGATTACCCTGAGGAAATCCTGTAGTGATGTCCTTGGGCTGAGTTGATTGACCTCCGACAACCACAACCATACTAGGTATGACTCCAAGCAGTGGAACATATTCCTCTCTGATTCCCATTGATTTCAATTTTGTTCAGGCTCCTTGATGCCACACTCAGTGGTACACTTACCTCCAAAGGTTATGGATTCAAATCCACTCTGGGACCTGGGCATATAATCCAGGCTGATACTTCAGTGCTATACTGATCAGGTGCTACTCTGCCTGAGTTGTCATCCTTTGGATCCTGTTTTAAACCAAGGTCTTGTTCAGGCAGATGTTAAAGATCCCACACCATGGCGAAACGATAGACTTGCTACTTTTACTAGCTGTAATAATTGCTGTATTTCAAATCTAATTCATTGTAAAGCATGGGGTGTTTCAAAGCGACATAATAAAATTGGTGATCTTGGACGTGATTTATTAACACCAACCAGAAATGTATATTCAGTGTTAAAATGTGTTTTGAATGTTTTGATACTTCAGGTTCCATAAAAAAAATCTGCAGACCGGCATCACAGAGGTTCCACTGGAATTGTGTCTGCTGATGTGGCCTGGCATTGATTCTGCCCACATTTATAGGTTCAGTAAGAGGGCGCACAATTTACATGATGCTAACGGCTGTTTGCACCAGTATAGTCTCCGCCATCCACCCGCTCCTTACTGCTGGTGGTGCTTGGGTGCCCTCCCCAAGAATCAATTGTACAACCACGACCCACACTCCCAACCTCAATCTTCTGTAAAACGAGGACAACCATTTTTTAAAAATTTACCTTTTCTTTAAGGGATCCAGATCATTACTTGGCTCACCTCCAGAAGGGCCCACTTGCACCCATCTAAAGGCTGGTATACCTCATCTCCGCGGTGCCCTCTGGTAACGTGCTGGATCCCCACTACCTGGGGAAGTAGGAACTGGCAGTGTAAGGAGTCACCATCCCTTCAAGGTCACAGGCAGACACTTGTCACTTACAAGCCAAGCGGAAAATTCAGGTGATAGGGAGGGGCTCAGTTTAATGAGGCTTTTCTGGAAAGTTCCACTGGATTTCTGCTGGAATCCACAAGTAAATTCAGAGTCTTTAAATGACCTGGTTCTTCAAAATTTATGGACTTATTAAGTACAGTGCGTTGCAAAGCTGACCCAGAACACGATTATTCTCCCTTTACAAAACATCAGATCAGCTGTACGTGTTTTTTAAAAATTTACATCTACAGATAGGAATTATTATTTACTTTATTTCTTTTGCAGACAGGAGATTGATAAACTTCGGCTTCGTAGACCAGGATCGTTATATAGCCACATGCCTAATGAGTGCAGCCTCACTTGGAGGAGGTGGAAAGGGGAGGAAGTGGAGGGATGGTCTGCAAACTCAACACAAAACAGTCAGAGGCAGGCAGTGGGTGAGTGATGATGTCAGAGGCAGGCAGTGGGTGAGTGATGATGTCAGAGGCAGGCAGTGGGTGAGTGATGATGTCAGAGGCAGGCAGTGGGTGAGTGATGATGTCAGAGGCAGGCAGTGGGTGAGTGATGATGTCAGAGGCAGGCAGTGGGTGAGTGAAGATGTCAGAGGCAGGCACATCAAGCTCCTCACCACACATCTTGGTGGTGGCATAATGATATTGTCACTGGACTAGTAATCCAGAGACCCAGGGTAATGCTCTGTGGACCTGGGTTCAAATTCTACCACAGCAGATGATGAAAGTTAAATTCAATAAGAAATATAGAATTAAAAGTCCAATGATGGCCATGAAATCCATCTGGTTCACTAATGTCCTTTAGGGAAGGAGATCTGCTGTCCTTCTGGCCTATATGTGACTCCAGACCCACAGGAATGTGGTTGGCTCTTAAATGCCCTAGCAAGCCACTCGGTTCTCAAGAGAAATCAGGGATGGGCAATAAATGCTAACCCCTGATGCCCACATCCCATGAACAAATATAAAAAAAAACATATCAGGTGAGGAAGAACATCTGAACATACATAGGGCCCCTTGAGCCTGCTCTGGCATACAATATGATCATGACAAAAGATACTAGACTCCTTTGGTGATGGACTGGTAGGTGGAAAGGCTAGCAAAATGGTATGGGAAGGTGCCAGGGGAATGCCCAATGTCTTTCCACCACCATGACGTTTTCTGTCTGCTTAGGTCTGGAGGAAAATCATGGGGACGTTAAAAAATTGGGTTTTTTTTGTCATTTTCTTCGAGCTTTTTTCTTTACCAGATATAAACATATTGAAAACTGGGAAAAAAGGCTGATTGGCTGCCAGTCAAGCATCATCCAATTGGATAATCAGTCTTCTTCCTTTCCAATTGATATAGGAGGCCACTGATTCACAAAGACGGATGTTTTGGCTGACTAATGGCTGGAGCGTGGGGGCAACCCTCCAGGAATACATTTAATCACAGTTGGCAACCCTATGCCTGCCCTCAGCCTCCCCCTCGCCAGAACCCTGGCGCCCAGACTCCACTTACCTGTCTCTGAGGACACACAGCCATCAGTGTGCCCTTGTCCTGCAGATGCAGTCCCAGCAGCGGCCACCAGGAGTCAGGTGGGCCGCCGGTCCTCTAATTGGGATGGGGAACACTTCAGGGTGGGTGCCATCCTTAATAAGACAGCAGCCCCAGTGGCAGACACCTAATTGGATCTCTCCCCTCCCACCCCTGCCACATGTTGAGCCACTGCTTCTGCAAAATTCTGCCCCAGGTAGCTGGCTGTTAAAAGTGGGAAGTTGCAAACTTCCACTGGCACCAATGAATAACATGTCAGTTTTGCGGCAATAAAGAGTTCCTTGAGATTTTCAACCACACTTGTTGCTCTGCCTGTGGGGAGGGCTGGAGACAGCGAACAGAATGTATGAAAACACAGAACATAAAACTGTTAACAACACATCGCCCCTGGGCACTCTGCCACAAATTGAGGACAAGCAACATTTATGCTACTGCTGTTTCCAAAAGTGGAAACATTAGTGATGGGCACTGGCAAGGTTAAAAAGTGGAAATAAATGAGAAATGCTCGGTTTTAATGGAATGATAAGTGAGCTGGTTCTACAATGACCCGCTCTACCAGATTATGGCCCAGAAAGTAAAGAGCAACATTTATCCCCATTATTTCTCCACTTGCGATAAGAGAATGGCAAAACAGTTCACTGCAAAGTAAGATTGGTTACAATTAGTTTAGCACAGAGTTGTAAGCTCTTAATTATTCCCTACTGCATGAGGAATTGCCACGGATGATAATATTATTGTTTCTGTTACTTATTCATTTACTATTCAGTACATTCATTTTGCAGCTGAAGGCTAAAACAAAGTCTAAATGACGTGTAATTATGGCCACATTTTGAAGGTTATAAAAGGAAGACTTGTATTTATATGGCACCCTTCGTATCCTCAGGTAATTCCAAAGTGCTTCACAGCCAATGAGGTATTTTTGAAATGTTGTCACTGCTGTAATGTAGGAAACATAGCAGCCAATTTTCACACAGCAAGCTCCCACAATCTACAATGTGATATCCTGTGAAGCGTAGATTACAATCAATAGTTAAAGCAATCTGAAGAAAGGTTTTCAGTTCCTTATTTCGGGCAAGTTATCAAACTTTCCCAGGTATCAGGGCAAGCGCAGCACTCCTGAGAATGTAGGGAAAAAAGTGATCCTAAAACACAGTAGTCAAAAATATCCAGAGTAAAAAAGTAGATCAGACGTAAAGAAGAAATTTCCACTTGTGAGGGAGTCTAAGACTCGAGGTCATAATGTAAGATAGGCCAGCATTTTTCCTATGGCGGGTGGGCTGGCTGGGAGTGGGCAGGGGCAGGCGCGGAGCTGATCGCCGCCCACGATCGGCTCTGCTCTGCCATTTTACATGGACGGGCCAAATAAGACCCGCCCAGCGTAATATGCGGCCAGTAGCGCTCAGTGCTACCTGTGTGGGTGGTGGGAGGGGGGAGAGTCGGGCCTGTGCTCTATCGTGCATGCGTGCGAAAGAGCGCAGCAATCTCCCTGAGAATAGATGTTAAAATAATTAAAGAATTGATTTTAAAATTTATTTAAACATGTCCCCTCATGTGACTGTGTCACATGGGTGGGGAAATGTTTTTATATTTATGAAAATGTATTTATGGATGAGGTTTCCTGAAAAATGTGAAGGCCACTCACGCTTTCTGCCTGCCCACAAACCTTAAGGTTGGACAGCCAACGTTCTCAAGTGGCTCAAGTGATTTCTTAATGGCCTTAACAGGCCGTTAACATTTTGGCAGCACACAGCCGACTCCGCGATGGCGCGTGCCCAATGTCATCACGTGCCATTTTACGCATCGGCATGTCGGGCCCACCCCTGCATGCTGACTGGAAAATTCTGCCCATAATCACTAATGAATCCATTAGGGAATTCAGGAGCCACATCTTTATCCATAGAGTGGTTAGAATGTGGAATTCATAACATGGAGTAGTTGAGGTGAATAGCATTAACACATTTAAGGAAAAGCTAGCTGAAGACATCAGGGAGAAAGCAATAGAAGGATATACTGATAGGGTTATATGAATGGGGATAGAAGGAGCATAGATGCCGACGTAGGTCATTTGGGCTGAATAGTCTGTTTCTTTGCTGTAACTCTATGTAAGGACATCCTACCAGAGTTAGCAATCTTCGTTTATATACTAAATCCAGGCAAACATGACCCTGAAATTTCAATTTCTCGTATGTATCAGTTCTACATCCCTCTGCTTAATGAATAATGTGGATAATCCACCTTGTGCTTTGAACCTTCCCTCAAACAACTGCTACTTTGAAAATATTAAACACCCCCAAAGAACTCTCAAACTAGCTCCCTGGCTGATATCTTTTATCCTTGATACCAGCCATGTATAACCAGCATTCCAAGCAGCCAATCAGAGCCATAGAGCCTCAAACTGCAGAGAGAAGTAATACTATAATTAATGTGCCTACACGAGACACAAATGCCACAAAGAACTGATGTCAGCCATACTTGGAAAGATAGAAAAGAGCAGCCATAGGAAATCAAGGAATTCAGATTCAGGAAAACTACAGACTTAAATAGCTTACAGTGGAAAAGTGCCACAGTGGTGCATTCGTGTTAGTGTAGATAGAATCTGAAAAAGGCCAGGGAGTAGCATTTACTGGGAAATAAATCAGTTGGTGTCCTCAATACTGGACCATCCAGAAACCTGAACAAATGGCCATTAACAACTAGAGAACTTCTCTTTAATTCCTGGCAAGATCCAATTTGGATGTAATCCCTTAACAGAACAATATTCATATGCTGAAATCTTTGCTTCCCAAGTGTTTTCATTCAGCTATGTTATCAAAAAGCCTAGATACGAAATAGATGAAATAGTTAAATGGAACAGCTAAGTGCCTTGAGCACTATTTTTTTAAACATTCCTGAAGGATATTAGATCTCACATAGTAAACCTCCTAGAAGGTTTGTAGTATTATCTCTCTCAGATCTGGTAGGATTTTTTGTGATAGTCCATAAATACCTTATACTCAGAGAGCTAGCACCAGAGCCAAAAACTAATTACAAATAAGAAATTACTTGAGATTTCCTACAGGCATCTGATAAAGTATGGTGCTAGTCTGGAACCCCTGGGTAGGATTTCCTGTCCAGTTATACTGGTCCCCCAACATAATTAGCAGGCACAGGAAGAAAGCAGACAAGAAACAGTTTTGCTGGCTCCTTCCCATGTGGCGCCACCACAGTGTTTTCACACCAGAATCGAGGTTGGGCACAAGTTGGTCCAGAAACTGCAAAGGTGGGATATCTCGTGGATTTCCTCTTCATCTTTAAGATTGTATTATTTCTTGTGTTGCAAGTTGCTGGAAAAGTGTGAATTGACAATGGTGTGGGGAGGGCAAAGGAGCATCTGGGACCTCTTAACTTGGGTTCCGATGGTCTATCTCCTGAACCAATGAAATTTAAGGACAGGGGAAGTAAACAGAGTGAGCAACGGTGCAGAAAATAGCACAAATTGAAGTCAAAGCTGATTCAGAAAGGGAAATAAAGAGAGGGAAAGAAAGACTGATTTAGATTGGGCCTGGGCTTGGGGTTTTAAATAAAGTTCTCAAGTTGTCCTGCCAGAGCTTCAGACATTAAAGACTGGCTTAAAAATTTTGGAAGCATCAGGCTGCGTGCTCCGAGGTTTTTTACATCAGCCGGTCTGTCAGTGTGAAGTCAGTTTCACTAATTCTGAACTTCGGGCAGCTTCGGGGTTCCAATCGTTTTTTTGAAAAGCCCACCGGAAAACCACAAAACTGCCTGAAGGTCAGAACAGCAGTGCAGCAACTGTCAAGAGTGTTCTCCGTTCAGAAATGGTTAGTGATATCCCCGCAATTTTAGGAACAATTGGTGTGTTTGGTTGGGGTGGGGGGGGGTGGCGGTGGGGATAGCATTAGACCTCCAATTTCACCATTGCTACAGTCACTCTGCCTATTACATGCAGGTGTAATGAAAGAAAGATCAAACCAACATTTATACAGCACCTTTCATGATGTCCCAAATTGCTTTACAGCCAATTATTTTATTTTGAGTTGTAGTCACTGGTATATTGTAGGCAATGTTATCAAATGGCAGAGCAGGATCAAAGGGCCAAAAGGGCTTATTCCTGCTCCTAATATATTTCCATATGTTCATATGTCATTCTGAATGGTTGAGATGAGCTGGACTAGGAAGCCCTTGTTATCCATAATTATCTTGCGAGCAGAGGTTGGAATCATGGATGGAGTTCTGTTTATTTTGTTGCTAATGAAAGTTTACTGTGAGCGGGCTTTGTGGGGTGAAATTGCCAGGATAGGAGTGCATAATGAGCTCATAATGAAACAGTAACCAGTTTTACACTGCACATGATTCTCAAGAGTCTTTTCCGTTGACTTCAATCTTGTCCTTTGGTCCACTTACCCCACTCTATCTTGATGCTTTTTACGAGCTTTTGAGAAATGGAAATATTGTGATAAAGTTGTGTTGCATAGTAGATACTGAAAATATATTGTTCTGAGAAGCAAAAATCAGCAGAGTCTTCAGACTTGCTGATCAAGAAAACACATTTAATTATGAACCATTCAGTCTTTGTCCTCTGGCCTCTTAAAAGTTGTGTCACACAGAGACACCTGAGGGTTCTAAAACTTCTCAAGGGCAGTGAAGACCTATGTTGTTCAATTATACCACTTTGTTGCTCAGGAGTCATTTGATCTTTCTATCCTGAGAGATTACTAATAAAATAGAATCCAATTGCACCTATTGTATGAAATGATTATATTGAGTAATATCATGCATCCAGATAGAGAAAGTCTTTGACTACTTCCACAGAATGGAAAAGATCTTGTGCAGTTTATCTGGGTTGCAAGTATTGAATCTTTCCCCAAATATGAATTGGCAGATGGTTCAATGTGTAGAACATGTTAATGATAGCTGAGACAGTCACTGAAATCAGTGTTATTGTCTGCACAGCGTTATAAATAACTATTGGGATATTTTCCTGTCAAATTAACAATATTACACGATGCTATTCAAGTACTCTCTGGTTTGTTTAATGGTTGTGGTGGGATCACCTAAAGGGTGCATACAAACTAACAGTGCATTATATCATTGCCACTCTTTATATATGCAGCGTGGGTCATTAATATTTCGGACAATATTTGTAACCAGATGCCAACAATGGGTGTTATCATTTTACTAGTACCTTTCTGTAATAGTTTGGTGAATTGATTGGTGGCGAATCTTGAAAGGGGAAAAAGTAGCATGCATGATTGAGGGGGGAGGGTTAAAGTGGGGAAGAGGGTATAAGGGACCAGAAACAGGAGAAGTGCCAGGGCCCAGGATTTCTCTCCCTGGCCCTAACTATCCCCACATTGGTATCAATTAAAAGGTGTTGAAGTCAAGAGGTGCAGGATAAGCATTGACAGGGGGGGTAAAATTCAACTGCAACAGCAGCACATGCAGGCATTAGCAAATCACCAGCCCCTTTTCACTCTGCCCGTGTTTCCTTCTTGCTGCAGTCAGGTGAGGTAAAAAAAACAGGTTGCTGATTTGCTATCACAGAAGTTCAATTTCATCTCCACAACCATCAAAAATATTGATGCCATGTGTCAACTGTGACTCAATTGGTAGCACTCCTGTCTCTGAACCTGAAGGTTGTCAGTTCCAAGTCCCATTCCATGACTTGACTACAAAAAAAAAATCAAGGTTGATGCTCCAAAGCAGTACTGAGGGAGGGCTACATTACTAATGATGCTGTATTTTGGATGTGATGTTAAAGCAATGTCTTGTCTCATCTGTCAAGTGTATGTAAAGGATCCCATGACTATTTTGCAGAAGAGCAAGGAAGTTATCCCCACTGTCTTGGTCAATATTTATCCCTCAGTCAACATAAAAACAGATTATCTGCTCATTATCACATTGCTGCTCGTAGGAGCTTGCTGTGTGCAAATTGGCTGCCATGTTACAATAATAAATACACTTCAAAAGTACTCTTTTTTTTAAATTCATGCATGAGATGTAAATGTCATTGGCTAGGCCAGCATTTGTTGTGCCTCCCTAATTCTCTTTGAGAAAGTGATGGTGAACTTTCATCTTGAATCACTGTAGGTATATCCATAGTGCTGTTAGGAAGGACATTACAGTTTTTTTGACCCACTGACAGTAAAAGGAATGGTGACATAGTTCCAGTTCAGGGTGATGTAGGGCTTGGAGGAGAACTTGCAGGTGCTGGTATTCCCATGCGTCTGCTGCCCTTGTACTTCTAAGTGGTAAAGGCCCTGAGTTTGGAAGGTGATGTCAAAGTAGACTTGGCAAATTGCTGCAGTGCACCTTGTATATGGTACACACTGCTGCCACTGTGCGGCGTTGCTGGAGGGAATTAATGTTTCAGATGGTGAATGAGCCGCCAATCAAGCGGTCTGCTTTGTCCTAGATAATGTCGAGCTTCTTGCATGTTCTTGAAGCCCATTATTCATTGGTTGTAAAGTGTTTTGTGGCATCCTGAGGTTGTGAAAAGTGCTATATAAATACAAGTCTTTCTTTGTTCTTCAGAGGATAACGGAGAAATTATCCAACTTTGTGCTGCCAGTAGCTACATTGTACATATTGGAAATCTGGGCATGAGCTACACATGATTTTCCCAACTATCGTTCTCAATGTCTGGGTAATCCAGCACAATGCGTGCCTGAGTTTCTGATATACACAACTGAAATGGCCAGATCTCTGTGGTAGTCAAACAAAGTAATAAAATATCCTCCATTTGAATTCCAGGGAGCAACTTTACAAGTCCACTAATTGCAGGCTGATAAGAATGGTGAGTATTTATTGCTGGTGGCCCTCTCTTTTGCTAAAGATCACCTTTCATTCAAGAACCTCATTGTGAATGGCCTCCAATGCCTGATGTGGCTATCGACCAGTCTGGCAAAAGACCATTTTAAAAAACACACAGAGCTTTAAGGGAAGCTAGTAGCCCTTTAACAACTGCTGTCTCCCTGTGATATTGCTATCTCTAGGCAATTATTTTTCTCCCTTGACACGAAACAAAACAATGTTGTGGGTCCGAAAATACTGCACCATCACAATTTGTGCCTCTGGCATTAAAAAAATACCCAAACCAAAAATGATCTTGGTATTCTCTCAGCATTCTATCACTACGTGATAGATTAGTTTATACACCTACAGGCACAGGCCAGGCCAACACTTAGTGCAATATTCAGCTGCTTCTTGAAGATGCTACCCTTCACTTTCATAAGGGATTAGATATAAGTTTTATAAGTAAAAATGTGCTGGGTTAGTTATGAGAAAAGAACAGGGGAGTGGATATTATTGGATAGTTCTTTCAAAGAGACAGCACAGGCACAACAGGCCAAATGACCTCCTGCTGTTTTGTATGATTCTAGAATTATGCCAGATGCACAGTGACCTTGATGTAGTATTTTCAGCTCCAAAGGATTGTTTGGTCTCATGTTGAGGAGGAAAAGAATTCTGTCTAGGGAAAGCAATTAGTTTCATGGGGAGATCCACAGTCTTAGCTGCTGTTGATTTCTAATCAAAAACCAATCAGATTTCTGACTTGGTTTTGGAATGTTAATACAAGCAAACCTGCAGACTCGTAACCAGATGTTAAGATGAGATTCTGTTGTAGCCAGATGTCTTTTTTTTTCATTCATAGGAGGGGTGTCGCTGGCTAGGCCAGCATTTATTGCTCATCCCTAATTGCCCTAGAGAACTGAGTGGTGAGCTGGGCCATTTCAGAAGACATTGAGGAGTCAACCACATTGCTGTGGGTCTGGAGTCACAAGTAGGCCAGACCAGGTAAGGACGGCAGATTTCCTTCCCTAAAGGACATTAGTGAACCAGATGGGTTCTTACAACAATTGATAAGGGTTTCATGGTTATCATTAGACTTTTAATTCCAGATTTTTTTTATTGAATTCAAATTTCACCATCTGTCTGGGTCTCTAGATTAGTCCAGTGACAATACCACTACACCACCACCTCCCACTGTTTTTTAAGTTCTTTCACAGGATGTAAGTGTCACTGGCAAGGCCAGCATTTATTGTCCTTGAGAAGGTGGTGGTGAGCTGCCTTCTCGAACTGCTGCAGTCCTTGTGGTGTAGGTACACCCACAGTGCTGCTGGGAGGCAGTTCCAGGATTTTGACCAAGCGGCAGTGAAGGAATGGCAATATATTTCTGAGTCAGGATGGTGAGTTACTTGGAGGGGAACTTCCAGTTGATGGGGCTATTCCCATGCGTCAGCTGCACTTATTCTCTGGATGGTAGAGGTTGCAGATTTGGAAGGTGCTGTCGAAGGAACCTTGGTAAGTTGCTGCAGTGCATCTTGTAGATGGTACACACTGCTGCCACTCTGCATCAATGATGGAGAGAGTGAATGTTGAAGATGGCGGATGGGATGCTAATCAAGAGGGCTGCTTTGCTTAGGATGGTGTCAAGCTTTTTGAATGCTGTTGGAGCTGCATTCATCCAGCCAAGTGAGAGTATTCCATCACACTCCTGACTTGTGCCTGGTAGATGGTGGACAGGCTTTGGGGAGTCAGGAGGTGAGTTAGTCAGCGCAGAATTCCCAGCGTTTGGCCTGCTTTGCAGCCACAGTATTTATATGGTTAGTCCAGTTCAGTTTCTGGTCAATGGAAACTCTCAGGATGTTGATCATGGGGGATCAGTGATGGTAATGCCATTGAATGTCAAGGGGACAAAACTGGATTCTCTCTTGTTGGAGATCGTCACTGCCTGGCACTTCTGTGGCACGAATGTTAGTTGCCATTTATCACTCCATGCCAGAATATTGTCCAGGTCTTGTTGCACATGGACGCAGAATGCTTCAGTATCTGAGGAGTCGCGAATGGTGCTGAACATTGTGCAATCATCTGTGAACATCCTCAATTCTAATCTTATGATGGCGGGAAGGTCATTGATGAAGTAGCTGAAGATGGCTGGGCCTTGGACACTACGCTGAGGAACTCCTTCAGTGATGTCCTGGGATTGAGATGATTGACCTCCAACAACCACAACCATCTTCCTTTGTGCTAGGTATGACTCCAACCAGTGGAGAGTTGTCCCTCTGATTCCCATTGATTCCAGTTTTGCTGGGGCTCCTTGGTGCCGCTTTTGGTCAAATGCTGCCTTGATGACAAGGGCAGTCACTCTCACCATACCTTGGGAGTTCAGCTCTATTGTCCATGTTTGGACCAAGGCTGTAATAAGATTAGGAGCTGAGTACCTGGCGTAACCCAAACTAAGCATCCGTGAGCAGGTTATTGCTAAGCAAGTGCCACTTAATAGTACTGTTGATGACCCCTTCCATTATTTTACTGATAATCGAGAGTAGACTGATAGCGTGGTAATTGGCTGGGTTGGATTTGTCCTGCTTTTTGTGTACAGGACATACCTGGGCAATTTTCCGCATTGTTGGGTAGATTCCGGTGTTGTAGCTGTATTGGAACAGCTTGGCTAGGGGCACGGCAAGTTCTGGAGCACAAGTCTTCAGTACTATTGCCGGAATATCGTCAGGTCACATAGCCTTTGGAGTATCCAGTGCCTTCAGCTGTTTCTTGATATCACGTCGAGTGAATCAAATTAGCTGAAAACTGCATCTGCGATGCTGGGGACCTTTGGGGGAGGCTGAGATGGATCATCCACTCGGCACTTCTAGCTGAAGCTAGTTGCAAACGCATCAGCCTTCCCTTTTGCACTGATGTGCTGGGCTCCCGCATCATTGAGGATGGGGATATTCATGGAGCCTAGTCCTTCAGTGAGTTGTTTAATTGCCCACCAATGGATGTGACAGGACTGCAGAGCTTAGGTCTGATCCCTTGGTTGTGGGATCGCTTAGCTCTGTCTATCACTTGCTGGCTACACTGTTTGGAATGCAAATAGTCTTTTGTTGTGGCTTCACCAGGTTGACACCTCACTTTTAGGTTTGCCTGGTGTTGTTCCTGACATGCCCTCCTGCACTCTTCATTGAAACAGGGTTGATTCCCTGGCTTGGTGGTAATGGTAGAGTGGGGGATATGCTGGGCCATGAGGTTACAGATTCTGATTGAGTACAATTCTGCTGCTGCTGATGGTCCACAGCACCTCAAGGATGCTCATTCTTGAGCTGCTAGATCTATTTGAAATCTATCCCATTTAGCACGGTGGTAGTGCCACACAATACGATGGAGGATATCTTCAATGTGAGGGCAGAACTTTGTCTCCATTAGGACTGTGTGGTGGTCACTCCTACCAATACTGTCAAGGACAGATGTATCTGCGGCAGGCAGTTTGGAAAGGACAAGGTTAAGTAGGTTTTTCCCTTGTGTTGGCTCCCTCGTCACTTGCTGCAGACCAAGTCTAGCAGCTACACCCTTTAGACTCGGCCAGCAGGGTCTGTGGTCTTGCTACCAAGACATTCTTCATGATAGACATTCAAGTCCCCCACCCAGAGTACTTTCTGTGCCCTTGTCACCCTCAGTACTCCTTCCAAGCGGTGTTCAACATGGAAGAGCACTGATTCATCAGCTGAGGGAGGGCAGTACATGGTAAATCAGTAGGAGGTTTCCTTGCCCATGTTTGACCTGATGGCATGAGACTTCTGGCCATCCAGGATTGATGTTGGGGACTCCCAGGTCAACCCTTATGGCTTTTGGTCTCTGCTGAGTCTTTTCTGTTGGTGGGACAGGACTTATCCAGAAATGGTGATGATGGTGTCTGGGACATTGTCTGAAAGGTAAGATTCTGTGAGTATGATTATATCAGGCTGTTGTTTGACTAGTGTGTAGGACAGCTCTCCCAATTTTGGCACAAGCTCCCAGATGTTAGTAAGGAGGATTTTGCAGGGTCGACCGGGCTGTGTGTGCTGTTATTGTTCCCGGTGCCTAGGTCAATCCGTCTGGTTTTATTCCTTTTGTTAGGGTTAGAGGCAATTCAATACAACTGAATGGCTTGCTGGGCCATTTCACATGTAGGCCAGACCAGGTAAGGATGGCAGATTTCCTTCCCTAAAGGGCTTTAGTAAACCAGATGAGTTTTTACAACAATTGAAAATGGTTTCTTTGTCACTCTAACTGAGAGACTAGCTTTTTTAATTCCAGGTTTTATTAACTGAACTTAAATTCCACCAGCAGCCATGGTGGGATTTGAACCCTTGCCCCCAGAGCATTAGCCGGACATCTGGATTACTAGTCCAGTGACATTATGGGGAGGCAGTGGCATAGTGGTATTCAAATCCCACCAAGGCAGATGGTGAAATTTGAATTCAATAAAAAATCTGGAATGTTGATTGTCGTAAAAATCCATCTGGTTCACTAATGGCCTTTAGGGAAGGGAGTCTGCCGTCCTTACCTAGTCTGGCCTATATGTGACTCCAGATCCACAGCAATGTGGTTGACTCTTAAATGCCCTCTGAAATGGCCTAGCAAGCCATTCAGTTCTCAAGGGCAATTAGGGATAGGCAATAAATGCTGGCCCAGCATGAACAACTAAAAAAAGCCTATCTTCCCTGTTCGTCCCTTTGTTGCAAATATGAAATTTGCAAGTTTGTTAATTAGGACTGTCTGATTTAAGGTAAAGTAGTGAAGGGGGTCATGAATTCAGCTGGGTGGCTTGGTTCCTATGGGAACAGTGAGCCCATATTGTTTTACTGGGAAGAATATGCAAGATATCCATACCTGCAGACAACGTCAAGAGCATCTGTGATAACTCTGGTTAGACCGTTAGTTTCCATGTCTCACAAGGAAGTGTTAGGAATGTCAGGTTATGTAAACGGTTACACTTTAAAATGTCTGTTTCAAGATAGAATAGAGTTGGGAGTCTAAATGATAGTTAACTGGCATTTCCACTTGGATGCAAGACTTATGTGATTATGTTTTTCTTAAGATATACCTGAACCTCACAGCAGGTCAGTCTGCAAGAATCTGAGAGAGAGAGAGAGAAAAAGAGAGAGATAGAGAGAGAAAGAGAGAGAGAGAGAGAGAGAGAACAGCGAAATGGAGGCAGCCAGTCTCAATTGTTTACCATGCAGAACGCGGGTGGGAGCTCAGGCTCGGATGGAAGAGACCAAGTTTGTGAAGATTTAAACGAGACTGGAATGTTTGCATAGCTTTGGTTAGACGTAGGAACCTCCGGGGTAACCCCTCACAGTGGAAGTCAGTTCAGGAATTGGAAGTTATCTGGCTGGAAAAAGATAAAGGAAGCAAATCATCAGGAGCTTAGAATAGCTTTGGACTCGTTCTTGGAGAATGACATGTCCACTTAAGGGACAGAGTAAAGTATAACTGTGGAGGGGGATTTTCAGTTGTTTTAAAAGTTAAGTGGGGAAAGTCTTCTGTAGTTTAGATTATAAGTTCCCAGCTGAATAGTATTTAGATCGTGTTACTTTTAGTTTGCTTGTTACAGTAAAAGCCTTAAAATGTGAAATCTTTCATGTGATCCTTCCAGTCAGTCACTAGAAATTCAAATTTCTTTTCAAGGTTAGCAACCTCTATAGGGATCATAATATCTTTTCTATATACGTCATGGAAATGATTAAAATTTTGAACATCTGACTATTCAGAAGAGCCCCTTTGATCTTAAAATGTATCTGCTCCGGCTTAAATTTAAATCCCACATCATATCCAACACTAAGGCTCCTTACACCCACCTCCGCAACATTGACATGGCTGAAACACTCAAATGTATTATTATCACCTCAAGATTCAATTCCTCTAGCATTCTCCTTCCCAGCTTACTGAGTTCTATACAAATTCCAATTTGTGCAAATTTCTATCTCATTCCATCCCACTTACCCATCACCCCTTCTACTTTTCTACTGATTCCATGAATTCCAATGCAATGAATTAAAAATCCTTATTTTTATCTACAATCCTGCCATGATTTAGCCTCAGCCTACCTTTACATCCTCTTCATGTCTCGGCCAATGACCCTCAACCCGTGGCCTGTTGGGCCTTCTGTGGCAGAGCCTTCATTCAGCTGCACATTCTGGGCTCCCCTCCATGAGCCCTTCTCCCTGCATTTAAAACCTTTCCTAACTCTTCATCGCTCAACCTCCACACACTCTTATGTGAAGCAGGCTGGGACATTTCAGCCTTCTGGACTGAATATTGAATTCAACAACTTTAGGTCGTAAGCTCCCTCCCCCATCCCCACCCCCTTTCTGTTTCCCCCTTCCCTTTTTTTTCCAATAAATTATAAAGATTTTCCTTTTCCTACCTATTTCCATTATATATATATAAAAAAACCCACTAGAGCTATACCTTGAGTGCCCTACCATCCATTCTTAATTAGCACATTCATTTAGATAATATCACCAACTTTAATTTTAACACCTATGTGTTCTATTGTACTATTGTCGTTGACATCTTTTGATGATCTGCTTCTATCACTGCTTGTTTGTCCCTACAACCACACCCCCCCACCCCCCCTCCACCTCTTTGTCTCTCTATCTCTCCGCCCCCCACACACACACCTTAAACCAGCTTATATTTCAACTCTTTCTTGGACTCGAACGCAAGTTCTGTCGAAGGTTCATGAGGACTCGAAACGTCAACTCTTTTCTTCTCCGCCGATGCTGCCAGACCTGCTGAGTTTTTCCAGGTAATTCTGTTTTTGTTTTGTGATAAAAATGCAAGTAGCTGTTTTGACACTTCTCCCTGGACTTCAAAGAACAGAGAGGAATATAAAAGCAAAATACTGCAGATGCTGGAAATCTGAAATGAAAGCAGAAAACGCTTGAAAAACTCAGCAGGTCTGACAGCATCTGTGGAGAGTAAAACAGAGTTAACTTTTTGAGTCCGTATGACCGTTCCTCGGAGGAAGTTTTTCCAGCATTTTCTGTTTTCATTTCAGAGAGGAATATAAGCAGGGCTAGTGCCCCGGGGCAGTTAATTCACTTTCACACTCTGCTTAGCTTAGTAGAGGCAGCCTAGGGGGCTCTGCCAAGTATTCATCATCTAATGGTTCATCACAATCTTAACTGAAAATTTATTGAAATAAAATACTAAATATCCAGGATTCCTTATTGTTTCTGTAACATGTAAGTCAAATATTCAACTGCCAGTTTCCTAATTCATGTTTTGATTTTTGTGCAATCACTTGACAGCAAAAGCATTATTTTAGCCTAAATGTCACACTCAATTCCTACCTTTCGAGTGGACAGGGGAATGTGGTAGGTATCCCCGCGGTGTCTCCTTATGACCCATCGGCCAAGTTTAATTGTTGGTTCCAATTAGGCTAATACATTCCCACCATATATAATGCTACAAGTCTTTGGTTATAAAGTATGCAGGTTTGCTAATGTTAACTGCCCTTTCACTGGAAACACAAGTTTAGTGGCAGACATTCAGCTTGAAGCAGTGGCAAAACCTTCAGCATGGAACAATGAGACGTGGGTCTGCATTTGCAATGCCTCACACACTGAGCTCATGATCACAACAGGGACACTATGAGCTATTGCTAAGTGGAGGCAGGTCCTTTTTTTACAGGGAGAGAAAGAAATATAAAAATATAGGACTAACAGTTCTGCCTGATGTCTTGACCAATATTTATCCCCTGACCTATATCACTAAAGCAGTATATCTGGTCATTATTTCATTCCTCTTTGTGGGATCTTGCTGTTCACAAATTGGCTGCTACCTTTCCTACATTTTCCAACAGTGACTGGGCTTTAAAAAGTACTTATTGGCTGTAAAGTGTTCTGCAAGTTCTTTTTCTTTATTGAGTAGCTGTTTTTTAATAGTGCCCTTCACTGGATGGAAGCTGAAAGTTTCATGTCACATAGCATCACCACTATGCCTTTTATTGCTAGGTGGCTAAAAAATAGGGGAGCAAACCAAATCCCAGCCAGAAACAAAGATCTGGAGGCACAAAGTTTAGCCAGCCCATCAAAGGCCATAGGTGAAGGATATATATCCTTCTGCAAATGACCCTGGACAACATTGTCACTAAATCTGCCTTACGTGCTTACAGAGCAAATGTGCAATAATTAAATGGTGTCTGGACTCTAAATTAACAGGAATTCAGCCCACTTTGCAGTTACTACAGCTTGGATTATAAAAAGAAAGAAATTGCATTTATACAGCACCTTTCACAACCTCAGGATGTCCCTCAGCACTTTACAGCTAATGAGGTAAAGCAGCATTGTTCTAACATAGGAAATGCAACAGCCAATTTCCAGAAGGTCCCATAAGCAGCAATGAGACCAGGTAATCTGTTTTAGTGATGTTGTTCGAGGAATAATTATTGGCTAGGGGTGAGTAAATCAGGAGTAGAAAACCCAGCTGGTTTTCCTCTTCCAAACCAGGTGTGGAGAGCCCAGTTCTTGCATCTTAAATGGAGTGTTTTCTTATGGGGACAAGAATGTACGCTAGCAGTGAAGCAAAAAAGTGATAATGCTACCCATGTGGATTTCTGAAGAGCTGGTTTGAGTCTACCCTGTGGTTGTATGGCGCCTGCAATAGAAACAGCTCTGCATGTTGATTAAACTATCACCCAAGACCATTTGCTTCATGTGGGTTTGTCACAAATCCCAGCTTAAAGGGCTTGTTATGCCCCAAAGGCTCTGCAAACTACAAGAGATTTAAGTTTAGAACAATATGGGATAGGACAAGAGTTTCATGCTCAGCATATTATCTACAGTAGTGCCAAACGTGAGTGGTATATATTTGGAAGCTACAAAAGGTACTCATCCTAAGGACTTTATCTTCCTGGAGCAGAGACACTAGTCAGCAGCACTGAGCTCACCATTACCCTCAGTTTACAATCAGTTACCATGGAAACAGATTACGTACATAAGCAGCACCACCACAGGGAGAACATACATTACCAATAATATACACAGTGATGAGGGGGATAAATCTCGAGGGATAACATCACCACATGCAACAAATTAGAAACAGTATTCTTTGTTAAAGAACAGGCTAGTAATTTTGAACTATGTGATTTTCATTACATTTACCAACTATATTTTGAAAGACTTAGGAATACAATGATCAAAATGGCTTCAAGGACCATTTGTCACTGATCATCCTGGCTGCACAATATTTTCAAAATGGCTGTAATATAAAGTTGGTTGCATTTGCTGCCAATGCCGCACATGTACAGTTATATGCACGGCCGCTTTCTTTATGGGGTGCAGCATGGCTGGCCCTGGAATTGGAAATATTCCAGCGCTGACAGCATCAAGTTAACACTTTTCACAACCCCTTCCACCCATAGCTCACCCCAAACCTCTTAGACAGGGCTGGAAAGAGCAAGTGGTAAATAGGACCCGCTCCATCTGCCCACCCTCAGCCCCAATCCCCAACTAAAATGATGCACTGGTGTCTTTTTGGAAATTTATTAAAAGATGAAATAGCGAAAGAAATGGCTGGGGAGAGAGAGAAGAAGCAGGAGACAGGGACAGGGAAGTGGCAGTGCCCCAAGTGCCCACTCACCACCGGCTTCAGGAAGCGGGGAACTGCTTGAAATTTCAGACGAGCCATTTAATTAGTTCAGAGGGATGGTCCACCTGGTTGCATCATGATGTTATTTTGTGATATAAATCGCTTTGGGGATACATGGGCAATGGAATAAGATTTACTATTATGAGTTTGAAGATAGTCAAAAAGAAGCTGTCACTGTTTTTGAAAATTGGAATTGTCTCTCCTGAAATTGACGTCATTGGATCCTGCGCATAGGCTGACAATTGCTCAAGTGTCATCATGCATTGGCATAAGTTTTAGTGTGTGAAGCTTGCAATCAGTGCTTATTTGTGACGCTATATGAGCTCTAATCTATTCCTAATCGTTGGCACAATTGTAAACTTTACACACTAAAACTTCTGCCAATGCAAAATGACGTGTGCACAATTGTCAGCCCACGATGGGCAGAATCTTCCTCAGTAGAATCAGGAGGAAATCCATCAAATTTGGCATTGGGTCAGTGGACCAATGCTGCCTCTGGGTGATCTTCCAGGTGTGGGACTATCACGAGCAGAGTCTATCTGCCTGTGGGTAACCAATCTGTATAATTAACATTTGTGCTGATTGGCAGGCAAGCCCCCACTTGGAGATGGCTTGCTGGCAGCTGGCTTGAGGGCCCACGAGGCCTCTGGGCTCACACCGCCCCAAACCACACCCCCCCCCCAACAAAATGCGCAGCCAGAGGGTTTCCCTCCACAGGGCTGGCCTGGCAACCATGGCCCCAGTTATTTTATTAAATTGAATACCTCCTCACAGGATCTCAAGATGGAGGCACCCTTGCTGTCTCCATAGAACATAAGAAGAACATAAGAACTAGGAGCAGGAGTATAACTATGGCCTCATTCTAGAATGCCCCACAAGGGGAAACATCTGCTCCACATCTACTTTGTCTATCCCCTTTAACATCTTATATACCTCAATTAGATCTCCTCTCATCCTTCTAAACTCCAGCGAGTATAGGCCTAAACTGCTCAATCTCTCCTCACATCTTTGGAATCAATCTAGTGAACGTCCTTTGAACCGTCTCCAATGCAACTACATCCTTCCTCAAGTAAGGGGACCAAAACTCTGCACAGTACTCCAGGTGTGGTCCCACCAATGCCTTGTACAGTTGCAACAACACTGCCCCATTTTTATACTCTCTTCCTTTAGCAATATATGCCAAAATTCCATTTGCCTTCCTTATTACCTGCTGTACCTCCACACTAGCTTTCAGCGATTCATGCACGAGGACACCCAGATCCCTCTGCACTGAACCATTCTGAAGCTTCTCTCCATTTAAATAATGAGTTGCCTTTTTATTCTTCTGACCAAAATGGATAAACTCACGCTTACTCACGTTAAACTCCGTCTGCCAAATTTTGGTCCATTCACCTAACCTGTCCATATCCATTTGTAAATTTCTTATTTCTTCATTGCAACTTACTTTCTCACCTATTTTGGTGTCATCTGCAAATTTAGCTATAGTACCTTCTATCCCTGAATCCAAGTCATTAATACAGATTGTAAATAGTTGGGGCCCAAGGACCGAACCCTGTGGCACCCCACAAGTTACAGTTTGCCATCCAGAAAAAGACCCATTTATCCCGACTCTCTACTTTCTGTTGGTTAGCCAATCCTCTATCCAAGCTAATATATTACCCCAAACTCCGTGTGATCTTATCTTGTGTATTAATCTTTTGTGTGGCACCTTATCAAAGACCTTTTGGAGGTCCAGATTTACTACATCTACAGGATCCTCATTATCCACTTTGCTTGTCGCATCTTCAAAGAACTCTAGCAAATTAGTCAAACACGATTTACTCGTCATAAAACCGTGCTGACTCTGATGGATTGCATTTTGACTTTCCAAATTTTGACTTTCCCATCCTTCAGCGGCACTGGGGCTACGCACCAGCTCTCCTTAATTTGTTGGAGGACCCGGAGATGGCCTCTTAATTGGCCGTCTCCTGCAGGATCTCCCAGGTAGGTTTCCCTGACAGCCAATGTGGGGTCAGGACCCAAAAATTGTTCCAACTCGCAATTAATTTTTAAAAGGACACATGATTCCATTCACTTTACGATGCGATGAAATGTGCTCTATAAAAAGCAATTTCACTGGGTGCTATGAATGGCCAGCTCCGTCAGGAAAGGTCAAATTAATTATAATTCAATTAAGATTATGGAAAGCACAGAAGGGAATTGAAAAATGTTAGTATGGAAGGTAAAGAGAGGTTACAAGAAAAAAATAGCAGGCAAATTAAGTTGAACCCTAAAGCATTTTGTAAACATACAAGGTCTAAGCAGTTAGCTGGGGAAAAAATTTGAGCCTGTTAGGGACACAAGGGAAATCTTCATGGAGAATTAAAGGACACGGCTAAAGTATTAAATGAGTACTTTGCATCTGTCTTCACAAAGGGAATGGTTGATGTGAAGGTTACATTAAAAAGAGGAGGGAAATTTTATAGAAAGAATTGTAATAGAGAAGGTGCACCAAAACATTTAGCATTACTGAAAGTTGGTAAGTCACTTGGTCCAGGTGTAAGGCATCCTAGTTTGATGATGGAAGCAAAAGTCAGCACAGCAGAGGCATTGGTCACAATCTTTCAATCCTTAATGGATACAGGAGTAATGCCAGAGGACTGGAGGGTTGCTAATGTTATGCCACTGTTCAAGAAAGGGAAGAGGGATAAGCCAGGAAACTATAGGCCAGTCAGCCTATATCAGTGGTCGGTCAAGTTATGGAAACTATTATCAGGACCAAAATAAACTTTCATTTGAAAAGACATGGGTTAATCAGGGACAGCCAACATGGATTTATTAAAGGTAAATTCACATCTGACTATTCTGGTTGAATTCTTTGATGAGGTAACAGAGAAGGTCGATTAAAGTAGTGCAGTAGTATAGTATAGGCGTTAAGAAGGCATTCAATAAAATGCCACACAGCATGCTTATTCAGATGGTGGAAGCCCATGGAATTAAGGGGAAAATGTCGGTATGAATTCAGAATTGCTTTAGTGACGGGAAGTGAAGGGTGGTAGTGGATGGATGTTTATCAGACTAGTGGTTTGCCGTAGTTTTTCCAAAGAGTCAATTTTGGGTTCATTACTCTGTACAATTTTTATAAATGGCCTACATTCTGATGTAGGGAGCTGCATATTAAAGTTCGCAGATGAAACGAAACTTGGTAAAGCAGTAAATCATGAATAGGCTAGTTATAAAATATTGCTGAAAAAAGAGACATGTTGTTGAAGCTTTTCATCTTGCACTCATCAGGAACAAATGCAAAACATGTCAAATTTCAAAGGGTCACAACCATTTATATTACAAGAGAAAAGGATGTCGATTGGTTGAAAAGACAAACACTATGATCATTTGAAATTTGGTATTCTTGCATTTGTCTTGATGAGTGCAAGATGAAAAACTTCATCAACATGTCTCTCTTTTCAGCAATATTCTTGTTCTATACTATCAAGCAACTGATGGTTATAGACTTCAGGATGACATAGGCAGGATGGTGAAATGAGCAGAAGTATGGCAGATGGAATTCAATATGGAGAAATATAAAATGATGCACTTTGGGTAGACTCATATGGAAAGGTACTATGCTGAAAATAGCACCATTCTGACAAATGTAGATGAGCAGAGAAACCTTGGTGTCCATTTACACAAAATCTTAAATGTAGCAGGGCAAGTTTATAAGGTGGTTAAAAAAGCATATGGGTTACTTGAGGTTATAAATAAAGGCACAGAGTATATAAAAGCAAATAGGTCACGCTAAAGCTTTATCAGCCATTGGATAGGCCTCAACTGGAGTATTGTACACAATTCTGCGGCACCAATTCTAGGTCAAAATCCTGAAACTCCCTTCCTAACAGCACTGTGGGTGTACCTACACCACACAGACAACCACCACCTTCTCAAGGGCAACTAGGGAAAGGCAATAAATGCCAGTGAAGACCACATCCCATGAATGAATATAAAAAAGAAACATGCTCCTGGAAAGATGAACAAAGGGTACGGAGATGGTTTACCAGGCTGTTACCAGGAATGGGAGAACTTCAGCTATGAAGAGAGATTGGAAAAGTTAGGATTGTTCTCCTTGGAGCAAGGAAGGTTAAGGGGTGACCTAATAGAGGTTTTCAAGATGATGAGAGGTTTTGATAGAGTAGAGAGAGAAAAACTATTCTCTCTGGTGAGTGGATCAATAACCAATGGTCATGGAATCAGAATCATTGAATGAAATCCTAAAGGGAGATAAGGAGAAATATTTTTACTCAGATTTTTCAGGACCTGGAAAACTTTAGCTGAAAAGGTGATGGAAGTTGATTCCGTAAATAAGCAGGGATGTGAACTAAGCATGACTGCTCTTTTAAAGAGGCAGCCCAGGCAGGATGGGCTGAATGGCTCCCTTCTGTGTTGTAAGTTTCTATGATTTCTTTTGAGTCTATAATCAAGTTAACTCTGACCAGCATCAGTGTGTCCGGCTATTGCAGCTTCTCCTTCTCACTAGGTAGTATTGCTCAGCATTAGCACTTTTTGCTCCGTGTCAGAAGATTGTGCACATGATTGAGGCTGATACTTCAGTGCAGTCCTGAGGAAGAGCTGCATTGTTGCTGGTGCTGTTACGGATGTGAAGTTAAACCTAAGGTCTGTTTTGCATGTTCAGGTGCATGTTTTAGGTCCTGCAGCATTATTTGAAGAAAAGTAGTGGGTGGCCTTGGATGCCCTGGACAATATTCATTCCTCAACCAGCATCACTAAAACAGATCACTTGTTCATTTTTTTTATGCCTAGGATTCTGATGAGTACAAATAAGCTGACGTTTTCACCTACAAAACAACAGTAGCTGCACATCAAAGGCTGTGAAGTTGTGAGGATGTGGAAGGTCCAATATAAACACAGGGTTTATATTCTTACTCTCACAAACTTTGTGCTATTGCCACTGATTATATTTCCTGCCTCCATCCCTGCCTCAGCCGATCTGATACTGAAAGCCTCATTCATGCCTCTGTCATCTTCAGACTTGATTGTTCCACTGGCCTCCCTCCCATCCTCCATTCTCTGTGAACTTCAGCTCACGCAACTCTGCTCCCTTTACCCTATCCCGTACCAAGTCCCAGGAGTTGGAATGAAAGTAAAATATTGTAGGTGCTGGAAATCTGAAACAAAACCAGAAAATGCTGGAAATACTCTGCAGGTCAAAGAGAGGGAAACTTAGGGTTAACGTTTCAGGTCGATGACCTTTCATCGAGGCTGGAACATAGCGGGGGAGCAGTAGGTTATTGAGTCCCTCAACAGCCCTGTCATTGTTGATCATGGCTGATCTGTACTTCAGTTCCATTCACATTCCTTTATTCCTTTGATATCCTTACTGGAACAAAAATCTATCAACCTCACTTGAAAATTTCAATTACTCGCGTACGCACTGAGTCATAACGATCATTAGGAGAGCCGGTGCAGACATGATGGGCCAAATGGCCTCCTCTTGCACTGTAACAATTCTGTGATTCTTTACGTGTGTGGTGTGCTTGAATTACCTGACAGCTAGCAGAGATACTCACGCATCACCCCTGTCCTTCCTGAGTTACATCAACACTGTCTCACCATGCCTCAGATTTAAAATTCTCATTTTTGGGCTGAATTTTACGTTGGGGGATGGGTCCCTTTAATTGACTTGAGGCAGGCCTCCTGGACCCATCTTGGAGGAAGTCCCGCCTCCAAGAGCTGCCACCAAATCAAATGGCCGGCAGCTCACTGGTCCCAGCAGCGCCACCAGGAGCGGTGGCCACTGCTGGGACTGCAGCCAGCCCTAGAGGGGTAGGGTGGACAGGGCAGGAGGAGGAGGGGAAACCCAGGGAGGGAAATACATTGCCGGGGCGGGGGGCTCCAGTGGGCACAGGGGGCCAGAAAAGGAAGTGCCCTTCCCCTTGCCCAGCCACCAGTTGCCCTGGACATTTGGCGCCAATCAACCCTGCTCAATGCTTCGCCCGCCGCTGGTAAAATTGCAGTGGGTGCAGATGAGGGCAGGTAGGCAGTGGGAACAGCATCACTGTCACGGTGTCCAATTTTATGGCCCATCCCATCACCTGCCATCTGATCCTCAGGGCCTGTAAAGTGTTTAAATCCCTTCATGACTTCACTCCTGCCCACACCTATAACATCTTTCAGTGATCCAACACACCCTCACCTGGCTCCTCCTTCCTGCCCCAGTTCATCCTCCTAATCCCTCCTTCCTCCTTCCAACCTGAGCTCTCCAAATCTCCGTTCATCGACACTGGTTTCTGAGCAGCCAATAGTGGGCGATGTGAGGAAGATGCAATGTCCTTGGCTGTCTAAAGAACAAAATAATAGACCTCTGCTTCTCCGCTTCCCTCTCTTCCTTTAAGACCATACTTAACATCTATCTTTTTAACTAAGCTTTTTGGTTATTCTGCCTCCTTGGCAAATATCTGGTTGTCCTTGAGCCTTGGTGAAACACTTTGGGACACGCTTCAATGTTAAAATCACTATATAAATGTGAGAAATGCCATTGTCTGGCTGCACAGTGAAGGATAGAAAGACAGAAGTACTAACACTCTGTGGTAACAAGCTACACTTGGCTGGTTAGGAAATGGAGCTTTAACCAGGTGCTGCAGGTCTGCCACATGTTGCAGCTGGAAGGGGCAGTCATGGTTTGCAAGTTGCCCACAACCATCTTAAGAGCAGATATACCTCAGTAACCCCAGTAAGTTACTAACAGAGTTATTGCTGGGCTTGTGCAGTAAGGTCTTGATAACTGAAGAAGGAACAGAATAATTTGGAGGAAATCACATTGAGACCCATGAAGCGTGCAACTGAAGGATTAAAGTACCCTTGGCTTGTTGAAGGAACAATATTACCCGACTAGTAGGAACTCATCGATGCAAGCTGCAAGCTCAACATTTTTACTCAGCATTCTTTATATCAACTTCCTACCATAATGGTTATAACAACAACCCCTCTAAATTCTTATGAAATTTATTTACACAGAGGATTGTTGGAGAGTGGAATTCCTTTCCACAGGCAAGGCAAGATCTTTGCACCTTTTGAGGCACATGTGGTTAAATAATGGATGGAAAGACGATAAAGAGCGTGGAGAGAGAGCAGGGCAATGGGAATCATTTTAGATTCCTCTGGCAAAGAGCCAACACAGGCAACATGGGGTGGAACTTGACATTGTGCGATAGTGAAAAATGGGTGAAGTCTGTTTTACATCTGTCCTGATTTTTATTTCTATTAAAGGCTGAGAGACTCCCAAAGAATTTCTCAGACAAGTAACACTGGGAAGAAACCTAAAACACTCTCTCTAGTCTCCTTGTTTCCATTTTCCCTGTCACCATAGAACAGTATTCATTCCAATAGGGGAGAGCAGGTGAGCTGAGTGATTGCCGGCTGCAGATAATTTGCTCAGATACATCGGCTAAAGGAAGAAAAGTGCCTTGAAATCATGAAAAGCTAAATTGCTTCCTCTTAAATGCACAGTCGTGACCTCCTCACCTTGCACTGGGTTACATTTGTCACAGCCACTTCCTGGCAGATGGTACCGTGCAGCCAACATATGGAGGCAGATTGTGAAAGGGTCTCCAGTAAAATTCCAGAGCTGCCAGTCTCAGCAGGTTAACAAGATTGAGAGCTTGAGAGAACAAAAGCTCTATTTACACACTGCGGACTTTTGTTTCAGGAAAATCCAGTCCAGGTTTCAAAACTCCCATGCTGATATTATTCTAGACTGAAACCAACAACATCAAAAAAATTCCCTTACTGCACATCGTTCCTCCTCCCCCTCCCACCAACCCTAACCCTACCACCCCGCAGAGCGTGCAGTCAAAGTGCTAAAGCATCAGTAATATGAATCATTTTCCAGTGCAGCCTCACAATAACCTGTGCCATTAAGCAACATGGATGAAACATATACCCATCCAGGAACGGTATACCAGAATACAGCTCAGAAGTCAGTGGAGCACATGTTGCCTTGCTTATTGAGGTCATCTTGTTGAGGCTAGTTTCTCTGTATAGTTAGGTCATTATACAGTGATATATAAGGTGTAAGAGACAATGAAGTTGTATGATGCATTTTCCATTAAGCTCTCAGCAACACCGGGCACAAAGAACGCCAATAAGTTCTCATCTTGGTATCTAGCATTACTATGGGCCGTGGGAGGAATGGGAAGGTTTAACGTTTAAAGGGCCACTTTGCCTAGGGCAACTTGCCAGGGGGCAATGAACTGCTTTAGTCAAATTTTAAGAAATTAGGATTGGGGGGATAAAAATTCTTTAGCTGGTTCTGTTGGCCAACATGCATTGTAAACAAGATGCCCCAGCAACTCCCTACCTGCACCGCACCTGAGACGGGTACTGGCATCAGTTCTCTACATGCCAGATATCCTGACCCCAGAAATGGACCAGGGTCAGTGGTGTGGGGAACGTGTGAGCCCTGGCTCTGACAAAGTCCAGCTTCACATTGCAGACGACAAGGGAATCTTCCCTTGTTTACTGAGGTCATTTTGTTGAGACTAGTTTCCCTGTATAGTTAGGTCACTATACAGTGATATCTAAGGTGTAGGTGACAATGATGTTGAATGATGCATAGCCTAGCGTTCAGCCATGGCTAAACTGGCATATAACACGTATGAACCATAGAAACTCTTAGGAATAGGGTCAATTACAACCCAAAACTATTCATGTTAGACAGCAGCAAAAACACACGGCCTCAAAAACGCACAATAGAATGGCCTCCCAGAAACAATGTTGGGAAAAGGATCTGACGTTACTTTTGAAAGGAAAGCAGATAAATAATTGAAAAAGGGAAAATGAGTGGCGATGGGAGAATAAGCAGGAGAATGAGATTAACTGGACAGCTCCTTCAGAGAGCCAGCACGGGTTCAACAGGCTGATTGCCCTAACTCCGTGCTGTGAAATTTTAAAATTGCATCATAAAAGTTCTCCCAATTGTCCACTTTTTAAATCTAATTGTAGTCAAATGTAAACATTTGGAAAGTGGGGATGGCTCAGCTTGTTCACTCTAAACATTACATTTTACATCAAACGAAAACAGAAAATGCTGGAAAAACTCAGCAGGTCTGACAGCATCTGTGGAAAGAAAAAAAGTGTCAACATTTTGAGTCCGCATGACCCCTCTTCAGAGCTCTGAAGAGAAGTGGAAATATGATGAAATTTGTATTGTTTAAGGCGGGGGGGTGGAGTTGGAAAGAAGACCAGCGATAGGTGGGGACAAAGGAGGGATTTAAAAAGACATCATGAACTAAAGGACAAAGGGGTTGTTAATGGTAATGGTTAGTGCTAAAAGGTGCTAATAGTGGCATAACGGTAAGAAAGCAGAATGTGATTATCACGGAATCACAGAGTGCAGAAGAGGCCCTTCAGCCCATCGAGTATAACAGAACAAGGATAGCATTGTGTGAAAGAACAACAAGGAACAAGTGACAGATGGCCCTGTGGGGGGAGGGGGCAGTGGTAGGGGGAAAAAAATTAAATTTTACATGCTTTACACATACAGACAGTTGTCCCTTGGGTGTGGAATTGGTGTTCCAGTGAGGCAGTATATTGAGATCCTGTTGAGCTATAGCATATAGCGTCAACCTTGGCTCAGTGATCGTACTCTTGCCTCTGACTCAGGAAGTCATGGTTTTAATCCTCCCTCTGGGGCTCCAACATGATACTTCAGTGCTGCGCTGCTGCAGGTGCTGTCTTCTGGATGGGATGTAAAAGTGAGGCCCTCCCTGCCCATTAAAGTGGATAAAAAAAAACAGCCCAGGGCATTCACTGAAGAAGAGCAAGGGAGTTTTACAAGTCCCCTAGCCAACATTAGCCTTCAATCAACATCACTAAAACAGATGGTCCTCTATCTCATTGCTTTTTATGGGACCTTGTGGTGCACAAATTGCCTACATTGTAACCCATGAATATGTTTTAAAAGTAACGCATTGGTTGTGAAGCGCTTTGGGATGTTCTGAAGTCATGAAGGGCCCTATTAGAAATGCAAGCTTCTTTTCAGTTTTATCACTTTGAGATCAGTATCTGCAGCAGACTAAATAGATACACTTAGATTTTACATGAATAACATCTGGGGCCAAAAAAAGCACCGCACATCCACGTTACTTGAGCGGAAGACAGGTCCCAGGGGATTCTGTGGGATGGGCTAATTTGAATGGTTTAAATATGCTCCTAGTGCAGAAAGATGAGTAATCAAAGGGACGCAGGATAATGCCAACTGGCAAAGGAACTAGAGGGGAGAGGAGCAGAGTTTCTACCTTTGGCTGCAAATTGTTATGATCTGGAATGCTCTGTCTGTAAAGCTAATGGAAGCTGATTCAATAGTGACTTTCGAAAGGAAATTGGATAATTACCTGAAAGGGAAAAAAATAGCAAGACTCTGGGGAAAGGGCAGGGAAATGGGGCTAATTGGATAGGTTTTTCAAAGCGCCAGCACAGGAACTGGATCCCTCCCTGCTACCTGCGTGTTTGGACCTGTGTGAAGGCAGGGATCCAGCAGCTCTTAAAGGGCTGAAGTTCTGCTGTGGAAGGCATACACCAAAGGAATTGAAGGAAATCAGAGTAAGAAGCAGGAAAGAAAAAAAATCTGTGTCTTAAAATCCAAGGGTCACAATCACTGCAGTATGCCCTCCAGCATATGTGGGTTCAGTGATACATGGGAATCACACAGTGACCTCAGGCTGAGGCTCTATCCTTTACAAGAGTGAAAAGGGTTTCCTTTAAAAGACCGAAAAGAAATCCTGTTTTGGTGAGAATCTGATGTGTCCGAATCCTGACTTCTCTGCAAGACATTCACAGTTTAGTTACATATAGCAACAAAAACATCAGCCAGAATGCAATTCTTAATAAGGTGGCAAACCAGCTTTATATCATGAATCCCTTCAGCCAATTGCTAGCACTTGTTTCATAACAGGAACTCAGGAGCTGCTCTGCAAGAAGCCCTAGGATCAATGAAGGACTGATTTGCATTTATTTGCAGTGTGTAATGAAGCCAACATGCCTGAGAAATGCTGCCTCCAAATCTTACAAAACTCTTCCGCATGTGGAATTGGGAGTTCAGCGGCGAGTGCACTCAAGCCTGATTCATCAGGCCACACATACTATACTGATGAAGGGGTGACTTCCGAATGCACCATCGCAACCCCAGTTCAAACACATGGAACAAGTAGAGTCAAACAAAGTGATCGTGGAAGACAAAGGAAGAGCAGTTTTGCTCGCTGGATGCCTGCAATAACGTGCTAAATAGCTAAATAGGCTGCCAGTGGGGCTTCCTTCCTTGGCTGGGGAAGATGTCCCGCCCTTGGGAGCTGCCGGCCAATCAGAAGTCCCGGCAGCACAAGAGCACATTAGTGGGCGCTGCTGGGACGGCAAGCAGTCCCAAGAAGAAGGCCCATGGATCCCGGAACAGGGTAAGTCCGGGGTTTTGGGTGGGGGGGGGGGGATTTGGGCAGTTTGGAGAGGGGGTGGTGGGTTTGTGGAGCAGGTGGGTAGGAAGAAAGGGGAAGTACTATCTTAGGGGGTACTGCCCCCCAATGCCCAAAGGACAGCCCCTTAAGATAGTAGCCCCTGCTTTCCTTCCCGTCCTTTGAAATGGGTTTTTTTAATGGCCTGCCCATGCCCTCCTGACTGCCCACACCAACGTTATTATGACGTGGGCAACGTATTATCAGGGTCAACTGGCTTGTTGACAAGCTCGATTGACCCTTGATTATTTACTTAAACATGGCAGGCGGGCTGCCGGTTTCAGCATCCACCCACCCCACACAATATGGGGCTGAACGGGAAGGTGTTGGAGGTTGGCACCTCCATTTTACATGCCCCCCCCCCCCCCACCCACCCTCCAGGAAAACACACCCAGAGGGATTATGACAGTTTATGGTCAAAAGCTTACATGTGTTGCACTTTAACCTGCCCTTCTCATAAAGTTTGGAAAAATTACAGATGTGGAACATGGGAACAGGGGAAGACCATGCAGTTTGTTCCACCATTCAGTTAGATTATGGTTGATCTGTACCTCAACTCCATTAATCCAACTTTAATCTATACCCCTTGATATCCTTACCTAATAAAAATCTATCAACCTCTCTGAAGAATAGGCAGCTCTTAGCAGACTGCTAGGATAATGAATGGGCTAGGTTGAGTCCGGGTGGGTAAGTTAGGGAGAACCAGCAGACGTGCGTATTAATTTTGTAAACATAGAACAAGGTTTGGTGTCAGGATGTCTCTCTAAACAGAGATTGGCATCAACCTCCAGGGACAATTTGCCAGCTTGTGCAGAGAGCCCCAGTTCACTGAAACTTTCAAATGGGTGCCAGACAAGTTCCTGTCTGATGTCGCTCTTTCTCTCTCTCTTTCTCGCTCTCTGTGTCTGCCTCTTTCTCTGTAGCAGTCCCTCAAAGAGAGGACGCTTGCCATGGAGTACAGCCCCTGGCAGGAACCTGCATCTGGAGTATTTTAACATGGAGAGGCTGTTGAGCTGCAGCTACCACATGGTTCTGACTGACCAGGAGATTCTCCCATTCTTACCGCCTGCCATTGAAAAGATTTGCAGCTTGATAATCAAGCCTCATTATGAGAGCATCTTCAGTGGACATTAAGTCTTGAGACAGAATTTTTCACTGGCCAGGCGGGAACGGGCGGGGCTGGTCCAAAGCCGACTGCCACCCCCCGATTGGCTCCGCACCGCAATTTCACGCGGGCGGGCCAATTAAGGCCCGCCCAGCGTGAAAAGTGAGTGGTGGCGTGAGGGCTACCTGTGCGGGCAGGAGGAGGAGGGAGAGTCAGGTCTGCAGCACTGAACTGCCTCAAAGAGATTGAAGCAATTCTTAAAAAAGTAAATAAATACAGTAAAAATCTAATGAAACATGTCCCCTCGTGTGACAGTGTCACATGAGATGGGGCATGTTTTCATTTTTCAAAGAAAGTTTTTATTCAAGTTATAAAAGCTTTAGGAATCTTCATCCCGCTCATGGATGAGGTTTCCTAAAAAAATGTAAAGGCCACTTGGCCTGTTCACCTGCCCACCAGCCATAAGGTTCGACGGGCAGCATAATGCTGAAATTAATTAGGTCATTAATGGCCTTAATAGCCCTTTCAATTATCGGCGGGCGTGTGCTGGAATTGGCTGCGGGCCCACCGAATGAAATATCACGAGACAGCACGATGACGTTAGGGGACACACCCATCGTCATCGTGCACTATTTTACATTCCGGCACGTTGAGCCGGCCCCCTCACACCGAATGTAAAATTCTGCCCCTGGAGTGGGACTCGAAGGCAATGATGTCCCAGCATACAAATGGGTAGGCGAGGTTATGGACATTATGCCTCATGGGGACTGTGGTTTCTTGTTTTGATCACCTTCAAGGTTAGAGAGGAATTCACAGATTTCACCCTTACCACCCCAACCGAATTGTCCTAGGGCATGTTCCCTTTTCTTTTAACCTTTTCCAGGAGAGGTAGTGGATGAGACAGTATTGAGAATTGTGATGCTCGTGATGACAGCCTCAATGGTCTTTCCCATCCATCATTTTCCCGTGGTAGTAACCTTGTTACTATGGTAACAATGGTGCAGTCAACCAACCCAATAACAAAAAGATGCAAAACTGCAGCTATGGATTTTTGCTCCTGTCACTCTTGTGGCATGGTGTGTGAAATCATTGGCTTTCAATAAAAACAAGCCCGTTCTTAGTGTAGCACCCACGTATTGTACCATACCAGACAAATTCCTCCAGGGTGACATCACCCTACACTGGACTCTCCTTTGGCCTTTTCAACAATTCGTATGAATGCACAGACTAATACAACAATCATATAAACATACAGCATCAAAGGAGCTTACACAGCCCATCGTGTTTTTGCCTGTTCTTTGAAAAGGTTCTCTAATTAGTCACACTCTCCTACTCGTCTCTCATAGCCCTGTAAATCTTTCCATTTCCAGTGTATATCCAACAGAGCTTGATTTATTCCTTTGCTGTAGCTGTTGCCTAATGTTTCCACTAGACTGCAATTATATTCAAGTTTAATTATAAAACATCCAATTGATCTTTTTACATATGTACCTCTACAAAGCATTTCTTCACCAAAATAATCCTTTTACTTCAATTCAATTAACTTGTAATCTACCACAAATCTGAAATCTCACTTCAGTACTCAGTAACAGACTCAGAGTTAAAGGGGAGCTAATTTATACGACACACTTATATAGAAAAGAATTCCCACCAGATAATTTGCAAAAAGAAACCGCTAAGTATTTCTGTTCAGCACCTTGTTAGAGGAATCGCTTGTTCCACTGTCGGTATTACAAGCTCATGGAGCTCATTACATCAGGGGCTGAATATTAGGGTTAAAGACAAAAAAACTGCGGATGCTGGAAATCCAAAAAAAAAACAGAATTACCTGGAAAAACTCAGCAGGTCTGGCAGCATCGGCGGAGAAGAAAAGAGTTGACGTTTCGAGTCCTCATGACCCTTCGACAGAACTTGAGTTCGAGTCCAAGAAAGAGTTGAAATATAAGCTGGTTTAAGGTGTGTGTGTGGGGGGGCGGAGAGATAGAGAGAGAGAGAGAGGTGGGGGGGGGGTGTGGTTGTAGGGACAAACAAGCAGCGATAGAAGCAGATCATCAAAAGATGTCAACGACAATAGTACAATAGAACACATAGGTGTTAAAGTTAAAGTTGGTGATATTATCTAAACGAATGTGCTAATTAAGAATGGATGGTAGGGCACTCAAAGTATAGCTCTAGTGGGGGTGTTTTTTTTTAATTTATTTTTTTATATATAATGGAAATAGGTGGGAAAAGGAAAATCTTTATAATTTATTGGAAAAAAAAGGAAGGGAGAAACAGAAAGGGGGTGCGGATGGGAGAGGGAGCTCACGACCTAAAGTTGTTGAATTCAATATTCAGTCCGGAAGGCTGTAAAGTGCCTAGTCGGAAGATGTGGTGTTGTCCCAAACCTCCCTGTTGCTTGCCATTTTAACACTCCACCCTGCTCTCTTGCCCACATGTCTGTCCTTGGCTTGCTGCATTGTTCCAGTGAAGCCCAACGCAAACTGGAGGAACAACACCTCATCTTCCGACTAGGCACTTTACAGCCTTCCGGACTGAATATTGAATTCAACAACTTTAGGTCGTGAGCTCCCTCCCCCATCCCCACCCCCTTTCTGTTTCCCCCTTCCTTTTTTTTCCAATAAATTATAAAGATTTTCCTTTTCCCACCTATTTCCATTATATATAAAAAAATAAACATGGTCTCCTCTACATTGGAGAGACCAAACGTAAACTGGGCGACCGCTTTGCAGAACACCTGCGGTCTGTCTGCAAGAATGACCCAAACCTCCCTGTCGCTTGCCATTTTAACACTCCACCCTGCTCTCTTGCCCACATGTCTGTCCTTGGCTTGCTGCATTGTTCCAGTGAAGCCCAACGCAAACTGGAGGAACAACACCTCATCTTCCGACTAGGGACTTTACAGCCTTCCGGACTGAATATTGAATTCAACAACTTTAGGTCGTGAGCTCCCTCCCCCATCCCCACCCCCTTTCTGTTTCCCCCTTCCTTTTTTTTCCAATAAATTATAAAGATTTTCCTTTTCCCACCTATTTCCATTATATATAAAAAAAATTAAAAAAAAACACCCCCACTAGAGCTATACCTTGAGTGCCCTACCATCCATTCTTAATTAGCACATTCGTTTAGATAATATCACCAACTTTAACTTTAACACCTATGTGTTCTATTGTACTATTGTCGTTGACATCTTTTGATGATCTGCTTCTATCACTGCTTGTTTGTCCCTACAACCACCCCCCCACCCCCCCTTCACCTCTCTCTCTCTCTATCTCTCCGCCCCCCACACACACACCTTAAACCAGCTTATATTTCAACTCTTTCTTGGACTCGAACTCAAGTTCTGTCGAAGGGTCATGAGGACTCGAAACGTCAACTCTTTTCTTCTCCGCCGATGCTGCCAGACCTGCTGAGTTTTTCCAGGTAATTCTGTCTTTGTGCTGAATATTAGGGGTCTGGCAGGGGCCGATAGCTTGCTCCCACCACCACCCCGTCCCCCCAGCTCCTGAAGCAAAGTCGGTGTGGAGCTGACTCACTCCACGCCAGCCAGACCCACAGACACAAAGTGCTACGGGTGGACTAAACAGGGCCAGTGTGTCCCGCCCTCAGGCGCTGCTGGCCAATCCAACTGGCTGGCAGCTCCATCAGTCCCAGCAGCGCGGAGAGCGCGTCAGTGGGCGTTGCCAGGGCTGCAAGAGAAGGAGGAAGAAGGCCCAGTGGAGCCCCGGAAACGGGTAAGTAACAGGATCCTGAGCAGGGAGGGTTTGGGCAGGTTAGGGAAGGGGGATCATGGGTGGGGGTCTTGGCTTTAAGGCAGCAGGCGGGTAGGAAGAAAGGTGGGGGAGGGGGGTTCTATCTCAGGAGGGCCACCCTCGATCCACAAAGGGCAGCCCCTGAAGAAAGAACTCCCCCTTCCTTCTCGCGCTTTGAATAGTTTTTTGTTAAAAAAATCGGGCTACCCACTCCTGCCCGACTACCCATGCTCTATGGCATGGGCAGCGTATTATCAGGGTCAAGTGAATTGACAACAAACCTAATTGACCTTTGATTACCTATTCATGTGTGAAGGGTGGGCTGCCGATTTCAGCGCCCTTATTAAGGGGGTGAGCTCAGGGGGTGGGTGGGAAGGTGGTGGGGGTCGGCACCCACCCACCCTATTTTACGTTCCACCGCCGCCCCCAGCACCCCCGCCCCCACCCCCCTCCAAAAACACATCCGGCGGAGGCAAGTAAAATGCAGCCCCAGGTCTTTGAAACTTTGAGAAAAGCGCTCAACCTTTGTGGGCACAAAGATGTCCAGCAACAGCCGTGGCTCAGTTGGTTATTCAGAGTCAGAAGGCTGCAGGTACAAGTCCAGTACCAGAAAATCTAAACTAACACTCTGGTGTAATACTTAGGTGACTATTGGAGGCGCTGTTATTTTTATTTGAAGTATTAAACCGGGATCTCGTTTGCCCTCTGAGGTGGATATGAAAGATTATATTTGAAGGATCTATTTTGAAGAACAGCAGGAGAGTCATCCCAGTGTCCTGACCAATACTGATCCCTCAATCCATGTCACAAAAACGGATCTGGCTATTATCACATGGCTTTTTGTGGAGGCTTGCTGCGCACAAACTGGTGGCTGAGTTTCCTACAATACAACAGTGACTGCACTTCCAAAATACTGAATTGCCTGTAAAACACTTTGGGGCAAAGTGAGATTGTGTAAGTTACTGTTGAAGTGCAAGTTTCTATTTTTCATCTTTTCATTCCAGTGACACTGAAGCTTCCTTCCTGGTTTTGGCAGCAAAATATATTATAGGTAATATATCTTATACGTTATATTATATTATATCCATAATATTATAGATTATATATCATATATCATATCCATAATATATTATGGATAATATATATATTATGGACATAATATAATGTAATATATATATTATATCCATAATATATTATAGATAAGCTCAGCAACAGAGAGAAATGGACAGTCCAATGTCTGAAGAGTTTGCCTCAGCTGTAGCTAAGGTATCCTGAGAGGAACCAGGAGAAACAAAGAAATAGGCAGAATATGTGAGGACAAAGAGAGAGTGTTTGATAAAGTAACAGAGGAAAAACAGGGAAAGGCTAGGAAGAAAAGTTGATGAAGATGATTTAAGATTTTATTTTTAGCAATGTGCTGCAGGAACAATCCTGACACAGTGTAAAGCACATTATAAAGTTGCATTTATTATGTATTTACTAATACTTTTCAGCTTGGGACTTTGTTTTTCAATCCGACAGAAAATGCTTTTCTGCAAGGACAACTTCTTGTGTGGGTGTCCTCCTTGACATTAAGCAGATTCCTATTGCTCATGACTGCCAGAGAAACTTGTCCATCAAAGGCACATTAAAGGTCAAACAACAGTCAAAAATGGAGCTGAACACATCAGGCCTTTTAAACTGAAAGTGAACCACTGGAGACAGAACTTCTGCCCTACCTCACAACCCATTCTCTACCCTTACTTCTCCTCGCTGTGCTTCTTTGCTCTGCCCAATGAGCCAGCCAATGGGCCATGACGCTCCCTCGAGTGTGAAGTGGACTGTCATGTAGAGTTTCTTGGGAACTGTCGTACTTTATTTCTGTTTGTGAGATCTTGCTGTGGGGCAAATTGACCGCCCCTGTTTCTGTGCAACAGTAACTGATTCAGTGGCTGCAAAACACTGGGAGAACCTGAGGTTGTGAAAGGAGCTATACAAACAAAAAATATTTCTTTAACTGCATTACTTTAATGGACTTGCTAACCCTTCGTGAACATGAGCTGCAGGAACTTCAGGCTTGAGCTCATTATGCTATATTGCAATCAGTATTTGGAAATCTTTCTGTAAGAGTTTACCAAACACCTTCAGCATTGGAAAAAAAAACATACTGAATAACAAGTGACATCTTCACAGAATATTACAAACACAGCGAGCTTGGGAAAGGCAAGAAGCTTCTAAAGTTATGTATGATCTCTGCTGTCCTGCTGTCTTCCATTGCACAGCCATTAATGAGAAAAAATATTCTGCTTTTTGTTGTCGAAAACATAAACATATTTTTGTGATGAAATGATTTAGGGAATGAAGTGTTGGAATAAGTTAAATATTCTTTACTTAGCTCTGGTGTCAGGCTTCAAATTCAGCCCAGATTAATGAGATGAAAGTCTGCCCTGTCTGCTAACTATAAGGGTCCTATGTCAAATGAGATTGGATGGTCTCAATGTTGTGTTTAAGCCAGAGACCCAAAGTACAAAACTGTTCCTAATTCGGCACGAACTGGAAATCACAAGATTGCTGGTGTAGGAAATGGAGAAAGTGTTGTTCTGGTAGAGTAGGGGACACTTTTCTATGTTTAGGCCAGAGTAGAGAGAGCTTTACACTGCACCTGGCTGTGCTATACCTGACCTGTGCCTTGCTGCTGAGTTTTATTGGTCTCACTGATCTCTGCGGGAGATGTGTGAAAGCCTCTGTCTATTTAGCCCACCTCGAAATCTCTAATGCTGACAGTTCTCAAGGCGTTAACTTCTCCATCTTGGAGAAATTCAGGATGCTGGGTATTCAACCCCAGTCAAAGTTAAAATAACCCAGGCTTAGAAGTCAAGTTAGTGAGAACATTATGCACTCGGCCCAGATTGGCTCCATGGCCAGAGCAGAGAGAGTTTTACACTGCACCTAGCTGTGCTATACCTAACCTGGGCTGTTGAGTGCCTGAAATAGTAAAAGTTCTATTCCCTTGAACTGTTGTCGATAAAATCAGGATGTCAATCTCCTGGAGATTGTGCTGTACAGAAGGCTGACTCCTGGGAGTCAGGCGAGACATCCTGATTTTATCGACAACAATGCAAGGGAATAGAACTTTTACTATTTCAGGCACTCAACAGCTCAGGTCAGGTATAGCACAGCTAGGTGCAGTGTAAAACTCTCTCTGCTCTGGCCATGGAGCCAATCTCCTGCTGAGAGCCTGGAGAAAGGAAGTAAATGGTGTCCACAACATTTCTTCAGAGTTTCTGTCCATCTTCCTCCACAGTTACAGTGTGCAGTTAGGAGAACACCAGCTCAGATAACTGATGCTTACTCCCACCAATGTCAAGCAAATATTTTCCCTGAACCCAAGCTCATATATGTTTCAATAGGCAATTATCTGCTGCCTAAGAACGTGCATCATCCAAAGCAGGTCTGAGACTTTTAATCAAAATAATGTGGAATCTGAATGAAATCAGTCCAGAGCACTGAATCTGTGATACCAGAACACTGGTATTTTCTCTCAAAATGCTCTAGTCTTTCAAAAAATCCCTTAATGAAGAAATGATTAATAAATATAATGGGAAACATGTGTTAAGAAATTGTGTAACCTCTTCTTGCCAAAAATCACAGTTTTCCTGAATGGGAGGGGGAAGAGGGTCAGGGTTTGGGTGCCGGGGGGTGCAGAGAGAGAGTTTGGCGTGGGTGGGGGTGGGTAGGCAGATTGGAGAACCTCGATGGGAATGTGGCAGAGGGAGACTGTTAAAATCCAGCCAGGTGACTCTGTCCCGGCCACTGTTTTAACTGCTCACATTTAGGTGGCTGAGGTGCCCACTGGTACCTTCTGAATGCAAGCAAATCAGAACTGTATGATGTTGCCAGGGAAAGTGGATAATCAGAGGATGCAGATTTAAGGTAATTTCTAAAACACCCAGACAGGAAATGAGGAGAGCTTCATTTTACGCAATGAGCTGTATGAGCTGGAATGCACTGGCTGAAAGGCTGGGGGAGGCAGAGTCAATAATAATTTTCTAAAGGGAATTGGACAAGTGCTTAAAAAGGAAAAATTGTGGGGGCTATGGGCAAAGTGCAAGGGGGTGAGACTAATTAGATAGCACTGTCAAAGAGCCAGCACATACATGACAGGCCAAATGGCCTCCTTCTCCTAGTGAGCTCTATGATTCTAGGACCCCAGTGAGGATTTGGCTGGGGCGGCTCAGAAGCTCCATCTGACAACAATCTCACCAAGTTAAACTCTTCCTGTTGCTCTGCCTCCTGCAGCTGGCTTTCTGGCACCATGGCAGGTATTGGCTGGTAAGGCAGTGAGAGAACAGGCCAGCTAACATCTAGAGAGAGGCAACACCTGCTGTGCTCCCATTGCCCCACTGCCTTGCTGCTGAGTTTCATCGGGAGATGTGTGAAAGCCTCTATCTATTTGGCCCACCTCGAAATCTCTAATGCTGACAGCGCTCGAGGCGTCAACTTCTCCATCTTGGAGAAGCTCAGAATGCTGGGTATTCAACCTCAGTCAATGTTAAACTAACCCAGGCCTGGAAACCAGCCAGTGAGAACATTATGCACTTGGCCCAGATTGGCTCCATGTTAAAATACCTCTACCCCTGGCGCCTATTGCTAGTAAGAGTAACATTCCCCATTCTGGCTGAAGGGAAAACTCCCAGTACTTTTACCCCCACCTTTTCTTATTATCTCTCACTATATTCCATGCAGCATTCACAGCTTGAGGTAAAGGGGGAACTACCTGCACGAGTAATGCTGCTGTGAAGCTACTAATAGGAGAAGATCTCCTAATCTTAGTCACAATTTAGCAAACTAAAAATAATTAAAGATCTAAATGATAAAAAAAAAGAAAGAAGTATCTTAGGAAAGGAACTCTGTCCTGTTCAGCCACTGCATGACTCACCTTCCTGTGACCAAATTCATTCATTATTGTGCCCAACTTTTTGGTAGTTCTGTGTTGTTTCTGGGCAATGATGGCTGGGTTGGGGTCTCTCCAGTCGATTGCCATGCGATGGTGCCAGTAACCGTCGCTCTTCTGAACGTGGGCCTCTTTGAGGCTTGGATCAAAGTAGTGAACCTCACATCCAGCTTTGGCCATTTCGACTTCAAAATGTTTGTCTTCACTCCCCAGTCTGTGGTGAAAGGTGAAAAGTTGAATAAGTCATGTGGCTGTGTGGGAACCACAAATCCAAATACTGAGCAAACATATGTGTCCAACATTTTACTGAACCACTTCCCCGCCACTGAAGTATTCCAGCTGCTGTGGAACACCATTAGCTGCAGACACACAAATGGCACAACTATATTCTCCATAGGTTTTACTCAACACTAACAAATAACATTGTTTTATAAAAGAAATAATTTCTAATATTCATTACATATTTTCCTCTCCCTCTCAGGAGGTTGTGGGGTTCCAGTCCCACTGCAGAGACTTGAGAACAACATCTAGGTTGGCAGTTACCGAGGGAGTACTGCACTGTTGGAGGTGCTGTCTTTTGGATGAAATTCAGACTGAGACCCCATTGGCCCTCTCAGGCGGACATGAAAGATGTCACGGCACTATTGAAGAATAGCAGGTTAGCTCTCTCCAATGTCTTGGCCAATTCTTATCCCTCAACCAACATCGCTAAAACAACAAAAAAAATCTGGTCATTTATCACATTCCTGTTTGTGGGAGTTTGCTGTGAGCAAATTGGCTGCCATGTTTTCTGCCATTACAGCAGCAACCACACTTCAAAAGTACTTAGGTTGTAACGTGCTTTGGGATATCCTGAGATCGTGAAAGGTGCTTTATAAATGCAAGTTTTGTTTTCTTTATGACAACTGCAGTCCAATGGTTCAGAAATGTACCTTGTCTCAAAGACTCTACCAATGCAGTTCTGCAGTCACAAGAAATGACTCAGCCTACAGGTTCTCCTGCCTTCCACACAGAGAAAGTGCTGGGCTGCTCCTCACCAACTCGCCCCCATGACATGACAGGAGATGAGAAAAATGGCAGCTGGAAACTTAAATAAGCAGCCTCCTCAGGACCTTTCTCCTGTGTGATTCCCAGACGCTTATCGCAAAGTGACATTGTTTGAGGCCTATAAAGCTGGGTTGCTTGCTCAGTCTTGCACAGAACATAGATACACTCTATTCCTAATAATTCAAAGTTACTTTTTGCGCCAAATATTTGTTCCTTAAGTTCTGCAGGCATTCTTCCATTCTCCTTTCATAAATTCAGCGAGGTTACTGGATGCCCTATAGACTCAGAGTAAATGACTGCTGCCTTGCAGAAACTGCTGTCCTTTCATCCTTGGAAGATAAACCACACCCTCATCTGCATTTTCACGTGGATGTAAAAGGTCCCATGGCACTAGTTGGCAAAGGATAGTTGGCATCTTTTGATGCCCTGACAATGGCAAATACACTAGCCATTTATCTCATTCCTATTTGTGAAACTTTACAAAATTGGACCCTATGTTTGCCTAAATGGTAAGAGAGAAAGAAGTTGCATTGATGTGATGCATTGCACAATCCTGGGGGGGCGGTCACACAGTGCTTTACAGCCATTGAAGTACTTTGGAAGTGCAGGCACTGTTTGAATGGCAGCCACATTGCACACAGCATGCTCCCACAAATAACAATGGGCAGAATTATACCTTCCTCCACTGGCAGGTTTGTAGGCGGGGCAGTGGGCGGAACATTTTTCGGATGGCCTTCTCACCAGGTCCCGACCTCTCCGCAATTTTACGCTGGGACGGGCGAGGCCTGGGTTGGATTGCCCACCCTTGACTTAATTGGGGCCCTTAAGTGGCCAATTATTGACCACTTTAGGGCTGTTACCCACCCAGCTTCAATTTTCAGGCTGATGGGATGAGTTTAGGGGTGGTGTGGGGAATGCCTGGAAAGTAACCCTGCTTGGGCCACGGGCGGGAAGTTGGGGAGGTTGGGAGTGGTAGAGGGGCCTCCATCAGTAGCCTCCTTTAAACATCAGATGCCTGCCCCCGCCCTACAAAATGTCTGGCCCTTGCAGGTGCTCATTCTCCCCTTGGCCTCTGCAACAACACGCCCACATCCCTCTGCCCACCCTGCTGCGGGCCTCACCTCCCCACCCCACTCTGAGAACCCCACACTTACCTGGTCCTGGACCCCCAGGAGTTAGACTCTGGGGACTGCTTGTAGTTCCAGTCCTTTCCACTGCAGCTTCTGGCGCTGCAGGGGCTAGAGAGCTGCCGGCCAATCAGATTAGCCGGCAGCTCTCTGAAGCGGACCTTCCTCCCGAATGAGAGGCAGGAGTCCTGTCTCCAGCCAATTAACACTTGTTGGAGTGTAAAATGGCCGTGGGGCAGGCAGTGTCGGCATGGATGTGTTCCCCACGTACTCTTCAGGTGGTGGGAAGTGAAGCCCTGCCAACTGAAAAATCCTGGCCAGTGAAATAATTGGCTGGATATCCTGGTTCAGTGATGCTGGCTGAGAAATAAATGTTGGCCAGGATATCAAGAGAGTAGATAAGTAATCACTATCCAATGAAACAAACACTTCAATGAGTATGTGTGAGCTTCTACATACGTTGATCTAGAGCAGGTTAGAATTATTAATTCACTGTGGAAAGATGGTGTTGCTGAAATGTATAATGAAGTGGATTTAGAAGGCATCTGCCAGAAATGGATTAGTATGGCCTCAGATTGACTTTCCAAAGTATCACTTCATTACTCCTGCTCAGGATCCAACAGTTTATTCCATTTACTCTAATTCTCCTCCGGGGAGGCTATGGCATCATGCTGTTGTTGCTGACTAGAGACCTGGGTTCAAATTCCACCAGCTGGTGAAATTGGAATTCAATAAAAAATCTGGAATTAAAAGTCTGATGATGACCATTAAACCATTGCTGATTGTCATAAAAGCCCATCTGGTTCACTAATGTTGTTCCCTTTAAGGAAGGAAATCCGCCAACCTGACCTGGTGGTGACACCAGACCCACGGTAATATGGTTGACCCTGAACAAGGGCAATTCAGCAACAACCATGTCCCATCAATGAATTTTTTTTTAAAATGGGATTGGGACTGGTAACTCTTGGAATGTTAAAATGTGCTTCAACAAGCAAAGAAATAATCATCCAGTATCCTGCCAGAGGAACGCCTAAAGGTTCAGCCGGAGGGGTGGGACAGTTATGCTGGCAGAGGTATGGTGGTAGGAATTCCAGCAGCCCATTTCAAAGCATGCACATCCCATTGAGAATCACTGGTTTCGCTTACTTTAATACGGAATGGTGCTAATGCAGGCTGTGTAATCTATGGCAAGTATCAGCATATCCCCACAAATGCAGTCGACAGGTGGCTATTATCCTGCTTCATTGATCCTCCATCACAGGGGAAGGTCAGTCACTGTAAAACTGCAAGCACAGAACCACCCAGCTACCTGTAGTTTTTTAAAAATCATTTTACGGAATGTGGGCTTTGCTGAGTAGCTCAGCATTTATTGCCCATCCCTAACTGCCCTTGAGAAGATAGTGGTGAGCTGCCTTCTTGAACCGCTGCAGTCCATGTGGTGTAGGTACACACACAGTGCAGTTAGGGAGGGAGTTCCAGGGTTTTGACCCAGTGACAGTGAAGGAGCAGGTCAGTGGCTGGGAATTCTTCAGAGAGTAACTCGCCCCCTGACTCCTCAATGCCTGTTCACCATCTACAAAGCACAAGTCAGGAGTGTGATGGAACACTTCCCACTTGCCTGGAGGAGTGCAGCTCCCACAACACTCAGGAAGCCCATGCAAATGCAGCTGACCAGGCTTCCTGAAATTCAGCCTGTACTTCTAGCATATTTTCCATTATTTCTCTCTCTTGGAAAAGCCAGAGTGAGCTGTTGCAGATGGAGAATATGAACATCTCACATTCCCTTGAGTGGGTGGAATTCTGACATTGCGCTTCCACCACACTAATATCAACCCCCTCATCATCATGCTGACGGTTCACCCTTTCTCTCGCTCATTTTCCTACACAGAGAGGTTCATTTGGGGGAATCAAGGTTCTGCCAAGAGTTTGTGAACCACACATTGTGGGAGTGTCAAAGCAGGAAGGGGGATGTGGCCGGGAATGGCAGTGCAGTTTGACAGTCAGATGCTGCTGGAGTCAGTCCCTGGATTCAGAGCCTTGGGAATGTAATCTCAGGGGTGTCCATGTTATAGTGATAGAGATGTTGAATGAGCATCGCACCTACACCCAGACACTGAGGATTATCAGAAGATCGGAGCCACATGGGAGCCCTTGTGACTCATTTGGCAGCACTCCTGCCTCTGAGCCACAAGGCTGTGAGTTCAAGTCCCACTCCAGGGGGACCCAGAAGGAGCAGTCATGATGCAGCCTATCAGATTGTTAATCAGCCTGTGAATCCTGTCAATACTGCAAACTATTCTCCAAGGGGAAAAAAATATGAAGAACAGAGAAACTGCCAAGTCGTGGGGAACATCGCTCTATGTTAATGCCTGAGATGGATTTGAAAAGATGTGATGAGAACTGGAGTAAGCAATGGTCTAAGAATCCTTGGATCCATTGTCATGCTTCCCCCATCCCTAACCCAGATGATTCTACATTGTGCCAATTCGGGGTTGTCACTGGATGTTGCACAGAACACATGGGGAGCTTGACAGAAGTCAAAACATCAGGACTCAGATCTCAGGAGTCCTGTTGGACCAAGGGGGTGCTCAGGAAGCATTCCTTCACACAAAGGGCATTGGAAATATGGAAATCACCTTCTCAAAAAGCTGTTGGGATTGGGGATCAGTTGATAAGTTAAAAGATAAGCCTAATAAATTGTATAAGGCAAGGGTATTAAGTGATATAAATCAAAGGCGGGTAAATGGAGCTAAGGTACAGATTAGCTAGTAACTTACAGATAGCAGAGCAGGTTCAAGGGGCTGAATGGCCTTTCCCTGTTCCTGTGAGGGTCACATTTGCTTGATATATTTGAGGATTACTGTGAAAGACCCTGTTCCACCTTCAATAGAAAGACATGTATGGGGATGGTCATTGGGAACCTCATGGCGGAGGCTCCATGGAAGAAGGTGGAAGTAAAACTTTCCCTGCATGAAGCTCATAAGAGGCAGTTTGTCAAATCCTTTCTCCAACAGGACGGCAAAAACAAAACAAACTTCAGATTGAACCTATTTAAGATATCAGATATAGTTTGTGGACAGACGGCAATCAACCACTCCCTGCTTGGCAGGAAATGCAGGCAATGCATGGCTGGTTTGTACATGTATCAGTTGGGTAGAATACTAATAGTCGCTTGGCAGTACAGAACTTGAGTATTGCTGAAAAAAAAAGCATGCTGTTGAAGCTTTTCGTCTTGCACTCATCAGGACAGATGCGAGAATGCCCAATTTCAAAGGGAGTAATAATTTACACCGCATGAGAAAAGGGTGTTGATTGGTTGGCAAGTCCACTCTGCTTGGTTGAGGTGTTGGTGCAATGCCTGGACATGTTCCTTTTGTCTGAAGAGGACAAGTTTCTGCGTATGGATATATGTAGCTTCTAGCATGTATAGGTGAGCTACATTGCGAGCCTGACTGATAATCATAAAGTCATTGTTAGTGTAATGCTTAGCACACTCAGGATTGTTCAGCAAGTGCTGTCTAACCGTGGCATCACATCTAATGTTAAACACTATAATATGAGCTTCACAAGCAGGGGCTGGTTGTATATGGTCAGTATTATGGCTATTGCAAACAGTCAAAGGGATTTGCTGCTTGAAATGTCCAGGGGGCAGGGTGACCTGGGGGATGGGATTCCTCTGAAGAGCCCATGGGGCAAAGGAGTCTCCCCCCACCCCTGCCCCCCACACAACCCTGCTCAGTTAAAGCTGCCAGGCTTTCTGCATGGTGTGGGCTTCCCCTCCGTGTTTAAAATACTGGTGGTGGCAGGACGAGGCCCTTAAAGTAGCCAAGGATGGGCCTGGTGCCTCCCCCCCGCCCTCGACCCCCTATAATAGACAGGTTGAGAGCGGGTGAGTAGGTGACAGAAAGACGCAACCCAGGCAACAATTTTAAATTCCGCTGATGCAGCTGAGAAATTTAAATTCAATAAGCTAATAAATCTGGAATAAAAAGCTGCTTTCAGTAACAGTGACCATGGGGTGGAATAATAAGTTGACTGGCTCCAGGCCGAGCAGCCCTGCAGCAATAAAGTGCGGCGAGCCCATTAACGAGGGCCATGTGGGGCTACCGCCTCTCATTAGAATAGAAGTTATGTCCTCTGGAGCTGCCGGCCAATTGCCATTAGTCCTGGCAGTGCCAGGGAGGCGTCAGTCACGGCTGCTGGCACCGCAGCTGAAGAGAAGAGCCTAAGGCCTAGGGCCCCCAGAGCAGGTAAGTCCTGAGTCTTGAGCCGGGAGGGTTTGGGAGCATTACGTAGAGGGACAGTGTGGGCGAGAGGGTGAGTTTAAGAGAGAGAGAGCAAGTAGGAAAGAAGGGGGATTTCAGTCTAAGGGGGAACCACCCATGGCATCACATCTAATGTTAAACACTATAATATGAGCTTCACAAGCAGGGGCTGGTTGTATATGGTCAGTATTATGGCTATTGCAAACAGTCAAAGGGATTTGCTGCTTGAAATGTCCAGGGGGCAGGGTGACCTAGGGGATGGGATTCCTCTGAAGAGGAAGCGCCCGGAAAGTGATCCACCCCCCACTTCCTTCCCACCCTTTAACCATTTGAGCTTAAAGTTTGGGCTTCCCACTCCTGCCCTACTGCCTGCACCAAATCCATTATGGAGTGGGCAGTGTACTATTAGGGTCAATAGATTTGATAACAAGCCTACTTAGCCCTTAATTGGTCATTTTAATATGGGGATGAGCTCGGGGATGGGCGAGATAGGCGCCGACCCCATTTTACATGCCCCCCAATCGCGGGAAACATGTCCACATGTAAAATTCAGCGCCATGAAACCACCAGATTGTCAAAAAAAAGAATCAATCTCTTTTTTCCTTTAGTCTTTCATGGGATGTTTGTGTCATTGGCAAGGCTGGCATTTGTTGCCCATCCCTAATTGCCCTTGCACTTAGCGGCTTGCCAGGCCATTTCAAAGGGGTTCTGGTTCATTAATGTTCTTTAGAGATGGAAATCTGCCATCCTTACCTTGTCTGTGATACCCAAAGCAGTGAGATTGACTCTTCACTGTCCTTTGACATGGCTTAGCAAGTCACTCAGTTGTTTCAAACAGTTAGAAAAATTGATATTAATGCAGTAAAGTGTCATCAGGTGCTTCATAAAAATCTCATCAAGCAAAATTGGGACTGACTCAAAGAAGGAGACATTAGAAGAGGTGACCAAAAGCTTGGTCAAAGAGGTAGGTTTTAAAGAGCTTCTAGGCAAGAATGGTGGAGGGGTTGGAGAGGTGTAGGGGGTTAAATTCCAGAGCTTAAGGTCTAGATGGCTGAAACCCAAGCTTGCCATCAATGAATCACCCTATCGACTCGCCTCCTCTTGTTGGTGTCCAGCATTGTTGGGCCTCAGCCCCAGTCTACTTAAAGTTTTCACATCAGAAAGGTTGTTATAATGGGAGTGGTCCTCCTCCCATTGAAATCTAAGACCAGATCAAAAATTCTTTCTGGCAAGTTTAAAGCATTTATGTTTACCATTGTGTTCTGTCCTTTGGAACACCAAGTATACAACTCCAGCCAAGTTAGTTTATCCTAAACCTCAAGAAATAACTCAACATATCACATCAATCTCACTCTGCAAAGTAGGTCAAATGTTTTCCATCCATAACACAAAAAGCGAAATGTTATCCTTCTACAAGGACCAGTCTCTAGTTATTCTATGAGGCCAGGGTAAAAGGCTAATGTGGGAGGGGGGGGTGTGGGTGTGTGTGTGTGTGTGTGTGTGTGCCCGGGTGGTGGGAGGTGGTGGTGGAGGGCACAGGGGGTCAGATAAAAATCTTTTGATTCCAGCAGTAAATCCCTGGAAAATTAAAGCGAAGAGGAAGAACCACAGGTGCTTAACATGGGAAACAGAAACAGAAAATGTTGCAAACACTCAGGAGGCCAGGCTGTGGGGAGCAGGAAAGTTAACATTTTAGGTGTCATCCTCTGTCAAAAGCCCAAAGGTACAGAGCCTGGTTGATAGGAAAATCTACAGTCTTAGTTCAAACATGGACAAAGGATCTGAAGTCCCGAGGTGAGGTGAGAGTGACTTTTGTTGACATCAAGGCAGCATTTGATCGAGTGTGGCATCAAGGAGCCCCGGCAAAACTGGAGTCAATGGGAATCAGGGGGAAAATTCTCCCCTGGTTGGAGTCATACCTAGCACAGAGGAAGATGGTTGTGGCTGTTGAAGGTCAGTCATCTCAGCTCCAGGACATCACTGCAGGAGTTCCACAGGGTAGTGTCCTCAGCCCAACCATTTTCAGTTGCTTCATCAATGACCTTCCTTCCATCATAAGGTCAGAAGTGGGGATGTTCACTGATGATTGCACAATGCTCAGCACCATTTCCAACTCTTCAGATACTGAATCAGTCCATGTCCAAATGCAGCAAGACCTGGACAATATCCAGGCTTGGGCTGGCAAGTGGCAAGTAACATTTGCATCACACAAGTGCCAGGCAATGACCATCTCCAACAAGGAGGAATCTAACAATCGCCCATGACATTCAATGGCATTACCATCACTGAATCCCCCACTATCAATATCTGGGAGTTACCATGACCAGAAATTGAATTGAACTAGCCATATAAACACTGTGGCTACAAGAGCAGGTCGGAGGCAAGGAATTCTGTGATGAGTAACTCACCTCCTAACTCCCCAAAGCCTGTCCACCATCTACAAGGAGTGTGATGGAATACTCCCCACTTGCCTGGATGAGTGCAGATCCCACAACACTCAAAAAGCTCGACACCATCCAGAACAAAGCAGCCCACTTGATTGGCACCACGTCCACAAACATTCATTCCCTCCAACACTGACACACAGTAACAGAAGTGTGTACCATGTACAAGATGCACTGCAGGAATTCACCAAGGCTCCTTCGACACCACCTTCCAAACCCACAATCACTACCGTCTAGAAGGAAAAGGGCAGCAGATAGATGGGAACACGATCACCTGGAACTTCCCCTCCATCCATTCCACTCACCATCCTGACTTGGAAATATATCGCCATTCCTTCACTGTCACTGGGTAAAAATGCTGGAACTCCCTCCCTAACAGCACTGTAGCTGTACCTACACCACATGGACTGCAGCGGTTCAAGAAGGCAGCTCACCACTACCTTCTCAAGGGCAACTAGGGATGGGCAATAAATGCTGGCCCAGCCAGCGAAGCCCACATCCTGTGAATGAATTTTAAAAAAGGCTTCTGCCATTTCACATTGAGTATACTCTGATCAGTGTTCTGCATTGCCAGTTTTTAGAATGTCAAATGATAACACAGATGGAGACCATTCGGCCCATCATGCTTGTGCCTTTCAGAGAGCTCTCCAATTAGTCTCACTCCCCAGCTCTTTTCCTAAAGCCCTGTACGTATTTTCCTCTTCAAGTATTTATCCACTTCCCTTTTGAAAGTTACTATTGAATTGACTCCCACCATCCTTGCTGGCAACGCATTCCAGATCATAACAACCCAGGGCTGGATTTTACACTCTCCCACCAATTAATGACCACTGAAGGGTCTCATCTCACTCCCACTGGTATTTTGCCAGCAACAGAGGGAGGTCCAGGCCATGGAAATCCCAGCAGCTTTAGCTACCCTGGATGGTGTAGGGCAGGGGGAGGGGAATTGTCCTTTTCAGCCTCCTGGGCCCATCGGACTCACCCTCCCCCCAACAATGTCATTTCCCCCCACTCTTTTTAACCCTCCGCCCTGGCCTTTTGAACCAAGGCCCCACCCTCCCCTTCCCATTCGCCTCCTTCACTGAGATCCCTGGCCTTGGACTTACCTGGACTCATCAGCATTAGGGACTGCTTGTAGTCTCAGCAGTGGCCAGCACTCCTGGTGGCAACTGGATTGGCCAGCAGCTCTCTAAGGTTGGCGGGGGGGGGTCTCCTTCCCGAGATTGGGGGTGGAAGTCTTGCTTAAAAGCAATTAGCACTGCTCCCAGTGTTAAGTTGCTGTCGGGCAGATATTGGGATCACGGTTGGGCATCTCCCACCGCAGCAGACATGCAGCAGGGACCAGCGCACCCTATAAAATCCAGCCCTTGCTGTGTAAAAAACGTTTGTGTGTGTCACCTCAGGTTCTTTTGACAACTGCTTTAATTTTGTGTCCTATGGTTACTGATTCTTTTTCGACTGGAAACGGTTTCTCCTTCTCCACCAACATCATTCATGATTTTACATACCTCCATTAAATCTGTCCTCAGCCTCTCCTGCTTTAAAGGAAACAACCTCAGGTTCTCCAATCTCTCCATGTAACTGAAACCCTCAGCCCTGCTACCATTCTAGTAAATCTCTTCGGCACCGTCTCAAGGCTTTGACATCCTTCCTAAGGTGGCTGCCTGATGCTTGAGCTGAGGCCTGAGCAGCGTTGTATGATAATGCCTTAGCAATTTTCTGGACCTTCTCACACACCGTTGAGCTGTTTCATTGCAAACACACAACCTGGCAAAGTCCAAAGTTTACATGATGTTTTGCTGAAATTCATTGCAGCAGCTTGTCGATACCAACATAAACAAAATGACAAGCTGAAAGGGACTGGGAAATGTACGGAGGATGTACATCTGGCTCGCAGCCTAAAGGTCGGTGTTAACCTGTGAGTCAGTTGCAAAGCTGAAATCAGTTGTAGGAGGACTGACTGAATCATAAAGCTTATAATCAGATTGCAGGCTGCACTGTTAATTTAGCTGCCACACTAGTAAGCCAATAACTGGTGTCAAAGGTACTAGATTTCCTACTGATCCATTTTTCAACAACCTCCCAGCGGTTGCTTTAATTGACAGCAAACGGGAATAGGTCACTCTACATCCAGTAGTACTTACAGACTGATGTTAGCTGTAGTTAATGGCTGCCCTGGCAAGTGGTGGCTTTATTTTAAATGTCCTGGAATGCTGTCCTACTGTGCTTCTAAGTGGAAGAGCTACAGAGAGAGCACAATGCTGCAGCTTCAGCCAGTCTTGCCTATGGGCAGCACTGATGGGCTATTTTCTTTTAATCATACCTGGGTATAGATACTTATAGACGTCTTAGCTTTATACATAGGGTCATAGAGTAGAAACGCAAGGAAGTTGTGCGAAACGCTTATAAAAACACTGCTTCAGTTTCATTTGGAGTATTGGGTTCAGTTCCGGGTGCTGCACTTTAGGGAGGGTGTCAAGGCCTTGGCAAGTGTGCAGAAGTGAGTTATTAGAAAGTCACCAAAGATGAGGGAACCTCAGTAATGTGGAGAGACCAGAGAAGCTATGGGACAAGCGCTGGAAAATGGGATTAGTGCTGTCAGGTCTTTGTTGACCGGCGTGGATATTTCAGCTCAAATGGCCTCCTTCTGTGCTGTAAACGTCTATGAGTCTAAGCTGGGATTGAGGAGATTTGATAGAGGCTTTCAAAAATTATGAACTTTTAAAAAAATTATTCTTACATGGGAATCACTGGCAAGGCCAGCACTTGTTGCCCATCCCTAAATGCCCTTTAACTGAGTGACTTACTTGGCCATTTTCAGAGGGTTAAGAATCAACCACTATTGCTGTGGGTCTGCAAGCATTTGCAGGCCTAGACAGCAGATTTCCTTTCCTGAAGGGCATGAGTGAACCAGCTGGGTTTTTACAACAATTGATGATGGTTTGGTCACCATTATTGAGACTAACTTTATAATTCCAGGTTTATTAATTGAATTCAAATTCCATCAGTTGCCATGATGGGATTTGAACCCAACCCATATTCCCAGAGCATTAGCCTGGATCTTTAGATCACTAGCTCAGTAACATCACCACTGTACCACCATCACTCCCTCACTTGGTAGTGTAAATACTTAAAATACTTGTCCAGTGACAGAAAATTTGGTAATCAGAGGACACAGATCTAAGGTGACTTTTTTTTCTCAAAATTGTGCAATTGTTTTAACGCGTGTGTTAAGTTGGAAGTATTAATTTTAACTGTATTTGGGAATTGGAGTGAGGAGAGGGAAATAGAAGGGAGGCAGGAGAAAGTAGTTTGGAAAAAGACGTCTGAGCAATTTGGTCAGGTGGTTTATTTTGATTGCTTGTTGTGATTCACAGCTCTTCCCGTCTGTTCACTCAATGCATCTGCTTCTTGATTGTTTGGTATTGAATAACTGGAATATTTGCCCCATGAGCTGATTTTAACTCTGGAACCCCCAGGAATAGGAGGTGCAAGGGGTTGGGCAGCAAGGCCAGTGCTGATCCAACCAGCTCTGGGATTGTGAGATTTTAGAGACTCCCAGGTCTTGTTAGCATTTTACAGGACATCCTCCCACCAGATGTTTTGATCCAGAAAGTCAGGTGCTGGAGGATAGAACTGGAGCCAATCTTTACACATTTTTGTAAGCATTTATTTACAGAGTTACACATTACAAGCATGCACCTCTTAACCCAAACACTACTGTTTCAATTCATAGGAGCACAAGTGAATCCCCAGGTAATGCAATAATACTACCTGCATACAATTAAACACAATTAAGAAACAGTTAATACCTGAAACCAGTTAATGGCATTGAGACCAATGGGACGGAGTGGAAGAGTGGAGGGATTTTCAGGGTCAGGTTATCACCGGGGACCATTGAAATGGCCCAGTTAAATGAGGAGAGGGGGGTCCTGGGAATAATCAGGGTCAGGGAGAATGCCCAGGGCATGAGCGGTCTGAGGTATCTTTGTAGGGCGCCTAAGAGAGAAAAATCCAGCCCTCGCTTTCTTGACTTTTTCCATTTTTTTTTGAGGGGTCAGATTATTTCTTTCCACCATTTTGCTGAGTTTCAATCCTGTTGCTGATGTCACCACTCAAAATGCCTTACCCAGTATGGGCGTGGTCCTACTTGTCCCATCTCCTGCCTCATCAATGTGCAAAAGCACAGCAGAAAATGCTTCACCTCAAACATGCCAGCCATTTCTGAATGAAGGGACATCAGAAATGCACGGAGGCCTCCTCTGTGCCCCAGCAACACAGAAATGCCCAAGGCAAAAACGTGCACTGGCATAACTGATGCACCAGAAGCAGAACTGCAGCCCCAAAGTATCCGCTGCAGCACTAATTCTCTCAATAACCAATGGCTCCAACTGAGTATTTGCCATAGTGTGCTCTATTAAAGTTCGGTTTGAAAACTCCATGAAGGGCTCACACTAATCTCAAGGGGAGCCTGCTTCCCCAGTTGTTCAGGTGCGTCACTGTCTCAATAAGTAGAAATCAGTTCAGAGAGAAAGAAATAATTAATTTCAATTATGTAGCGCCTTTCATGGCCTTAGACTGTACGAGCTGCTTCATAGCAAATGAAGTACTTTTGAAATGTAGTCTCTGTTGTAATGTAGGAAGCGCAGCAGCCAATTTGTACAAGGCGAGATCCCACAAACAGAAATGGGTTTATGAACAGCAAAACTTTTTTTTAACTGGTGTTGGTTCAGGTATAAATATCTGTCAGGGCACCCACTCTTCTTCAAAATAGTGCCATGGAATCTTTTACATCCACCTTAAGGGACATACTAAGGGTCTATGGTTTGATGCCTCATCCAAAAAGACAGGATAGCACTCCATCAGCATTGCACTAAAGTGTCAACCTGGATAATGTGCTCAAATCTCTGGAGTAGAACTCATGACTGTCTGTCTCAAGAGTTGAGAGTGCTACCATGAAAAGTCAAACACCTGAAGCATTTTCTTCATTTACAAATCTCTGTCCCTCTCTCTTGGGTCTAACACTTTAGGCATGTCTACTCAAAAACAATGTTTGGCAGAGGGTGATTCCTCAGAGCTAATGTGAACATTGCCTGCAGGCCTGTTACTTACTGAATAAGGAGCTGGCAGTCCTTAGCGCCGACTAATTGAAATTAGAAGTCTGAACCGTTCAAAATCACACTCACCCGACTGAATAAATCCGGCACTGTTTTCTGTGGATCTGCTGAGCAAGGTGAAAAGTATTGTCCAGGCAAACAGGCCATGGTTCCTGGGTGGGCTCCAGGCTGCCAATCAAACCCTTTTCATCCGCATTGTTACAGGAAATCTGTACAGTGATAAAAGGGAATTGGTGCTTGTATCTTTTAAATATGGGCATTGAGATAACTGTTGCGATGTCTGGAGCTTGAATAAATTGAGGGCATTTTTTGGCCCACAGGGAGATGACACACATATCTATATCATCTGAAACTGAGCAGCCAACTCAGTCAGGACAAAGGTATAAGTAGGTTATCACCAGCCTCAAGACCAAAGTTATTTACCACAGCATAGTGAACTGCTACTTTACTAGACGAGTGTCTCAGATGCCTGGGCTAATAACCCAGAGAGCAGAAGTTCAAATCCCACAACAGCAGTTTAAATTCAGTTAAAGAAGTCTAAAAATAGAGAGCTGGTGTCAGTAAATAAAAAAGTGCTCATTAATATATTGAACTGTTGCTAAAACCTGTCTCATTTGCCACTGTTCCTTAGGGAAGAAAACCTATTAGTCTGGCCTGTATGCAACTCCAGTCTCACAGCAAGGTGGTTAACTCTGAAGTGGCCCAGTAAAGCATCGCCAGTTTTCCAAGGGCAGCTGGAAATGGGCAATAAATCTCAGCCTTGCCATCAAGCGTTACACTTCTCACCATGACACATACTTTTGATTTCTTATCTTGTCCTATGTACTACATAAAACATGTTAAATGCTCCACATATATTACCCACCAGGTGACCTAGAGGGTATTCGAGACTGGAGGCCTTCTGGACAGCAGGCAGAGATCCCAAATACCAGGAGTAGAGATTGGAATTCTGCCTCCCAACTGAGTGCAGCTTTCCACTGAGAGGCAGGCCTGGGCTGAGGAGACAGTGGTCCCAATCAAATTAACCAGAAAGTACAGTGGGATTTAAGGTCAAGTCAGGTTAGGTTAGGTTGGGTCAGGCTGCACTGCACCTGACTAACATCCAGGTGAAGTTTAAAGGAGGAAGAAAATTGGCCACAGTGCGTCTACCTTTGAAAACTAAATTGGTCCTAATAAAGGCACTGAAGAAACCAAGAGCAACTTGCATTTACATAGCACCTGTAACATAAAAAAGATCCCAGAGTGCATCATTGAGGCACAAGAAAATAAGCCAAAGAAAAAGCGATTGGGAAAGATACCAAAAGTTTGGTAAGAGGCATGTTTAAAAGGAGAAGGAGATAGAGAAGTGGAGGTGCTATGGAAAGGAAACTGAGGCAGGAGGTCAGGAATGTCTCCTTTTATTGCATCATGAACAGCGAGCCAACAGTTATTCCTGGGCCTATTAGAATCCACCTGGGAAGTCTAGTAGATCACAGGACAGCGTTTCGAGGGCTAAGGCCCGAAATAATGGGTCTCCAGTTCATTGTGTCACAAGTTGGGAGCCAGCTTCTTTTCATTGCACCTGGGAACTGAGCGAGATGAGAAACATGGCCCCTATTTTCTTCTTATACACATGTGGGCAGTCACAGCGCTGTTACTGATGCTGGATGAGATTACCATTACAATTAAAGAGATCAAATGGAAGTTAACCATGCGAGTTCAAATGAGACTTTATCTGCTAGCAAAAATCAAATAAAACTGAAAAGGTCGGTCACTTTTAATTGAACAATATTTGTTGCAAGGTTGCTGTGTTTCGATGTCAAACACAATATATAGCTCCAAGTGAGTCACAAAGCAGTAATTCAATCAGACAATTCTGATGACATTGCAAACCATGAAAGTGAAGCTTGAGCAATGTATGAAGGTCATTGGAATTGAGAGATTCCTTCTACACAGTAGAAGGTATTTATTAAGCTTATCTGGGAGTAATGAGGTCACACTTTAAGTTTTCAGTAGGCACACTGGGGATAGCAGAGGCGACAGAACCTAAATGGAAATTCTACAATATAAGATAGCTGGGTGGAACCTAACAGTGTGCCACATTATCTGTGCTGCAGTATTGGTTTCTTATTTATCAAGCAATCTGCAAACAAATAATTTCCAAGCGAAAATAAAAATGAGAATATTCAAGCTTGCATGATCAAACGAGTTCTTTCATCGGGTTAAAAATAACAAAATAAACCGGCCTTTCATCTCTATGATCAGAGGATTTTTTTTTAAAGGAACAGTGAGTCTTATAGCTATGGTTCTGGATCAGCAACCCAGAGTTTATGGGTTTATAATTGCACCAGAGCAAGTTGTGAAATTGAATTCAACAAAACTGGTCACTTGTCAGCTAGCATCAGAAAAGTAACCATGAAAACACGTTGACAAAGCAAGAAGCCATAGAAAATTCATCAACATTTTGTAGTTCTGATCAAAGGGCTATGAGCCAGCAGTAATTTGTTTCTCTTTATTCTTTCAAAGGATATGGATATCACTGGCAAAGCCAGCTTTTGTTGCCCATCCCTAACTGCCCTGCTCAACCATTTCAGAGGGTAGTTAAGAGTCAGCCCCATTGCTGTGGGCCTGGAGTCATGTGTTAGGCAGACTGGGTAAGGATAGCGGATTTCCTTCCCATGATAGCTTCATGGTCACCATTACTGAGACTAGCTTTTCAATTCCAGATTTATTTAATTGTGGCAGGACTTGAGCTCATGTCCACAGAGAATTCAGCTGGACCTCTACTAGTACGGCAACAGTGCCACTATGCTACAGTCACCCCAAGATAAAAAGGATGATTTTTTAAAAATAATTTGCAAGAGTTACAGAAAAATAAAATTGCACAAGTAATTTACTTTAGGTTCACTATGGAAACAAGTATGTTTATTATACATGCTCTTGCATTTCCATGTGACAGGGAAGCTTTTTAAACTATTTATCCTCTGCAGAAACCAAGGCTAAAAAGTCTAGTTCAACAGTGACGGGCTGTGGTCAGGGGGGAGGTGGAGTGACAGTTCTCACTCACTCGGCTATCCTTCCCCACCCAGGAGAGCTCTCAGGGTTCCAGACTACTGGCAGCATTTCGTGGGTAAATATGCTTGGTCTGACCATATATACCCGCTCTTCTAATGAACTGAATGATTTCCTTCTGTGCTGTTAGACTCTATTATACACACCGAATTTATGCCTCATCCCTCTGAAGCCAGAAAGTGGGAAATCCCAAAGTAGGGAGTCCTTTATGCTTCTTTTTTAAAAAAATTATTTGTTCATGGGTTGGGGTGTTGCTGGCTGGGCCAGCATCTATTGTCCATCCATAGTGGGCATTTATTGCCCATCCCAACTGCTCTTGAGAGGGTGGTGGTGAGCTGCCTTCTTGAACTGCTGCAGTTCACATGGTGTAGGTACATCCACATTGCTGTTAGGGAGGGACTTCCAGGATTTTGACTCAGTGACGGTGAAGGAACGGCGATATATTTCCAAGTCAGGATTGTGTGTGGGTTGGAGGGGAACTTGCAGGTGGTGGCATTCCCATCTAGCTGCTGCACTTGTCCTTCTAGGTGGTATTGGTTGTGGGTTTGGAAGATGCTGTTGAAAGAGGCTTGGCGAGTTGCTGCACTACACCTTGTAGATGATACACACTGCTGCCAATGTGCATCGGTGGTGGAGGGAGTGAATGTTTAAGATGGCTGGGGTGCTAATCAAGCTTTGTCCTGGATGGTGTTGAGCTTCTTGAGTGTTGTGGGAGCTGCACTCATCCAGGCAAGCGGAGAGTATTCCATCACACTCCTGACTTGTGCCTTGTTGATGGTGGACAGGCTTTGGGGAGTCAGGAGGTGAGTTACTGTATGGCTAGTCCAGTTTCTGGTCAATAGTAACCCCCAGGATATTGATAGTGATGGCTGATGGCTGATTGCTTGTCTGGGGCGGGCAGGGACTCTGACTCCAACAGGCTTTTGCAGAATCTCTGACATAGAGCTGGATAATTCAGCCTAACTTGTGACACTTCCGGTGCACTCATGTTGAAGTTGCAATGGGGATTCACTGGAACAGCCACAGATTTTCAGCTGCTCCTCCAGTGGGATTACACAAGGCCTGCAGAAGCATTTGAAATGACTTCATCTGGAATCTCCTCCAATCAATGGAATACTTTAGCCACAAAATAGCATTTAAGACTGTTTTATTTCTAAGCCATCTGCTTTCTCCTCTGCAGTTTGATCTGCAACCCCCACCGCCCCCCTCCCCGAGCTTAGTGGAAGAGGTTTCCAGATGCAGACAGGTCAGGACAGCAGGATGACCACTGAGGCAACCAGCATTCGCCAGAAGTTTTGCATCTGGGCAACATCCAGTCTGAAGAGCAGTGCAATATTCTCTTGGAATAATCTTGTGCTGGGAGTTAAAGAAACATTTGGACAGGTTTCTTTCCCTTTGAAACTTTTCCATGCTATCACCATGTGAGGTGCCCTTCCAGAGGTTCCTGTGGTTTACTTCTCTTCCTGCTGCTGGCTTCTCATATTTCACTCATGTGGAAGCATTTTGACTGGGAAGTGATGTCCTCTGTTGCTCAGGGGCTACTTGCTTCTCCGCTTAATCCTCATTACAGTGTGGTTTCCATGTTTGCGGAATCTGGTGGCTAGAACCTGCCAAAAGACCTGATGTTATCTGAAAGGAGAGCAAGCAAAACACTATGTGCCTGATTTATTTTCCTTAAAGTTACACATCACTATTGCAAGTAATTTTCAAGAAGATTCTGATGGAATATTTTAGGTTTGCCAGCATTTAATTCCAAGCCACATACAATGACAAGGTGCCACTTTTATTTTCTGAGGGTGTACAGTACTCTAATTGCTTCAGTTGTTTCACATTTCTCATGGACTAGAGGGTGGAAGGGGACCTGCAGCCACACCTCAACCAGTGTCTTTCTTGACCATCGACCAGGAGAGCTGCCTAGGGAATCCTCCAGTTTTTGCTCCTGCCAAGCGAGAAATGCCCAGTCATTCGTTGATGCCTCCCTATCACACTCAATGAAATCAGGAATTTGTCAGGCCGAGAGGCTCTAGCCCACATCGCAAAGCTTTGCGCTCAGTAAGTTACTGAAATCCTAAACCCACCAGGTGCTTGCAGTCCAGCCTCTGGCTCTTCCAGCCTCATGTGGCCCTTTCTGTGAAAAGTTGCATCTTTTTTTTCTCCACAGATGTCCACAGTTTTTTGAGACAATGGGCCAGCTTCCAGCTGCACCTGAAGATTTCCAGCTGAAACAGTCTTAGTGGTGGGAATTCAATGCCGTTGAGATATTTTCCATCTCCCAGTTTTGGAGACAACATTAATAATGGGGGCAATTTCTGCCCTATTTGTGTAGCTATGACAACCTGAACCCAAGTGCAGCTTCACATCAATTTAGTACTTGCTCGGCCTCTGGTCTCCTTCCTTCATGACAGATGCTGTTTTCTGGACCATCCCATTAATCCCAAACCAATCCCATCCCAGAAGCAATGGATTGATAAGCGTGGATTATTTAGGCAGGGGGAAGGGGTGTGGGGGGAGTTGGTGGGAGTCTCAGGCCAAGTCAATTCTTTCCCACATTATTTATTTATTTATTGGTTCTTTGGATGTGGGCATCGCTGGCTAGACCACCATTTATTGCCCATCCTTAGTTGCCCTTGAGAAGGTGGTGGTGAGCTGCCTTCTTGAACCACTGCAGTCCATGTGGTGTAGGTACACCCACAGTGCTGTTAGGGAGGGAATTCCAGGATTTTGACCCAGCAACCATGAAGGAACAGCGATATATTTCCAAGTCAGGATGGTGAATGGCTTGGAGGGGAACTTCCAGGTGAAGGTGTTCCCATTCATCTGCTGCCCTTGTCCTTCTAGATGGTAGTGGTCGTGGGTTTGGAAGATACTGTTAAAGAAGCCATGTTGAGTGGCTGCAGTGCATCTTGTATATGGTACACACTGCTGTCACTGAGCATCGGTGGTGGAGGGAGTGGCTGTTGGAGTGGTAGATGGGGTGCCAATCAAATGGGCCACTTTGTCCAGGACAGTGTCAAGCTTATTGAGTGTTGATAGAGCTGCACTCATCCAGGTAAGTGGAGAGTATTCCATCACATTCCTGACTCATTGCTCTGTAACGAACCAGGGAAGACAGATCCCCCAGGTTATCACAATGGTACTCACTGTTGAATGAATGCCGCTCTATGTCCGGTGCAAAGATATTAAAAATATTAAATTCAAAGCACATGGGCAAATCCTTTTCTTTTTGGCAATCCTCCCTTGAGAATTGGGAGTTCTGAATGCTGCCGTTGATGGGGCACAAAGTAGATTTCAATCAGGTCGGGAGAAAAGGAATTTTGTGTTTGCTTGGGGAAGTAGCATAGCAGAACATACAAAGTCCATTTGTTTGCCTTGTTGCCTGGAAGCTAGGTATAATGATAATGTGATGATTACGGTGAGAGAACAATACACAAGCGTTCACAAAATCCTGCAAACATGCAGGAATCAATGACAGTGAGTATTCTCTATGGGCACTCATTTGACCAGTTAACCCTCTATAGTCTACAATGCTATTTTTCTTTGACACACATGGTAAGAGAATAGCAACATTTATTTCACAGTAAGAATGATGAATTGCACTCCCTTTAAAGCATCAAAGGTGTATGGAAATGAAGAAGTGAAAACAATTTGTATTTTGGAGAATTCTCAACTACAGGAGTACTGCTCTTGGTGAATTGACAGGGTCTTGGAGAGGATACAGAGGCGATTCACTAGAATGGGACCTTGGATGGGGAACTTCAGTTCTATGCAGAGATGTGAGAAGTTGGGGTTGGTCTCCTTATAGCAGAGAAAATTTTATAAAGGCTTTCATATGAGGCATTTTGATGGAGTAAATAGGGAGGAACTGCTCCCATTAACAGAAGGATCGGTAACCAGAGGGCATAAGTTTAAGGTAATTTGCAAAATAAACCAGAGTAGAGGTGGGGTGATCTTTGTTTACATAATAATTTTCAAAAAGAAATTCAACAAATACTTCAAGGGAAAGAAATAATTGCAGGGCTATGGGAAAGAAGCAGGAGACTGGGACTAATTGGATCGCCCTGCCAAAGAGATATTCAGAGGGTGAGCTGAATGGCTTCTGTCTGTGCTGAATGATTCCAAGAACTGTCTTGCAAAATAGTCTCAATGTGACAAAAATAGAATTATTTGCCCACATTTTCCCTTTTTTTTGTACTGTTTCTTTTAGTTTGTTAAAATGCCAGAATTGTAATGAAAGCTATGCATTCAATAAAAAATCCAACACTTTTAAAAAAGCCAATTTTAATTAAAACACTAAGATAAAAGCAAAATACTGCAGATGCTGGAAATCTGAAATAAAAATAAACAGAAAATGCTGGAAAAACTCAGCAGGTCTGACAGCATCTGTGGAGAGAGAAACCGAGTTAATGTTTCAAGTCCATATGACTTTTCTTCAGAGCTTTTATTATATTGATTTTAATGACACAGGTTGGGGCTAACCCCTTTGGGATGGACATCCAGTGAGGTGGAACATTCACCTACCCCTGAGATACAGACCCTACCCCAACCAATTTCCCTGGGACAGGGCACACAATGTATGCATTAGCGGGATTCCTGCTTCCAAGAAGAAGCTGCTGCACCAACAAGGTGGGGACAGCAGTAAAGGAGTCCCAAAACCTGATGCAACTGCAGCCTTGTAGGTAAGTCACTGAGTGCCAAACTGAAGGTAAAGTGAACTGCTGCAAGGCTGTCTCTCTCTCTCTCTCCCTCTGCTGGGGTACCTAACTGCTCTTACTTTCCATATGGCAGCCCATGTCCAGTACAGAAAATGCAGATAAATGACAAGTAGTTCATTTTTGGAGAAAGCACAGTGAAAAGAGTGTACCTGAAATGGTGGCAGAGCCAAATGCTTTAAAGGTGGAAAATACAAGCAGTGATGGTGGTGTGTTCTGATTCACTCGGGGAGTCTGAGTTGCCTTGGCAACCTGCATGTTGCAGTCTGCAGCTACGGGTAGTGATGCTCAAGGCTCCAATTGTTTTTCCATCACATAACTGACAAGGAGTCTCCCTGGCTTCTACAATCACCACTGGCATGTGGTGAAAGGATTTACAGGTTGTTGTTCAGTGTGTTTGGCCATGTTATGAACACACTTTCCTTGGTCATAACAACCAGGCTGGGGCTTGAACACAGATGTTTCTGGCATGGAGGGCAGGGTACCACCACCACCACCACCACAACCCCCCCCCCCCCCCCCCCCCCCCACAATGCCACAAGACCCACCCATAAATGCAAGTGGGAAAGAAAACGAGAAGGTAAATGGAATTCTGGAAAGCATTAAATAGAAAATGAAAGGAATGGAAGGAGAAAAAAATTGACTAAAGAAATATACTATGGATGCTGGAAATATGAAATCAAAACAGAAAATGCTGGAAAGCACTTGTTGGGTCTGGCAGCGTCTGCGGCAAGAAAAACAGTTAATATTTCAGCCTTACATCAGCAAAAGAGACATTGGATTTGTGCAAGATCTTGGTTTCCCACAACTGGAATATCATATGAAGTTCTGGCCATTTTATTATTAATAAGGTTATTAGAGTCATGGGAAGGATACAGAAAAGATTGACTAGAATGACACCTGAAAGCAAGGTTTAAAAATTAGGATTATCTTCACTTGAACGTAGAGGACTAACAAGGGGTGGGGGGGAGGGGATTTAATAGAGATTTCAAAATTCTTAAAGATTTTGAGAAGTAGGGAAAGTTTGATTCCACTTAGTGGGAGACCAAGAACAGCATTAATTCACCTGTAAGAGTGAAGAGGGTAAGTAGAAGAATCCCATGATGCAATTTTTTACAAGTCACTATAAACTATAAACACAACTCAAAAGGAAATTAGATAAGTATTTTAAAAGTAAGAATGTAGAAGAATATGGAGAAAGAGCAGGACAATTGATTTAGATTAGACAACTCCAGTGGAAGAGTTAGCAGAAATACAATGGGCCAAATGGTCTCTTCCAGTGTTGATTCTATAACATTTAGAAAACAAGTCTTCAAAGTATCTCATCTGGTTGTTTGGCCAACTTAACCCTCTGTGAACTGTCTCCAGGTTGCTGATTTTAGCTGGCTTCAATATTTTGCTTTTCCTATATGCTTCCTTATTTAGCTCTAATCATGAATAATCCTCTTTCATAGATAGCTTATCTTATTATAAAAGCATCCAAAAAAGTCAATATTAACTATCGTCTGAGGCGATGTGAGATGTTGTGAAATCCCTGCCTATTTCTCATTAATAATAAGAGGGTTCATTGTTCACCTGTGCACCACCCATGTGAGTTTGCAATTCCAATCGCAGGGCTTACCTATGGGTTCCGTATGTTTATACAAGAGAAATTATCTAGGCTGAGCTTGAAATATAGCAGGTGACTTCACCAGTTTTGAGAATAATAGCATATGCAGTTCAGGGAAGAGTGACACCATTACTGTGATACTGTTAAGATTATTATTGAAAATTCTTTCAGCTGAATTTTCACACTCTTCAAGGTTCAAGGGAAAGGAATATCTTGCACCTAGAGTCAGGTACAATTCAGGCCAGATGCCAAGTAAAGTCTAGTCCTGTTTGTCCAATTGTGCCAGCTCTGAACTTTGCTGTTTAGAGGCCGTATAATTATTCAAAAACTGCAACATAGCAACAAGTCATCAGCCTGCTTATATATTAATGGCCTTAATTGCTGCAACATTTTCAGTGAACCAAAAGAAAGCTAACTTACATGGGGATCCGGTGGGGAGAGAGTGAGCTCAAAGGGGTTATGTCGTTGCGCTCATTGTAACTGCCCTTCTGAGTCAGTTTCCACCAGGCAAGGAGGGAGTTAAGATCAGGCATGCGTTCCTGACATATAACTCCTTCAAAGTGAAATTGGCAAAAGAAGACCTTTCACACTTTGTGAGCATCAATTCACACTCAGCTGGCATGAATTTTGAGCTTGGATCAGAGAGGGCTACAGCACTGTAAACCAAACTCTGTGACCTGCATTCTCAACCAGTGAAGATCTGCAACTGATAGTCTGCAGCAGTAACTCACAGTGTTAACATCAGGTAAAAAAACACCTTTAGATTGATGGTCAGTGTGTTTCTGAGTGGCTCCTAGCCCTGCTTTCCTACTGTCTCTGTGTTTCATTCAGTTAAATTCCCTGAAGCTGAGCTGTGTCTTTGTCAAGAGACTGTTTCAATGTGAAGGTCAGATTGCTTCCCCCCTGCCTGTTGTTGTTGATCTCCTGCCATTTCCTTTCTGTCGAACTATATTTTTTTAAACACAGGGTTACACAATGGCCAGCCAGCTGTCTGCTCTGACATGCACATGTAATTAATTTGATCCAACTGGAAGAAGTGATTAATTATACTACACATTGGCCTACTTTGAAAAGGAAGGGAGGAACTCGGGTCAATTATATATTGGCATCCCAAAGCACTTAGAAGTTTACTGCTAATGAGCTTTAGATTCGAAATTACAAACCACCTCTCCATTCCATTGCTTCTTTATTTTTGAACATGGGGTTGAGTAGCAAAGTGGGCTACTGCACTGTTCTTGCACCTCTGGGACCCAAGCTTGAATTCAGATCAAACTGACATGATGAAAGTTTTCTGAGTCTGCCAGGGATCTAACTGAAAAGACTTTCGGCAATTTTGATGTCAAAATCCAAGTGGGACTGTGTAGGATTGGCAGGGCAGGGAGTGGTGGGCTTTCTGGCTGCTCCTCACCACATCGACAGCAAGCAGAGAACGATTTCTATTGTGTATAGTGGATTTACCAATATGATCAATATTACAGCATGTTCAGTGCTCATACTGGAGGGTGAGCACCAATCATACCTCCTCCTACTTCCAAGTCCGATTGGAAAATCCCAGGCCACAGGCTCAGGAACACAGGCCCCTGAGTTTCTCCCGTGCTGCAATCAAACTGCTCTGTGACTTTCCTCTGTAGGTTCCACACCCCTCTTGATATTTAAACACAATCTCTTCATCTGCAAACCTTTTTAATATCACTTAATCTTGTTCTGGTACCCTGCCAGCTTCTTTCTGCTATTGCTGTGCTGAACCACTGTATTCCCTCTTCCCATGCCTCCCTTCTTGCCTAGGGAGTGGTTCGCAGTCCCAAAAGCACTTCAAAACAAGTTCCAGCTCCCAGACTATAATTTTAGGTTTCCCAGGGATTTTTATCATTCTTCACCAAACCAGCAGCACTTGGAGGGTTTGCATACTTTTCAGTGTTTGTCTTGTGTTTGCCCCTTTAGCTGTGCTCACTTGCAGCATTGTTTAGTTATCCACCTCTGCATTGCATTGGACAATTCAGCAAAGCATCAGGGAATTATCTGGTCATCCCTCAAATGTCAAAAAAACCCAGCAAAATGGCTGAAAGTCCTGGCTGCTATTAACATGGGAAATTTCCTAAGGGGGAATGGAAATCTCAAGTGGTATAAAGCCACAAGTAGGGTTAGTCTTACAAGCAGACAGATTTAAAGTTGCCTAGTAAATGAAAACCAATTGCCTCAGATGGAGGAATCTGAACTAGAACCAGTAGAGAACCCGAACACCAAAAATGTATTACCAAACGTGACGGAGGGAAAAGTCCCGCAGCTCATTGCTGCAAGTTCACAGGGACTTTTGCAGTGGGGCAGACTCTGATGAGTTTACCTTGCATTTTCTAACAATAATGTTCTACACTCTAACAATAATGTTCTACACTATGCTCACTAAAAGCTAGCATGCAGGCACAGCAAGCAATTAGGAAGGCAAATGGTATGTTGGCCTTCATCACAAGGGGATTTGCGTTTTTTTTTAATTCATTCATGGGGTCTGGGTTTCACTGGCTCAGCCAGCATTCATTGCTCATCCCTAATTGCCCTTGTTCAGAGGCAGCCACATTGCTTATGGGTCTGGAGTCACAGGTAGGCCAGCAGATTTCCTCCCCTTAAGGGCATAAAATGGGTTTTTACAACAATGCACCATCAGACTATTAATTCTAGATTTTTACAGAATTCAAATTGCACCATCTGCTGTGGCATGATTTGAACCCAGGTCCCCAGAACATTACCCTGGGTCCCTGGAATACTAGTCCCATGACAACACCACTATGCCCCACCTCCCTGGCTGTGATTACATCGAGCTTTGCTGAGACCACACCTGGAGTATTGTGTACAGTTTTGATCTCCTTATCTAAGGAAGGATATATTTATAGATTATAGAGGAAGTTCATTGAACGTTTACCAGACTAAATACTGAGATGGCAGGATCGTTTTATGAGGAGAGATTGAGGAAACTGGGCCTAGATAATCTAGAGTTTTGAAGAATAAGATCTCATTGAAACTTACAAAATTCTTACAGGGCATGACAAGGTAGATGTGGATAGGATGTTTCCCCTAGCTGGTGAGTCTAGAACCAGGGGACACAGTTCCAGAATAAGGGGAAAGACATTTAAGACTGAGATGAGGAGGAATTTCTTCACTCAGAGGGTGGTGAATCTTTGGAATTCTCTATCCCAGTAGGCTGTGGAAGCTCAATCACTGAGCATCTCTAAGACAGAAATTGATAAATTTCTAGATATATTCAAGGGATATGGGGATAATTGAGAAAATGGCATTGAGGTAGATGATCAGCCATGATTAGAATGGTGGAACAGGATCGATGGGCTGAATGGCCTACTCCTGTTCCTTTGTTCCTACAAACAAATACTTGTCCAAATTCAAAGAATCCAAGATGAACATATTTACAGAGAATTTACCACCTTAGTCGTTTGCAAAGATTCTGAAGGTAGAGTCGCATCCAAACTTTTCCCAATTACTGTAGTCTCCTGGACTTAAAAGGCTTGACCAAGGTGGTGAGACGGCAATATGTCCACTGGCTCATTTTTCCACCACTTCCCCCATTGTAGCAGTGGAAAATCCAGCTCATTGAATTGGCTATGAGGAGAGAGCTGGCAGGTATTAGACTGATACTAATCAGCTGGAAGGAAATATTTGTGAAAGATGGGTGATGCCATGTACATACATCACTCTCATACTAAAAAGGCAGTGGAAGCAGAGTCTTTGAATATTTTTAGGGCAGAGCTAGATAGATTCTTGATTAACAAGGAGATGAAAGGTTATCAGGGGTAGGCAGGACTGTGGGGTTAAGGTTACATCACTCAAAGCTAGTGCACAGGTAGAAGAAGCAATTGTGCAGGCTAATGGAATGTTGGCCTTTATTGCAAGGGAGCTGGGTACAAAAGGTGAGGAGGTGTTACTTCAGTTGAATGGATGGTTCCTGGTCAGGCCCCATCTGCAGTACTGCATTCAGTATTGGGCATTGCAGCTCAGGAAGGATATACTGGCATTGCCAGGAGGTACACTCCAGGTTCACCAGAATGACACTAGGGCTTAGTGTATAATGAAAAGTTACAATGACTTGATTCATGTTCCTTTGAGTTGAGAGGCGATCAAAACAAGAGCCTGGATTTTTGCCGGGATGTGCAGACTGGCGGGTAGGATTCCTGCCCCCATTTCCATTTCTGGCAATTTTTGCTGGCATAGGATAAAGGTGATAGTAGCTCAACATTCCCATCCTTGCCAGCTCCATTGCAGCCTGGACATTTCGAATCACTCCTGCAATTTTTGTGGAGACTCTGTAAGAAATCATAGTTCACAGCACTCCAGGGGAGTCGTGAACCATGGGGGAACCCCAATCCCAAGTCACTTGCCCCTAGAATTCTTTCATTGTTGGGCTTTGAAATACAAAAAAGAACTGTTATTTCAGTTTCAATGGTTAGATGCTATATTGTAAAGTTAGATATGTTTGTACTGCAGTAATTAATTATAGGATTGCATCCTGCAACGGTTGATCAGCATTGCGTAAATGTTGAGATGCATTAGAGTACTTTTTGCATAAGGAAAAGGTGCTGTTATGCATTCAAAACTGAATAAACACTGCTTGGGAACTCTTAGGTGTCACGACCTGAAGTATTTTCAATATTCACAGTCCTTTAAAATTGAAAAAAATGATCTGCATTGTTCCCTCAGAGGGAAAAAACAAATGATGCTGGTTTGGTTATTTTAAAATGTGGTTATTTGTTTTGGTTTTTTTTATTTGTTTGTTTTTACAACAGATTGACCTCTTGAGGGAATTTAAATATTTGAATGGCTTTTTTGAATAAGAGTTTTTTTTATTATGAAGTGGGTTTGAATGATAGTTCTATTCCATTTCAAAGACATAGCTCCTAAGCTCTGCCCAGAATAGATACTGGGTGAGTGACAGTGGAGGATACTTGGGGACCATGGAGGGGGCATAGGGCATGAATATATGAATATATGAATTAGGAGCAGGAGAAGGCCATTCGGCCCTTAGAGCCTGCTCCATGATTCAATAAGATCATGGCTGATCTGAATGTAACCTTAACCCCACAGTCCTGCCTACCCCTGATAACCTTTCATCTCCTTGTTAATCAAGAATCTATCTAGCTCTGCCCTAAAAATATTCAAAGACTCTGCTTCCACTGCCTTTTTAGTAAGAGAGTTCCAATGACTCACAACCCTCTGAGAGAAAAAATTTCTCCTATTTAATTTAAATTTAAATGAGAGACCCCTTATTTTTAAACAGTGACCCCTAGTTCTAGATTCTCCCACAAGAGGAAACATCCCCTCCACGTCCACCATGTCAAGACCCCTCAGGTTCTTAAAGCTTTCAATGAAATCACCTCTTGCTCTTCTAAATTCCAGTGGATACAAGCCTAACCTGTCCAAGCTTTCCTCATAACACAACCCACCTATTCCTGGTGTTAATCTAGTAAACCTTCTCTGAACTGCTTCTAACGCATTTACATCTTTCTTTAAATAAGGAGACCGGTACTGTACACAATACTCCAGATGTGATCGCAGCAATGCCCTATACAACTGAAACATAACCTCCCTACTTTTGTAATTAATTCTCCTCATAATAAATGATGACATTCTATTAGCTTTCCTAATTATCTGCTGTACCTGCATCCTAACCTTTTATGATTCATGCACTAGGACACCCAGTTCCTTCTGAATCTTAGAACTCTGCAATCTCTCATCATTTAGATAATAAGCTTCTTTTTTATTCTTCCTGTCAAAATGAATGATTTCACATTTGCCCACATTATACTCCATTTGTCAGATCTTTGTCCACTCATTTAACCTATCTATGTCACTTCGTAGTCTCCTTATGTCCTCTTCATAATTTACTTTCCTACCTATCTTTGTGTCATCAGCAAATTTAGCCACCATCCCTTCAGTCGCTTCATCCAAGTCATTTATATAAATTGTAAAAAGTTGAGGCTCCAGTACTGATCCGTGTGGCACACCACTCATCACATCCTGCCAACCAGAAAAAGACCCATTTATGCCAACTCTCTGCTTCCTATTAGCTAGCCAATCTTCTATCCATGCCAATATGTTACCCCCTACACAATGAGCTTTTATTTTCCGCAATAACCTTTGATGTGGCACCTTATCAAATGCCTTCTGGAAATCTAAGCACAGGGCATCCACCGGCTCCCCTTTATCTGCAGCACATGATTCCTTCAAAGAGCTCCAATAAATTGGTTTAACATGACTCTGCCTTGAAAATTGCCTTGAATTTTTCTAAGTGCTCTGCGATAAAATCTTTAATAAAAGCTTCTAACATTTTTCCTATGACAGATGTTAGGCTAACTGGCCTATTGTTTCCTGCTTTCTGTCTCCCTCTCTTTTTGAATAAAGGAGTTATATTTTCTATTTTCCAATCTAATGAAACCTTCCCCGAATCTAGGGAATTTTGGAAAATTAAAACCAGTGCATCAACTATTTCATTAGTCTCTTCTTTCAAGACCTTCGGGTGAAGTCCTTCCAGACCTGGGGATTTGTCAGCCCGCAGCCCCAACAATTTGCTCAATGCCTCTTCCCTGGTGTTTGTAATTTACCTGAGTTCTCCCTCCCTTCCATTTCCTGATTTACAGCTATTTATGGGACATTATTTGTGTCCTCAACAGTGAAAACCGAAGCAAAATAGCTGTTTAATTCATCCGCCATCTCACTACTTTCCATGATCAATTCCCCAGACACACTTTCTATAGGGCCAATGCTCACTTTGTTAACTCCTTTCTTATTTAAATATCTATAGAAACCCTTATTATCCCTCTTTATATTACTAGCTAGCTTCCCCTTATACTCTAACTTTTCCCTCCTTATTCATCTTTTTGTCATTCTTTGCTGTTCTTTATATTCTTTCCAGTCTCCTGACCTGCCACAAAGCTTTGCATAATTATATGCTTTTTTTCTTTAAGTTTGATACTGTCTTTAAATTTTTTAGCTAACCACAGATGGTGGGTCCTCCCCTTGGAATTTTTCTTTCTCACTGGAATGTATATACTCTGTGTTCTGAAATATCCCTTTAAATGCCTGCCCTTTAAATGAGGTGGCATGGAGTCTATGGAGGAAATGGAGTGGCTAGGGGAGCTTGTGAGGTGCATGGGGGACATAGAGGGTATGAGAGGCATGGAGTATGGAGGGGGTATGAGGTGGCATGGGGGTGCTTGTGGGGTTCAAGAGGGTGGGGGTGAGGTGAGGGTGTCAGGACCTGACATTCATCATTAAAACTGGGCTGATATCCCAGAGGTGGACATTCCACCCTGCTGGCCTCGCCACCCTCCCCTCCATTACCACCTTGAGCCTGCCTCATCTCGATGCCATCCCGCCCGAGGAACAAAAATATGGCCGGCGGGGGCCTTTGTATAACAGACAGGTCTGCTGAGTCGGGAAGTTTCCTGGTTCGACCATCCAGCCTCCTTCAGAGGAAACCAGCCCAAGGTGTTTATAATCGTGAAGGGATTAGATAGGGTAAATACAGGGAAAATATTTCCTCTGGTGGGAGAATCTAGAACAAATGGGGATAATCTTAACAAATAGAACTAAGCCAGCTGGAAGTGAAGACAGGGAGCAATGTTTTCACATAAACATTCCCCCCAGATGTCTCTAGCTGCAGGGTTAATTAAAATGTTTCAGACTGAGATTTGCTGTCAGGTTAACAAATGATGGGGAGAAAGGGCAGGTAAATGGAGCTGAGGTACAGTTCAAGCATGATGTAGTAAATTGGTGGAGCAAGTTCGAGAGGCTGAATGGGCTACTCTTGTCTCTATGTGTCATGCAGCTTGTTCCAGCCAACTTGCTGGCTGCTGCCTATGTATGAAGGCTCAACGAAGTAAGCCTGAATCATACAATGGCACTCACCCCAGTGATCTGCCTTCAGTGATATCTGTTATCCATCACAGCAGATGAAGCTGACATTATGCAGATGTGAAGACACTTGCTAATCCTATTTCAGTAGCCAGAATCCACTCCCTACAATTTCAGTATCCAGCTGTTCAAATAACTAACTAAATAATGCACCAGGAATGCAATCTTCTCCTCTAGAGCGGTTAAGGAGAGACTTCAGAACTACAAGGGGAAAACACCACAGTACAACAAACCTGGCAAAAAACTCTCATTTTAACTTTAGTTACCTATAAAGTGAAGCACCCTATATAAGGGTGTACTTGGAAAGTATTTTTCTGCCATACAATTCAACTGAAAATATGTTCATGATGAGAAAATTCAAATACTATGAGGTTATCCCACAAATCTCAAGTTAAACTGATTATACAATGTTGTATTATCACCACTGATCACCATGTTGTGTTATGGAAAACAAAAACAGAATTACCTGGAATGGGTTTGTTCCAGTTGTGGTGTCTCAATGAAAAGATCTTGAGAGTTGTATGTTTCAACATGAGCCATTTATTGTTAATCTTTAATTACTTACAGGTCCCGGGTTACTGTCATGCATGGTGCTGCTACCTCAATGCAGGCTGCTTCCAGAGTGTTCTCGCTAGACTGTTCTCTCAGTCTATTACCATGTGACTCCATACATCATACCATGGGCAGTGCTATTCTCCAGTCCCACATTAATCCTTGCTCTGCCAAGCACCTTTACATTACAATGGCATGCAGACACATACTACAACATACACGACACTCATTGACCACCAGAAACAAAGGGGGAATTTTTAAATGGGTGAGAACATGAGCTTGTGTGCAGATATGGGAATGTACAGGTAACATCCTGGAACATGTGAGCAGGTCAAGAAGCCGGCTGTAACCTACCGACATCCGCATTTGACTACAGCACGTTAGACCGTGCATGAGCAAACCCCTTGTGAGAGGAAGGTGTCAATTTCAACAGTTACAGCGATATAAACGTGGGTTTTGCAATTTAACTGCAGATCCACAGGCTTTCTGAGCCTCTTGGAAGTTGCCAATGAAAGCGGCAATTGAGGGGGCTGAAGCCGTGACAAGGAAATATGTCAATAAGTACTCAGTACTCATAGCTACTTTCTTACCTGCTTGTGTGAAAGGCTTAGTTCACACACTTTGTGCTAAGGGCTTACTTCACACACCTTGGAGGTTCAAAGGTCTGATCTGTACTTTGGACATCACAATGCTTTCCTCTCTGACAGTCCACTCTGCCTGATCTCATCACACCTTGAAGCAGAGTTAGCAGCTGGCTGCTCAGAAACAAGAGGTACCCACATAAAACATGACTGATGACACCTCTCAGAAACCCCGGTGGTTTCACCAGGGGAGAGGCCGACTGTTCAGATCCATGTTCTGGTTGCTGGGATCCTCTTGACCGATGTCCTCTAGGTTTTGCAGCCTATGTGGGCTCTGCCAACCTTGCTTCACTTGAACCTATGCAGGGACAGACTCAGCCATTGGGACAGGATGCAGCATGGTGCTACTGACTGAGGTGGGGAAAATGGATGAAATGTGGATGTGCTCTGAGCTGAGTCCCCACTTTGATGTCCCCTTTTACAATCATCTCTCTCATGGCCCACATATAACCCCTTGGTAGCAATGAGCTGGAGGATACTTTGCTGAAAATCAATGGGGCCAAGGCTGGTATATCATGCATCCTATTTAAGATGTTATTAAGAGTGTGCAGGCCATTGGTAAAGGCCTTCATGTACTCCTTCCATTTCTGCTTTCTGAGCCCATGATAGTGGCCACTCTCCCCAGGTACAAAGACAGAATTGCAAAGACCCGTGACATCATTTTTAAAAAATTCATTCATGCGATGTGTGCATTGCTGGCTAGGCCAGTATTTATTGCCCATCCCTAATTGCCTCAAGAAGGTGGTGGTGAGCTGCCTTCTTGAACCGCTACAGTCCATGTGGTGTAGGTACACCCACTGTGCTCTTAGGAAGGGAGTTCCAGGATTTTGACCCACCAACAGGGAAGGAACAGCAAAGTATTTCCAAGTCAGGATGGTGAGTGACTTGGAGGGGAACCTCCAGGTAGTGGTGTTCCCATGCACCTGCTGCTCTTGTCCTTTTAGATGGTAGCAGTCGTGGGTTTAGAAGATGCTGTCGAATGAGCCTGGGTAAGTTGCTGTGGTGCATCTTGTAGATGGTACACACTGCTGCCACTGTACATTGATGGTGGAGGGAGTGAATGTTTGTGGATGGGGTGCCAATCAAGCGGCTGCTTTGCCCTCACCGCAGAATTCCCAGCCTCTGACCTGCTCTTGTAGCCACAGTATATATATGGCTAGCATGTCACTCATGCTTAAGACAAACCGGGAATGATGGCAGCGGCTGGGACTACACCAGGTCCCATAGAACAAAGTGCTGGGAGCCCAGGATACAGGTCTGTCTAGGCCAGGAGAGGAGGCTGAAGCAGTTGTGGGGAAGGTTGGCGGGGGTTGGTGGGGGTTGTGGGTGGGTGGGTTTGGGGGGGGGGGGGCGGTTCTGGTGATGGGGTCAGGGCTGGGCTGCAGAAAGAAAAACCAGTTAAAAATTTTCAACTTCTGGTGAAAGTCAGCAATACTGGCACCAGTAATATTGGAATTCCACTTTAAGGTATACAAGACCAGTCCGGACAAGTTTTACTGGTTTTTCTTTTTTGGTGGGGAGGGGACACCCAGGGAGAGCACACCTTTCCAGGGAAGCCCCACAATAGGAGAGGGAACACAGGATGGAGGCGACCCCTTCCATCCTTCCCACCAGAGGCCCGAGCAGGCTAACCTACTGGGCCTCCACCCTGTCCCTGACCTCCTCCCACTGGTCTTAAAACTGTGGCCAGGCAGAAAGGGGCCCTCAATTGGTCATTTTAGGCCCTCAGCTGGGGCCAGGGCAGGCCGCCATAGGCCTCGTCCACTCCCTGTAAAATCTCAGCTAGGCCCCATCCGCCTGCAAATCTGCCGGTGGGGGAACCGTAAAATTCTACCCTGGAGTTGAAATTGTGCCATGTGGGTTGTCACCATACCTGCTGGTGCTGGTTGGTGAAGGAATGATATGCTAACGCTGATGGCCCAGTTACCATTGTTTTGCTCCATCTCATGAAACCTCTACTGCACATATCTGAATGTCCTATGGGTTGAATTTCTGTTGCTCAAAGTTTTGGAACTCATTCCACTGTGGACAGCCATTGCCAACATCCGGCATTCCCAGGCTAGGTACAATCTCAGATGCAGCGCAAAGTCACAGTTAGTCACTCTTGAATTCAACACTACTTTACCATGTCATCTATTTGCATAGACTCTGCAAGAATATAACGGCTGCCAGGTTATAGGCTGTTCTGAGCAAAGATGAGGGAAAAATTCTGTAGGTTTTTAAAAATCAGCAAAGGTACACGATGAGAAGCAAGTGATTGTTTGTGTACCCTGCCTCAGGCTGTGGACATTCACTAGGGATTGTTTGAGATTGCACCAACCTCATTTTGAATGGGTCTCATGAAGCTTGAGAGGAGGGGGAGCTTTCACCTCATTCTTGGGCGCATGGATTTGAACCCGGGGTGAAAGGACAGTTTGGAACCTGTTTCTTTGCAAAATCTTTTCCCTGCCTTTTTGCAAAACTATTTCAGCTTCTTACTGAGATTCCAAATGTGCCTTCATCGAATTTGGTCTCAGACAGAAGTACAGCTGGAAGAGGCACATGGAAAGAAGCATGGAAAGGGCCAAACAGTCCAGGCCAGACTGATATTCTGACACACGAGATCCAATCACATTTGGTACAGTAATTTAGCCCATCTGGAGAAAATTCATGCAACATACTAAAAGGTTTGACACATAAATAATCGAGCTAGACATATCAAACTGCCACCTAGCCAAACTGAATTATAACATGGCTGGAAAGCACTAATAGAGCTGTCAGTCTTAATTTAGCACAGTTCATAGCAGAATCCTTGATATTCAAATTCTATTGCCAATCAGTTCCTAATTAAAATGCATAATTTAAGAACATTATTAATTACTCATGGACTCAGTCCTCAGTGGACATTCAGGTATCCTAATCAGACTTGATCTGTCAGTTTTCAGTAACTTTGCATTAATTCAGAGATGATATGGTACAGTTACCCGAAGTAAGATGCAGCTACCCATTGTAGTTACACGTGATAGAGCCAAACATTCACAGGCATCCCAGCAAGTTCACACTAACTGATCAGCAGCCAGCCAGCAGCACTTACCTGGCAGGGGAGAGACCTTCATCGCGTTTCTGCCAGGGAAAGAGCAATGGCTATAACCAGTCAAACCCCTTACCATGGGGTACCTAACACCATCAGAGTCATGGTGAAGGGCAGCGAGCAAGGAACAGGAATGGATAGGACCTTCTTCACTAAGAGGATCCTATTCAAGCTGTGTGGTTTCGAGGCTGCGGAGATCTACTGCCTACAGGATTTCTCCAGCGCTGGTTTCTTTGATGTGACCTTCAAGCACGTGGCAGCTTGTGTCAAACTCCTGAAGGTGTTTGAGGAAAAGAAAGACCTGCCAGAAATGAAGATCCTGACGGCGGAGCCGCTCTTTGCTCTGCCATTGGAACGAGAACGGGTTGCGACGGTGCATCTGTACAACCCCTACGTCCCTGTCGCTGACGAGCTCACCTTCCTTACCAGGTACTTCGATAATGTTGGGAGCTGCACTGAGGTTAAAGATAATTTGGGGATCTGGACATGTAAACGCCAGGTTAAGGTAACACTCAAGACCGACGGTAAGGGAACAGTTTTCCAACCCCCTTCCAGATACGCTATCGGTGGAAGCCGTGGGTACCTTGTCTATGCTGGGCAACCCAAACTTTGTCGCCCATGCGGCAAGTCTGGTCATGTGGCGGCCAACTGCAGTGCCGTCCTCTGCAAGAACTGCAAACAGGAAGGGCACTAGACAAAAGATTGTAAACAGGCTAAGTGCTGCAACCTGTGTGGTGAGGCAAGTCACCTCTAAAAGACCTGCCCCAAACGTTGCCGTGCTTATGCACAGGCAGCCAAAGCCAACGAGGGGGAAGCAGAAGAAATGCCTCGTGTCACTCCAACCACCAAGGCCCCCAGGGAGAACAACGGGACAAAGGAGGACACTGAGAGAGACAAGGTGGAGGAAAAGATTGGGGCAACAGACAGCCAATCAACAGCACTGCCCCCTGAACCTCCCACTCCTCAGGAGAGCGAATCAACGGAGGAGGAGGAGGCAGCAGTGGGAAAGCAGCAGGGGGAGTGGCAGCTGGTGAAAGCCAAAAGGAAGAAGGGGCTAAAAAGAAACCAAGCCACTTCCCAGACAAGAGTCAAGAGGCATCTCCTATCCGACACGGATAACAAGAGCAGCAGCTCTTCGGACGAAGAAGTGCCAGGGCGGCGCCAACAGAAGAAGCGGCAAAATGCTAGGGAGTTGGAGGACGAGACAACCAAGTTCCAGAACATTGGAGACAATGAGGAGACCAGCACACCCCAACTTTGCCCACAACCCGAAGAGGCCAGTGTACCACAACCCCAGGAATCTGGGAACAGTGAGGCGCTCAGCGCACCCCAGCTCCGGGAAGCCAGGAGCAGCAACGCCCCAGAGGGGGAGAGTTTGGAGAAGCTTCTCCAACAGAGGACATTTCAAACCCCGCTCTCTGCACGGACCCCCAGATGCCACCCGAGCAGAACATCTCCAATGGGGAGGTTCAGGACGCTTTCCTCAGCCCATCCTAAGTGAAGCAATTTGAGCACACCACGGGCATGAAGGAGCAGACCAATGGTCTGGAAATCTCAGAGACAACAGGTTTGGTAAGCGACTAACTACTTTAAAATGGGTGTAAAGATTGTATCCATAAATGTGCGTAGCATTAAATCTACTACGCGATGTGTTGCGACCTTGGATTACCTTGCCAAGGTCAAAGCTGACCTGTTGTTTCTGCAGGAGTGTGCGATACCGCACCTCAGCTCCTACAGTCAATGGTCACGATGGTGGTCCCATGGGCCATCGATCTGGTCGGGAGGAAACGGCTCTCGTTCCTCCGGCTTGGGGATTCTGCTGCGGGGAGGCAGCTTCACTGTCTCCCAGGTTAAGGAGGTGGTGGGCGGGCGCCTCCTCGTAGCAGACGTAATGTATAAGAATGCTCCACTCCGGGTAATTAACATCTACGCCCCGTCACAAGGGGCTGAGCGGCTGGAGGTTTTTCAGCAGCTCCCACTGCTGCTGGCGACCTCCAGGCCGGTCATTCTGGGCGGTGACTTCAACTGCATCATCAATGCGGCTGGACAATCCGGCAGGGCCGACAGCAGATTGGACGCTACATCCAGATCCCTGATGGAAACAGTAAAGGATGCCAAGCTGCACGACGTCTTCAGCGACCCTGCAGACGGAGCGCAGCGTAGATACACCTGGTTGCGGCCTGACGGGTCCATCCGTTCCAGGATAGATTTCCTGTTTGTGTACCGTGCATTCACAGTCAGATCCACCGACGTCAAGCCAATGTTTTTCTCTGACCACTGCCTCCTACTGGCTGACTGTCACTTAGAGAAGGACCAGAGGGTTGGCAGGGGGGCATGGAATCTAAACGTGCAACTGCTGACCCCAGAGAACGTTGAGGAGCTCAAGAGGGATTACAAAGGTTGGAGAACCATGAAACCCCACTTTGAGTCACTGACACACTGGTGGGAAGCAATCAAGGGAAACATCAAAAGGTTTTTCGTTCTCAAAGGCACCCAGAAAACTAGAAAGGAACAGAGGGAAATGTCCCGACTCCAGAAAAACATGCAGAATCTGCTCTGGCTGCGGTCGATAGGGGTCGATGTCAAGGAGGAACTCCAAGAGGTGAAGAGCCAGCAAGCCTCGCTCTTTGCCTCGGAGGCCTCCAAGATCATCTTCCGTTCCAGGGTCCGCTCCGTGGAGCAGGATGAGACGTGCTCACGTTTCTTCTTCCAAAAGGAACACAGAGAGAGCTCTGTGATCAGCAGCCTGAAGGAAGAAGACGGCTCAGTAAAGTCATTGCAATCTGACATTTTGAGGATCAGCAAATCCTTCTATGCTGGATTATATGACGTGAAGCCCACAGACAGCACGGCCACCCAGTCCTTCCTGTCCTCTATCACGGAGGTCTTAGACGACAGTATACGGGAGAGTCTGGACAAAACGCTAACTTCTGACGAACTGACTGAGGCCCTTGAGTCCTTCGAGAAGAGTAAAACTCACGGAAGCGACGGCTTGCCGGCGGAGTTGTATTCGGCTCTGTGGGACTGGATCGGCCCAGACCTGCTAGAAGTGTACGAGAGTATGCTCCTGGCCGGCAGTATGTCAGAATCCATGAGGAAAGGCATTATCACCCTCATCTACAAGCACAAGGGGGAAAGGGAGGAAATTAGAAATTGGCGACCCATTTCACTGTTGAATGTGGACTATAAAATTCTGTCCAAGGTCATCGCCAATTGGGTCAAATCCGCTCTGGAACTGGTGATCCACCCTGACCAGACCTGCACTGTGCCGGGCAGGAAGATCTCTGACAGCCTCGAGCTGCTCAGGGATACGATTGCCTACGTACAGGACAGGGGTGTGGACACCTGCCTCATCAGCCTAGATCAGGAGAAGGCCTTTGACAGAATATCGCACACCTACATGGTGGATGTGCTCTCCAAAATGGGGTTTGGGGAGGGAATTCGCAATTGGATCCAACTGCTCTACACTAATATCAGTAGTGCAGTCTCAATCAATGGGTGGGAATCAGATAGCTTTCCTATTAAATCTGGAGTCAGGCAGGGCTGCCCTCTCTCGCCGGTTCTTTTCGTGTGTTGCATAGAACCCTTTGCTGAGTCCATCAGGAAGGATCCGGGCATAAGAGGAGTGACAATCCCAGGTAGTGGAGGCACTCAGATCAAAGTCTCCCTGTACATGGACGATGTTGCCGTGTTCTGCTCGGATCCGCTGTCGGTGCACAGACTTATCCACATCTGCGACCAGTTCGAACTGGCCTCGGGAGCCAAGGTAAATCGTGGGAAGTGCGAGGCCATGTTCTTTGGGAACTGGGCTGACCGATCCTTTGTCCCCTTCACTGTCAGGGCTGATGGCCTGAAGGTGCTGGGGATATGGTTCGGAGGGACCAGGGCACGCGTTACAAACTGGAAGGAGCGAGTGTCTATGGTGCAAAGGAAACTGGGCATGTGGGAGCGACGCTCCCTCTCCATTGCGGGTAAGAACCTGGTCATCAGGTGTGAGGCACTCTTGCTGTTGCTGTACGTGGCGCAGGTCTGGCCCATTCCACACTCCTGTGTGGTGGCGATCACCCGAGCCATCTTCCGCTTTATCTGGAGGTCGAAAATGGATCGTGTCCGCAGGGACACGATGTACAAGCCTCTAGATAAAAGGGTAAAAAATGTGCCCAACATCGCCCTCATACTGATGGTCACCTTTGTGTGCGGCTGCACCAAGCGGTGCGTAGACCCTCAGTATGCAAACACCAAGTGTCACTACATGCTGAGGTTCTACCTGTCCCTGGTGTTGCGAAGGATGGGTCTGGCCACGATGCCGCGGAACGCTCCAAGTAGTTGGACCGTGCCGTACCACCTGTCCCTCTTGGGAAAATTTATGCAGAGAAACAGCTTTGACCACAAGTCCGTCAGGCAGTGGTCGGCACGTAACGTCTTAAAGGCCCTGAGGGAAAAGGAGAGGGTGGATCCTGTGGGACGGTTCCCTGAGCAGACTGACAAAGTCATTTGGCAGAATGCCTCATCACCAGAACTTTCCAACAAACACCAAGATGTAGCTTGGCTGGTGGTGAGAAAGGCCCTCCCTGTAAGATCCTTCCTACACGCCAGGAGTCTCACCCCCTCTGCACGTTGCCCTCGAGGTAGCTGTGGTGGGGAAGAGACCGTTGTTCACCTCCTTGTAGATTGTGTCTTTGCGAAGAAGGTCTGGAGAGAGATGCAGTGGTTTCTGTCGAGGTTCATCCCGAGCAGTTCTGTGACAGAGGACTCTGTGCTCTACGGACTGTTCCCAGGGACACACACTGAAACAAACATCAACTGCAGCTGGAGGATCATCAACTCGGTGAAAGACGCTCTTTGGTCTGCCCGAAACTTGTTGGTTTTCTAGCGCAAACAGTTGTCCCCGACCGAGTGTCGCAGACTGGCACATTCCAAGGTCCAGGACTACATGCTGAGGGACACAGTTAAGCTTGGGGCAGCCGCCACAAAGGCGCAATGGGGAAGGGTCGCTGCCTAAGACCTTTCTGCCACAGTGCACTGGGGGGCTGGGAACTGTAAAGAGCCCCTCAGGCTGTACAGATTAAAATGAATGTCTGCCAATGATTGAAATATTCATTGTTTGTTCTGATACACCTTGTGATTCATGTTGTAAAAGTTGAACCAGTTTGTATTTTTGTAATGGTGATTTGAAATGGTTCGAAATGTTTTTGAAGATTTATGAATAAAGTATATTTTTGCAAAAAAAAAGCCAGCAGCGCATAGCCCTGCAGATAGGCACCCAGCATCTACTCTGCTGCCAGCCACCAGCGGGTAGCCAGCTAGTCTTCACACACACCCCAGTCAGCCACAAGCAGTCAGTATGGGGCCATCCACTGTCACTGCAGCCAGCCCAAAGCAGCATCAGAAAGTAGGGGTGCTGAGAATTCTCCAGATTATAGGAACTTGGGGAGGTAGTGGGAGGCGTGGTGTTAGAGGTGGACGGTTGAATTAGGAGTCACAGGAAAGGTGCTACAATTAAGAGTGTTTGGGGTGTTGCTCCCTGAAATGGCAGAAAACAGCAAACATCTAAAGCAGGTGAAGCAGTGAGCTGTTTGGGCCCAAATCGGTTGCCCCATTTTCTTACATAACAACACATCAAGGCTTTATTCTTTATTTGCTATGAAGAACTTCAGGATGTCTTGAGGTCACAAAAGATGCTATATAAATGCAAGCTGCTTCTTTCTTTCTTGACTGCCTTTGCTGATGGATGCCCCTGCAGTCATGTTCATTATAGTTCAAGTTACCTGTTATCAGACCCACCTGAGAACTGCTGATATAGGTAAGGAACCTGGCTGCCTCCTCCTCCAATGAATGATGTGGACTGACCCAGGGTTGGAGTTCGATGTGCCATCGAAGTGACTATCAAAGGAAGACAGACTGCAGTTAGTGTGTACAAAACTTTCAGCTCATCAATCATTTGAAGGGAGATGGTGGTGTAGTGGTATTGTCACTGAAATAGTATTCTAGGTAACCAGGGTTCAAATCCCACAACAGCAAATGGTGAAATTAGAGTTTAATAGAAGTCTGGTGAAAACCATTCTTGATTGGCATAAAAATGCCCTCTGGGCAATAAAAGCTGTCTGATGCCCATGTCCCATGAATGAAAAAAAAATTCAATACATGGTTGTTTGTAACTTAGCTCTCATGACTGTTAAGTGGTTAGCTTACCTCTCCAGTACAGTTGCTTTCTCATGCCACTAAATTCAGGGATCTTGTATATCTGACAGATTACATGAGGATTTCCCTTTTAAATGACCAATTTTCTTTACTTTCCTTCCCATATCTCTATTGAGGTAATCCAGCAAAATGAAACAATTCCTAAGCCAAAGATTATATCGTCAAAGCTCAGTAAATTATTATGATGAGCTGTGACAATATTATAAATGGAATTGTCTAGACATAGCACATAACCTTCCACTGCTCATGATTTACTGACAGGGCTGCAGCACCAGTTGTGCAGATGATTAACATCTCGTGATGAACTGAAGCCCCTTGTGTCTGGTAAAGATGACGCCTTATGTCAGTTCTGGAGTGCAAAACACTCAATTCAGAAATATATGCGAAAATACATTTGTTAAAGCAATTTTCTCGGAGAAAGCTGTTATGATCTGGAATGAACTACCTCAAAGGGTGGTGAAAACGGATTCAGTAATGACTTTTGAACTGGAGTTGGATAAATAATCAAAAGGAAAATCTTTACAGGGGAAAGAGCAGGGGGGTGGAATTAATTAGAAAGCTCTCGCAAAGATGAGGCACAACCAAATGGCCTCCTTCTCCACCGTTTGAGTTATGTTGACTCCAATTTCTTCTACTTTGTTTTCCAAACCAACATGGCCACTGCTGAAAGATGTGACTTCCCCTGTGGATTGGGCAGATGACATGGTTCAAATTTCACATTGATCTACCGTGTGCTGTCATTGAGATTGATTTGGCAAGGCCTTGTTTGTAGCAGAGTTATTTTGAGGGCTCCATCATTCTCTCCCTCTCTCTCTCGGTAGGATTACCAGCTCATCGCGGGGGAGATTCTTTTCCGGCTTTGACAATCAATGAAACCAATAAAAAAACCTGCCAAGTTTGGCACCAAGATTGGCGGGATTCAGTCATCGACGTTGCTTTGAACCTCCCACTGTTTTCAGCACCTCTCCTGCATCTGGCCAGCTCCACATGAGCAGTTGGCACTCTTCAGCTAAGATGATTTCTCAATAATGGTTCACCCATTTCTGTCATAATCAGTGTTGGCTGGCAGTGCGCTGTCTCTATGGGAATCCCTGCTCTTTATAGGAACATTTATTAAAGAGAAGTAGGACTGGATTTTAGCCCCTCCACCTGACCCCTCACCTCACCCACCAGCATGGGGCGGGGGGCTCGTAATATGCAGCACGTGGCCTTCCCACCATGTTCCAGCTCACCCTTACCTGTCTCCCATATTACAGGGGCATGGGGGAGGCATCAGGCAACCTGCCTGCCCTTGGGCCTTCTGAGGCCCTTAAGTGGCCAATTAAACTCTAATCTACTTCACGTCATGCAAACATACGAATTAGGAGCAGGGGTAGGTCATTCGGCCCCTTGAGCCTGCTCCACCATTCGATAAGATCATGGCTGATATGATTGTGGCCTCAACGCCATATCCTGCCCATCCCCCCAATATCCTTTGTTTCCCTTGTTAGTCAAGAATCTATCTACCTCTGCCTTAAAAATATTCAATGACATGGCCTCCACCGCTCTGGGGGAGTGAGATCCACAGACTCACGATGCTCAGAGAGAAAACACTTTCTCCTCAGGCCTGTCTTTAATGAGAGACCCCTTATTTTTAAACTCTGTCCCCTAGTTCTAGTTTCTCCCACAAAGGGAAACATCCTTTCAGCATCCATCCTGTCAAGTCCTTTCAGGACCTTATATGTTTCAATAAGATCACCTCTCATTCTTCGAAACTCCACTGGATATGAGCCCAACCTGTCCAATCTTTCGTCATAAGATAATTCCTTCATCCCAGGAATCAAACAAGTTGACTTTTTAAAAAATATTATTTGTTCATGGGATGTGGGCATCCCAAGACAGTGTGAAACCAGTTTGCGATCATCTGCCTAGTCCGTCGATGGCGGCCCCGTTTCCTGCCATTGGACATTGGGAACCTCATTGTAATACATCAGCTTATCATTATAAGGCCAGCCCACCGGAATCATTCCCCCTGTTGGATTAAACGGGCGGGATAAGAAGGCTCAGTGGGGTCGCGAGTGTGCTCTGTCAAATATTGATTTTTCAAAGTTACTGATGCTTGCCTGTGTGATCTGCAATATTTCAAAACTCATACCAGCTGCTTGGTCTGGACTCACAAACTTCAGGTCAGCACTCTGCAGTGAGGAATCTTTTTTGGGCCTGCGGGTTTCAGGAAGCCTTCCCTTAGCTTGGGAATGGGAGCTGAGCTTTCCACTGAAGGCACCTCCTCTGAGGAGGAAGGGAGGGCTAGAAGGAGGTGGGGGAGGTCAGAAGCGCAGATTCAGCCTCCGGGGGAGCCACCTTTGGGAGGACATGCGCAGGCACAAGGGGTGCAGGGCCAAGAGGTTGTCCAAGGTGGAAGAAGATGCCACTATCCTGCTGCCAGGGTATACAGGCGGTGAAGCAGCTACCTCAATATGTCTGAGGTGCAGCGCCGAAGGAGACTCCGTCTCTCAAGGGAGACAGTCAATTATATCTGTCAGATGATTGGGCCTGAGATCTCCCCTAACTATGTGGGTGGATACCCCATGCCAGTGGCTGTAAAGGTCACAGCTGCCCTCAACTTCTATGTCTCTGGCCCTTCCAGGGGTCAGTGGGTGATCTTTGCGGTGTCTCCCAATGAGCTGACCACACTTGTGTCAAGCAGGTTACAGACACGCTGTATTGACCTTCATCCACTTCCCTTGGGACCAGGCAGCCAGACACAGCGAGCCAGAGGCTTCGCGGCCATTGCTGGCTTCCCCCGCATCCAGGGTGCTATAGACTGTACACATGTGGCCATAAAGGTGCCAGCAGGTGAGTCGGGTGCCTTCGTCAACATGAAGGGCTTCCACTCCATGAACGTGCAGATAGTGATCACAGGATGCAGATTCTACAAGTCTGTGCAAGGTACCCAGGCGCTCCCACGATGCATACATCATCAGACACTCCCAGGTGCCGGGGCTCTTCAGTGCTCCAGCCTGACTGGATGGATGGCTGCTGGGTGACAAGGGCTATCCCCTCAGAAGGTGACTCATGACGCCTCTCCACCATCCAAGAACAGAAGCTGAGCAGTGGTACATTATGTTCAAGGGCTGTGGTGGAGAGAACCATCGGCCTTCTCAAGATATGCTTCCGATGCCTGGACTGCTCAGGGGGCGCACTCCAGTACCCCCCAGATACGTGTGTCGGTGATAGTGGTTGCATGCTGCACTCTCCACAATCCTGTGCTGGAAAGGGGGGAACACTATGGACGATGAAGATGTTGATGCAGTGGCTGCGGCTGCACATGATGAGTCCAGCAGTGAGTCTGAGGATGAGCACGCACAGGGAAATGCTGAGGGGGTAGGTGCTGACCCGGGGATACTCCAGGGAGGCAGGGACACCCGGGAGGCTTTAATCCAATGAACCCTTAGCTAGTACACCACAGATGGACCTCCAGGACAAGCCTGGGCTGTAGGCTCCATACTTGATACCCAAGTGCAAAATCTGCCTCATTAGGAACATTAACTAAGGGCCTTGTTAAAAAAGCTGAATGTCCCACAAAACACTCATAACATTTTTGGAAACCATCCACCTGCAGAAGAGAAGTAGCACCCTCAGCCATGGTGACATGTCTGAATTTAATATTACAACCAAAGGAACTTAAGGAAACAAAATGTCAAAGCTGTTAAAAATCACACCAACTCAAAGATCTCATTGCGGGTCCACACAAAAGCACCAGTGATAAACCCGTGGTGTGCCTAAGGTGCTTTATGTTTACGTTTCTGGGTGCTACATCTTGGTGCTGCCCCCTCGCTGGGAGTGGCATCTGAGCCAGCCTGCAGACTCTGCTGTTCTTTTGGCCTCAATGACCTTGGCAGTTGTCCTCTGGCCCATGGAGCCTGTGCTGGCCCCGCCTGGGAGGGAGCTGCCAGTTCCACAGCTGGCATCACCCCAGTCATCACAGCCTCACCAGATGCTACGGTCACTGGCAGAGGGGCGGAGGAGCTGCTGCCCTCATCCGGAGTGCCCTGAGAGGAGACTGCAGAGACGACAGGCAGCTGCTGCGCTGACGTGAGGTCGCTTTGGACCTCCCTGCTCACCGTGGATGGATGGGCACCGAGCTGGGAAACTTGGTGCCCAGACCATCTCCCACATTGGCAATGATCAGCTGAGGTCAATGCCAATGTGAGGGCTTGCTGGTCAGAGCGCATCCCCAGGAAGCCCTGATGGGTCTCCTGGAGGAGCCTCTCCATGAGAGTCGCCACTCTCTCCATGAAAGACTCATGGCACTTGGACCTGAGGCTCATTGCTTCGGCGAGCGTCCATGTAGACTCCCCCACCACGGAGACCAAGCCAAGCATAGCCTCATGTATCTCCCCCAGATGCTGCTGCATACCCGGCCACATTTCCTGCAGCTTCTGCATCACGGACGACTCCAGAGGCACATCATCAGGCACCAACTGAGCATGTGCCTGGCCCTCTGCAGTCCTCCAACTGCTGGTACCATGGGCACTCTCTGTCTCTGCCAGCTCCTCCAGCGACTGTGAAGTGCCCTCACCGCTGTGCCCCAGGACACTAGCCGATGTTCTAATTCCCATCGAGGTGCTAGTATCTGCGCTGGTGCCTGCCTGGCAGAGATGGTGTGACACTGATGAGTCCATGACTTCAGGGCCCTCAGGTGTGAGAGGGAGCCCCTGCTACTCCTCCTTCCGTCCCTGCTCCACTGATGCTGAAAGGAAGAGCAAGGACATTGGATCAGTTAACATGGAGACAATGTCAATGTGCATCCCTGTCCCCCGGATCATTATGCACTCGTCCTTCCATAAGCAATGGTCAAGCTATGTTGCAAACTTCAATCACTGAACATTCAGCACTGCCATGGCTGTTGGGAGAACAATGGTGACCTCACCGTTGGGCAAACGTACCTGCCCGTGGAACCCAAGCCTCACCGACACCGGCATGGCGCCTCTCCAAATCCAAGGCCTCCTGCTCAAAGCGGCTGAGAATCACCAACTGGGCCGGCCCACCACCAGTCTTCACCCGCACGGCTGCATTATGTGCATTCTCCTCCTGAAAAGGAGAGAAGAGCATTGATTAGCGCTAATTGTACCTGGACTCTCTTCGCACTCGGCCCACCCCAACCAGAGTGGGACATTGCAGGGTTCCAGTGCTTCCTCACCCCATTGCTGCCGAACACTCACACAAAGATGCTTGGCTTGTCCATCGCCCCCACCCTTGGACACATGCTGCCTACATCACATTAGGCACCACAAAGTCTAACCTTCTATAGCAAGGAGGCGCAAGCACGTGGAGCGCAGAGGGCAGCAGATTGATCGGTGCCACACCATCTTAAAGCTCACCTCCCAGCATGTCATCACCCTGACTTTGACATGTCCTAGAGTTCCAGCACTGCGCCCAGGTGCAGCTCCTCCAGGTTGCCCCCACACCAGTCATCTGGTTCTCAGTGTACCACATGCTGCGGGGGCAGAACCCATCTCTTCACCACTCTCTCAGGGTGACCTCGGCTTGGGCAATACCTGCTGGCCCACCCAGCGAAGGACACACGCCGTCAATGATTCAATGCAGTCATTACACTCAGACTTGGGGGGCTGGGCACCAGGGGGGAAAACTTACCTGCTTGGTTAAGTGACCAATGCTGACATGTTACTCACCCTTCCTGAGTGCCACAGGTCATTGAAGCGCTTGCAACACTGGACCCAGGTGCGTTGCACCATGTCGCGGGAGCTCACCACCTCCGCCACCTCCTCCCAGACACTTTTGGTCATGTTGGGGGGGGGGGTCTCCACCTCTCATCCTGGGGTACGAGGACCTCCCGCCGCGCTGCCACCTCCTCGAGGAGGGTAGCAAGGCTATTGTCAGAAAAATGAGGGGCACATTGGCCCCTCCTGCCCTACCCTCCTGCCCGGCCTGAAAGGCTGCAGCAACTTTTTAAAACAGGCCACCGGGTCGCCATTGGACCCGGTGGTCATTGCAGTCCCACCGCCGCCCGCCCGCCCACTCCCGTTGCCCTTGCCCGCGTAAAATGGCCTAAAATTCTGCCCATGTGTTTCTAAAGTCTAAGGACTATGGGCCTGGCCTAAATTTTGGCTCAAAGGACAATCTCGCCGCAAGGAAAATAGAACAACTGCATAAACGTTTACAGCTATCTGAGTCTGCCCTCCTGGGTCTCAGTATAACATCACTTTGAAAGCCAGCACCTCTGACAATACAGCTCTACCTCAGTAATGCACTGGGAAGCAGTTGTGCTCTAGTCTCTGGGGTGGGAGTTAAACCCGCAATCTTCTAACCCAGGGGTGAGAGTGGTGCCATCTATACATCCACAATGGATTCCAACGCACTGCAGTTTAGTTTAGCATCTGTTTCATGTGTGTCGAAATGCATAAAGCTGTGCTCACCAGCCCATAAGCACACAAAAGTTCACCAATAAAGATCTAATGCATTATTTCTATTGCAGTTTGTGAAGCGATCTGACCTATCATCCAGGGGCTCCATTGCCAGGGAATGACAATAAGGTGTTGTTCATTTGAAATGGAAGAGTTTGCATTTGACTAGCGGCAGGCATGCCCTCAGGACACTGCAAAGTGCTTTAAAGCCAGTCAAGCACTTTTAAGTGTCATCACTGTTGGCCAAAATATTGCCGTCGGTATGCTGGTGGGCAGGTGGGCTGGTGGGCCCAACATGCCAAAGCGCAAAATGATGCACGATGATGCGTGCCCACCGAAATGTAAACAGCTGATTAAAGCCATTGAGAAATTATTTGAGGCACTTCCGAACGCTGCCTGTCCAACCTTAAGGTTGGTGGTGGGCAGGCAAAAAGCCCAAGCGGCCTTCGCGTTTTTCAGGAAACCCCATCCACAGGCGGGAGGAGGTTCCCTGAAGGTTTAATAAAACAATTAAATAAAATTTGCGAAATGCTCAAACGTGTCCCAGCTCGTGTGACACTGTCACATGAGGGGACACGTTTCAATAATTTTTCAGATCATTTATTAAAAATTTGTACTATCAATTTAATCTCCCTGGGGCAGCTCCGTGCTTCAAGGAGATTCCTGCGCACTTTCGTGCGCATGCGCGAAAAAGCGCAGGCCCTGACTCTCTCTCCTCCCCCTGCCCGCACAGGTCGCCTTAACTGGCCCGCCCACATAAAATGGCGGCGTGCAGCTGATTGCAGGCGGTGATCAGTTCCACGCCCACCCCCGCCCACTCCGGTCTGGCCTGCCTGACGCAGGTGAGGTCTTGCCTGTTGTGATTCAGGAAATACAGTAGCCAATTTGTGCACAGCAAGCTCCCACAAATAGAAACGCGATAAATGACCAGTCAGTCTGTTTTCGATGCTGGTTGAGAGATGAATATTGGCCAGGACAACAGGGGGCACTCCCTTAGTTTTCTTTGAATAGCGTCGTGGGAGTCTTTACATCTGGCTGAGAGGGCAGATGGGGAGTCTCATCTGATACAGGGTTACCATTAGAAGTTCAGTAATGGTCAGGGAAATGCAACAGTCCCCTCATACACTTCACCCAGTCGCTATTCAGTAATCCCAACTGACAGCTTTGCTGGCAGAAGGTATCTTCTGTAGAGTACAACTGCTGACACGACTCATCGTTCTCTGCATCCTGCCAGCTAGCAAACCCTATCTCACCCTTCCGCCCCAGTGGAAACAATAATTAAGCCAACCTCAATGGATATCTGCAGAGTTATGAAGGGCAGAGTGGGACAGAAGCTCTCCACAGCTGCAAAAATCTGTCCTTACTGTTGAGAAATAAAGAGCAGATTTTCAATGCAGTTTATCTAACTCTTCCTGTTTATGAAAGTTGTGAAATAAAAATGGATGGCCTGTTTAACAGCATGCCCTTTGCTTATCTTGGTTTAAATATACTTGGGCCAGGATCTAACAGACCTGCTGCGGTGTGGCTCACCCCAGTGGACGTGGTGAGCCTTTTAAATCTCCGTTCAGTTCAGCGGGACCGTAAAATCCCGCCAGGCCAGGGAGGGGGAGGGGGAGCTGTAAAATCCTAGCCTTGGTGTTCTTGCAAGACCCGTCTGTTAAGAACAGCGAATAAGAAATCAAAGCCTTTCATCCAATGGTTTCCTACCAGAATTATGTGGTATTGACACGGATGTGCACTTATATAGGGCAAATTTTAACCAATTCGCACTCTTTCCAACAGCGGCTCAGGAAATGGGCACCTGCTCTCTTGCTTTTTGCTGGTTCCCACATGATTCTATTAAAATTTAAAGTGCCGGCGATGTGCACAGGAGAGACATGCGATCACCGCGCAGGGGAAACCTTTCAGTGGTGAAACCCACATTCAAGTACATTTGGGCTACAAAAGAGCCTCCTGGTCAACAGGGAGGCTCTTCATCACAAACACAACTTTCCTGTCCAACTCCATCACCGTTAACATAAGACTTACTGAGAGCACAAGGGTAGCACAGGTGTTTTTTCAGATTCAAATTTCACTTGTAAATATTCCACATTACATGGGCTTCACTTTGCTCATGTGCATCATCATCATTTGTCAAGACTGAGTCAGGGAGCTAAATGTACTGCTCCGACTCATGGTTGGCACGCATCGGTGGTTACAGGGGACTTAGGGACATTTCCGTTATTGTGCGTGAAACAATGTTGTGTTTTTGTGTTCACTCTTTATTGAATGTTCACATTAGTGTCCTGTGTTGTACTCACCACTCTGTTGGATGTGGCTGAACTTGCAGGCTTTGCTGGCCCTCCCTTCTATGCATTGTAAAGAACATTTTCTGAGGTCACTCTCATCAGGGATAATTGAAATGTTGTAGGTGAACTCAAAGCCGTCAGGATTCTGAGATGGACCAACATTTGAACAGTATACTGACACAGCCCTTGAGGCCCCTCATTTTCTCAGCTTGACCGACTGCCCACACCACCCCCTCCGCACCCAGGCCCTTCCCACTTCACTTCTTCTTGCCCCCAGCCCCACCTCCTTGGATCCTTCTACAGCTCCTCCATGTCCCTGACTCCACTCCCCACCCAACCCCGCCCCCACAACTTAGCACTGACCCAACCTTGCCGGTACCGAGGAGCCTCCATGCAAGCTGACCTTTTCCTGCTCCCCTCCCTTGTGCCATAGGGTTAAACAAGGAAAACTGCTGACCTTATGCAAAACTGCACAAAGCCAACTGGTACATGCCATCTTTAGCATGAACCTGGTGGGACAAAATTCTTTCACACTGCTGAAGTGTACACTGCATGAAGGTAGGACATAATTACAAAAAGTTTTAGTATGATGAGTATTCATGGCATGCAAATATATATTATTAGGCAACCCCCCCCACCCCCACAGGAAGATGTGAGGCCCAATCCACAAGAAACATGCCCTCCGAGTTAATCTCTAAATTTAAACCCACCATTGGGAAAGCAAAATTTTAGTCATTAATAATGTGCCTGCCACGTTTCCCAGGCCAGGGTATTTCCGATGGTGGGCAGGCTGGGCGGGAGTGGGCGGGGCGGGCGCAGAGCCGATCACTGCCTGAAATCAGCTCCGTGCCGCCATTTTGCATGGGCAGGCCGATTAAGGCCCACCCAACGTGGAAAGTGAACGGTAGCGCTCAGCTCTACCTGTGCGGGCGGAGGGAGAGTCGGGGCCAGCGCTCTTTCATGGAGATTGAATGGATATTAAAACAATTAAATAAATGATTTAAAAATTTATTTACACATGTCCTCTCATGTGACTGTGTCACATGAGTTGGGACATGTTTTGAAATTTATGAAAATTTATTTTTATATTTGATTAAACCTTCAGGGAACCTCATCCCGCTCGTGGATGAGGTTTCCTGAAAAATGCGAAGGCCTCTTGGGCTTTTCACCTCCCCAACAACCTTAAGGTTGAATGGGCAGCGTTCGCAAGTGCCTCAATTTATTTTTTAATGGCCTTAATTGGCTGTTTACATTTCGGCGGGCGCGCAGCCAACTCCGGCTCGCACCTGCCGAACGAAATATCGCAATGACATCGGAATGCACGCCTGACATCATCGCGCGTCATTTTGTGCGCCAGTGGATCAGGCCCAAAACCACCCCCCCACAAGGCCCAACCACCACCACTCCCCCCCCCTCACGCCGACTGGAAAATTCTGCCCCTGGTCTTGCAATGTCCTTAAAATCCTCCCATAGGCTCATGAAGCTTAAAGCCCTGGTTTGTTATAAAAGCTGCGCTGTAGAAAGGTCACCAGCCTGAAACGTTAACTCTGTTTCTCCCCCACAGATGCAGCTTAATGTTGCTGAGTTTATACTTCAAATTTCCAGCATCAGAGTATTTTGCCTCGGTTGTCAAATATATTTTCATTCAGTGCCTGGAGCTAAGGAGAGTGGAGTATAAGTGAGACTGCATCTGTGTTGCTTTGTGCTTAGAGTGGTGAGAATGTGGAACTCATTAGCAACGGAGAGGTTGAGGCAAATACCACTGATGTATTTAAAGAGGAGCTGGATAAGGAAGGAGCAAGGAACTGAAGGATATGCTGGCAGAGTCATATGGAGCAAAGACTATGAGTCTGAGGAGTGAATCAATATTCAGAGAGGTTTCTGCTGCTGTGTTTGTAGTCAGGAGCTTCCTCAGAGCTGCTTCCGCTTCTAGGCAATTCCCAGGTTTATAGACATGTAGTGGGAAGCCCCTGCATCCAGAGTGGTATTGTTGCTGGACTAGTACTCCAGGGTAATTCTCTGGGTAACTGGGTTCAAATCCCACCATGGCAGATGGTGGAATTTGAATTCAATTTTTAAAAATCTGGAACTAAAAGTCTAATGATGACCATGAAACCATTGCCGATGGTCGTAAAAACCCATCTGGTTCAGGAATGCCCTTTAGGGAAGGAAATCTACCGTCTTTACCTGGTCTGGCCTACATATGACTCCAGACCCCAGGCAAGGCGGTTGACAAATGCCCTCTGAACAAGGGAAATTAGGGATGGGCAATAAATGCTGGCCTAGCCAGCGACGCCCACATCCTATGAATGAATAAAATAAAATACACACACACACACACTCTCTCTCCCACTCTCTCCCGGGAACTCCCTGCAAATATCGATCGGCGCTTGGGTATCCACTGCCTTAACTTCCAAAAGAGTTGCCAAACAATCACGGGAAAACAGGCTGTCACCACAGGAGATATTTTTTATTCACATACAGTGACCAAAATAGCATGACGAAGGGAGGGCAAATTTCTGATGACCTCAAGATCCATCTTGAGTCCTGGGACTCCAGTTTGGAAGTCGATGGTCTATGTACCATGGGTCTGAATTTTCCGCTTGTCGGGCATGTGCGATCCGAGGGACTGGGAGTGGATGGGTAACGGGCCCCTGACTGTGATCAGCCCCCGAACGCGAATTCACACTGGCTGGCCAATTAACAGCCAGTCGGTGTGAAACTCGCTCCGAGAAAGGCTTCAGCACTGATGGGTGGGGGGGGGAGGAGCAGGAAGAGGGCAGGAAGAGGCCGGGCTCCGACGTCTCCATGGGTGCTGGTGAGCGCTTCCCCTGAGCTCCCTGAAGGCAGACAGCTGTCTCGGGGAGCTGCAGACCTCCAAATAATAAAAGAAAGCGCAAAAATGCAGCAGAAAATGTCCACGCAGGACAGTCAAGCACCAGTAAGCACACCCCGTAAGAACGTTGGCCCCAGGTATTTCTTTTGATTTTATATCCTGACTGAGATGTGTCATCCCGCCCTTGGATGAGGTTTCATCAAAAATGTAAAGGCCGCCTGGCCGATTCGCTCGTCTGCCAACTGTAATGGTGGACGGGCCGTGAGAAACCGCTTGCAACTGCGCCATTAATGGGCTTAATTGCCTGTCTAATTGTCGGTGGGCGCTCTTCTGATTGCTGCGTGTGCCCACCGAGCAAAATTCTGCGCGAGTGAGCAATGATGTTGGGACGCTCGCCCAACGGCATCTTGTGCGATTTTACGCCAGCTCGTGTTGGGCACACAGAACGGAAAATTCTGCCCCACATGTCTTTTTTTTTAAGCTTTGTCTGATTAAGCGTCTATTAAAAAGGAGGCGGAGAATGCATTTCATACAAATAGTCTCTATACGAGAGAATGACATGGTCACCCATCCGACAGGAGATCTTAGGTTAGCGAACTCAATGATACATTTACTCAGTTTTGTCCCCTGCAGTCTCTCCTGTTCTCAGATCCTGTGAAACCCCACTGGCTTTAAATCAGATCCAAATTCAGCTGCACTTCCACTCAATTCGTACCCTGGGATGAAACACAATTTAATAATTTCATTTTCCTGTAACACTGTGTTGCCCTGTGTTGCTGCACATAAACCCACAGGTCAGAACAGGTTGAAGTTCAGCAGCCTTCAGATTTAAGGCTGTATTGGGAAGGTTCAGCACTATCCATCCTGATCCAGAGAAAGGGTACTGTACAAAGAATAATTTATTATTTAATAGCTCATTGGATAAAAGACCCCATCTAAACTGGCAGTGAGCCCTACAGACTAGGAAAGACTCCAGGTTTTATCTTGGATCAGCTTTACCTTGTCTAAACCACTTTGTGAGGGGGAGGAGGCAGGAATGGTATCATCAGCCTTACTATTCTTAGCATTTGGCAAGCAGTAAAAATCAACCAAGTGTATCCCCTAAGCATCCAGTGTCCTTGCCTGAGGGGGTGTGCATTTATGTGCCCGTGTGGGTCAGCTGAGGCTCAGCTGGTAAGACTCGCCTCTGTCAGAAGCCTGTGGGCTCAAGTCCCACTCTGAAAGTTCAGCACGACACTCTAGGCTTATTCCAGTGCAGTGCTGAGGGGGTGCTGCACTGTCAGAGGTGCTGTCCTTCAGGCATGGGGCCAAGTCTCTCAGGTGAACGTAAAAGACCTCATGCCATTATGTCAAAGAAGAGCAGGGGAATTATCCCCTAGTGTTCGGGTTGCCAACTGTGATTAAATGCAATCCTGAAGGCTTTATCACATGACTTGTCCCCATGCTCTAGCCATTTGTCGGTGAACACATCCATCCTTGTGACACACTGCCTTCCTACACCAATTGGAAAACATGAAGACTCACTACCCAACTGGATGATGTTTGACCGTCAGCCGAGCAGCTTCTTTGTTCCCATTTTCAATACTTTTATACCTGGTAAAGAGAAACGTTCAAAGAAAATGACAAAAAAAAATGTTTTAATGTCCCTGTGATTTTTCTCCGGGGTTGCACACAGCAGTGTCCTGAAGATTGATCTTCAATTCCTGGGGACTCCAGGCCAATCCTGGAAGGTTGGCAACCCTACCCTGTATTCTGGCCAATATTTAGCACTAATAAACAGATTATTCGCTCATTAGCACATGGCTGTTTGCTGTGTGCATATTACAAATCTGTGCATATTTCCTACATTAAACAGTGAATCCACTTCAAAAATATTTTGTTGACTATAAAGCACTTTGGGATGTCCAGTTGTTGGGAAAGGTGCTATAGAAATGCAAGTTTTACTTTCCTTTATATGTCTGGGTGTGTGCCCATGTGTCCGGTGTTTACCTGCTTCCAAGGGACGATTCCCCAGCATGAATCAGCAACTTTGGCTAAGGACGAGAGAAGAAAAACTCATCATTTCCTGCAGCTGGACTGCGCTACAATGAGTTCAGGGGACTTTGTAGCCTGTTGTCCCTGTGTAAATGTCAGTGGTTCTAATTAACTAAACTGCTCCCAGCATTTACTGCACTGTGCTGGGATTACAGATCATCCATCTTAAAAGTTACTAGCAGCTGTTTTATCAGTGTTGGAAGGAGGAATGTGAGCACTTTCATAAAAGCCATCTTAAGTGATCATAAAAGAAAAAACTGCTATCTCTGCCCCTCGAACAGTGGCTCTATTCTGCTCCGTGCTAACAAAGCAGGTGCATTGGTTCTGTCCAATTGTTTCTCCTGACTGAATCTGCAATATTTCCTCGATTCCAAAGTATCAATGGAAATTATTGCAATCAAGCCCAGAGGAAGATAAGTGAGCTGTTTCACAGAACAGCCAACGCGCGGAAAAGAAATCTGGAGAATTAATGGTAAGGTCACAAACAGCATGTCAAGTCCACCCACCATCTGTCTTCACAGGAAAAGATTGCCTTTAGCACAGTGCAATAGACTGAGCTTATTACTAAAGGTTGGTGAAACATTCCCTGTATAACAGGCTCGAACGTTTTACCATTGCCCTTTTAGTCTCTCTAATCATCCTTGCGGTCACCTTTTCCCAATTCTGCCAAAGCCAGTCCCAAGCCTGGTTGAAAAAGGAGGAAGTTTGGGTGTGGAGCTAAAAACCCATCACCACTACAGAAACAGCAAGGCGTAGCCATGCTGGTAAATCCTGGCAAATAAAGGACGGCACATCTGGCGATGCATATACGATGGGGCTGGATGAAAGCCGAAAGGAAGGTCGATCCTTGACATGCCCAATCTTCAACGCCAAAGGCGTCACCAGAATCAGCACTCAGAGCATCCGAACACTCTTCCAGTGTGGGAAGCTGTTCCAGGTGCTGTGAGAGATGAGAACCCAGTGACGACTTTTTAGGCATCAGTGAGATACGATGGACAGACCAAGGACGAGTTAGCAGTGAGGGAGCAACAATCCGGTACTCCGGACAAGAAGCACACCACATCCATGGAGCTGGCCCCACACTCAACAAATGCTCGACACAAGCATTAGTTGGGTGGAAGCCAATAAACCACCAGATCGTCACTGCCAGATTCCACACACAAGATCACTGCCAGATTCCAAACATGCAAGAGTCACTATCGCGCACGTTTACGCTCCAACAGAGACAGACATAGAGGAGGAGAAAGATGCATTCTACCACAACTGCAGGGCACGCTGGAGGAGTTACCCAGCTATGATATAAAGCTGCTGACTGGTGATCTCAATGCTAAGCTTGATGGAAGCTGGCGAGGAATGAACAGTACGACCAGGCCCCATGGTATCCCAAATTTGCTCAATGGAAGGGGTGAGTCTCTGCTGGCCTTCTGCAACAGCAATGGGCTCAGCATTGGGAATACCTTCTTCAAACACAAGAACATCCTCAAAAAGACATGGAGGTCTCCAGATTGTAACACCCTGAATGAGATTGACTATATAAGCATCAGCAGCAGATGGAGGACATCCCTACAAGTTGTGTGATCTTGTCGAAGTGCCAATGCTGGACCAGACCACCACCCTGCGTTTGGCAAATCCACCTGAATCTGGAGAAGGCAACAAGCACAAAGTCACAACAGTCATTTGCAAAGGAGAAACTGAAGAGCAAGGACACATCGGACAGTTTCCAGCCGGCTCTCTCCAACAGATTCAAAGTGCTGCTGATATTGGGCAATATAAAGGAACAGTAGGAAATCTTTAAAAGAGGGATTAAGGAGGGTACAGAAGACACCAATTGGGGTACAGGAAAGGAACCAACGCAGAAGTTGATTGATGAAAGAAAGCTGGTGAAGAGCAAGAGGGACCGGGAAAAGAATATTGAGTGAAGACAACATGATGAAAAGTACAGAAGACCAGATAAAACTGTGAAGAAGAGCTGCCAGATGGACAGGTGAGGATGGATAGAGTTAAAAGACAGGGAGGCACGAGAAGCAGCAAACCTGAATGACGCTGTACAGATTTGTATGGGAACTGACTGGTGCAAGAACACCACCACTGTACCAATCAAGAGCAAAGACAGCAGGACACTATTGACAGACAAGGAGCATGAGGCAAGCTGGGTGGAACACTTCTGGGAGATCCTCAACCAGCCCAACCCCAGCTCCATGCTCGAGATTAACGACAGCACTGCACCTCGGCAACTGAACGTCAATCTGGGAGAAATCACCAGGCCAGAGGACCAAAGGGCCATCAGGAGCCTGAAGAGCAACGAGGCACCTGGGATCGATGAGATACCAGCAGAGCTATCACCGCCACAGCAGAGCTCGCGGACCAGCTCAACAAGATCTGGGCTGCAGAGGATGTCCCGGGTGACTGGGGGTGAGGAGTAATGGCCAAGCTGCCAAAGAAAGGGAAACTCAGGGACTGCAACAACTGGAGGGGCATAACACTGCTGTCAATACCTGGCAAGGTCTCTTAACAGATTGAAAGCAGAGGTAGACAGTACCCTTCATGAAAAACAGGCAGGTTTCAGGGGTGGCAGATCATGCTGCAAGCAGATCTTTACACGAGAGCAGAGTCTAGAGTATCAGAAGCTGCTTGTTATCAAATTCATTGATTTCAAGAAGGCTTTCGACAACTTCCATCAGCAATCACTCTGGTACATTGCAAGACATTATGGCATCCTGGAGTAGTATATTAACATCTTCAAAGCTTATACTGCAACGCCAGCTGGTGCGTCAAGACAAGCTCAGACATCACAGACTCCTTCAACATCATCACAGGAATATAGCAAGGCTGAATACTCTTCCCATTCCTTTTCCTCTTGGTTTTCATCATGAAGAGGGAAATGGTGAGTGCAGACTTGGCCATCCCATGGCAACACCACTGGTTGACAGACCTGGATTTTGCCTTGTTGCCTGAGGAATCGTGCTCCAAAACATGGCCACCAGTCTTGAGAGTAGCAGCACCAAGGTTGGTCTATGCATCAGTTGCAAGAAGACCAAGACAGTGATGGCCAGACAGCAACAAGGCTCTCCCATCAGCACGGGGCAACAGAACATCAAGGATGTTAACCACTTCCCCTACCTAGGAAGCAACATCTCCAGGGAGGGTGATGTACAAATTGATATCCACACAAGAATTAACAAAGCAGCATTGCTCTTTTGGCCAGTCCATATGGTCTGGGCAGCCAACACTATCACATAGCCATGAAGCTGTGACTCTACATGCCCACTGTAGTACAAACTGCAATCTATGCCAACGAGACATGAAGGAGAACAGCAAAAGTGACACATTCGTTGGACGTTTTTCACCAGTGTTGCCCATGTAAGATCTTGGGCATCACATGGAGAGACAGCATCACCAATGAAGAAGTGCTAAAGAGGACCATCAGAGGTACCTGCGGGGTATCATGACAGAGAGACAAGTGAGACTGGCAGGATACATATTTTGCCTCCCAGACAGACGCCCGCCAGAGTAGCAGTAGAATGGACACCACCAAATGAAAGAAGATGATGGGGCCGGCCAAAGAAGTCCTGGTGAAGCACATTTAGGGAGGACTATCAAGAACTGGACATCACCTGGGCTGCAGTGAAAGAGACTGCGATGGTCCAAGGCTGGTGGCAGAATCTTGCTGCCCACAGTCTTGCATCAAAAAGGAGGAACTAAGTCTAAATCAGTAATTTTATTAAATGTATTTTTTTATATTTATTTATTTTAATTCATTTATTCATTTTTTAAATATCCTTTTCCCAAACCCCCCCCTCCCCTCCCCCACTGCCCCCTCCACCCCTCCCACAGGGCTATCTGTCATTTGTTCTATGTTGTTCTTTCACAGAACGCTGACCCTTGTTCTGCTATTCACACCTTCTGCTATCTTACCTTTCTGCCACTATCAGCACCTTCTTTACTCTTTACCACTACCACTAACACTCCCTTTGTCTTGTGTCCATGGCATCTTTGTCAATCTCTCCTTAGCCCCCACCTGTCGCTGGCCTTCTATCCAGCTTTACCTGCTCCATCCCCCTTAAACATTTCTACTCTTTAGCTCTGAAGAAGAGTCATACGGACTTGAAACGTTAACTGTTTCTTTCTCCACAGATGCTGCCAGACCTGCTGAGTTTTTCCAGCATTTTGTTTTTATTTCAGATTTCCAGCATCCACAGTATTTCGCTTTTATCCAAGTAAGTCATATTCTCCCTGCCATCTTGAACTATGCTGCACCACCTCAGTGCCACACAGATGCCAGTTGAAATCCCCTCCTTGCTAAAAACATGTAATCTAATTTTTCTTTAAAATTCTCATTTGGTTGATGCTAAATATGAGATTTGGCACAAGTATTTTTACACGTGTAGAATCAGAGGAGGTTAGTGGCTTTAAGGTAGACAAAGGAGTGACTATCGATTGTTGTCTGTATGGATTTCAGTAAGGTTCCACACAAGGTTTTGTAATTAGGGTTAAGGTTAGGATTTTGTTGCATGGGAGGAGAGTGGGATAAATGCGATATCCTCAGGTTGGTGGGATGTGACAAGCAGTATTTACCTAGGGATCAGTTCTAGGATCTGAACTTTACACCATATTTATAAATGACTTGGACCAAGGAAGGGAGAGTTATATATCCAAGTTGGCAGACTTTAACGAAATTAGGAGGATCACAGTGGTCCATGGGATTGTCATTCCTGGATGCTGTTCCCGGTTGCATTTGAGATCTTGTCATAGATGCAATAGGACTGTATGGTGGTTAAGGAGCTGGAATATATCTGATTTGTCCTCAGTTTTACCTCAGCATTGTGCCTTTGTGTGTAATGACTTCATAGGACCTTGGTACTGAACAATTCCTTGTCACCTCGATTGTTTGCCACGTACTATGGGATCCTGGATGCGAACCTATTGTCCCAACTGTAAACTTGGCAATTCTGTACCCACACTCGTATTGTGCACATTGGTCATCTTCTCTTGCATTTTTAAAGGTTGCTCTCTAGTTTCTGAGAGAGTAGAGTAGATAGGAGTAAGTAAATTGGTACGCACTGGTCTGCCAAACATGAGCTCTGCCGGTGATGGAATAGTTGTACTTAAAGGTATTGCTCTCAGATGTAACATTGCATTGTGTAGATCTTGTTGGTCTGTCTACATTTGAGAATTAAGGATTTCACTGTGCAAATCATTCATTCAGCTAGACTGTTAGATCTAGGATAGTGAGGAGAAAAAGTAGTTCAATATTCCACTTCCCACACATATCCTCAAATGGCTTACCAATGAATTGCAGACCATTATCCATAATGATTTCTCTAGGCACACCAAATATACTGAGAATAGCACTTAGAATCTGTGCGGTAGTTATGCCTGATGTATTGTGCAAGTGTCGACTAATGGGGTACTTGGTGAAGTAGTCAGCGATGATGATGAAGTCAGTGCCATAGAAATGAAAGAGGTCGGATGCAAGTTTGGAACAAGGATGGGTAGAATCAACAGTTCTTTGTGCTGACTTGCCATATGCTCTTGACATGCCTTGCACCTCTTGGCAACAACTTCAATGTCATTGTTCATACCTGTCTCTCTTGCGAGTCTTCTCATCTGATCAATGCCCATGCGTAAGTGATGGCATCTTTGTTTTCCATGAGATTGATGGTGTGAATCATGTGTTCCCCGCTCTTCATCTCGTCATGCAAATCATTGTCAAGTTCTGGTTTGTTAATCACCTTGGGGAGCATTTTCTCCCCATCGGGCGGGCCAATCAGGAGCGGGCTCGGAGCTGATCGCTGCCTGCAATTGGCTGCGCACCGCCATTTTATGTGGGTGGACCAATTAAGGTCCGCCCAGCGTGACTCATGCCTGGTAGTGCTCAGCACTACCTGTGCGGGTGGGGTGAGAAGGGAGAGTTGGGGCCTGCGTGAAAGAGCGCAGAAACCCCCCAAGGCGCTGAGCTGCCTCAGGGAGATTAAATTCAGTTTCAAAATTCAAAATAAAAAAGGTAAAAATCATTTACATACATTCCCTCATGTGACAGCATCACATGAGCTGGGGCAAGTTTATCAAATATTTAAAAAATATTTATTAATTTAATAAATCCTTCATGAAACCTCATCTCACCCGTGGATGAGATTTCATGAAAAATGCTAAGGCCACCTGGGTACTTCGCCTGCCCGCCAACATTAAGGTCGGACGGGCAGCCCTGTCAAATTGCTTAATTAGTTTATTAATGACCCGAACAGGCCTCAGACAGTTCAGCAGGCGCGCAGCCGACTGTAGTGTGTGCCCACTGATCGAAAGATCAGAATGACACCTGGTGACATCGGAACGCACACCTGATGTCACCGCGTGCCATTTTACTTGTCAGTGTTCGGGGATGGGCCCCCGCACACCGAACAGAAGATTCTGCCCCTTACGTATATGTTTCTGACAGGATACTGGATGCTTAGTGCTTGAAGGTACCCATTGTATATGGTCTGTTTGGATCAGTTCATGGCTGTATGTAGCTGCATCAACCTTTGCTCTAGTGCACTGCTTTCTGCCACATGCCTTGTAGAATTGATGGAAAGCTGGGTATTTCCTTGGTGCATGCAGAAGGCCACACACCTTTCACATGGCTAGGTTTGGATGTTTTAGAAAGTGCGTCAACAATTGGGATTGTGCTTAGGACATGTAAGATTCATTGACCTACAAGGATCGCTTCATACTTAAGTCCGTCCTTGGGTAGCTCTTCAATGCTATACGTTTTGGCCTTGTCTGGCAGATCTTTCTGGAATGCTTCTATGGAGTAGGTACAATCACCTACTCAACAATTCTGATTGCTAGTTCTGCTTTGAAAAATCAGAGTACGTACCCTTTTCTCTGCATCTGCTGACGAAGTGGTCAACGGATTCTGTAGACTGTTGTCAAAATGTCATAAACTCGATGAAAAACGGAAGTTTAACCTGATACTGAGCTGGTCTTCCAATGGGGTCCATACCTTTTGGGGATTCTTTAGCTCTTTTGTTGTTAATCCTGATGTATTCAGCTTCCGTAGGCCTTCATTCCCAATTGCTAGGTAAGTTTTTTTGCCCTGCTTATCTGAATCAAGAAACCATAACTCTGTTTCAAATTTTGAATTCGGATAGTGGGTCAGCTGCATCCTAATTTGGTCTGGGGAATTTTGACAATATCCCTTTGACCTTCTTTCTCCTATAGTACCTGAGATGAGCAATGCTGTAGCTGTTTTCTCATGCTTTTCTGAAGCTCCGCCCGTTATAATTGTGACCTTTAGATCCAGCCCATATCCGGTCACTCGCCTTTCCCCACCGAGCTAACCTGGTGCTAGTCCTCTCGACGCACTGTCCCATTCACTGGACTAACAGGCTACGCACTGCAATCTCACCACGAGGGATCCTTCTACTTTCCAGCCGTTTACTCGAGCACTATCCCAACACTGTCTTCGAATCTTTTCTGTGCAGTCACTATGCTGCAATTTCAACATTTTCCAATGCTGTCACTCTGCTGTGGTCTGACCAGAAAGTTGAGGATCATCTTATGCCATGTAGCACAATGTAATCTTGTTCACCATGTTGTACCTGTATTTAATCTTGCTGCCAGCACTACAGCGTTTAGAAGGAACCACTGCTGCACAGCATGTTGTGTGCGTTATAATGATCTAAATCACTCCGAACGGATTGCGCGAACTCGTGTGGGTTAACATATTGAGAACAGGCACATGTGAACATACATAACTGGAGAGAAAGTGTGAGGGCATCAGAGCTGTGAGCCTGCTGTGCTCTAGGCAGAAGTGAAGCTGAGGCTGGATTACACAACACACTTCCCTTAAAGTGATGGCATGCTGCTATCCTTTAAAGGTGTATTACAGTGGGGGCGGGGGTGGGTGGGGATGGGGGCAATTTCCGGTAATGTGTAAGAAGCCCTGAGGTAAGTGCAGCATGTCTGTCAGCAGATTTTTAACCCATCCAATGGATTACCATATTGATTCTGGGCTTCCAAACCAATTATCATGGGTAATGATTTAAAGGGACACTCCAAACATGTAGCTTGATGGAGCTAGGAGCACGACAGAAGTAACTGGTAAAATGGAGTCCAGACATTCAAAAGCTGCACCTCCTCCTAATGCTGCCTCCCTGGAGGTGATGCCCGGGACTCTAAGACCTCACAGTGAGTGTTGCATATTTAAGCACAGCTGTACTTCTGTGTGTACTCAGTGAGAGCTTTTATTGAACTGTTCTTAGGATGTCTGCCTCCAGAGGCAGAGTGCCTCATGGCAGAGTCACATGATTATGGCAAGCCAGTTAGTCAGTACACCATTGCATTTTCAAAACACAAACATCCCCTTTCACATATTAAAAAAATACAAACATCCCCCCTTTCAAGATAGAACACCCCCTTTTTTTGTTCAGTGAAGAGAAGACACATTTGCATGCACAATTCTGTGGACTGAGTTGCCCAAGTTACATACTGTATACCCCTGCTCTCCTGCATTAACAACTGTCTGTTTTACTAGACAGTCTCTGCACATGCATTGCACACATAGTCTTTAAACTATGCGGGTCTCTTAATGGCACTCATGCACTTTGACATTGGCTGTTCATCTGGGTGATGTTCTTTGTTTGGTGAGTGTTGTTCCCATAGCCTTGGTGACTGTTGGTGTTCCACTGGTGTTGTTGGGGACTCATTGTCCTCTGGGATTGATGTTACTTCTGTAGTCAGTACAGCTGGTGAGATCCCATCTTCCTGAACATCCGATTGCTGTGAAGGAACAGCTTCACTAGATGTTCAGATGTGCCTATGGTTGCACCGGTATATTTGGTTGTTCACTTCCACTGCATACGATCGAGGTGACAATTTCTCAATGCATGTCCCAAGTTTCCATGTGAGCTGACTCCTGTTGAGACATTGAAGGTTTGCACCCTGACTGGTTCTCCAATGCTTTGCTCTGGCAATGGTTTGGCAGTCTGGTCAAAATGACATTTGGCTGTCATTTCACCTTAAACCTTTCACTCACGCCTGTTACTACTTCTGGTTTCAGTAGTCATTTTGCTATTGGAAGAGTAGTTTGCATGTGGTGTGACATTGGTCTCTGGACAGGATTTTTTTTCCTGTAGAACTGCTTCATTTACCTTCGGCTCATGCATTTCATTACACTGACGTGGTCGGCAACCACTTTGTGGTTCACTTGAATATTGCTCCCTCTTTCTGGGGTCTTCTGTGTCCCTCACTCTGGAGTCTTTTGTTGCCCTTTCTCTCTTGGCACATTCAGGGTTACAGCCCAAGCATTAGGCTTGTTCCAGCTGAGGTGAGTGGTTGTTGCATCCCAACTATGATCTGGAACTCCAGATCTTTCTTCTTGGCATTGCACTGGGCTGTCAGACTAATTTGTCCCCTCAGTAGGAGTCCTGTGTCATCATCTAGCCTCAATCTTACTTTCGAGGGCTTCACTTTCAGATCACCATGTTGAGACACTTCGCAAAGTTCTCTGAAGGTCATTATGTTTGATGAAGCACCAGAGTCTATATGACATTTCTTATTCAATGATACTCTCCTTCTGGGGTCAGCATTGTAACAGTCACAAGCCATTTGTCACCTATGGACTTGACTAAACCAACCTGTTGTATGTGTATAGTTCTTCATCAGGTTCATCTACTAAAATCTCTGCAGTGGCCATCTGAATAGGCTTGTTTTGCTTTTTTCTGGCCAAGCACTTGTGTGCGAGATGATGTTGCTTCTTGCAGTTAAAACACTGCTTTCCCCATGCTGGGCAATCCTTCTTTTACAATGCATGCTGTCCTCTGCAGTATTTTCATCCTGCTCTTTGTCTGTGATTGCTCAGCTCTTTCGGCTTGGACTGTCTCTCAGCATAATGTATCTCCTGGTCTGCTCTGCTATACATATGCTCTAGCTGATGTTTCACAACATTTTGTCACACGTTTGTCACTTTCTTTTGCATCAGTTTCTCATCTTTCAGTAGACTGGCTCTCACTGAGAGGTCTCTCATGCCCAAGGCCAATCTACCTTTAATCAGACAATCTTTCAGCTGTCCGAATTCACACAATTCTGTTGGCTGCGTCGCTACCATGATGTATCATTCAATGGTCTCGTTTTCACCCTGAACTCTAGTATTGGATACATAACATTCATATGTAACATTCACTCAAGTTCAAAATGTGCACTCAAGACTTTCAAAATTGCTGTCATCTCTTTTCTTTTCTCATCTGTTAGACTTAGAGTGTTATACACTTTGTAGCAGTTCTTCCCCAGCAGTGTTAACAGTGTGGCTACTCTTACTGGTTCAGGTTTGTTCACTAAGTCTGTTGCAATCTCATAGCTTTGCCATTGTGAGTGGGAAAATTGCCAGTTTTGCCATGCAGCATTTTCCAATGGATTGGGGGTAGGATTAGAAAATTTACTGCAGCCATTTTTACTCAATCAGGAATTTACTTGCAGCCTTTGTCTGCGTTTCTTTTGTCCTTTCAGCAGCTTTTTTGTAGATTTAAACCTTTCTGCGTTCCGGGGTTCTCAGTATCTTCTCTGCTCCTTTTTCAGGGTTCACAGATCTATTTTTTCTTCACTTCTGTACACCATGTTGAATGTTTAAGGTCAGCTGTACTTCATCGTTTACTCGATGAGAGCTTTTACTGAACTGATCTTAAGATGTCTGCCTCAAGGCAGAGTCACATGACAATGGCAAGTCAGTTAGTCAGTACAGCATTGCATTTTCAAAACCTAAACCGTGAGATACTCTTCCCCTTCTGACAAGAGGAGCAAGCCTACAGGTGAAACATGGCATGGCTGCAGCTTACCCACAAGGTGAGCAGCCGGAATGTGGTGCCACACTCATGGATTTAATGTTGAAATTGGGATCAGACGAACATTCACTATGTTTGTGCCCTCATAATGGATTACAGTCCAGCAAAATGTGATACCCTTATTTATATAAAGTCGTGGGTAATGTATCCATCATGCATTGTCACCAGGTTATCCTGAAACACTGGCCCCAGTGTCTGCTGTGGCTTAGTTAGCAGCATGCTTACCTCTGAGCCACAAGGTTCCAGGTTCAAGTCCCACCTGAGGGTTTAAGCACAAATATCAAGGCTGATACTCCAGGGCAGTGATGAGGGAGTGCTGCCCTGTTAGAGAGGCTGTAATTTCAGAAGAGATGTTAAACTGAGGCCCTGTTTGCCTGCCGAGGTGGATGCTGTAAATTGGACAAGAGTAGGCTTAAGCCTGCTCCACTATTTAATAAGATCATGGCTGATCTTCTGCCTCAATGTCATTTTCCGGCATCATCCCCATATCCCTTGATGTCTTTATTATCTTGAAATCTATCGATCTCTGTCTTGAATATATTCAATGACTGAATCGCCACAGCCCTTGGGGGTAGAGGGTTCCAAAGATTAATGACCCTCTGAGTGAAGAAATTCCTCCTCATCTCAGTTCTAAATAGCCTATTCTGAGACTGTGTCCCCTAGTTCTAGATCCCCCAACCAGCGGAAACATCCTCTGTATCTATGCTGTCCAGCTCTGTAAGAATGTTGAACACTTCGATTAGATCACCTCTCTTTCTTCCAAATTCTAGACAATAGAGGCCCAATCTCTTCAATCTCTCCTCATAGGACAAACCCACCATCCCAGGAATCAGACTGAACATTCGTTGCACACCCTCCATGACAAGTATACTCTTCCTTAGGCATGGAGACTAAAACTGTACACAATACTCCAGGTGTGGTCTCACAAAGGCTCTACATAATGGAAACAAGACACCTTTACTTCCATACTCAAATTCTCTTGCAACAAAGGCCAACATTACATCTGCTTTCCTAATTGCTTCTGCATGTTTGCTTTCAGTGACTCATGAACAAGGACACCCTTTGGGCATCAACAATTCCAATTCTCTCACCATTTAAAAAAATACTCTGCATTTCTGTTTTTCCTACCAAAGTGGATATAAAAAGATCCCATGTCGCTGTTTTGAAGGAGAGCAGGGGAGTTATCCCTGGTGCCCTGGTCCAGAGACCAATGTCACACCACATGCAAATTGGTTGCCGTGTTTCTTATAACAGTGGCTATGCTGCAGAAAACAACTCCATGTTGCTACAAAGCACTCTGAGATGTCCAGCGGCCATGAAAAGAAATTTATAAATGCAAATCTTGCTTTCTCTTGTTGGTGTCAATGGAAGAAGCCATTGAGGCAATAAAGACAAAGTAAACTGAATTCATATTTCAAGAAGAGGAGGTTTCACTTATCAGGATAAAATGTAATAGGCAGCTGCACTTAGAATTACCGTTTGTCCCATATATACCAGCCAAAAATAAATTCCTGACAGCACAGCTTGGATGGAAGTATTTGCATTATCGTTTTGGTCTTCTGTGTAGATTATTGAAGTCTGATTAATTCCAGAATATGTACACATTCCAAGACCCAATACCAGCTGGGATGATTTAACATGATTTACTATGGCTTGTGTTGAATTAGATGTTAATTAAAATATACATCAATATAAAGAATGTTGCTGAAGGAATAATCCAGGATAATGTTCTCTTTCTTAGATTTATCTTAAAGATTTTTCACATTAGCTGCTGCTCTTCTAATGAAACCTGTGCAAAGATATCATTTAAAACATTTCATATCCTCCAAGTGCCTGCTCATTCAGTGCTTCCATCTTGCACACTTCACACATCAGATGCCTGGAGTGAGCATGTGAAATCTGGTGTTCCCCACGTGACTCATCACTCATGGTACAGTACCCTGAAGAATTCGCAAGTGAAACCCTCAAGCAAAAACACTGGACAACATTCAGGCTTATGCCGATAAGTAGCAAGTAACGTTCATGCCACACACTTGCCAGGTAGTGACCATATCCAACAAGAAAAAATCTAAAGAAAGAATCTCCCCTTGACGTTCAATGGAATTACCATTGCTGAATCTCCCACCATCAAAATCCTGGGGGCTACCATTGACCAGAACCTGAACTGGACTAGCCATATAAATACTGTGTCTACAGGGCATGTCAGAGGCTGGGAGTCCTGTGGTGAGTAACTCACCTCCTGACTCCCCAAAGCCTGTCCACCATCTAAAGGCAAAAGTCAGGAGTGTGATGGAAAACTCCCCACTTGTCTGGATGAGTGCAGCTCCAACAACACTCAAGAAACTCAACACCATCCAGGACAAAGCAGCCCACTTGATTGGTACCCCTTCCAACACCTTCAACTTCCATTCCTTCCACCACCGATGCACAGCGGCAGCAAGTGTGGACCAGCTACAGGATGCACTGTGGCAACTCACCAAGGCTTCTTTGTCAGCATTTTCCAAGTCCATGACCTCCACCACCTAGAAGGACAGTATCTCATTCATGTTGCTCTGCTCACAGCTTGGCAGAGTGCAGCTGAACTTACTGACTGACTGCCAGAACAGAAGACACCATCTCAATAAAAAACCTTGGGATTTTCTGCTCAAACCACTATAAGGTGTAAATGTAATCTACTGATGGTTCGCTGCAAAACCGACATTTACGTATCCAATCCTGTGGTCCTCTTTCTTCCTTGCTTGGCAATTTTTCAGGAGTGAATTTAAATAAAGAAAAAACCTAATAAAAATGGTCATACAGGGCATAAACAAAGATGCAGCAACTTATAAAGAAGTTATAAAAACTTCTTATGCTTCAAAGAAGCACCTATTGCTATTGAGCAAGCAAAATTCAATAAGCACAGCCGAGGACCGGGAGAGAGCAAAGATTCCTTCATTAATGATTTATGAGGATTGGCTGAGAATGGCTGATATGGGCCTGAAATTTCCCGTCGTTGATTTGGGGGCCGAGCCTGCTCACTGACGGGAAAATGACACGGGATGACGTCAGGAGGAACCCCCGACATTATCCCAGTCCATTTAAACATTGAGGAAGGTGGGCAGACAGCGAAATCAGCTGTCCGCCCGCTGACCTGTCAATGGCCAATTAAGGCCATTGACAGGATAATTAAGGTAGTTAAAGGGCCTGCCCGTCCAACCTTAAGGCTGGTTGGCAGGCCAAGAGTCCCAGTGGGCAATAGAAAAAACATGAAACCTCATCCACTGGCGGGATGAGGTTTCATGTCCACTTTAAAAATAATTAATAAATTTTATGTCATATTTATTAACATGTCCCCATCTCGTGTGACATTGTCACATGAGGGGTACACGTTAACAATTTTTAAATTTTTCTATTTTTCAAGTTTGTAAACCTTTCAGTTCTCTCCCTGAGACGGCACTTACTCTCAGGGAGCAGTGTGCTCTTTCATGTGCATGCATGCACAAAAGAGCACACTTTGACAGTTGGGGAATCCCTCCCCCGCCTCCCCACACAGGAAGCGCATAGCGCTTCCCATCAGGCAGGCCGCTGGGTGGGCCTTAATTGGCCCGCCCACTTAAAATGGCGGCAGGGCCCGCTTCGGCAGTGGAGTTTGGCTGCCTGCTTGCCGCTGAGCCGGTGGGGCCCGCCTGCCCACCTAGGGCAAAATTCTGCCCATGGAACCCTGAAAAATGAATTAATTCATGATCTCATAGTTGGAGTCTTAGCATGGACTTTATCTGATTTTTTTGCAGTCAAAGGAAGATTTGACCCTATCAAAGGATCTGCAGATAGTAAGGCCGGCAGAAGGAAGAAAGCTAAATAACATTTTTTTTTCCATGCAAGAAAGAAATCTTGTGGAGAGAAATGGCTGATACTTTGTGGCACATAGAAATAATGCCCCACCTAAGCCAAAACAAGGAAAAAGCGAAGATGGCAGCCGCCATTATTCAGTGTTCTCATTGTGGTGGGAAAAGGTTGCATGGGTGTGTAGAATGCCCCGCCATAAATGCAGAGTGCCATTACTGAAAGAAGATAGGCCATTTCAAATTGGAATGTCACAGAAAAAAGCTATTACTACCAAAATTAAAGGAAACAACTAAAACCAGGTACGATCCAAAAAGTTGAAGAACAAAATAATGCAGTGCCATTCTCGGAGTAAATCACCGGATCAAATGGGGACTACAGGAACACGGACAGTATGGTCAGCAGACACAAAAAAACTTCAAATTAGACACTGGAGCAGGAGTTTCAATTCTTTCAGACACACAACAGTGGCTGAAGCAAGAATTCCTCCAGCCAATGACCATAACACTCCATAGTCGAGGAGGCAGTCGGCTGAAGGTCAAGGGACAGTTAACTGCTAAACTCCACTACACAGTGGGAGGAACTTTGTATGTGATCCATAACCAAGAATGTTCACTGTTAAGTTGGAAAGCTTGCACAGAACTACAACTCGACAAAGGTGAGGAATTAAAAAGCCCAGAAAAGTCAACAGAAATCAGGACAGAATTCCCAAAACTATTTGCAGGTCAAAAGACTGAAACCAGTACCCTGAAGTGGGGGCACCAAAGTCTAATAGAACTGTATGAAAACCTGGAGAAGACTGGGCAGGAGATTTCCAATGAACAGCAAGTGAAGAAACTGGGAAAACATGAGCAAGGAAAACAACTCGCCCAGGGCCAAGAAAAATTAGTACCAGAAACACCCAAACATCAAAGATTACATGAGGAATTAGCCTCTGCTAAGGAAAAACTGATAAATGGAGGGAACCAACTTTCACGCACAAGAGGTGAGTTTGTTAATGAAAAATGTAAACCAATGAGAACACCGGAGTGTCAGTCACAGGAAGTAAAACACTTGAATAACGACATGAAACGTCTAAATGATAAACTTGTAGAAGCAAATTCAACAAAGACCTATCTTCAATTAAAACTTGATGAACTTCAAAGACAAAAGTCTCCATTAGATATCGTGAAAAATGCCTTGAACAGGAAAAGGATGAATCGGAACAGTTGGTAAATGTTGAATTAAAAACCAAGACTGATGAACTGCTGCAACTTCATCATAAAATGGGCAATGAAATTCTTGAACTCTGATACAATGTGGACAATAAAAAGGGTGAGTATTGTGAAAATCAGACCAAAAACTATAATCATCGTCAAAAGCAAAAAGAACTTCTGATGGTATCCTTATTCCCAACCAGGCCATGGAAATGTCTGGGAATGGGATGAAGGCAGAGGCTTCAGGGGGAAATGTAGGATAAAGAGTGAAATATGTAAATATACAGTCTACATCATTAGTGATGTAAGATCACATGACAATAGAGCCTGGTGAGAGATAGTTCTATGTAGAGCCTTGTGCTGAGTCCTTATTGTTTATAGTTAGTGTTATGTCAAATCAAAGATAGGGTTTACCAACAGCCTTGCCTTCAGTAGTCCGTAAATGCAGACCATGAACAACCCCTTCTAACACCCACAATGATAATAAAAGAATATCAGCCTTTAAAAAGAATCAGCATGGCTATCCAGATCCTTCTATCTAACCTATTGCCCATATATAATTTAAAAATATTGTGGAAACTGCATTAAAGCCTCCAATAGCAACATTTTCAAAGTCAATTTCAGTGTCAAAGGTCAGTACTCAGTTGGTACAATTGTCTTCCTCCCCAGGTTGCCATAAATGGTGCCTTAATGACAACTTCACTAATAAGTATGGCATCATCAGGTGACCCCATCCCCTGTCAGATCTGCCTCTCCTCAGCTCCATCTGCACCTTGCAAAATAGCACAATGTTCCCCACAAGAACCTGTTAGACTGCATTCTTCTTCCAACTCCTCTTTGCTCACCACCAGGCCCAGTATTGCCGTGCCTCTCTCACTCCCATGAGCTCTTGTTCCCTCTAGCTTATTCTCTCTGCCCTCAGCCTCCTCTATGCCTCCTGCCATGACCTGCAGCCATCATCCATATTCTTCCCTCTGCCACTGACCATTATCCCTAGGGCTTACCACAGCCTCTGATCTCCCCTTCTGGCTTCTCTTCTCTCTGGTCCCTCCCATGGCCTACATCTGCCATCCATGTCCAGTTTGTGGTGTTCCTGCTGGTCTAGCCTGCCCGCTCTCAGAAGGCTCTGTTCTCCTCTTTTGGATGCTCTATCCGACAACCTGGGGCCTGCAGCTGTCTGCACCAAGTGATCCTGAGGTCACCTTTGCTGCCTGCTTCTCCCCACGGCTGCTGTTGGTGCCCTGTGAACTCAGCTCTCCCCCGGCCCCTAGGTCGATGTCCATGCAGAGAGACACAGGAAGGATAATAATGCAGGTGGCCAGCTGCCATCTTCTCAAATCAACCACCAACAATTCCTCCCCATGACCACTGAGGTTAGCTGAATTTCCATTGCTGGATGTAAATAGGGCTGATTTTCCTCTGTTGCCACTGCAGTGAGGAAGCCAGGAATGGAGGAGAGGATATCCATCTGGTCACCTCTTCCATTCCTATTCTCTCCAACGACCAGCTTTTAATTCAGAGACATGTAATAATCTCCAGTCTGCCACACTTCGGGGTCCCTCTGTGCCCATTACCAGTTGCCCCATGCGTTGGTGCAGGTTCTGCGCTGAGTACTCCACCACCACATTTTCCTCCCCAGAATTGGAGGTTCCCCACCCACCCCCACAAAGAACAAAAATACTGCTGGAAGCCCACCCAGATGAATGGGGGGTGGGGGGGAAGGGGCAGGGCAGGCTGATGGTGGGCACGGCAAACAGGCAAGGAAAATGTGACAAATGGAAATCCAGGTCTCTGCTTCAGCCCTGGTGTACTTGATACTCAATCTTGTAAACATGCCCAACCCCCGTGAGTTGTGTGTCTTATTGTGTTTTTGCTCAATCCTCATCTTGCCGACTCTTCAAATCCCCCACTAATTAAAAAAGAAAGCCAGTCAGTCCCAACATAATTCTCACCACAGGGCATATTTATGATAATATGTATGATAATGTATGTGAAGAGGTCCATTCTGACCTCTTATTGACATTAGGATCTGCCTAAGAACAATTAAGCTCTAAATGACCCAGCAAGGTAGATACTTACCTGGCAGGGGAGAGACCTTCATCGCGTTTCTGCCAGGGAAAGAGCAATGGCTATAACCAGTCGAACTTCTCACTATGGGGTCCCTAACACCATCCGAGTCATGGTAAAGGGCAGCGAGCAAGGAACAGGAATGGATAGGACCTTCTTCACCAAGAGGATCCTATTCAAGCTGTGTGGTTTCGAGGCTGCGGAGATCTACTGCCTACAGGATTTCCCCAGCGCTGGATTTTTTAATGTGACTTTCAAGCAAGTGGCAGCTTGCGTCAAACTCCTGAAGGTGTTTGAGGAGAAGAAAGACCTGCCAGAACTGAAGATCCTGATGGTGGAGCCGCTCTTTGCTCTGCCGTTGGAACGAGAACGGGTTGCGACAGTGCATCTGTACAACCCCTTCGTCCCTGTCGCTGACATGCTCACCTTCCTTACCAGGTACTTCGATAAGGTTGGGAGCTGCACTGAGGTTAGAGATGATTTGGGGATCTGGACATGTAAACGCCAGGTTAAGGTAACGCTCAAGACCAATGGTAAGGGAGCCATCTTCCACCCCCCTTCCAGATTCGCTATCGGGGGAAACTGTGGCTATCTGGTCTACGCTGGGCAACCCAAACTTTGTCGCTCATGCGGCAAGTCTGGTCATGTGGCGGCCAACTGCAGCGCCGTCCTCTGCAAGAACTGCAAACAGGAAGGGCACTAGACAAAAGACTGTAGACAGGCTAAGTGCTGCAACCTGTGTGGCGAGACAAGTCACTTCTACAAGACCTGCCCCAAACGTTGCCGTACTTATGCACAGGCAGCCAAAGCCAACGAGGAGGAAGCAGAAGAAATGCCTCGTGTCACTCCAACCACCAAGGCCCCCAGGGAGAACAACGGGACAAAGGAGGACACAGAGAGAGATAAGGTGGAGGAAAAGATTGGGGCAACAGACGGCCAATCAACAGCACTGCCCCCTGAACCTCCCACTCCTCAGGAGAGCGAATCAATGGAGGAGGAGGAGGCAGCAGTGGGAAAGCAGCAGGGGGAGTGGCAGCTGGTGAAGAGAGCCAAAAGGAAGAAGGGGCTAAGAAGGAACCAAGCCACTTCGCAGACAAGAGGCAAGAGGCGTCTCCTATCCGACACGGATAACAAGAGCAGCAGCTATTCGGACGAAGAAGTGCCAGGGCGGCGCCAACAGAAGAAGCGGCAAAACGCTAGGGAGTTGGAGGATGAGATACCTGAGCTCCAGAACATTGGAGACAATGAAGAGACCAGCGCACCCCAACTTTGCCCACAACCCGAAGAGGCCAGTGCACCACAACCCCAGGAATCTGGGAGCAGTGAGGCGCTCAGCGCACCCCAGCTCCGGGAAGCCAGGAGCAGCAACGCCCCAGAGGGGGAGAGGATTGGAGAAGATTCTCCAACAGAGAACATTTCAAACCCCGCTCTCTGCACGGTCCCCCAGATGCCACCCGAGCAGAACATCTCCAATGGGGAGGTTCAGGACGCTTTCCTCAGCTCATCCAAAGTGAAGCAATTTGAGCACACTACGGGCATGAAGGAGCAGACCAAAGGTCTGGCACTCTCAGAGACAACAGGTTTGGTAAGCGACTAACTACTTTAAAATGGGTGTAAAGATTGTATCCATAAATGTGCGTAACATTAAATCTACCACGCGATGTGTTGCAACCTTGGATTACCTTGCCAAGGTCAAAGCTGACCTGTTGTTTCTGCAGGAGTGTGCGTTACCGCACCTCAGCTCCTACAGTCAATGGTCACGATGGTGGTCCCACGGGGCGTCGATCTGGTCGGGAGGAAACAACTCTCGTTCCTCCAGCCTGGGTATTCTGCTGCGGGGAGGCAGCTTCACCGTCTCCCAGGTTAAGGAGGTGGTGGGCAGGCGCCTCCTCGTAGCAGACGTGATGTACAAGAATGCTCCACTCCGGCTAATTAACATGTACACCTCGTCACAAGGGGCTGAGCGGCTGGTGGTTTTTCAGCAGCTCCCACTGTTGCTGGCAACCTCCAGGCTGGTCATTCTGGGCGGTGACTTCAACTGCATCATCGATGCGGCTGGACGATCCGGCAGGGCCGACAGCAGATTGGACGCTACGTTCTGATCCCTGATGGAAACAGTAAAGGATGCCAAGCTGCACGATGTCTTCAGCAACCCTGCAGATGGAGCGCAGCGTAGATACACCTGGTCGCGGCCTGACGGGTCCGTCTGTTCCAGGATAGATTTCCTGTTTGTGTCCCGTGCATTCGCAGTCAGATCCACCGACATCAAGCCTGTGTTCTTCTCTGACCACTGCCTCCTACTGGCTGACTGTCACTTAGAGGAAGACCAGAGGGTTGGCAGGGGGGCATGGAAGCTAAACGTGCAACTGCTGACCCCAGAGAACATTGAGGAGCTCAAGCGGGATTACAAAGGTTGGAGAACCATGAAACCCCACTTTGAGTCACTGACACCCTGGTGGGAAGCGATCAAGGGAAACATCAAGAGGTTTCTCATCCTCAAAGGCAACCAGAAAGCTAGAAAGGAACAGAGGGAAATGTCCCGACTCCAGAAAAACATGCAGAATCTGCTCCGGCTGCAGTCGATGGGGATCGATGTCAAGGAGGAACTCCAAGAGGTGAAGAGCCAGCAAGCCTTGCTCTTTGCCTCGGAGGCCTCCAAGATCATCTTCCGTTCCAGAGTCTGCTCCGTGGAGCAGGACAAGACATGCTCACGTTTCTTCTTTCAAAAGGTACACAGAGAGAGCCCTGTGATCAGCAGCCTGAAGGAAGAAGATGGCTCAGTAAAGTCATCACAGTCCGACATTTTGAGGATCAGCAAATCCTTTTATGCCGGATTGTATGACGTGAAGCCCACAGACAGCATGGCCACCCAGTCCTTCCTGTCCTCTATCACGGAGGTCTTAGACGACAGTACACGGGAGAGTCTGGACAAAGCGCTAACTCCTGACGAACTGACTGAGGCCCTTGAGTCCTTCGAGAAGAGTAAGACTCCCGGAAGCGACGGCTTGCCGGCAGAGTTGTATTCGGCTCTGTGGGACTGGATCGGCCCGGACCTGCTAGAAGTGTACGAGAGTATGCTCCTGGCCGGCAGTATGTCAGAATCCATGAGGAAAGGCATTATCACCCTCATCTACAAGCACAAGGGGAAAAGGGAGGAAATTAGAAATTGGCGACCCATTTCACTGTTGAATGTGGACTATAAGATTCTGTCCAAGGTCATCGCCAATCGGGTCAAATCCGCTCTGGAATTGGTGATTCACCCTGACCAGACCTGCACTGTGCCAGGCAGGAAGATCTCTGACAGCCTCGTGCTGCTCAGGGATACGATTGCCTATGTACAGGACAGGGTTGTGGATACCTGCCTCATCAGCCTGGATTAGGAGAAGGCCTTTGACAGAATATCGCACACCTACATGGTGGATGTGCTCTCCAAAATGGGGTTTGGGGAGGGAATTCGCAATTGGATCCAACTGCTCTACACTAGCATCAGTAGTGCAGTCTCTATCAATGGGTGGGAATCAGATAGCTTTCCTATTAAATCTGGAGTCAGGCAGGGCTGCCCTCTCTCCCCCTCTCTCCCCTGTCCTGTTTGTGTGTTGCATAGAACCCTTTGCTCAGTCCATCAGGAAGGATCCGGGCATAAGAGGAGTGACGATCCCAGGCAGTGGAGGCACTCAGGTCAAAGCCTCCCTGTACATGGACGATGTTGCCGTCTTCTGCTCGGATCCGCTGTCGGTGCGCAGACTGATCCACATCTGCGACCAGTTTGAACTGGCCTCGGGAGCCAAGGTAAATCGTGGGAAGAGCGAGGCCATGTTCTTTGGGAACTGGGTTGACCGATCCTTTGTCCCCTTCACCATCAGGGCTGACGGCCTGAAGGTGCTGGGGATATGGTTCGGAGGGACCAGGGCAAGCTTTAGAAACTGGAACGAGCGAGTGTCTATGGTGAAAAGGAAACTGGGCATGTGGGAGCGACGCTCCCTCTCCATTGCGGGTAAGAACCTGGTCATCAGGTGTGAGGCACTCTCGCTGTTGCTGTACATGGCGCAGGTCTGGCCCATTCCACAATCCTGTGTGGTGGCGATCACCCGAGCCATCTTCCACTTTATCTGGTGGTTGAAAATGGATAGTGTCCACAGGGACACGATGTACAAGCCTCTAGATAAAGGGGGGAAAAACGTGCCCAACATTGCCCTCATACTGATGGCCACCTTTGTGTGCGGCTGCATCAAGCGGTGCGTAGACCCTCAGTATGCAAACACCAAGTGTCACTACATGCTGAGGTTCTACCTGTCCCCAGTGTTACGAAGGATGGGTCTGGCCACGATGCCGCGGAACGCTCCAAGTAGTTGGACTGTGCCGTACCACCTGTCCCTCGTGGGAAAATTTATGCAGAGAAACAGCTTTGACCACAAGTCCATTAGGCAGTGGTCGGCACGTAACGTCTTAAAGGCCCTGAGGGAAAAGGAGAGGGTGGATCCTGTGGGATGGTTCCCTGAGCAGACTGACAAAGTCATTTGGCAGAATGCCTCATCGCCAGAACTTTCCAACAAGCACCAAGATGTAGCTTGGCTGGTGGTGAGAAAGGCCCTCCCTGTAAGATCCTTCCTACATGCCAGGAGTCACACCCATCTGCACGTTGCCCTCGAGGTGGCTGTGGTGGGGAAGAGACCGTTGTTCACCTCCTTGTAGATTGTGTCTTTGCGAAGAAGGTCTGGAGAGAGATGCAGTGGTTTCTGTCGAGGTTCAACCCGAGCAGTTCTGTGACAGAGGACTCTGTGCTCTACGGGCTGTTCCCAGGCACACACACCGAAACAAACATCAACTGCAGCTGGAGGATCATCAACTCGGTGAAAGACGCTCTTTGGTCTGCCCAAAACTTGTTGGTTTTCCAGCGCAAAGAGTTGTCCCCGACCGAGTGTTGCAGACTGGCACATTCCAAGGTCCAGGACTACGTGCTGAGGGACACAGTTAAGCTTGGGGCAGTCGCCACAAAGGTGCAATGGGGAAGGGTCGCTGCCTAAGACCTTTCTACCACAGCGCACTGAGGGGCTGGGAACTGTAAAGACCCCCTCAGGCTGTACAGCTTAAAATGAATGTCTGCCGATGACTGTAATATTCATTGTCTGTGCTGATACACCTTGTGATTCATGTTGTAAAAGTTGAACCTGATTGTATTTTTGTAATGGTGATATTGAAATGGTTCGAAATGTTTTTGAAGATTTATAAATAAAGTATATTTTTGCAAAAAAAAAAGACCCAGCAAGGTAGTGGCCTAAAAGGAATACAGTAAGTTATATGTAGCTACACTTTAACAGCCCAATAAGGTGGGTCACCACTACCTTCCAAAGGGCAATTATGGATGAGCAATAAATGCTGGCTTGCCAGCGCAAGCCAATGTCCCATGAACAAATAAAATATATATTGGGGCCTCTCCTGCTCTACTGGTGGAAATTTCATAGAAACCGCAAGTGTAAATAGGGCTTCTGCTGAAGTTACAGCAACAGAGCAGGACAATTCCTGAGGAAATTCCTGGCAATTGTATTACATGGCGTAATGGTTTATAAAATGGCACTTATAAAATGGCCTACCCTCTAACCAACTGCGATCAGTGCCATGGAAACACCCATGGTTCCTCGATTCATCGCAGGATGAATGTCTCCTTTGTCTGCCTGAGGGAGTGCACTATCTGAAATGAGTTTCAAATTCTCATCCCTGCTTCATGTTTGATAGCCAATGCTGCATTGTTGTATGAAGTAGTTAGAAAGATAATTGCAAAACAGCTCCTTAGAAATATCCGGTTAATTTTAAAAAAAATCCATTCTTTTCCCACAGGTTTCCTGGCCTGTCACCAGATTCAGAGTGTACTTACATTGTAACTGCAGCATCAGGGTGAAGCTAAACTATTTCACGGTGACACTGCAGCTATAGTGTAAACTCATCTTACAACTCCTAGCTCTGAGTAAGAAAATTGGGAACAAGTGCAACTTCAATCTTACCAAACCAAGAAAAATTATTTTTTTAAATTGTTGACCAGATGTTTCCAAGGAGCTGTCATGAAACACAGCTTAAAAAACAATTTAATGCTGCAGTGCAGTATCAGGCATCATAGAGCACAAGAACCTTACAATACTGTAGGAGGCCATTCGGCACATCATACCTGTGCCAGCTTTTCAAAGATCTATCCAATCAGTCCCACTTTTCTGCTCTTTCCCCATTGCCCTGTAAATGTTTGCTTTTCAAGAAAGTATCTAATGCTCTTTTGAAAGCTACCCCTGAATATGTTTCCACCTGCCTTTCAAACAGTGTATTCTAGGTCATAATGTCTCGCTGCATTAAAAAAAAAACTACTCCTTAACTCCCTGCTGGGTTTTTTTTTCCCAATTACCTTACAATTCTGTCCTCTGGTTACTGAACCACCTGCCAATGATAGATATCATATTGCAAGGCATTTTAACATGCATAACAAGCAGGGAAATAGCAATAATTCCTGTCACCGGTTACGCTTACATAGTGCATTGATGGGTATATAGTGCTTTGACTGGTGTGATGCCAGGTATGTAGGCCATACATCCCAACAACTGATGTCCCTTTGGCTGTTCACAACAGGCAAAGTATTAACCATACTCAACCAGCCTGTGCATGCAAAACTCAAAACATAGTATCCAACATTAGACATGATTCTATAATTGGACAGCACTTACTAAACAATCCTGATTGTGCTAAGAATTACACTAACAACCAATTTAAGATTATCAGTAGGGCTCATAGTGTGGCTCACTTAAGCGTGCTAGAAACTACTTACACTCAAACACAGGACAAACAAAAAGAAAATGTCCATGCTTTGTGCCTTTCTCAACTAAACAAAAGCTTGGGAGACAACCATTCCCCAGTTCATTCCCCATGGCAATGCCTCGGCCAGAGTCAGCTTGTCTAATTTGAATTGAAACAAAAGTGTGGCAGCTAACTGCCCCCTGATGCAATCTCCATGGCAACATCTCTACCAATCAGAGTCTACTTGCCAACCAATCAGCACTCTTCTCCCATGCAGTAGAAATTGTTGTTCCTTTTGAGATTTGGTATTCTTGCATCTGTCCTGCTGAATGCAAGATGAAAAGCTTTGACTGTATGTCTTTTTTTCAGAAATGCTTTGACTAAGTTAGATCTTTCTAGGAAATGCCATTTCTGATTTTACAAGGTACTGTAGTACAAACCGATTCCAAAATAAAATGATATGCCTGCATGTTATTCAGCCCTGTTATTTTAAAATCAAGAGGTTGTAAAGAGGCAGAAATTAAAGAAACTTTTCTTTATATATTTCCATATGTGTTACTTTTCACTGCTCTTAGGAGGTAACTAATAATCCACAGGCTTTATACACTTACTAAGATTAAGTATAAAGCAGTGGTGTCCAATAGAAATCATTGACAAGCCATAGGTGTGGCTATAGGTTTTAGTCAGATGCACTAATTTTACTAGAAAATATCTTACATACACTCAGAATACAGGAAAATGTAAATAATTCCCTTAACAAAAACCTACCACAAATTAATAATCAAAAAAGTAAAGCCCTCACAATAAATAAAAAATTACTTGCACACGAATTTTTGTCTGGTCATTTTACCAACAAATGCACAAAATGGTTAAAATCCACATGAAAAGATTGTGCAAATGAGTATTGAGATCACATGCCCAACAATAGAGTCTGTTACTCATTTTTTATTTACTAACCAGAAACTGAATTTGCCACATCTGGATTCCCAATCAGCCACATGTGTCTAGTGGGTGATGTATTGGACAATACTGGTATGAGGTATGCTGTGACAACAGAAACCATGTATTGAGAAACAGGCTTCAGTGTACAGTGAAAACACATGAGAAGAAAGTACGGGACAATGAAAGTTTGGTAGATTTTACTGAAGAGCAATACTATTTTGATAGCTACAGCTGATATGGAGACCCGTCATCCACACCCTCACCATTTGCCCATTGCAAATTGCCTGTTTTGTGGAGCTTGGGCTCATCCCCATGGAAGGTCCATGCATGCTGCTTCATTGAATCTTCCAACTTTAAAATGCCCAAAGCAGTGCAAGAGTTAATAATGATACGGTGTTCCCGACATCCCTGGAGCAACCAGCTTTCACTTTTTCCTTGCAGTACCCATAGAAAATTATTCTTTTTCTCCAAAAATAAGATATTACTACCATCAATCTGGAACACTGTTAATGAGAAGCCTGCTCTCTTAACCATTCAGTTTATAGTGGAGAGTGGACATATCCAGGCTGACGAAATGCCAATATATATGCACAGGATTTAGAATTTTCTGGCTTGCTTCAATTTTCTAACACTGACTTACATAACTTAACATTCCACACCACCTTGGCTATCTCCACTCATTGCTATAGTTTAATGCTCCGGTGACTTACTCAGTAATGAAATAGGCTTGACACATAAGTCTACATTAATCATACCAGTGGTTCTAGCCAACCTAGTGGCAGTATTGGCAGGTGCATTTCTTGTCTTCTGTACACAGGGAAATTCAGAATGCCTCATTCAGAGATCTCATTACTTGCTTTCTCATTTCAGTTCATTTGAATTTTGAACCTTTGTCCACATCAGGTGCCAAGAAAGCATTTGTATTTAAAGAGGCATCCTAACCAATTAGCAAACCTTTCCATGTGCATGTGAACAGAGGGGAAATTAGGCTGTTGTCTTGTGGACAATGTAATCTATAACACTGTCTATGCAAACACTTGGAATTGCATGGCTAAGTGAGAGTGCACAAAGCATATATAGAAAGGTAAGCGTGGTCACTGGCAAGATCAGCATTTGTTACCCATCCCTAATTGCCCTTGAAGTTGAGTGGCTTGCCACACCATTGCAGAGGGTAGTGTAAGAGTCAACCATAGGTGTGGAGTCACATGTAGGCCAGACCAGCAACAGCAAATTTCCTTTCCCAACAGACATTAGTGAACCAGATAGATATTGTCACCATGACTGATACTCGTTTTTTCCTTCTAGATTAATACAGCTGCTACTGGTGGGATTTGAACTCTTGCCCCAACATTAGCCTGGGCTTCTACATTACTAGCCTATTGATATTACCACTACACCACTGCCCCTCCTCCAATCTTAACCAGTTAGTAACACATAGATCCCAACATGGAATGTGTGATCAAGTGTCTGTTCTCACAACACTGCAAATGCTCAGTACTCAGTTATAAAGGTTCCCCTGGTCAAGGGGAGGGACAGTTTAAGTGTACACAAGTATAATTTACACTGAACTTTGCTCACTGTGTGTTTTTTTAAACAGTTATAAGCTTACGTTTTTTAAACTTTAATTTTAAAAGTTTGGAAAGTGAACTCTAATATAACGGCACACCGTAAAGGCACAAGGCACACTGGCACCCATCTAATCTCTGTGCAAACCCCACCCCCTTACTCCGTATCCCCGTTCTTCTGCAGCCAAAAATACAGCCGAAGGGGTGTTCCGCTGCCCGCTGACCTCAAAGTAGGACAAGAGGAGGTCATTCAGCCCTTTTGAGCCTCTGTGTTGCTATACAATGATAACTTCGTTTTCCCACCTTGATATGATATTCCGTAATAACCTTAACTTAAAAAAAAATCTAAATGCAAAGGGTTAAGCCCAAGAAAGGTGCCTGGGCAGCAGGTTTAAATTGGAGGTTGAATACAGTTTGTAAGAACTCGAAGGGGGCAGATTCCTGTAAGAGGGGTCTCCCCCATCTCAAGGTTGCTTTAGCCTCCTGAGTTAGACTGTTGCTTGCTGCCTGTCGCTGTGCATCCACAAACCCCTCTGTATGGGTGTAACGTTTGCACTGTGACCCCCACCATCTTTATCCAGCAGTTCCAAGCTCACTCACCTTCCGTCTGCCCTGAAGGAAGGGGCTGTGACAGCAATCCCCTACCCGCCTCTCCACACTCTGGCTCCGGGCTGTCGGACTGTCCCGTTTCAAACTCCTGACATAAGTCACTCGCCTCCTGCTGGCAGCGGAGCTCGGCTCCCCGGCCGCCTGCTCCTCTGGATCCCGGCTCCTGAGCCCCGAGCCGGGGGACCGGGAGCCCCGAAAGCCGGGCAGCACCGCCACCAGCAGCAGGAGGACAAGGGAGGAGAGGCAGAAGGGCAGCAGCCAGCGGCAGCGAGGAGTAGCAGAGCCCGGGGGCAGCAGCCTCCTCCGGGACATGGCTGGCACCAACTCTCCTTTCTACTCTCAGTGAGAAGCAGAATGTGATCAGTTATTGTCAGGGGGGCTTTCTATGCCCGGCTCCAGCCGGGACTCTCTCACTTGCACTAGTGAGTGGGCACAGACTGCCAGATCAATGAGTGAGAGCCAGGGACACATACTTTTGTTCCCCACTCCCCCACCCCCCGCATCTCCAGTCCCAGGCACATCCTCGACCCAGCCCCAAACCAGCTCCCAGCCCGCCCCCTAGGCTGAGCTGTCAACCCCTTCCCGATATTGGACACACCCTTCATTCTCCCCCACCACCAACCACTCTCAGTGACTTAACCCCTTCCTGTCATCTGGGGAGTGCTCCCAGCTCTCTTTCTGTAGTCAGTGAGTGTTATGTTCCACTATGGGGTCGCTTTGCTCGTGAACCCATTGCACACTCATCTATCGGCAGGTGAGTCGATTACAATATACTGCAGGCACGGAGACCAATACAACAACATGGGGTAGAACTTGGAGAAAATTTTCCATAGTCCGTTGAAAAATGGCACTAGCCAATGAGACTCCGAAGGGTAACCTGGCATACTGGCATAACCCTGCCTGTGTTGATAGTCACAAAATCCCGAGAGGCTTTTTCTAGCTCAACTTGCTGGTAAGTGTGACGCATGTCGAGTTTTGTATATGAGGTTCCCCCTGCCAGCTTGGAGTACAATTCATCAATTTCGGTATAGGATGCCTGTCTAGTCTGGCCACTTTGTTAACGGTCAACTTGTAGTCCCTGCATATTCACACACTCTGGTCAGGCTTTAGTACTGGAACTATGGATGTTGCCCAATCGGAAAATTGTACAGGTTGTAAGACTCCCAACCTTTCCAGCTTGTCCAATTCAATATCCACTTTTTCTCATAATGCATAGGGGACTGGCCTCGCCTTCAAATATCTGGGGGTTGCTCCAGGATCCATGTGGATTTTAGCTTGCAGCCCCTAAATCTTCCCGAGCTCTTCCCTGAACACAGAGGCATATTTCTGTAATAATTCTTACAGATCTTTCATTCGGAGTTGAAAAATCTAAGCCCACTCCAACTTTATTTCCTTAAGCCAGTTCCGACCCAGCAGAGTTGAACCCTCCCCAGCTATCACTATCAGGGACAGGTTAGCAGACTGGCTTCCATATTGTTCTGGAACCTTGCATATACCTTTTACTCGTATGTCTTCATCAGGTATGTCTTTCGTCTGGCATCTGAGTCTTCCAGCTTTAGTGGGTGGCCTCCTCCATTCTTAAACATGTGTTCTCCTATCACTGTTGTGGATGTCCCTCTATCCACCTCCATTCAGATGGGTTTCTCGTTGACTTTCACTATCACGTAGATGGGCTCTGTTTTACCCATTTTTAAGTTGTGTAGTGGGTAAATATCTGACTCTGTTTCTTCTAGTTCCTCCATTGTATGAATTTCACGACTTCTGCCTTTTTGTTCGAAATTTTGCCTCAGTCTCTCTTTACAGTATTGCACAATGTGCCCATTGCAATGGCTGTAGAAACACTTGGTTCTTTTAAATTGTCATTTGCAGGCTGTCTGGTTCCAATCCCGCTATCATTAACATAGTTTTTATCAGTTAAGCCATTGCTTTTTGCTGGTCTGTTAATGGCGGCTGTTTCCTCCCTTTCCATGGAGCCCTGCACTTCCGCGCCATTTCTAGCCAGTGCCTCCCTCCTGATGTGAAGAGCAGCATCATTTTGTGCTCCCTTCATTTCTTCTGAGTCCCTGACTGTGCTCTCCATTGCAAGCGCCAACTCCAGCATCTTGCTGAAGTCTAACTTTGTTTCTGAACCTTTTTTGAATGGCATCTTCATTAATCCCACACACTAATTGGTCTGTTAACATGTTGTTAATTGATATCCTGAACTCACAGTGCTCTGCCAGTTTTTTTAAGGTTGCTACATAGCAAGCGACTGTCTCTCCAGGGGCGCGACACCTTGAATTGAATTTAAAATGCTGCGTTGTTACCAAGGGTTTTGGTTGAAAGTGGCCTTTCACTAGTTTCACCAACTCATCAAAGCTCTTGGAATCTGGGGCGTTGGGTTCTGTTAGACTACGAATTAGGCCGTATGTTTTACTGCCACATGTCGATAAGAGGATCGCTCGCCTCTTCTCCTCCCCTGATGTGTCATTGGCCAAAAAGAAAACACAAGGTGTTCAATATAATGTGACCAGTCATCAGTGGTCTGATCAAATGGTTCGAGGCGGCCAAATTGTGGCATTCTGGAGGGAGATAACTTCGACGACTATGGTGAGGGCTGTATTTACAATTGGCCTGCAAGGCACGGCTGATTCACCACAGTTGAGTTTTCGCAGCTTTCCTTGGTGTCGTCAACTGGTCGTGTTTTGCCTCATCACCAGTTGTTATGTTCTACTATGGGGTGGCTTTGTTTGCGAACCGGTTGCACATTTATCTGTTGGCAGGCGAGTTGATTACAATATACTGCAGATGCAGAGACCAATATGAAATGAATCACATGCTATTTATTTACGCAGACAACAGAGCACTAACATGATATGCACTTCTCCAGCCAGGCCCTACACTAGACTAACATTAACATGATAGCATGTGCCACACAGCTATTGGGTCTTACAGACACATGGCCAATATGCTCACATCTCTTAAAGGTGTATTACCCCTCAGATTACCACAGTGAGTTTCTCTTTCGCGACAGATCTCGAGGACTGCATGGAGCCCAGTCTGGGAAGGGTTGAACAGGTTCAATAGGCCCAACTGTTCAACTCACACCCAGTGGAGTTTAGAAGAATGACAGGTGATCTGATTAAAACATATAAGATCCTGAGGGGACTTGTTAAAGATGGATGCTGAGAGGATGTTTCCCCTTGTGGGGAAGTCTAGGACAAAGGCACACAGTTTAAAAATGAAGGGTCCTCCATTTAAGACTGAGTTAAGGAGACATGTTTTCTTTCAGGGGGTCATTAGTCTGTGGAATTCTCTTCCCCACAGAGCAGTGGAGCCTGGGTCATTGCATATACTCAAGGCTGACTTAGATAGATTTTGATCTGCAAGGGATCAAGGGTTATGGGGGACAGACAGGAAAGTGGAGTTGAGACCACCAGCAGATCAACATGATCTTATTGAAAGGCAGAGCATGCTCAAGGGACTGAATGGTCTACTCCTACATCTATTTCTCATGTTCTTTTGGAATTAAGGAAAGACTGGGGGAAAGGGTTGAGGTTGGGAAGTTGTAGAGATACATGTCTCAGCAATACACAATTACACAAAAGCGAAGTCTCCATAAATCAAATACTGCAAAACTCCATCCCCCCATACACGTAAGGAGCATGACCTCATACACATAAGGAGCATGACCTCATACACATAAAGAGCATGACCTCATACACATAAGGAGCATGACCTTACACATAAGGAGCATGACCTCATACACATAAGGAGTATGATCTCATACATATAAGGTGTGTGACCTCATACACATAAAGATCACGACCTCATACACATAAGGAGCATGGCCTCCTACATATAAGGAGCATGACCTCATACACATAAAGAGCATGACCTCATACACATAAGGAGCATGACCTCATACACATAAGGAGCATGATCTCATACATATGTGTGTGACCTCATACACATAAAGATCACGACATCATACACATAAGGAGCATGACCTCATACACATAAGGAGCATGACCTCATACACATAAGGAATATGACCTCATACACATAAGGAGTATGACCTCATACACATAAGGAGCATGACCTCATACACATAAGGAGCATGACCTCATACACATAAGGAGTATGACCTCATACACATAAGGAGCATGACCTCATAAATATAAGGAGCATGACCTCATACACATAAGGAGTATGACCTCATACATATAAGGAGCATGACCTCATACACATAAGGAGCATGACCTCATACATATAAGGTGTGTGACCTCATACACATAAAGAGCATGACCTCATACACATAAGGAGCATGACCTCATACATATAAGGAGCATGACCTCATACACATAAGGAGCATGACCTCATACATATAAGGTGTGTGACCTCATACACATAAAGCGCATGACCTCATACACATAAAGAGCATGACCTCATACACATAAGGAGTATGACTCCATACAGATAAGGGGCAGGATTTTACCATTGGCGAGCGGGCCCCGCCCCAGCTCACTGACACGTAAAATGATGCGGGATGACGTCAGGCGGAACTCCCGACGTCATCCCGCCCCATTTAAATTTTCAGGAAGGCGGGAGCGCAGCAAAATCAGCTGCATGCCCGCCGACCTGTCAATTAAGCAATTAAAGGATGGCAGGCCAGGAGCCCCAGCGGCAACTAGAAAAAACATGAAACATCATCCACCGGCGGGATGAGGTTTCATGTAGGGTTTTAAACATTTTAATAAATTGTTTTGGAAATTATGAATATGTCCCAACTCATGTGACAATGTCACATGAGGGGACATGTAAGGGAATTTTTTTTTTCTAATTTTAATATTGCTGAAAGTCGAGGCGATCTCCCTGAGGCAGCACTTAGTCTCAGGGAGAAGAATGCGCTCTATCGTGCACATGCTCGAAAACAGCGCACTCTCGATTTTAGGGAATCCCCCCCGCCCGTACAGGGAGCGCATAGCACTTCCCTGCGGATGTCACGCTGGGCAGGCCTTAATTGGCCCGCCAACGTAAAATGGCACCGTGCCTCCAATCGGGGGCACCGATCAGAAGCGCGCCCGCACACGCCAACCCATCAACTTCCCCCTCGATGGGGGGAAATTTCTGCCCAAGGAGTATGACTCCATACACATAAAAGGCAGAATTTTCCAGTCAGCATATGGGGGCGGGCCTGACATGCTGACACATAAAATGATGGATGATGACATCGGGCGTGTGTCCTGATGTCATCACGCGCCATTTCGATATTTCGTTTGGCGGGCACGCTGGAGTCAGCTGCGCGCCCGCCGAAATGTAAACAGCCTATTAAAGCCATTAAGAAATTAATTGAACCACTTGTGAATGCTGTCCGTCCAACCTTAAGGTTGTCGGGCAGGTGAAAAGCCCAAGCGGCCTTCACATTTTTTAGGAAACCTCATCCATGAGCAGGATGAAGTTTCCTAAAGCTTTCATTAAGTAAATAAATACATTTTCACATATATAAAAACATGTCCCCACTCATGTGACGGTCACATGAGGGGACATGTTTAAATAAATTTCTAACTGATTTCTTTAATTATTTTAATATCCATTCAATCGCCCTGAGGCAGCTCAGTGCCTCAGGGAGATTGCTGCACCCTTTCGCACACGTGCCGTGGGGGATGCACCAGGGAACAGTTGTCCCACAAGCTTTTGTTTAGTTGAAAAAGGCGCAATGCCCAGGCATATTCTTCCTGTTTGCCGGGCCCTGCACATGAATCTATGTTGCTTCCAACACACATAAGAGAAGCCCAACTGATTATCTTAAATTGGCTGTTAGTGTAATTCTTAGCACAACCTGGATCGTTTATTAAGTGCTGAACAATCGCAGGATCACCTCTCAAATGTTGGACACAATTTCTGACTTTTGTAAGCACAGGCTGGTTGAGTACAGTCAGTACTTTACTTGTTGTGAACAGTCAAAGGGATGTGATGTTTGACATGATCCACCAGGTGTTGGGGCATACAGCTTACGTACCTGGCATCGCACCTGCTCTGAAATCCATGTACCACATTGCTCATTTGGATGGTAGGTAAAAAATATCTTTTTGGCTTGACGACAGCATCCTGTTAGTGGAGAATACCACTCACGTTGCTGCTGCCGAGTAGCTGCACAAAATGGCCAGCTTCACCTGTTGCTCAAATTTTTGAGATGCCTTATCCCTCAGGGTATCCTGAGGTAAATTGAGTAGTTTTCAGCTTGGACAATGTGCCCACAGAATTTTATCATAGGCTTTATAAATTCACATTTGTTGTTTAATGTCAAACCTGCTTCTTGTAGGGCTTTGAGGACTGCTCTCAATCGACGGTGATATTCTTCCTTTGATGTGCCATGTATGAGAATGTTGTCCATATGGCATATTGCTCCTTCCATGCCTTCCTGAGTCTCAGACATCGTTCTTTGGAATATCTCAGGTGCAGAAGCTATTCTGAATGTTAACCTGTTAAAGCAAGAACAGCCAAATGAGATGATAAAAGTAGTTAGCAATCTGGATTCTTTGCCCGGAGGCAACTGCTAAGAGCCGCTGTTAGCATCCAATTTTGTGAGGAGGAAGCTTTTTGCTAATTTGGCGAGACTTTTCCACTGATGCCATCAGGTGAATCTTGCATTCCACTGTTTAATTGAGTCAAGTACACACAGGGGATTCTAATTGACCCATTAGGCTTTGGTACTGTGACCTTTCCAGAACATTATTTCATCTGTATGGTTACTGGAGAAATGATTCCCTTGGTGTAACCTGTGTTCAATCTCGCTCTTGACTTTGTCTAACAGTGGGTGAGCGACCTTCCTCACTGTGAAGAGACATATAGGCTTAGCAATTGCCCTTAGGCTTATGTGATATTTTGTTTTAGCTTTCCTAAGTCTGAAAATAGAGATAAAAATTCATTCCTGAATACCTCATTGGGCTGCTTGTCAGCAATTTCATCAACCTTGTAATGAACCTCAGCTGCAAATATGCTTCTCTGCATAGCAATGAGTCCTGATTTTTAAACACATACAGGAGTTCCACAACTTCTTCATCCTTGTATCTCAATCTTGCCAAGTGTTGGCATATTACTTTTAATGCTGTCCTTCCTGGAGCTTGCATATGGATGGAGGATAGCCTTAATGTGGTATTTTTAAACCAGTTTACTTCATCAGATAATACTTTTAAAAAATTGATTCCTGGGATGTGGGCTTTGTTGTCTGGGACTGCATTTATTGCCCATCCCTAATTGCCCTTGAGAAGATGGTGAGCTGCCTTCTTGAACCGCTGCAGTCTATGTGGTGTTGGTACACTCACAGTGCTGTTAGGAAGGGAGTTCCAGAATTTTGGCCCAGGCACAGAAAAGTAATGGCAATATATTTCCAAGTCAGGATGATTAGTGGCTTAGAGGGGAACTTGCGGGTGGTAGTGTCCCATGTGTCTGCTGCCCTTATCCCTCTTGATGATAGCGGATTTGGATTTGGAAGGTCCTGGCTAAGGAGGCTTGAGGCTTGGTGAATTCCTGCAGTGCATCTTGTAGATAGTACACACTGTTGCTACTGTGTGTCAGTAGTGGAGGGAATGAATATTTGTGGAGGATGTGCCAATCAAGTGAGTTGCTTTGTCCTGGTTGGTGTCAAGTTTCTTGAGTGTTGCGGGAGCTGCACTCATCCAGGCAAGTGGGGAGTATTTCAGCACACTCCTGACTGTGTCTTGTAGATGGTGGACAGGCTTTGGGGAGTCAAGAGGTGAGTTATTCGCCACAGGATTCCTAGCCTCTGACCTGCTCTTGTAGCCACGTTATTTTTATGGCTAATCCAGTTCAGTTTTTGGCCAATGGTAACCCCCAGGATGATGATAGTAGGGGATTCAGTGATGGTAATGCTATTGACTGTAAAGGGGTGATGGTTAGATTCCGTCTTGTTGGAGTTGGGCTGACAAGTGGCAAGTAACATTTGTGCCACATAAGTGCCAGGCAATGACCATCTCCAACATTTGCTGCACTTGGACATGGACTATTTCAGTTTCTGAGGAGTTGCAAATGGTGCTGAACATTGTGCAATCATCAGCGAACATCCCCACTTCTGACCTTATGATGGAAGAAAGGTCATTGATGAAACAACTGAAGATGGTTGGGTTGAGGACACAACCCTGAGGAACACCTGCAGTGATGTCCTGGAACTGAGATGACTGACCTCCAACAACCACAACCATCTTCCTTTGTGCTAGGTATGACTCCAACCAGCTGACAGTTTTCCCCCTGATTCCCACTGACTCCAGCTTTGCTAGAGCTCCTTGATACCACACTCGGTCAAATGCTGCCTTGATGTCAAGGACAGTCACTCTCACCTCACCTTGGGAGTTCAGCTCTTTTGTCCATGTTTGAACCAAGTCTGTAATGAGGTCAGGAACTGAATGGCCCTGGCGGAGCCCAAACTGGGTGTCAGTGAGCAGGTTATTGTTAAACAAGTGCCGCTTGATAGCACAGTTGATGACCCCTTCCATTACTTTACTGATGATGGAGAGTAGACTGATGGGGCGGTAATTGGCTGGATTGGATTTCCCTGCTTTTTGTAGACGGGGTGACATGCCTGGGCAATTTTCCACATTGCCGGATAGATGCCAGTGTTGTCGCTGTAATAGAACTGAAAGGCTTCTGCCAGTATCTAGCTTGAATTCTGTGGGGCAACCATCAGTTCCTAATTTCATGCTCCAATAATTATTTTCTGTTTCATTAACTTCTTTTTAGTAGGTTATTTGTTTTATTCTGTGGCTCTTCCGCTTCTTGGACTTGTTGTTATCCCTTTATTTCTATAAGCTATAGGTACTTTGGATCTGCAGACTATTTTAAAATGTCCTAACTTCCCACAGTTGTGACACTCAACTCCCCCCTGCTGGGCATTCTTCCCAGTTGGGTAGAGTTTCCCCGCCACACTGAAAGCATCTCAAGATGGTGACTGACGTGCTTTTTCCTGATTTGCGGCACTTTCTCTTTTTTGTCCAACCTATTGAATGGCTTCCCTCATTTTTTTCCATGAACAACCATCCTGTTTCATTTCCTAAGCTCGGTCTGTTGCGCTATTGGCACTGCTTTTGTGAGAATTTAATCTTTCTTCATTTGCAAAATATCTGATAGGGTTTCATCCAGGACCCCAAACATTATAAATTGTGCACTAATTCATCTCTGAGGACCCCACAGTCACAACTCTCCACTAGTCTGTGCAGGTCACTTATAAATGAGTCCATGGATTCACCCAGTTTTTGCCTCCCTTTATTAAATTTACTCACTCAATGGTCACATTTTTTCAAGCACTGAAGTACAATTCAAATGCCTGGAGAATTCCTCAAATGAGCTTGTAGCCTCATTGATGCCCTGTCTTGCAATGGCATCTTCTGCTGTCGCCCCTACTGCGTAGAGTAAAGTACTCACCTAACCCGTCTGGTCCTTCTTATGCAAACCCAAAGCTGTTCTGTACCTGGAGAATCTCTTCCTCCAATTGTCCCAGTGTTGAGCCAGTTCCCAGCCTTCCAAATTTTGAATGGTTCTGGGAGTGGCAATGGAGACTCCATGCTTACCCTAAGATCTGATTCTGTTGCTGCTTCAGTAGTTTGGCACTGTGATAAGAATATAAGAACGTATGAAATAGGAGCAGGAGTAGGCCATTCGGCCCCTCAAGCCTGCCCCACCATTCAATAAGATCATGGGTGTACCTACACCACATGGATTGCAGCGATTCAAGAAGGCAGCTTACCACCACCTTCTCAAGGGCAATTAGGGACGTGCAACAAATGCTTGCCCAGCCAGTGATACTCACATCCCATGAATAAAAAAAAAGATTGTGATCTGTACTCACTGCTGTCTGGATATTTACCATGACTCACTGCTTTCTGTCCTTAAGTCAATATTTTTTATCTAAGCTAACACTGGCCCTCCAATTCCATGAGCCACAATTTTTTAAAGCAGCCTTTTATGTGGTACTTTTTCAAACGCTTTCTTAAGACCCATATAGACAACATCCTGTGCATTCCCTTCATCAATCTTCTATGTTACTTCATTAAAAAATTTCAATTAGATTAGTCAAGCACAATCTGCCTTTTGCTGGTTCTCCTTAACTCAAACCTCTCCAAGTGCCATTATTTTTTTCCCTTGATTATGATTTCTAAAACCTTGACCACTACAGATATTAAACCGACCGGCCTGTAGTTGCTAGGACTGAACTTAAACCCATTTTTTGAATTGTGCCATCTCCAATCCCCCAGCACCCCTCCTAGAGCTAGGGAAGATTAGAATATTATGGCAACTTCCATCAGAATCTGGGATGCAAAGCCATCTGGACCAGGCAACCTATCCGCTCTAAGCATAGCCAGCCTTTCCACTACCTTCTACCTCTCAATTTTCACCCCATCCATTTGCTCTACCACCCCCATTTCTATTGATATTTGGTCAGATTCCTCTTCCTCAGTAATACAGTTACAAATACTCAAGTATTCTAGCATTGCCTGATGATCTAAAAATAAAACCCTCTATTCACTCTGACAACCTCATTTGTTCCTTGTTTGAATTATTCAGTTTAATTAATACCTCTAGGCCTGCTCTGTTCATTATCTTATTTATTCACTTACTAATATGCTTACCTTGATTGAATATTTTAATTTCCCAGCTCCCAATTTGAACAGATGCCCTTATTCAGAGAGAAAGAAAGAAAGACATACTCACCGACCATTCACTTACTTACTTTGTTTCTTGAACACGATCAGTTGGCTTTTTTTAAAAAAATATACTTTATTCATAAAATATCTGGAAGAACATTCCAAACCATTTCAAAATCACCATGACATAAGTACAATCAGATTCAACTTTTACACATGTATCAGAAGGTGCATCAATACAATCAATGAATATTACAATCATTTCAATATGGTCAATGCAGACAATCAGATAATGGTATTGGAGTTATCAACATACATCATGTTGCACTCTGAGGTGCTTCAATACATTTATAATACAATTAGTATTCACTGCAGACATTCATTTTGAGCTGTACAGCCTGAGGGGCTCTCAACGGTTCCCAGTCCCTCGGTGCACAATGACAGAAAGGTCTTAGACAGCGTCCTTTCCCCATTGCGCCTTTGCGGAGGCTGCCCCAAGCTTTAGTGCGTCCCTCTGCACATAGTCCTGGACTTTGGAATGTGCCAGTCTGCAACACTCAGTCGGGGACAACTCTTTGCGCTGGAAGACCAACAAGTTTCGGACAGACCAAAGAGCGTCTTTCACCGAGTTGATGATCCTCCAGCTGCAGTTGATGTTTGTCTCGGTGTGTGTCCCTGGGAACAGCCCGTAGAGCACAGAGTCCTGTGTCACAGAACTGCTCGGGACGAACATCGACAGAAACCACTGCATCTCTCTCCAGACCTTCTTTGCAAAGGCACAATCCACAAGGAGGTGAACAATGGTCTCTTCCCCACCACAGCCACCTCGAGGGCAATGTGCAGATGGGTGAGACTCCTGGCGTGTTGGAAGGATTTGACAGGGAGGGCCTTTCTCACCACCAGCCAAGCTACATCTTGGTGCTTGTTGGAAAGTTCTGGTGATGAGTCATTCTGCCAAATGACTTTGACAATCTGCTCGGGGAACCATCCCACAGGATCCACCCTCTCCTTTTCCCGCAGGGCGTCTAAGATGTTACGTGTTGACCACTGCCTGATGGACTTGTGGTCAAAGGTGTTTCTCTGCATAAATTTTCCCACGAGGGACAGGTGGTGCGGCACGGTCCAACTACTTGGAGCATTCCGAGGCAGCGTGGCCAGACCCATCCTTTGCAACACCAGGGACAGGTAAAACCTCAGCACGTAGTGACACTTGGTGTTTGCGTACCGAGGGTCTGCACACAGCTTGATGCAGCCGCACACAAAGGTGGCCATCAGTATGAGGGCAATGTTGGGCACGTTTTCCCCCCCCCTTTATCTAGAGGCTTGTACATCGCCTTGAACACGATCAGTTGGCTTTGGACCCATGCACCTTGCCCCAGGCTCATTTATCCTGCTGGTCTCGCTGTGCTCTCACTCTCAATGGTGCCACCACTCTTTATCCTCCTCCTGACCTGGCCGTGCTCTCTATAGCAGGCTCAGGATAAACTCTGGCAATGGTAACAGCTTGGCTGAAGAGAAGGTGCTGAGCCAAGTGTCCCACAGTGTGTTATTGGGGACCACTAATGTTTCTGACAGTCATAAATGCGCTGGACTCAAAAATGCAACACCATGTGACCAGATTTCTCTTTCTTTATTCTTTTCATGAGAGCCAGTATTTGTTGCCCATCCCTAATTGCCCTTGAACTGAGTGGCTTGCTGGGCCATTTCAGAGGGCAGTTAAGAATCAACCACATTGCTGTGGGTCTCGAGTCACAGGTAGATTGGGGAAAGATGGTAGATTTCCTTCCCTTTAGTAAACCAGCTGGGTATTTATTTCAACCAACAATCAATGACAATTGATTACCATTACTAAGACTAGCTTATATTTCAGGATTATTAATTGAAATTAAACTCCACCAACTGCTGTGGTGGGAGTTGAACTCATGTGATCAGGCCATTGGCCTGGGCTTCTGGATTACTAGCATAGTGATGTAACCAGTACACCACCATCGCCTCCCACTCCCCCAACCCCACCCCACCCCCTCACAGGTTCACTGATACCAAACTGGGGCTGGTTGTTTGCATTGAAGGAGGCAGCTCAGACTCGAAGCAGTTGGACAAAATAAGTACACGAGCTCCTTAATGGTACGTGAAATTTAATGCAGGTGCAGTGCTTCACAGAGGATGGCAAAGTAAGCAGCTCTCTGCAAATCATATTGGAATAGTTCAGGATGACGTGGGCAGAAATCTGGGAGTGATCGTAGTAAAGACGTCCAACCATTGCAGAGCAGCGATCAAAAGAACTAACAAAATGTTGAAATAAAAACAAAATGTGCTGGGAACGCTCAGCAGGTCAGGCAGCACCTGTGGGGAGAAAGTTAATGATTGAGGTCGTGATGACTTTCCATCAGAACCACTATTCTTTTTGATTTTTTTTTCGAATGGCCTCCAACTGGGGATACAGGACAAAATTCAAATTTTTCAGATGACAAGAAACTCAGAAATATAGCAAACAATGAGGAGGATAGGAACATACTTCATTCTGGTAAAATGCCTGATGAAGTTTAATGCAGAGAAGTGTGGAATGATGGATTTCGGTAGCAAGAAAGAAGAGAGACAAAGGGCGGAATCATCCCAGGTTTGCACTGAGTGTGGTAGCAGTCGAGTAAAATGATGTTTTACCCGCCGGCCGCAATGGTGGCTTTTCACACCCTATTATTCCAAACCCGCCACATTATTTCTGCATTCCCAGGAAACACGCCATTTCCATGGCAGGCGGGCTCTCATTCACCCAGCACCATCACCTCACCGCTTCATCACACTGGGTACCATATTTAAAGTCCAGCCACACATACACATCTCAGTCCATCCAGCCCATGACTACTGCAGGGAAGATGTCAACAAAAAGCAAAAGACTGCAGCCCCCAGGTTTAATGAAGGGTCACTGGAACGCCATTTGGACACCATGGAGACCCGCCATGATGTCCTCTACCCCTGTCTGGCTGCAAGATGGGCAGCAGCATCACCAATTCAACATGGCAGGCGGTGGCAGTGGTGATGGTCAGTGCCCATGCTGCACAAAAGAGGCTTGTTATCCAATACAGATAGAGGATGAATGATCTCATCTGTGCAACCAGGGTATGGAAACCAACTCATCACTCTAAACTCTCGCAATCAAGCCCATCACACATTCACTGACATCTCACTCACTGCCAGCTCAAGGGACATCACCACCCATTCTCACACACATACACATCTGGCTTCATATCCTCTGGAGAATGCCTCCTCAGCCCTCACCATCTTGAGGCCACTTGCACAAATCAACATGTGCCCCCACACACACCCTGCAAAGCTCCCTTTCGCCAGTTCAGCCCTCGTCCTGGAGCCTCTTACCTTAACTGAGGCCACTTCTCTCCCTTCACCAAGCAAGCCCTAGCCCTGCGGCCATTGAAAAGCCACCCTCATATGATTGGTCTGGTAGGTAGAGAACTGCCCGTGAGCCCCCCCTAAAAGTGATGTGGCGCTGTCTGTGAAGCCTGGCACTGGTGACTATGAGTGTTGACCGAAGCAAGGTAGGCAAATAAACCTCAAACTCCCAAGTGAAGTGCAACCCGCCAGGTGTACTTCGCTTATGCGCTGTTGTGAAACATGTTGGCATGTTTTCCTGCGGACATGGGTGGACGATCCAGCAGTTGGGGGGGATGGGTCCAGCGGGCAGGCCTAACAATGATATGCTGATGTATTGCAATGAGGTTCCCGGCGTCCGATGACAGGAAACGTGGCCACCATTGACAGGCTGAGCAGACAATCGCAAACTGCTTTCACATCATTGTGAAACCGATCACACCATATTGTCCACTCCCGACACCGGACACGCCCGGCGCTGCAGGCATGGAAAATCACGGCCAATATAAAATAAAGAGGACAACTTTAAAGGGGCTGCAGAGACCTGGGAGTGTAAGTAATGCTGGAACTGTATTATGGGTGTACCTACACTACAAGGACAGCAGGGGTTCAAGAAGGCAGCTCACCACCAAGTTTTTGTGGGCAATGAGGGGTGGGCAATAAATGCTGGTCTTGCCAGTGACGCTCAATCCCATGAATAAATTTCAATAAATACAATTATTTGAAGGTGATAGGGCAAATTGAGAAGGCTGGTAAGAAAATATATGGGATCCTTAGTTTTATTAATAGAGGGATAGAGTACTGAAGCGAGGAAGTTATGCGAAACCCTGAATATAACAAGCATTGGTTAGGTCTCATCTGGAGTATTGTGTTCAATTCTGGGCACCAGGCTTTAGGAAGGATGTCAAGGCCTTCGACGTGGTGCAGGAGAGATTTACTAGAATAGTACCAGAGCTTTCAGTTATATGGAGATGCTGGAAAGCTGGGGTCGTTCTCCTTACAGCAGAGAAAGAGGAGAGATTTGATAGAGGTGTTCAAAGTGATAGAGGTGTTCAAAATCATTAAGGGTTTTGAAAGAGTAAATAAGAAGAAACTGTTTCCAATGGCTGAAGGGTCAGTAGCCCGAGGACACATATTTAGGATGATTGTCACAAAAACCAGAGGCAACATGAGAAAACCCATTGTTTTACAAAGTGAGTTCTTATAATCTGGGAGGCAGTGCCTAAAAGGGTGGTTGAGACAGGTTCAATAGTAATGTTCAAAAGAGGATTGGATAAATGCTGTATGGGAAAACGTTCGCAGGGCAAAGGGGAAAGAATGGGGGAGTGGGGCTATTTGAATGGCTCTACAAAAAGGCTGACACAGGCACAATGGGCCAAATAGCCTCCTTCTCTACTGCTTCATTCTGTGTATGATTCCCCAGCCTTGAAACTTAGCGAGACCTGATCCTGGAGTATGGGTTTAACACCAGGGCACCTTTGAATTTTTGTATGACAGATTTCTGACTGCCAGTCTGGAGCTAAATTTGATGTTAGGGTGAGGTAGAGATCAAGGGAGAGGGGAGATATCAGGGAGCTGGGGAGAGTAGGGAAAATGTGGAGGGGTTGGAGGCAACCGAGGAGAGTCGTTGACCACAGAGAGGCCGGCAGAAGATTGAGTCACCGATTGTGGGAGTGGGGGCGGGGAGAGATCGGAGTAGGAGTTGGTGACCCCAGGAGGAATGCTGGGGACAACGTATAGGGAGGTTGATCATGGGGGGATTTATTTCACTCAGGCAGAAATAATTTTATTAAAAGCATATAAATAATAACAAAGTATAAACAATATTTTCATTGATTCTCCTGTGCAGTCGTTTTTTGAGCCCTTGATGGTTTCTAGCACATGGTTTTGCTGCTAATCGTAGAATGGTTACAGCACAGAAGGAGGCTAGTCAGCCTATCACGTCTGTGCTGGCCCTCTGAAGGTGTAATTCACATTGTGCCACTCTCCTGCCTTTCCCCGTGACCCTGCACATTTTTCTTTTCAGGTAAAGACCCAGTTCCCTTTTGAAAGCCTCAGTTAAACCTACCTCCACCACATTCTCAGGCAGTGCATTCCAGACCCTAACAACTGGCTGCATGAGAAAGTATTTCCTCATGTTGCCATTGCTTCTTCCGCCAATTGCCCTTAAGTCTGTGCCCTCTGCATTTCAACCCTTCCACCAGTGGAAACAGCTTCTCTCTATCCAATCTGTCCAGACCCCTCATGATTTTGAACACCTCTATCAAATCTCCTCCCCACCTTGGGCTGAATGACACTTACCATCACAGTGGGCAGGACCCGCATTCAGAGGTGGGTGGATTTCCGCCTCCCACCCCCACCGTCGCTACACAGCCGTATAAAACGAGAGTCTGAGGGTGTCTTTCAAGCCCAATCGAAGATGGAGGGCGTGGTGTCCACCATCCACACCGTTGGCCGTGACCCAGAAGGATGTCACGGCCCATTCCTTTTAAGGGAACCCTGGCACGGGGCAGTGTCAGGTGACCCTGTGAACCTGAAAGGCAAAAGCAATATTTTTTTCATGAGAGAGCAAGGCATAAAATCTGATCAAGAACACAATGTCAAGATCTTAACATAGACGAGCTGTTTAGTTCCAATATGTTTCCCTCCCAAGATGGCTGCCACAAGGGAGTGAGCGAAGAGGCAGGGAGAAAGGGCAAGAGCAGCTCCACGTTTTGATGGTGACTCCCTCCATGCCCTCCTCCAGGCTGTGTGCACCAGGCATGAGATTCTTATGCCAGCAGACGGGAAGGGAAGACCTGCCTCTGTAACCCGTTCAGCCTGGGAGGAGGTGGACGCGGAGGTCAGTGGCGAGGGTGTTGTGCCTCAAACCTGTAGGTAATGCAGGAAGAGGCTGAACGACCTCCTGAGATCGGCAAGAGTAAGTCCTCACCCTATGTATTATTGTACCAGGAAGCTACAAGGGAGGCTAGAAAATACCAGAGTCTTGTGAGGATGCTTGAGGCCCAAGGCAGCATTATGCAGTAATGTCACTATTCACAGTCCCCGATGGAGGTGTCATTGTGGTTCTGGGGTGTGGCAAGGGTTAGGCCTTACTCATGAGGAAGGTGCACAGTGTCCTGGCTGCCAACTAATGTACAGATCTTGCATTCCTCTGTTGGAGGCGGGATGACATTTAGTCACCTAAGAGTGATAATCATTGCAATGTTACACCTACTTTCAGGAAAAGTACACCCACAATTCAAGAGAAAGAAACAAGACTGGAGGTGGCGTGACCGATCTGGCAATTCTCACGCCGCAGGAGGAGGAGGAGGTTCTTTTGCTGTCCTCAATAGAATGGATTCGATCCATCTGCACAGAAGAGATCTGAGGAAAGTGTGAGACTGGGACTCAGAGAGGGAGAGGGCTAGGGAGAGGGTGAATGAGGCCTGACATGCTTACATGAATAGTACATGTGTGGTTTATGTGTTCAAAGTCAAGGAATCTTCCTAGTGGAAACAATGTGAGTTTGCTGCAAGTGTGGTTTAATGGTTGCAATGCTCCATCTCTCATAATACACATGCTGCAAATAGCGTTGAATGTTATGACCTTGCCCACCCATTGAAGGCTCTGAAGTGCCAAGTAATGCTCTTCTTTATGTGTGTCCTGCGCAGGTAAAGCCTCTTTTGCTGAACCTGTGTAATAACCTGACATGTAATATACCTTTAAGACAAGCATTGTAATGTAAGGTCACATGAGCTTAATATCCAATAGCAGAGTAGTGTGGGCTATCTCTATGTACAAAGTCTTGAGTTAGTCACTGATGTGAAAACAGAGTTTTATGTTGTGAGCGCAAGTGCTGCTACAGAGTTTAGTTTGTAAATAAACAACATGTGTTTAACAACGATCTCCAAATGTTTTCTGTCTCTGTACCAACTCAGTCACCCTGAAACAAGCTTGCAACCCACATCCTTTAGTCCCCACGACCCAAGGGGCACTGGTTCCAGCAAACTGGCGATGAGCGTAAAAGCACGAAAAAGCACAGAAAAAAACAAGGTCAAAAGTATGAAAGAAATCAAAGGAATCCAGAAGAATCAAAATTGGGCCATTTCTTGCACAGTAGCTGTAAGTAAAAGAAAATTTCCTTCTGAGCATCGAAGCGATCTCCTCCGAGCGTGCCTCAATTTGGCAGAATGGAGCCATTTGATCCAACCTTGGACGACTGGTATCACTATCTTGAACTCCTTGTGTTCTTCTTCCAGCGAATGACATCGTGGGGAAGGAGGAGGCGTACAATCTTTCTGTCCACATGTGGGAGTAGGATATATGGACTAATTTGGAATCTGTTGGCGCCCAGTGCTCCATACTCGAAACGTTTTGAAATTTAGTGAGCCTCGTAAAAATTAATTACTAGCCCAGGCTGTCGGTGATGATGCAACGGTTTAAACTTAACTCAAGAAATAGAGCTGCAGGGGAGGCAGTCACTTGTTACGTGGCAAGCCTGAAGCAATTGACTGAGTATTGTGAGTTTGGAACTTCTATTAATGATATGCTTAGAGATCGTTCGGTATGCGGTATAAACGAAAACTCGATTCAGAGGAGATTGCTGGCTGAATCAAATCTAGATTTTCAGACGGCATTGGAAATCGCTCTTGCACTGCGAGACTCAGGAGCCATTCGAGGAGCACAAAATGGCGCCGTTCTCCATGTTGGGCGAGGAGCTTGAACCAAAAAGAGTGCGAAAATGCAGAGCTTTGTACCGAAGCGGGAAGCAGCCACTTCCAGCAGACAAATTAAAAAGGAAAACTTTGCAGCTAAAACATAGCATAATAGCGACAGAGGTGGAAGCAGACAGCTCTGCAATGAAACACAGTTTTAAAAGATTGAATGTTTCTTCTGCCATTGTAATGGACACCTCATGAGAAATTGTAAAGATAGAGTCAGGCAGACTGTCAGACAAAAGCAAAAACTCAATGAGATAAACAGTGTTGAAAAGCCTGATGTAATAGATACTGATATCTTTTCACTATCTAATTTAAAGGGAGGAAGAATGGAGCCTGTCTATGGAACCATGAGGGTGAATGAGAAGCCTATCAGAATGGAAGTGGATACCGGAGCAGCCATTGTAGTGACTGGTGAGCATGCTTTTAAATACCTGAATCATGGAGAGTGTAAGTTGAATTTAGAAAGAACTGATGAAAAATTAAAAACTTGCACAAGAGAAGACATACAAGTCAAGGGCATGTGTAAAGTCACAGTAAACTACGAAGGTCAAACAATGACATTACCCTTGAGGGTAGTAGCAGGTGAGGGACCTGGTGCCCTCGGCCTGAACTGGCTGAAAGAAATTAAATTGCAATGGACTGAAATCTTCCAACTGAGAACTAATGGGCTATCAGAACGACTACAAAAACATGCCTCAGTTTCCAAGGAAGAACTTGGAAAAATTGAGGGGCTACAAGCAAAAATTCATCTAGATCCAGAGGCAACCCCGAGATTCATGAAGGCAAGACCAGCACCTTATGCAATGTAGGACAAGGCAGATGCCGAAATGGAACTTTGGAAAAACTGGGAGTGATACAACCAGTACAATTTTCAGAGTGGGCAGCTCCAATTGTATCTGTTCTCAAACCTGACCGAAGCATTTGAATATGTGGGGACTATAAATTAACAGTTAATAAAATGGAAAAATTGGATAGACGTCCCATACCTAAAATAGATTTATAGGGAAACTGGAAGGTGGAATGGTCTACATGAAGTTAGATATGAGCCATGCCTACTCACAATTAGAATTAGAGAAGGTATCCCAGAAGTTTGTCACTATAAATACACATAAGGGATTGTACCAATACACCAGTTTACCATTTGGCGTATCTTCCAGTTGTGCCATATTCCAAAGAACCATGGAAAATCTATTACAGGGCTGCCCTATGTTGTCGTTTATTTGGACGACGTTCTCATGACTGGTGCAGGTGACCGCTTAAAGTTTGTGAACTATACATGACTTAAAGTATTTGGAGAGGGTCGAACACAGATTTGAGAAAAACAGGTGTCTGAAGAAAAAAACGGAACTTGCTGAATAAACATAACGTACAGTAGAGTGAGACGGGAAATGGGGAAGTGAGTATATTGGAGTCCAGAGGCCCATAAGGTGAAGGAGTGAAGGACTGTTAAATATATATTAACAATGTAATCGGGACTGGTTGCTTGGAGACCCAAGAGGCCACGGGATGAGACAATGTCTACTTATCTTCCTGAGAGACGATAGCTAAGGGAACTAGTTGCCATGTGCGGTCGAAACTGAGAGATGAGACCCTTGAAAAACAAGCAGAAGCTTGGACTGGTGAAAGATCAACCAACTGCGGTGGACGTGGCACACTTGTGATGCTTGCCAGTGATCAACAGACCAATCATCAAGAACTGGACACTAGGGTCGACCTATCAAAGTCTGATTATGCAAGGTGCATTTGGAGAACAGGGTTTGGAGAAGGTGCTCCGAAGGTAATAAGCTAGTTAACTTGGGAATGAAGTAGTCTGATCAACTACTTGGAGATCAGAATGAGGAGAATGATCATCCCCTCCGACCTGATTCTTGGACCTTCAAGCAACCAGCATTCCGACTGGTGTGGATACATGAGTATATAATTGTGTTGGTGTCATGAAGCACTAAATAAACTTGCTTGGAGTGGGCAAACTTGGTAGTTTTGAACTGTTGATACCCAGAGTAAGCCTACGAACCAGGGGTAGGAACAGCCTACACTGGACTCACTGAAAAGGAACATTTGAACTTGGAAGAAGTTCTGAAAAGTTTTTTTGCAGGTTGGAGTAAAACTGAAAAAGGATAAGTGCCCAATCCAGGCGAAAGGGATAATTTACCTAGGTCACAAGGTAGATTCACAAGGTAGATTCACATCCAGTTGAAGTAAAAGTAAAAGCTATTAAAGAAGCCCCAGCACCGAGGAATTGGAATCATTCTTGGGGATGATCAATTACTATGGATGGTTCTTGCCTAATTTGTCGACAGGACTGGCACCCTGTATTACTTGCTCAAGAAAAACCAGAAATGGTCATGGCAAACACCACAAGAACAAACTTTCACAAAGGTGAAAAAGTTGTTACAATCTTCTGCACTTTTTACATTTCTATATTTTAATCCAAAGAAAGGGTTGACATTAACGTGCGACACATCACCTTATGGAGTGAGAACACATCGAATGGATGATGGATCAAGACGACCTATGGGTTATGTGTCAAGAACACTTATTACTGCAGAGAAAAGGTGCTCTCAGATTTAAAAAGAAGTCCGGGCAATCATTTTCAGTGGTATAGATGCGAGATAACCAGCCAAGAAGGTATTTTATTTTGGGGAGCTTGTGTGATTGTTCCTCCAAAAGGACGAAAGCCATTGTTATCTGAACTTCACGGTGCACATCCCGGAATTTCCAAAATGGAGGCAATAGCAGGTAGCTATTTGTGGTGGCCAGGAATGAATGGAGAGATAGAAATCTTAGCGGGAAGTTGCATGCAATGTCAACAACTGCAAAAATTACCTGCAACAGCGCCATTACACCCCTGGGAGTGACCAGGAAGACAAACATTGTAATGTAAGGTTACATGATCTTAATATCCAATAGCAGAGTAGCATGGGCTATCTCTGTGTGCAGAGTTTTGAGTTAGTCACTGATGAGTGAAGACAGAGTTTTACGTAGTGAGCACATAAGTTAGCTGCAGAGTTTAGTTTGTAAATAAACAACATGTGTTTATTCTAACAACGATCTCCAGATGTTTTCTGTCTCTGTACCAACTTGGTCACCCTGAAACAAGCTTGCAACCCGCACCCTTTAGCACCCCCCCCCAATCCAAGGGGCACTGCTTCCAACAGCCCGCCAGATCTGTAGGACTGACTGAGGGTGAAGAAAAGCTTTCAGAGGAGACAGCATCACATACTCTCCCTGCACCAAACACCAGCACAGCTACTGGCACCTCGGCAGGGATTAGCACATTGGGACAAGGGTGAGCACAACCTGGTGAGGGCACTTCACAATCGCACGTGCAGCTGTGGAGGGTGTGGTGAAGCAGGTCTTGAGCAATTGGAGAAGAGTTCAAGTGATCCAGAGACTGATTCCAAGTCTGATGATGAGCCCCTGGAGTCATCCATAAGGTGGCAGATGCTGGACATCCAGCCCGAGGTGTGTGGAGATTTGTCAGATATATCAGAGGGGATGCGTGCTCTGGCCTGGACTGAGGAGCTGTCCATCCAGGACATGTGCACTGTGATCACCCACTCTTCTGGACAGACTGGCGATTGACCTGGAGGGGCAAACCCACCATATTACAGATACATTCATTAGCATGTGCTCCGACCTGCACATCATCGCTCTGGCACTGAGCTCAGAGTCCCAGAGCTAGGGCGACAGGGGACTGGGAGCCTAGACACTGTGCCAGCTCCTGGTCTCACTCAGGAAGGCAGGGAGGACAAATTGGTCCTTGTGGTGGAGGATGAGCAGCAGCTACCGCCATCTGGAAGTACCTCTCAGGGCATTTCTGAAGGGGCCAGCCTCTCCCCTGCCCCTCCACCATTGGCACTGTTCTGCTCGATTACCATGGCGACAGAAGGTCCTCCTGCGATTCAGCAGGAGTCTTCTAATATGGCAGAGCCCTCAAGGCCTCAGTTGCACAGAGGACGCCTGCCAAAGTCATCCAGGGCAAGGGGACAAGCACATCAGCAGCCTCTCTCCAGCGTAGCAGCAAGCGAGGGCAGAGCACTGCGCCAAAGCACTAGGAAATGATTTAAGAAATCTCCACAATAATCTCCAAGCAGGTCACATGGGTGCATCTTGTACATGTGATAACTTGATGTGCCATAGCTAAGTTGTCAATAAACCTTATATTTACTATCCCTCATGCAGAGGTTCATTCAATGTATAAGTGCCGGTGAATTTTTATTGGGAAAATATAGTTGACTTGTCAGTATTGGGCACTGGTCAAGATGCCTCAAGTCCTAAGGAGACGAAAGGGTGAGTTGGCTGACAGGACATTCTCAGTGAGCCCATGTTCCATGTGGAATGATGTTGAGACACATGCAATTCACACATCTCTGAGCCTGAGAATTCCTGACTGATTGGAACCTCTGTCTTATCAAGATCTCCTGTGTGTCACGGTCATCCATGTGTTCTCATGTAGGCCCTTGCACCTCTACGTCGGGGTGTTCCCTCACCCCCTCTTCAATCTCATCATCAGAGGAGTGACCACTATCTGGCATTCCCTCTTCCTCAAGGCTATCCCCTCTCTGAATGGCAAGGTTATGCAGAGCGCAGTACACAACTACCATGAGTGACACTCGTGTTGGAGTGTACTGCAACACTCCTCTTGATCTGCCCAGGCCTTTGAGCCTCATTGTCAGTGGCCCAATTGTCTACTCCATGATGGTCTTGGTAGCTCTGTGGCTGTTGTTGTAGTTCCTCTCTGTGTTTGTTCTTGGAGCCCTTACTGGAGCCATAAGCCATCTCTTCAAAGGATAACCCTTGTCACCTCAGAGCCAACAATCCAGGGCATCAGGTCCGTTGTTCATGTCGGGAATCTGAGAGTTCCGCAGAATGTTCAAGTCATGGCTGCTGCCCGGGCACCTTATGCATACCTGCATAATCCATCGGTTGTGGTCAAAGGCCAACTGGACATTCAAGGAGTGATACCCTTTCCTGTTAATAAATATACAGGGCTGGCCTGCTGGAGCCTTTAAGGTGACATGGGGAAACCTGTGATTGCCACAAAGGCTCTGGCTCTTTCGAGTTGACTCTGGTAGTCCATTGAGAGTGCAATGTAATTACCTGCCTTTCTGAACATTGCATCTGTGAAGACCTTAATACAGTGTTGTGCAGCAGGCTCTGTAATGTCACCGAGATCTCCACGTGCAGCCTGAAAAGATCCAGTGGCAAAAGAATTCAGTGCATTTATGGCCGCTGGCACTGGGTGAGCACCAATGCAGTTGGAAGCCATCTCCCTGGCCAGCAATTCACAGAGGGAGGTCACTGTGGCTCTGGAAAGCCTGAGTCTCCTCTGGCAATGTGTCTCTGACATCTGAAGGTAGCTCAGTCTCTGCTTCTTTACTCAATTGGCAACATAAATCCTTCTGTGCATCCGATGATGCATCATTATACCTGTATCAGCTTCTTGCTCTGATGCAGGTCTGCTATCCTCGTGCACCACCAGTGTATTCTGAACCTCTCCATCTGCCCTTCATCCTCTCCCTATCAATCTCCTCCTCCTCTCCTCCTCACCGGAGGATGTCTCCCGCAGAAACAACCGTTCCCATGTTTTCCTTACCAAGAAGGCTGAGGTGCAGTTGAGGATCTAAATTTGCCTCTCAGCAGGAACCACGATGGTTCAAAAGAATAAAAGTATCCCCTAGAAATGCCGTTTTTAATATCAAGTACAGCCAGCAATCACAGCACCCTGAACTGCTGAGTACAAACCAGGGACACAGCTGGTGACTTTAAACCCGCCCTTCCAAGCTTTCAATTTAAAAAAAAACAACATCCTCACCTGGTGTGAATCACACTCTCCAAGCATTTTATTGCCCCCATCACGTATTATTTCAGTCAATTGGGACATTAACAAGCCGAAATATCCAATTTAATTAAATTTAAATAAGTTGGGCAGGTGATTTCCAGGCCCACCACCTGCTGTATTATCCCAATCGGGTGTGACGACGTCGGGAATGCAACCCAGCATGCATTGCACATGATAATACGTCAGCGCGGGCTTGGGACAGACACGTTTTTGGTGCGTGTGATTCTGCCCCTTCTATTGTCCAAGGAAAACAGTCTCAACTTCTCCATCCTTTCTAATGGTAACTGAAGTTCCTTATCCCCAGAACCATTCTTACAAATCTCTTCTGCACTCTCTCTAATGCTGTCACATCCTTCCTAAAGTATGATACACAGAACTGGATGCAATGTTCCAGTTGAGACCAAACCAGTGTTGTATACAGGTTTAACATAACTTCCTCCCACTTGTACTCTATGCCCCTATTGAGCCCAGGACGCCATATGCTTTATTAAACGCGCTCTCAAAACCTGTTTTGCCACTTTCAATGATTTATACATATATACCCTCAGATCCCTCCGCTCCTGCATCCCCTTCAGAATTGTACCCTTTATGTCTCTCTTGTGTTCTTCCTACCAAAATAAATTACTTTACACATCTTAGTATTAAATTTCATCCATTCCACCAACTTGTCCATGTCCTTTTGAAGTTCTACACTATCCTTCTGAAAGTTCACAATAGTTCCAAATTTCGCATCATCCATAAATTTTGAAATTGTGCTCTGTAGTCCAAGGTCTAGGTCATTAATATATATTTGGAAGAGCAGAAAGAGCAGGGGTCCTAACACTAATCCCTGGAGAATTTCACTATGAACCTTCCTTCAGTTTGAAAAACAACCTTTAACCACTACTTTCCGTTTTTTGTCACTCAGCTAATTCCATATCCATATTGTTTTTGTCCCTTTTATTCCATGAATTATAACTTTGTTCACAAGTCTGTTGTGTAATACTGCATCAAATGTCTTTTGGACGTCCGTGTACACCACATCAATAGCATTACTCCCATCAACTCTCTCTGTTACCTCATCAAAATACTCAAGCAAGTTAGTTAAACACAATTTTCCCTTAACAAATCCATGCTGGCCTTCTTTAATTAACCTGCATTCCTCCAAGTGACTATTAATTTTGCCCTGCATTATCATTTCTAAAAGGTTCCCCAACATCTAGGTTAAACTGACTGGTTTGTAGTTCCCCCCCGACACTGCGCCACCCCACCCCCCCCCACCTCCCCAAACCCCACGGCCCTTAAACCAGCTTATATTTCACCATTTCACCTCTTTTCTAATTTTATTTAGTTCTGTTGAAGAGTCATACAGACTCGAAACGTTAACTGTGTTCCTGTCTGCAGATGCTGCCAGACCTGCTGAGTTTTTCCAGGTATTTTTATTTTTGTTTTAGATTTCCAGCAACCGCAGTTTTCTGCTTTTATCTCCTCACACTCTTTCTTTGCCTCTCTTATTTGTTTTCTCAATTCCCCTCTGAACCTTCTATATTCAGCCTGGTTTTCAAGTATATTACCCATCCGACATCTGTCATAAGAACCCTTTCTCTTCCTCATCTTAATCTCTATCTCTTTTGTCAGCCATGGGGCTCTGGATTTGTTAGCTCTATCTTTCCTTTTTGCGGGAATATAACTTGACCGTACTTGAGCTATCTCTTCCTTAAAGGCAGCTCATTGTTCAGACACCATTTCGTCTGATAATCTAATGGTTCTCTGAACTTTGCCAGTGGTGTTCTGTGATCAGCCACTGCCAATCACCCAGGTTGACTGGCTACCTGCCTCCCTATGTGATCGTCCTCTACACCAGCTTGCAGAAGCCTGGAAATATACGGTTGTAGCCATGAACAGGAACCTTACCACTCTGGCTGACACAGTACACCTTTTGTTACTTCTTGTAGGTGAGAGCTGCAGCATTTTCTTTGAATCAATCAATACTTAAAACAACTTAAATTAATTTGTTTCATGGATTCCTCTGCGGGTGGAAAACAATCAAAATATTAACAAAAATGTACATAAACCCCAGCCCTATTCTTAATGTTCTTACAATATTTTAAATCGTATAATGATCAGGCTGTTAAAATGATTGAACAACATTGCTCGGATTTAAAAGATATTAATCTACTGCTGTCCTCTAGGGATATAGTGAAGTACTGCAAGTACTGTTGACGCTGCTTTGTTTAATGACAATATTTATTACTGCTGCAGGTTGACAGTACTGCCCTCAAGGTTAGAACAGCATTGCTGAGATAGGCCAGAAATCCCTGCTTTGAACAAGTCTGAAAAACAACCTTTTTCTGTTTCTATATTTATTTTAACAGCTACCAGTGTTGGGAAGAAGACATTAGTCATAGAAGTCATAGAGTTATACAGCCCAGAAACAGGCCCTTCAGCCCATCGTGTCCATGCTGGCCATCAAGCACCTATCTATTCTAATCCCATTTTCCAGCACTTGGCCCGTAGCCCTGTATGCTATGGCGTTTCAAGTGCTCACCTAAATACTTCTTAAATATTGTGAGGGTTTCTGCCTCTACCAACTCCTCAGGCAGTGAGTTCCAGATTCCCACCACCCTCTGGGTGAAAATGTTTTTCCTCAAATCCCCTCTAAACCTCCTGCCCCTTACATTAAACCTATGCCCCCTGGTTATTGACACCTCCATTAAGGGGAAAAGTTTTTTCCTATCTACCCTACCTATGCCCCCCATAATTTTGTATACCTCTATCAGGGTACCCCCCTCAGCCTTCTGTGCTCTAAGGAAAACAACCTTAGCCTATCCAGTCTCTCTTCATAGCTGAAATGCTCCAACCCAGGCAGCAATCCTGGGCTGCTGGTGAATCTCCTCTGCCACCCTCTCCAGTGCAATCACATCCTTCCTGTAGTGTGGCGACCAGAACTGCACACAGTACTCCAGCTGTGGCCTAACTAGCGTTTTATACTCTTCTATCAAACATTAGGGGCTGGCAATGTGTTGCCAGGAGCCTATTCACTATGGGCGGGATTTTCTGCACCTGCCCACCGCCGCGACCTTCTGGTCCCACCGCAAGTCAATGGACTTCTGGCTGGGGTGCCGCCACCCACCCCCCACCGACCACCCGACCCCCCCCACCCCTCCCCGCCCACAACAGGGCCGGAAAATCCCGGCCTATATTGTCAAGTGTTGAGGACTGAAACTTTCTACGCAGCCAGTGTAACTGGCCAGCACAAAGATTTCTACAGCTTTGCACACAAGATGGAAACAAAGATTTACAAAGACACTGATGGATTAAGTAAATGAATAAAACTGTGGCAAATGGATTTCAATGGCAATTGGTGCTTGATTACCTGCTCATTTTAAATCTGAGATTGAGATATCTGTTAATCAGGGATTTAATGGATATCGGCATATGGAGTTAGGTCGTATAGCCATGATCTTATTGATTAGTGGAACAGGTTCAAGAGGCTAAATGGTCTACTCCAGTTCCTAAACCGTGCTCAAGGGCTTGGATAGAGCCTTAAAATTATTTAATATAAAAACAGAAAATGCTGGAAAAACTCAGCCTGTCTGGCAGCCTCTGTGGAGAGGGTTAACATGTCAAGTCTGTATGACTCTTCTTCAGAGCATCCACAGTATTTTGATTTTATCTAAAAATATTTAACTCGCGATTAATGTGATGGAAGCCCCCAAGCAAGTTAATCTTAGAAGGTAGAAAATCCTACATATGTACAAACAAATTAGCAGCAGGAGTAGGTCATTTGGCCCCTTGAGCCTGCTCCGCCATTCAATAAGATCGTGACTCATCTGATTGTGGCCTCAAATCCGCTTTCCTTCCTACCCATCGCCTGATACATATATTGGCATCCTGAACACGCACACACAATCACACACACACACACGCACACACACACACACACACACACACGCACACACACACACACAATCACACACACACACGCACACACACAATCACACACGCATGCACACACACACGCACACACACACAAACACACACAGTCACACACACACACACAGACACAAACACATACACACACAGACACACACACAAACACACACACACACCCACACACACAGACACAAACACACACACATACACACACACACTCACACACATACAGACACACATACACGCACACACATACACACACAAACATATAGACACACACACACACATACACACACACACACACACAGACACACACACAGACACACACACACAAACACACACCCACACACACACACACACCACACACACACACACATACACACACACACTCACGCACATACAGACACACACACACAGACACACATACAAACACACACACACAGACACACACACACAGACACACACACACACAGACACACACACACATACACACACAGACACACACACACAAAGACACACACACACACACAGACACACACACACACACAAACAGACACACACACTCACACACACACACACACCACACACACAGACACACACAGACACACACAGACACACATATGACATCAGACCTGTTTTGATAAAACGTCAATGACCTGAAACATTAACCCTATTTCTTTCTCCACAGATGCTGCCAGGTCTGCTGAGTATTTCCGGCACTTATTGTTTTTATCGCCGGATACCCAGCATCCAGAGTACTTTGCTTTTGTTTCATGTCAATGCAGTTAGAGCTGGTTTTCAGCCATCAGTGAAACGTGACCTAGTTGGATTAGATTAAAGCAGTGAAGGTTTCCCTTGGGACGACACATGAAGTAGTGGAGAGCTGAATGAGAAAACCGATCGGCAGTCCAACAAGCTGGGTGCGCCCAAACAAATCAGTTCACTTGACAGTTCAACAATTAGAAATTATTTATGTTGCTTGTAATCTATGAAGGTGCTTTTCACATCCATTTTTATACAGTGAATTCTTTTCATTACTGGAGAAAGGTGCTGCAGTGGTTTGTTAATTGCGAATAAAACAATTCTACACAACTTTATATTTTTAAGAGAGGCTGCATTTAGAATTTGTCAGGTGGATTTTTGAAAATGAAGGTGAAGGACATTTCTTAGGTATTGTTGGCTCGCTGATTTCCAGCAGCCTTGAGCAATGTGACTTATTGCAGTACAGTACGTACAAAACCAGGCTGTGTAACCCCTGACCTCCATGCTTTTTCCAATGTTCATAGCATCCCATAAAATTAAGATCATCACTAGCAATTGTTAGGAAGGAATATAATTCCCTGATTCACATTTTACTGCTTTATTTGAACAGAAAAGGTAACACAGTTACCTACTTCTTCAATCATTTCCTTGCGATCTGAAGGTTGCATCCCACCTGCAGAGATTTCCCTCTGGGAACATATACTGGGAAAGCCACAGGCGTACAGCCCATGGTGTTCCATCCATTAAAATGTTTCGTTATGAAAAGGTATTATTCTGCCCAGATTCACAAGACTGCTTGACTGCCTTTGAAATCTGGCTGTGGGGGATTAATTGAATACATATCTGCCAACTCCACACCTCCCATGATATCTCTACTCAGTTCCAATTCCCACTTTTCTTACCAGTATTGACAACCTGCCTTTCTATTTTATTCCCATTAGATGTAATGCTTATTTTAATTACACTGTCTGTACTGAAACAAGTGATTATAATTCGTAAATTATAGCAGTGAAAAATAGGAGGTAGCGATAAATTTTCTGAAGATTCATAGATCATAACATAAACTCCTCAGTCTGGCAGAGAAGTAGGATCTAGTCCTTTGAGATGTGCAATTTATTTACTTTGATAAATTCTAATTATAGCAGTTACACAGAATTGCATAGAATTTACAGCACAGAAGCAGGCCTTCAGCTAAATTTTACCAGTATTTTTGCTCCACACAAGCCCCCTTTTACCCCACTTCATCTAACCCTATTTGCATGGTGTTATATTCCTTAGTCTTGCGTATTGCTGAAAAAAGAGACACGCCGAAGCTTTTCATCTTGCACTCATCAGGACATTCATAAGAATACCAAAATAATGGGAAGACAGCAATTTACACTTTATACGAAGGTGATTGGTTGGCAAGTGGCTTTGCCATGGAGAATGCACCACTGATTGTGACTGACAGTTAACTGCCAAGCATTGTTTGAAATTTAAACCAGACAGCTTGAAGCATATACATTCCAGGATATAGAGGGACAAGCCTCACCACCTGCTGAATGAAAATGCTGGCAACCAGCCCAAGGTCCTCCTGTGTTCTCCCAGTTCCAACATTTAGAGCTACAGAGTAAAAATGGATATTGTGGACAACACTGGGGGTGGGAGCGGAAGGTGATCTCACTGTGATGAGCTATAGGTTTTGTTATGAGTGGATGGACAGACTCATTTTAATAAGGTCTTAGTTTACAGAAATGAAGAGGTTTTCTGATATTAACTGGGCTGGGGATCCGGCTGCCATTTTAAGAAGTGTGATTCTTTTTTTAAAAAAGTCTTTGAAAGAAGACAGAAGCTTTATAAATCATAATGGAAAGGGATAAGAACATAATTGGAAAAAGCAGCTATGTTGGCAATTAATTTGGCAACTTGTGCACAAAAAGAGCAATTTTGAGACCTGTCAAAGGAGTAATAAGAGTCAAATTTATGCAGGACCTGCCTAATCTCCTACTGTGACTTTGACAAAAGATTGGTGGAAAATCTGGAGAACAATGTTAACAGCTGTTTATGCCAATTCTCCAGATTTTCCCATCAGCAATCGGCAGGAAATTGACAGAAATCCGTGGTCATTTTACTCCAATTATTTGGATACAATTGACAAAAAGTGTTAAGTAAGCTCAAATGAAATAGTAAAAATAATGGGAATGCATGGTTCCTTATGTTAGGAGTCAAAGGTCATTTAGCCTAACACGATGAAAGGAGAATTGAATCAATGTCTCAAAGGGGGGAATTTTAACCCTTCCTGCCCTGGGGGGAAGCTGGGTGCATTAAAATCCTCCAGATTACTGAAGCCAAGAGAACATGACTGTTCCAAATTTTAATCTGCTCTACCTAACAGGTGGCAAGGACCTGCAGCCAAAAATACCGTCGGGACCCAAATGCAATTTTGTAAGTGTCCTGTGCAGGGAAACCTGGGCGACCGTTGTCCATACAGGTTCTCAGAGTGCGGATCGGGAATGTACATTCCATTTGCCACTCCCAGGTTTTTCAGGGTGGGGACTGAGGAGACAGCAATGGCAGGGTCATGGAGGCAAAATTTAACGTAAGGTTGAGCAAGAGCATTTGGAACTGACCCCTTTTTGTCCTAGGTACATAGTGTAACATTACCATACTGACATGTGACTTGCACACAGACCTAGATCTTGATGCAAATGGAGCTAAAAGCAAGGGGATCTATTTTTGTTCAAAGGCTCATTTTGAATTTTAAGGGTCTGATGAAAGGTTCTCAACCTGAAGCTCTGATTGTCTCTCCACAGAACCTCACCCACTGAGTGTTTTCAGCTGCTTTTGCAGATTTCCAGCCTCTGCAGCATTTTCTTTCGTTTTGAAATCTAGGGCACTTGCCACAGAAGCAAAAATGACAGGGACAATCTAAACCTCTGTCAGCAACAACTTTCACACCAACCTGTACAACAAATGACATTTTCTCATTTTAAAAGAGAAAAAAAGTGGCAAAAACAACTCACATTTATATGGCGTCTTTAATTAGTAAAACCTCCCAGTTGTGATACACTGGAGCATTATAAAGAGAAACTTGACACTGAGCCACAATAGGTGATATTAGAGCAGATGACCAAAGATTTGGTCAAAGAGTTAAGTTTTAAGGTGCACCTTGTAGAAAGAAAGTGAGGTGGAGAGACAGAGAGGTTTCGGCAGGGAATTCCAGAGCTTGGGGCCTTGGCAGCTGATCACAGCCACCAATGGTGGAGTGATTGAAATCAGGGAAATGCGAGGAGCCAGGATCAGAGGAGTACAGAGACCTCAGAGGACTGTGGAGGAGATTATAGAGATAGGGGCCAGGATTTTCCCCTTGGCGATTTGGGGGCGGGGCCCGCTCGCTGAGGGGAAAATGACGCGGGATGACGATGGGAGGAATCCCTGACGTCATTCCGGACCCTTTAAATTTTTAGGAAGGCGGGTGGACAGCGAAATCAGCTGTCCGCCCGCTGACCTGTCAATGGCAGATTGAGGCCATTGACAGGCTAGTTAAAGTAACTAAAGACCTGCCCGACCAACCTTAAGGCTGGCGGGTAGGCCAGGAGCCCCAGCGGGCTCCAGATTATTGATGAAACTTCATCCACTGGCAGGACGAGGTTTCATGTCCATTTTGTAAAAAAGTAATAAAGTTTATGTCCTTTTTATTAACATGTCCCATCTCGTGTGACATTGTCACATGAAGGGGACATGTTAATAATTTTTTAATTTTTCTAACTTTTGACTTTTCTTACCTGTCACTAATCTCCCTGAGACAGGACTTTGCCTCAGGGAGCAGTGCGCTGTTTGACAGATGGGAAATCCCTCCCCCCCCCGCACAGGAAGTGCATAATTGGCCCGCCCACTCAAAATGGCGGCGGGCCCCGTCACGCTGGTGGGGGTCCGCTGTCCGCCCGCCGCCAAGCCGGTGGGGCCCGCCCGCCATCTGAGGGCAAAATTCTGCCCAGGGAGTAATGAGGCCGTGGAGGGAGTTAAAAACAAGAGTGAGAACTTTAAAATTGAGGATTGGTTTAACCAGGAACCAGTGCAAGTCAGTGAACACAGGGAGACCTGGGCTGCGATTTTCCATGCCAGCCAGCATCAGGCTTGTTCGGTGGCGTGAGTGGACAATAAGGCATGATCGGTTTCATGATGGCATGAAACCAGTTTGCAATTGTCCGCCGCTCAGCCTGCCAATGGCGGCCACGTTTCCCGCCAGTGGACGTCGGGAACCTCATTGTAATACATCGCACATCATTATTAGGCCAGCCCGCCAGAATCATTCCCCCCACCCCACCCCAACCCCCTGCCCCCGGCTGGATAGTCCGCCCACATTGACGGGAAAACATGCCAATGTGTTTCACAACAGCACATAAACGACATACACCTGGCAGGCTGCACTTCACTCGGGACTTCAAGGTTTGTTTGCCTACCTTGCTTCGGACAGCACTCACCGTCATCAGTGCCAGGCTTCACAGACAGCACCACATCACTTTTAGGGGGGCTCATGGGCAGGTCTCTATGTACCAGACCAGCCTATGTGGGTGGGTTTTCAATGGCTGCAGGGCTAGGGCTTGCTTGGCGAACGAGGGGATGTGTCCTCTGGCAAAGGAAGAGGCTGCAGGATGTGGGCTGTACTGGGGAAAGAGGGTGTGTGTTGGGGGGCACACGTTGATCTGTGTAAGTGGCCTCAAGATGGTGAGGGCTGAGGAGGTAGTCTCCAGAGGAGAAGAGACAGATGGACATGTGAGGGTATATGTTTAAGAATGGGTGGTGATGCCCCTTGAGTTGACAGTGAGTGAGATGCCAGTGAATTTGTGATGGGCTTGAGTGTGTGAGTTTAGAGTGATGAGACGGTTGCCATAACCTGGCTGCACGGATGAGATCATTCATCATCCATCTGCATCAGATGGCCAACCTCTTCTGTGCAGCATTGGCACTGACCGTCACTGCCAATGCCCACCAAGCCGGAGTGATAATATTGCTGTTCCTCCTGTGGCCAGAGGGTAGAGGACATCACAGCGGGGCCTCCATGGAGTCCATAGGGTGCTCGAGGGCTGCAGTCTCCTTGCCTTTTGGGGCCTTGTCTTCTTTGCTCCTGTCCTGGGCTGGAAGCACTGAGCGTGGGTTATACTTTAAATGTGGTGCCTGGCGTGATGAAGCAGTAAGATGACTGCGTGGCAGGTGAATCGGAACCCACCCACCATGGAGACGTGCTTCCTGGGAATGCCTAAATAATGTGGTGGGTTTGGGATGATACGGGGTGAAAACCAACCATCACGGCCAGCGGGTAAAATGGCGTTTTACCCACCTGCTACCGCACTTAATGCAAATCGGGGATGATTCCACCCTAGTATGGGTGGAATTGGGCAGCAGCGTTTTGGATGACCTCAAGTTTACAGAGGGTAGGATGTGGGAGCTGGCCACGGGTGTGTTAGAATAGTCAAGTCTGGAGGTAACAAAGATAGGAATGAGGGTTTCAGCAGCAGATGAGCTGAGGCAGGGTGGAGTTAGGCAATGTAAGGTAGATGGAAATAGGTGGTCTTTGTGAGGGTGCCAGTGAGTGGTCAGAAGCTAATCTCAAATAGGACACCAAGTTTGTGAACAGTCTGGTTCAGACTCAGATTGTTGCCAGGGAGAGGGATGGAATTGGGAACGAAGGAGCAAGTTTATAGGAGGGACTGAAAACAATGGCTTCAGCCTTCCCATTATTTAATTGAAGGAAATTTCCACTGGATACATTCAGTACTGGATAAGCAGCCTAATAATTTAGTAACAGTGGAGGAGTCGAGAGAGGTGGTGAGGTAGAGCTGGGTCGACAGAGTACACGTGAGCACTAATGTTGTGCTTTCAGATGATGTTGCTGAAGGGCATTATGTAGATAAGAAACAGAAAGGCATCAAAGACAGCATACAGGTTAAGAAGGAAGGAAAGGGAAAGCTTACCCTTGTCACAGTCACATAGAATGTCATTTATGGCCTTGTTAAGAGCTGCTCGGTATCGTGGTGGGATTGGAAACCTGATTGGTGGGATTTTGCCATGGCGTTCCAAGAAAGATGGGCACGGATTTGGGAGGAAACCACACATTCAAGGACATTGTTGGAGAATAAAGGTTGGAGATGGGTCAGTATTTCAAAAGATGGAGTTTGTTGAATCGTGGTATATAGATCGGCCTTGAGACAGGGTTGAAAAGAGATGCTTAGACCTGTGTGGAGGAGGCTGAGAATGGCCAAACAGCCGGAAAGGCCGAGAAGCCAAAAGTCCTGTTGCATTTAGCAGCAGGACCTGATTATCATTTTCTCCCCTTTCCCTTCCGGCCACTTTAACAGTCAAAATAATTTCAGATTCGCATTGATTCCGTAAATCCAGAATCCCCGGTGCAAAACTGTGTGTGGCTGGCTCCCTGAAGGCTGCGGCATCACGTCATTTCCAATTGCTTTTTTTTTTATTGCAAAAATATACTTTATTCATAAATCTTCAAAAACATTTCGAACCATTTCAAAATCACCATTACAAAAATACAATCAGGTTCAACTTTTACAACATGAATCACAAGGTGTATCAGTACAAACAATGAATATTACAATCATTGGCAGACATTCATTTTAAGCTGTACAACCTGAGGGGCTCTAAACAGTTTCCAGTCCCTCAGTGCACTGTGGTAGAAAGGTCTTAGGCAGCGACCCTTGCCCACTGCGCCTTTGTGGCGGCTGCCCCAAGCTTAACTGTGTCCCTCAGCATGTAGTCCTGGACCTTGGAATGTGCCAGTCTGCAACACTCGGTTGGGGACAACTCTTTGCACTGGAAAACCAACAAGTTTCGGGCAGACCAAAGAGCGTCTTTCACCGAGTTGATGATCCTCCAGCTGCAGTTGATGTTTGTCTCGGTATGTGTCCCTGGGAACAGCCCGTAGAGCACAGAGTCCTCTGTCACAGAACTGCTCGGGATGAACCTCGACAGAAACCACTGCATCCCTCTCCAGACCTTCTTCGCAAAGACACAATCTACAAGGAGGTGAACAACGGTCTCTTCCCCACCACAGCTACCTCGAGGGCAACGTGCAGAGGTGGTGAGACTCCTGGCGTGTAGGAAGGATCTTACAGGGAGGGCCTTTCTCACCACCAGCCAAGCTACATCTTGGTGTTTGTTGGAAAGTTCTGGTGATGAGGCATTCTGCCAAATGACTTTGTCAGTCTGCTCAGGGGAGCAGATGGTCCACCCACAGGATCCACCCTCTCCTTTTCCCTCAGGGCCTTTAAGACGTTACGTGCCGACCACTGTCTGATGGACTTGTGGTCAAAGCTGTTTCTCTGCATAAATTTTCCCACGAGGGACAGGTGGTACGGCATGGTCCAACTACTTGGAGCGTTCCGCGGCATCCTGGCCAGGCCCTTCCTTTGCAACACTGGGGACAGGTAGAACCTCAGCATGTAGTGACACTTGGTGTTTGCGTACTGAGGGTCTACGCACCGCTTGATGCAGCTGCACACAAAGGTGGCCATCAGGATGAGGGCGATGTTGGGCACGTTTTTTCCCCCTTTATCTAGAGGCTTGTACATCGTATCCCTGCGGACACGATCCATTTTTGACCTCCAGATAAAGCGGAAGATGGCTCGGGTGATCGCACACCACACAGGAGTGTGGAATGGGCCAGACCTGCGCCACGTACAGCAACAGCGAGAGTGCTTCACACCTGATGACCAGGTTCTTACCCGCAATGGAGAGAGAGCGTCGCTCCCACATGCCCAGTTTCCTTTTCACCATAGACACTCGCTCCTTCCAGTTTCTAACGCACGCCCTGGTCCCTCCGAACCATATCCCCAGCACCTTCAGGCCCTCAGCCCTGACAGTGAAGGGGACAAAGGATCGGTCAGCCCATTCCCCAAAGAACATGGCCTCGCTCTTCCCACGATTTACCTTGGCTCCCGAGGCCAGTTCGAACTGGTCGCAGGTGTGGATCAGTCTGTGCACCGACAGCGGATCCGAGCAGAAAATGGCGACATCATCCATGTACAGGGAGACTTTGATCTGAGTGCCTCCACTACCTGGGATTGTCACTCCTCTTATACCCGGATCCTTCCTGATGGACTCAGCATCACACAAACAGGATAGGGGAGAGAGGGCAGCCCTGCCTGACTCCAGATTTAATAGGAAAGCTATCTGATTCCCACCCATTGATTGAGACTGCACTACTGATGTTAGTGTAGAGCAGTTGGATCCAATTGCGAATTCCCTCCCCAAACCCAATTTTGGAGAGCACATCCACCATGTAGGTGTGCGATATTCTGTCAAAGGCCTTCTCCTGATCCAGGCTAATGAGGCAGGTGTCCACACCCCTGTCCTGTACATAGGCAATCGTATCCCTGAGCAGCACGAGGCTGTCAGAGATCTTCCTGCCCGGCACAGTGCAGGTCTGGTCAGGGTGGATCACCAATTCCAGAGCAGATTTGACCCGATTGGCGATGACCTTGGACAGAATCTTATAGTCCACATTCAATAGTGAAATGGATCGCCAATTTCTAATTTCCTCCCTTTCCCCCTTGTGCTTGTAGATGAGGGTGATAATGCCTTTCCTCATGGATTCTGACATACTGCCGGCCAGGAGCATACTCTCGTACACTTCTAGCAGGTCTGGGCCGATCCAGTCCCACAGAGCCGAATACAACTCCGCCGGCAAGCCGTCGCTTCCGGGAGTTTTACTCTTCTCGAAGGACTCAAGGGCCTCAGTCAGTTCGTCAGGAGTTAGCGCTTTGTCCAAACTCTCCCATGTACTGTCGTCTAAGACCTCCGTGATAGAGGACAGGAAGGACTGGGAGGCCGTGCTGTCTGTGGGCTTCACGTCATATAATCCGGCATAGAAGGATTTGCTGATCCTCAAAATGTCGGACTGCGATGACTTTACTGAGCCATCTTCTTCCTTCAGGCTGCTGATCACAGAGCTCTCTCTGTGTACCTTTTGAAAGAAGAAACGTGAGCACATCTCATCCTGCTCCACGGAGCGGACCCAGGAACGGAAGATGATCTTGGAGGCCTCCGAGGCAAAGAGTGAGGCTTGCTGGCTCTTCACCTCTTAGAGTTCCTCCTTGATATCGACCCCCATCGACCGCAGCCAGAGCAGGTTCTGCATGTTTTTCTGGAGTCGGGACATTTCCCTCTGTTCCTTTCTAGCTTTCTGGGTGCCTTTGAGGACGAAAAACCTCTTGATGTTTCCCTTGATCGCTTCCCACCAGGGTGTCAGTGACTCAAAGTGGGGTTTCATGGTTCTCCAACCTTTGTAATCCCTCTTGAGCTCCTCAATGTTCTCTGGGGTCAGCAGTTTCACGTTTAGCTTCTGTGCCCCCCCTGCCAACCCTCTGGTCCTTCTCTAAGTGACAGTCAGCCAGTAGGAGGCAGTGGTCAGAGAAGAACACCAGCCTGATGTCGGTGGATCTGACTGCGAACGCGCGGGACACAAACAGGAAATCTATCCTGGAACAGACGGACCCGTCAGGCCACGACCAGGTGTATCTACGCTGCACTCCATCTGCAGGGTTGCTGAAGATGTCATGCAGCTTGGCATCCTTTACTGTTTCCATCAGGGATCTGGATGTAGCATCCAATCTGCTGTCGGCCCTGCCGGATCGTCCAGCCGCATCAATGATGCAGTTGAAGTCACCGCCCAGAATGACCGGCCTGGAGGTCGCCAGCAGCAGTGGGAGCTGCTGAAAAACCTCCAGCCGCTCAGCCCCTTGTGACGGGGCGTAGACGTTAATTAACCGGAGTGGAGCATTCTTATACATTACGTCTGCTATGAGGAGACGCCCGCCCACCACCTCCTTAACCTGGGAGACAGTGAAGCTGCCTCCCCGCAGCAGAATCCCCAGGCCGGAGGAACGAGAGTCGTTTCCTCCGACCATATCGATGGCCCGTGGGACCACCATCATTTCCAATTGCCACCACTTGGCGGTGTTAAATCTGGTTGGTAAAGTGCTCCGTTGAAGCTCATACCCAAAATAACAGATGGCTGGCCAAGCACATGTTACTCATTAGTTGACCTGTAATACACATGATTTTTAATATGTTTTGATTAAAATGATGAATGAAATTCTAAACGCCTACTTTTTGTTGAACAAATTGTTTTTTTTTAACAATGCCTGCGCTTTTTGAAGTACCAACCGAGGGAAGTGCTACTCCAAGAGAACCAATTAAGGACAATAACAGGCTTCAGCAAAGATAGGCTCACAATAGATACAGGAATCTTCAATCGCCATAGGTTGGGGCAGACCAAAATGTAGCTTTGGCACTAACAGCTCTGATTATAGTGTTACTGTGTGGGAAAAAAACAACTAGATGACAACATTAGTAATTTGCTTCTATCAGAGTTGCACACTGCTGGATTTGATTATATACCAAGCAGGTTTCACGGTTGATCATCTGGATTTGTTTTATGAAGGGCTGCTATCTCACAAACCTGTAATTCTGTTGCTGAACCAACAAACACGCACACAATCGCACCAAACAACAGTCTATTCATTAAAACTGAGAGCCACGTGAAGTAATTGCTGCAAATTTCCCACAGGGAATTAAAAGCTGCCGCAATTTTTCCTGCAGTTGACTGGCTTCCCTTCATCTTCACATAAAAACTGCAATTATCGCCCACACTGACCCCCCTCCCACCAACCCCCTCCAACAGCAGCTTGCAATAATTGTCATCACTAACTATGGAGTGGGAGCCAAGTCTCGTTAATTATACAGGAGGAAGAGACTCTTTTGACCCAAGTGACGATGAACAACAACATTCTTTCATCCACAGAAACATGTTGCGCTGAGAATTGCTCGACAAAGGTACACATTGTGACCTGGCTTTGCGGCACCATTGTGTGTAGTGACCAGCAAACTGTTGGGAGACAGTTTTTTTTCCCTCTGTGGTAAAGTATTCATTGTGTCCTGCTTTATATCTCTTATACTCAGCATAGTACAGGGTAGTCATTTTAACACCGGGGCAGAGTTTCAGCTTTGAGAGAAATCGGGAAATTGCACCGGGAAATGCATTTGAAATTGTGCTGGGTTAGTCACTGTTCGAATTCCCACTCACTTTTATTTACAGAATAACAAATGTAAAATCTTCAATGAATCGGCAGAACTGGGCAGAGTAATAAATAGAGTGCAATTGTTTCTTTTCTCTTTCCGATAAAACCCAATCATTGAAAATTACTTTCAAAATCTACACTGAACCATTTCACTCCATTGGTGTTCACCCGTCGGCTTCTTAGTAAATTTGCTATATTTTGATAAAGGTGAAATTTTGAAACTGTTCCTAAGAGTGCTAGTGCTCCGACAGAAAACAAACTTCCCCGAACCAATGCATTCAGCGGGATTTCAGGGCCCAATCCAACTACACTAAATCTCAAACTAGTGTAAAAGATCGCAGGAAACGCAAACAATAACTAGCATCCATTTCAAATCTCCCAAACCTTTGCACTGATTCGGCCCATTTTTGGCCTGGTATTTCTGGCAGACATGAGTGGAGGAAGCTCGACCCTGCGATGTTCAATTAAACAATTGTTTAGGAAATTCCTTCACAGACGCTGCTGGCACATTTACTGCAGTTACAGGGCTGGCGCGGGACCAGATTCTAGGAATTTCCCAGCCAGTTTATTTCCTTGATAGCGCATTGGCTTGAGCGGTTTACTCTCACAGATGTGGTTTCTGAGAAGACTCAGTTGGAAGTGTACTGTTAACCAAGGCGTACTAGCCTTGGAGATCCCAACTTCAATCCGTGGCCTGTGCTCAGTTGGCCTTAAGGGAGGGAGGAAAAAGAAATCAGCCAAAGTTCCTGCTTCTGATCGCACCACTGACTCTGACCGAAAGAGGTGCACGTGTGGACCTGGGGTGATGAGGTCAGTCTCAGCTGCCAAGTTCCTTCACAGCCGAGCAACCCACAGTGTTCAAGGTCTAATCTCAGACCGAAGCAAGGTACCAAAGGATGCCTGGCATTTCAGGAACCAGAGAACACCATCAGTCAGCATCTTCTAAATGGAAGAGAAGAGAAACATGTCAAACTTACACATTGAGCAGTGGGCAAGGGGTAAAGCTTTCTGAGTAAAGAAAGCAAAAGCTGGTGTTTATATAGCACCTTTCACACCCTTGGAACATCCCAAAGCACTTTACAGCACGTGAAATTTTGAAATAATGTTGTAATGTAGGAAATGTGGCAGGCAATTGCTCATAAAGCTGCAATAATGACCAGATAATCTGTTTTTTGGTTGTACAGAACTTGCTTATTGCTGAAAAAAGTCATTTTGTTGAAACTTTTGGTCATTGATCAGGACAATCGCAAGAACGCCGATGTCAGGGGGATCAATAACTATACTGTATGAGAAGAGAGTGCTGATTGGTTGGCAAGTGGATTCTGATGCGTAGAGGAGTTGCCATGGAGAATGCACTAGTTAATGGTGACTGACAGTTAACTGCCAAGCATTGTTTGAAATTTAAACCTGGCAGCTTGACTTTGATTGGCCAAGGCATAAGGCATCAGTACAATGCCTTGATGCCATGGCAACACCTCTACCAATCAGAGTCCACTTGCCAACCATTCAACACTCTCTTATGCAGTATAAAGTTGTTGCTCCCCCTGACATTGGTGTTCTTGCCATCCTGATGAGTGCAAGATGAAAAGCTTTGACAAAATGTCTTATTTCAGCAATACTCAAATCTGTTTTTGTGATTTTGTTTGAGGGATAAAGATTGGCCTGGGCACTACAGAAAAATTTCCTCTCCTAATAAGACCATAAGATGTAGGAGCAGAAGTAGGCCATTTGGCCCATCGAGTCCGTTCTGCATTCAATGAGATTATGGTTGATCTGATAATCCTCAACTCCACTTTCCTGCCTTTTCCCCACAGCCCTTGATTCCTTTACTAATTAAAAATCTGTCTTTCTCAGCCTTGAATATACTTAACGACCCAGCCTTTACAGCCCTCTGTGGTAAAGAATTCCACAGATTCACTACCCTCAGAGAAGAAATTCCTCCTCATCTCTGTCCTAAATGGGCAAACCCTTACTCTGAGATGATGCCCTCTGGTCCTCGACTCTCCCACAAGGGGAAACAACATCTCAGCATCTACCCTGTCAAGCCCCCTAAGAATCTTATATGTTTCAATAAGGTTGCCTCTCATTCTTCTAAACTCCAATGAGTACAGGCCCAACCTACTCAAATTCTCCTCATAAGAAAATCCCTCCTTACCCGGGATCAATCTAATGAATCTTCTCTGGACTGCCTCCAATGCCAGTATATCTTTTCTTCGATAAGGGGACCAAAACTGTTCACACTATTCTAGGTGTCGTCTAACTAGTGCCTTGTATAGTTTTAGCAACACTTCCCTATTTTTATACTTCGTTCCATTTGAAATATAGGCCAACAGTCCATTTGCCTTCCCTATTGCTTGCTGAACTTGCATGCTAGCCCTTTGCAATTTATGCACAAGGATCCCCAAATCCTTCTGTGCTGCAGCTGTCTGCAGTCTTTCTCCATTTAAATAATATTCAGCTCCTCTATTCTTCCTGCCAAAGTGCATAACCTCACATTTTCCCACATTATTTTCCATCTGCCAAGTCTTTACCCACTCACTTAACCTGTTTATATCCCTCTGTAGCCTCCTTGTGTCATCCTCACCACTTGCCTTCCCCCTATTTTTGTGTTATCTGAAAATTTGGCAATAGTACGTTCATTTCTCTCATCCAAGTCATTAATATATATTGTAAATAATTGAGGCCCCAGCACTGATCCCTGTGGCACTCCACAGTTACAAGTTGCCATCCCGAAAATGCCCCCCTTATCCCAACTCTCTGTCTTCTATTAGTTAGCCAATCCTCTATCCATGCTAATATACGATCCCCAACACCAATGGCTCTTATCTTATTAAGTAGCCTTAGGTGCGGTTCCTTATCAAATACCTTTTAGAAATGCAAATATATTACATCTACTGGTTCCCCTTTATCTATCCTGCTTGTTACCTCCTCAAAGAGTTCTAATAAATTTGTCAGGCATGATTTCCCTTTCAAGAAGCCATGCTGATTCTTCTTGATTATATTAGGCATTCCTAAATGCTCTGCTATTACATCCTTTATAATAGACTCTAACATTTTCCCAATGACGGATGTTAAACTAACTGGACTATAGTTACCTGTTTTTTTGTCTCCCTCCCTTTTTGAATAAGGGTGTTACATTGGCAGTTTTGCAATCCTCCAGGACTTTTCCAGAATCTAAGGATTCTTGGAAGATTACTACCAGTGCATTCAATATCTCTGTAGCTACTTCATTTAATATCCTAGGATGCCACCCATCAGGTCCAGGTGACTTATCGGCCTTTCATCCCATTAGTTTCCCTAGTGCTTTTTCTCTAGTGATAGTTATTGTATTTGTTTCCTCCCCCCTTTTGCCCCTTGATTATTTAGCAATTTTGGAATGCTATTTGTCTCCTCTACCATGAAGACTGATGAAAAGTATTTATTCAACTCCTTTGCCAATTCTTCCCCATTATTATTTCCCCAGCCTCATTCTCTAAGGGACCTATGTTCACTTTGGCCTCTCTCTTTTTTATATATCCAATGAAGCTCTTACTGTCTATTTTTATATTACTTGCTAATTTACCCTCAAAGTTTATTTTCTCCCTTTTTTTTGGTCACCTTTTGTTGGTTTTTAAATCCTAATCCTCTGGTTTACCACCAACCCTTTCCACATTGTATGTTTTTTCTTTCAATTTGGCTTCCTCGGTTAACCCCTTCCTAGAATGCTTCATCCTCCCTGGGATATATCCTTGTTGTGAGTCATGAACTATTTTCTTAAACATCTGCCATTATTCATCAACCGCCTTTCTGCTAAACTCCTTTCCCAGTCCACTCCAGCCAACCCTACCCTCGTTCCTTTGTAATTACCTTTATTTAAGTTCAGCCTAGTTGTTGCCAACACAAGTTTCTCACTCTCAAACCAATGCTAAATTCTACCATGTTATGGTCAATGTTTCCTTGGGGATCTTTTACTCTGAGGTCATTTATTAAACCTGCCTCATTACACATTACCAGATCCAAAATAGCCTGATCCCTGGTTGGATCCGCACATATTGTTCTAGGAAACTGTCCTGTATACACTCTATGAATTCTTGCTCATGGCTACCTCTGCCAATTTAATTTTCCCAATCTACATGAAGATTAAATTCACCCATGATTAATGTGCTGCCCTTTCTACATGCCCTCATTATCTTCTGATTTATTCTCTGTCCCACAGTATAGCTACTGCTAGGGGGCCTATAGACTACTCGCACCAGCGTCTTTTTCTCCTTGCTATTTCTTACCTCCACCCATATGGATTCTACATCTTCTGATCCTAGATCATTTCTTGCTATCATGTTTATTCCATCTCGTACTAACAAAGCTACCCCACCACTCTTTCCCTCCTGCCTGTCCTTTTGAAAAGTCACATGCCCCTGAATATTTAGTCCCCAACTTTGATCTCCATGTAACCTTGTCTCCGTAATGGCTATAAGATCATAACCATTAACCTCTATCTGTGTCATTCATTAATTTATTTTGTTCTGAATCCTACATGCATTTAAGTAAAGAGACATTAATTTTGCCTTTTTTAACCATTTTCCCCATCTTTGATCTTATATGCTGTTTTTTTAATGTTTGTACACTCCGTCCCTTCCTGTCACACTCTGGGTATCAATACCTAAATAGCTGCCTTGCAAAACTGCCATATCCTTTTGCTTTGCAAGCCTACGTATCCACTCTCCACAACCATCACCCCCCTCTATTTAGTTTAAAGCCCTCTCTATAGCCCTAGTTATTTGAAATGTTGGGATAGGCAGCCATTCTCGTCCTCTTCCAAGATGTTCACCTGGCGTTTCATAATGGTGGACAAACTCTGTGGTGGAATCTCCCACTACTTCGCGATGCCCGCTTTTCACTTCATGCTAAGGTTTTCCCCGCTGCATCAACTTCACCTTCTCAGAGATGTACAACACTTCTAATTTTCCAAAACAAAAACAAAAATACCTGGAAAAACTCAGCAAGTCTGCGGAAAGGAACACAGTTAATGTTTCGAGTCCAAGTGACCCTTCAACAGAACTAAGTAAAAATAGAAGAGAGGTGAACTATAAGCTGGTTTAAGGGGCCGGGGGGGGTGGGGGGGGGGGGAACACACACAAGAAGAGCTGGATAGAGGGCCAGTGATGGTTGGAGATAACCAAAAGATGTCACAGACAAAAGGACAAAGAGGTGTTGAAGGTGGTGATATTATCTAAGGAATGTGCTAATTAGGGGTAGAAAGCAGGACAAGCAAGGTACAGATAGCCCTAATTTTCTCACAGGTTTAACAATATTCGCAGGCTTTGCATATCCTTTCACCACAGAGATCTTGATGTCAAATGATGGCTACCCCAGCGCTCCATGATTTTGCACTCGTGTGGTCCAACTCTGCTCTGATTGGTTGGCTCAGTCATATGACAATTTAGACAAGTTCGGCTAATCCGAAGTTATCAGTACTCGGAATTTTGCCTTATCTTGAGCATCGTTGAATGGGATTTGTTATTTTGTGGCGGAAACGTTAACAACTTTGACAGAGCCAGAATTTCATGTCAGCTGAATTTGACTCATTGTGATTTAATTGTAATTAGGGTACAAATCACTGTGTTTTTTTCCCAATCCAATCATTGGCTGGCTCAAAAAAAATGTCCTTCAGCTCAACAGACCTTCCAGATATCTTTGCTCTTCCAGTTGGATCCTCTTGTACATCCTCAATTTTAATTATATCACCAAAGGTGGCCATGCATTCATTTGCCTGGGCCCTGAATTCAGGAATTCCCTCGCTAAACCTCTCTGCCTCACCCCTTTTAGGTTACTCCTTAAAACCAACCTTTTGTCCAAATTTTTGGTCACCTATCCTAATATCTGCTTATGTGGCTTGGTGATAAGTTTTGTTTGATAATGCTCCTGTAAAGTACCTTCAGTTCTTTTACAATGTTAAAAGGTGCTATATCAATGCAAGTTGCTGTTGTTGTAGGCAAGGACCTAGGAGAGGGTCACCTACCTTCCTATTGATCATGGAATGGTCTTTGGATATAAAGAGGATAAGAAAGAAAGTCTAATGTCTGGTCTCTTCAGTTGGGAAAACTTGACATTTTATCTCAACAGGGAGTTCAGCAGGGTTGTGGGGGGGGGGGGGGGAGCGGAGAAAGAAATAAACTTCTGATTGTTACCTACTGACACCTTCTGTAAAATGCATATATGTGGATGTTTTGACAGGATGAAGCTCAGCTGTGCTAACTTGCATAAATAAATGGATAGCTCACACGTGAAGAATGATTGCTATGACTGATGTACTGGATGGCCACTGCATTGTAGCTCTGTGCCTCAGTAACAATCACTGCCTTCAGGAGAATGAGGGAAAAAACTTGGAGGTGGGGGGGGAGGGGGGAGACAAAAATAAAATCTGAAAAGCATGCTTTAAATTTTCTGACAATTTGTAAGTGTTAAGATGTAGGTTAAAAAAAGAAAATGTTTTAAAACTCCTGAAAGTGGCTGTGACCTTTTTTAATTTATTTATGGGATGTGGGTGTCACTGGCTAGGCCAGTATTTATTGCCCATCCCTAGTTGTCCTTGAGAAGATGGTGGTGAGCTGCCTTCTTGAACCACTGCAGTCCATGTGGCAAAGGTACATCCACAGTGCTGTTAGGAAAGGAGTTCCAGGATTTTAACAGTGACAGTGAAGGAACGGCAATATATTTCCAAGTCAGCATAGTGACTGGCTTGGAAGGGAATTTCCAGGTGGTGGTGTTCCCATTTTTCTGCTACCCTTGTGCTTCTAGATGGTGGTGGTCGTGGGTTTGGAAAGTGCTGCCTAAGGAGTCTTGGTGAATTTCTGCAGTATATCTTATAGATGGGACACACTGCTACCACTGTTTGTCAATATTGGAGGGAGTGAATGTTTGTGGAAGGGGTGCCAATCAAGTTGGCTGCTTTGTTCTGGATGGTGTTGAGCTTCTTGAGTGTGGGAGCTGCACTCATTCAGGCAAATGGGGAGTACTCCAACACACTCCTGGCCTGTGCCTTGTAGGTGGTGAACAGGCTTTGGGGAATCAGGAGTTGGTTTACTCACTAGTGTCTGACCTGTTCTTGTAGCCACAGTATTTATATGTTTATATGGTTAGTCCAGTTCAGTGTCTGGTTCATGGTAACCCCCGGTATGTTGATACTGGGGGATTCAGTGATGTTAATGCCATTGAACATCTAGGGATGATGGTTAGATTCTCTTTTGTTGGAGATGGTATATGAGAGAACAGACAGGACATCAGATTAATGCTCATCTGAAAGATGACATCTCCAACAGTGCAGCACTCATTCAGCGCTGCACTGAGAGCACCAACCTGGATTTTTGTGTTTAAATTTATGGAGTGGAGCTTGAATCTACACTCTTCTGACTCAGAGGCAAGAGTGGCACCAACTGTGCCATGGCTGACACAATACCTGTCATACCTGAGTATGCACCTATGGCTTGGGGCTGAATCTTAACTCTTAAAAGGGGGTGGGTCGGGGAGGGTGGGGGGTGGGGGGGTGGGTCATGTCAAAATGCAAAGCGTTTGAAACAGAAACTGAATGCACCTTATACAGAGAAAGTGATGGTGAGTTGTCTTCTTGAACTGCCACAGGCCATATAGTGTTAGTACACCCACAGTGCTGTTAGGAAGGAAGTTCCAGGATTTTGACCTAGTGACAGTAAAGGAACGGCGATATATTTCCACGGAAGGCCCAGGAAAGGAAGATGCACCCAGTGTAAAACACCGGGGCCCTGAGGCTAGTGGGGCCCAGGCTCAATGTCTTAAATGGAGCTCTTGTAAATGGAGACTGAATAGCGGGAGCTTCAGACCTGAAAGACTGGCTTGTTTTTTTTTTACGAACTAGCCTTTCAGGTCAGTTTCACTGAGTTGCTTCGCTGCTGCTTCTGACCTTCGGCAACTTTGTGCTTCCAATCTTTTAAGCCAGTTTGAAGCTGCCCGAAGGTCAAACTGACAACAGAGCAGTGATTGTTGGAGCAGGGAAGTCAAAGCTGTCCTCCAAGATCCTGCTTCTCCCACTTGTACACTAGCCTCCGAAATCTTTCTAATAACCTTCAGTAAATATAGATTATTTAGTTTTTTAAATCAGTTACTCTGGGATTTATGCATTCAACACATGGAAAAACAGGAAAAAAAGATGAACAGAAGAGGAAGATGTGCTTTTAGAGATGGTAAAGCCAGGGGAGAAGGGGAGGGGGAGGTGCAAGTGTTGAATCATTCCCCCAAATATGAATTTACTGTCACTGTGTACATATGGTGCAATGTGCAAAACATGTTAATGAGGCAGTCACCAAAATCAGTGTTATCTCCACACTATTATAAAATAACTAATGGGATATTTCCTTGTCAAATTAACAATATTGCACAATGCTGTTAAACAAAAATTTGAACTCTTGGTTTTGCTTAATAGACGTGGTGGGGTCATTGCATTATATCATTGCTACTCTTAATATTAATGACTCACACTGCTTATATATCAGACAATATTTGTAAACAGATGCCAACAATGGAAGTTATTATTTTACTCAGACTTTTCTGTGATTGTTTGGTGAATTGATTGGTGAATCTTGAAAGGGAAAAGATAGCATGAATGATTGAGGGTGATGGTTAAGTGTGGGGAGGGGATAAGAGGCCCTGAAATAGGAGAAGCAATGCGGCCCATGATTTCTCTCGCTTGCCCTGGTTCCAAGTCAGGATGGTGTGTGGCTTGGACTTGCAGGTGGTGGTCTTCCCATGCATCTGCTACCCTTGTCCTTCTAGATGGTAGAGGTTGTAGGTTTCGAAGGCACTGTTGAAAGGGCCTTAGTGAGTGGCTGCAATGCATCTTGTAGATGGAACACACTGCAGCCACTGTTTGTTGGTGATGGTGGGAGTGGTTGTTGAAGGTGGTGGATGGGGTGCCCATCAAGTGGGCTGCTTTGTCCAGGATGGTGTCAAGCTTCTTTAGTGTTCTTGGAGCTGCACTCATCCAGGCAAGTGAAGAGTATTTCATCACACTCCTGGCTTGAGCCTTGTAGATGGTGAACAGGCTTTGGGGAGTCAGGAGGTGAGTTACTCGCCTCAGAACTCCCAGCCTCTGAATTGCTCTTGTAGCCACAGTATTTACATGGTGAGTCCAGTCCACTTTCCCCAGGCTGTTGATAGTGGGGATTCAGTGATGATAATGCCATTGAATGTTAAGGGGAGATGGTTGGATTCTTTCTTGTTGGAGATGGTCATTGCCTGGCACTTGTGTGGCACAAATGTTACTTGCCACTTATCAGCCCAAGCCTGAATGTTGTCCAGGTCTTGCTGCATTTGGACCTGGACTGTTTTAGTATCTCAGGAGTCACGAATAGTGCTGAACATTGTGGAATCATCTGTGAATGTCTCCACTTCTGACCTTATGATGGAGGAAATGTCAAAGCAGCTATGGATGGTCGGGCTTGGGACACTACCCTGAGGAGTTCCTGTAGAGATGTCCTGGGACTGAGATGATTGGCCTCCGAGAACCATCTTCCTTTGTGCTAGGTATGACTCCTACCAGTGGAGAGTATTCCCACAAATTCCCATTGACTTCAGTTTTGCTAGGGCTCCTTGGGCAAATGGTTCCTTGCTGTCAAGGGCAGTCACTCTCACCTCACCTATTTAAACTTTAGCTACTGGCTTTTTAAATATTATAATGAGATTTCATGCCTTCATTTTAGCAGTCATTCTATTTTAACCACAGGTGGCCAGGATTTCTGGGCCTCAGGAAACTCAGCACCTCATAGAAGGTGAGGGGTGCTGAATCAATGAGGTAATTGCCTTTATTGCACTGCTTGTGGGTCAAGGGGAGCATATGTGTTTCCTCTAGGAGATAGAACCTAACCCAATAAACCACAATAACAATCAGCTTTGCATGTTTATTTGTCTGGAGACAAGAAAATTGAGGACAGTTGTTTTCTGATGTTTCTCTTTACTCAGTCATATTTGATTTTGCACACAGGCTTCCAGCAATGCCTTCATTGTCTATTCATGAAACGAGTGAACTTAAATACAGCCAGCTGCAATTAAGTGTGACTTATCCCAGTGAAAACACAACTTAATCCATTAATACTACATGTACATTATAGGTTTGTTTTCAAAGTCAATAGCATTGTTTGAGCTAACTGGGAGCTTCTCTTTTGTTTGTGACCTTAAGCAAAATTGAGATCACATTGACAAAGATGTTTCTCAAATTGAAGTCAAAGTTCCCTTTACTTTTGGTCAGCTGTTGTCTCACCAGTTGGAAACCTGTCATCAGATTTATGGGTCTCCAAGAAATATGCAAAGGTAGACTTTCTGTTTGTCTCACAAGGGGTGCATACTTATCCCCCACTGTGATGCAAGTGACTGACTCAAGTCCAGGGAGTTTAGATGGACGTTGACAGAGCTAAATCTTCCTGAAGATTCCCCAATGTGCATAGAAGTGCTGCAATAATTTAATCAACTAGAGCTGCCTAGCCGACAGTGCAGAATATTGATAGGTCTCCTAATGCTTGTCTCACCAGGATGATCACATCCTTTACAGCAGAGTTACCTGCTGCCGAGTAGAAAGGATCCTTGCCCTCAATGATAGGTCTACCCCTCCATTATAATGGCTGGCTGGTCAACTGGAAGCAGTTTCCTGGAATACACCAGGCTTGTCTGGCTCCAATATCAGATAAACAGGTCTTCCTAAAAAGGTGAACCAAGCTCCAGTCTGGGCACACCATCTGGGACCCACCACAACCCCAAAACTGATCCCATGAAGGATGGTGTCAGCCAGTTACCATTAAGCAAATGACAAGTGTGTATCTAGACAAACAGTAAGTCTCAGGATCTCCTCATATGTGGCACTACAGGGGAATGGTTGGGGTTCAGCTGGAGAATGGAATTAGGTAGAAAAAGTTAGGAAACATTGTGAACAGATCAGTGGAGCAGTGGTGGACTGTACTGCAGTTACCACGGGGGATTTTAACTGCTCACCCGTTAAGTAGTCTGATGTGAGCAGTCAAGTGCATGGCGAGGCCAGACTGAGGCCTTACTTATTGGCACACTGAATGATTGTTTCTTTATTCAGTACATGAGGGAGAGTACTAAAGAACACACTTTAATACCTGGTGATCTAGAGATGATTGAGCTCATTCCCTGATGAAGCTCTTGGGGAAATGCTCCTTCACTGGTAATGTATAAATCCTATGGAATTGTAAAGGTAAGGCACAGCACACTTGGGACTGAAAGGATTCTGCCTGAGAAGAATTTCAATTTGTTATCACCTCATTATATATTACAAAATTATTTAAATTGATGCAAAGTGTTACCATAACAGACTCCCTCACTCTCTTCTGCAGTGCAGCTCCTGATTAAAACAGACACAAGCAAGTTAGCAAACTGTTTATTGAAGAAATCTCTTAAAGCTAGTTTGACATATTTATAGCTCTTAGATTTTTCCTTGTTTTGACTTGCTAAACAGAATCTCATGCACGTTAACTAGTATTTTTTTAAAAGAAACTACACATTCTTAGGATGCAGGTGATGCTGAAAAAGCCACATCTAATGTCCAACCTTAGTTACCTTGAGAAGGTGCTGGTGGTGGGTCTTCTCCTCGAGCCACCACAGTCTCTAGTGAAGATGCTCCCACAATGTGGGGATTTGCAGGAAACTGGTCCAGTGACAATGGAGGAATATATGATAAGTCGGAATGGTCTGTGATGTGAAGGGGAACTTGGGGGTGGTCGTGTTCCCCTGATATTGCTGCTCTTGTACTTCTCAGTGGCAAAGATTGTAAGGGAGGGAACTGGTCTCAAAGTGACCTTGGTGAGTTGCTGCAGTGTATCCTCTGGATGGTACACACTGTGCTGGTGGTGGAGGAGGTGAATATTGAGCCCAGTGGCAGGGCATCAATTAAGCAAACTATTCTGTCCTGGATAGTGTAGATCCTTGAGTGTTGCTGTAACTCTTTCGAGTTAAAACCAATAAAACCAAATTAACAAAATTGGGATAAATCAGGCATAGCCCCTAATTAAGGTCAGCTGTAAAACCAAGAACAAAGTTTAAAGGAAATTTACAAACTTTAAACCAAAATGTGATTAAAGGGGTCAATAAAACACCCTAGTCCCCGCGGTGCCCACCAAGCACGGAAGACCTCGAGTGTGCCGGCAGACACCGCGTGCTCCCTCTCCAGGGACATCCGGCCGCGAACGTAGCCGCGGAAGAGGGACAAACAATCAGGTGGGACTCCCCTGTCGATCGCCCACTGCCTGGACCTGTTAATAGGCAACTTGGCCAGGCCCAGGAGCAGGTTCACGAGGATGTCCTCCTCCTTCCCGACCCCCTTCCGCACCGGGTGCCCATAGATCAGGAGCGTGGGGCTGAAGTGCAAACAAAACATCAATAAAAGGTTTTTCAAATAACTAAAAAGGGAGTGCAACCTACCACACCCTATATATGCATGGTCCAAGGACTCCACAAGACCGCAAAAAGTGCATGTGTCCTGAGAGTTTGTGAACCTATGCATCCTACGGTTATAAGGGACTGCTGCATGCAAAACCCTCCAACCCAGGTCCTCGATAGAAAGGGGGAGGACACCTCCATAGAGGGCCTCCCATCGGGGGCCTCCGCCGCCGGACGGCAACAGGGCATGCCAGGGCGTGTCCGGGTGGCGGACAAGGGCGAGAAAATGGAAGGTGTGCAGCAGCAGTCCGTACAAAAAGCTCCTCTTTGCCGTGCCAAATGGCACCGAGGGCATGTCCCCGAGGCGGCTCATATTGCGGGGCACCAGCACCCGAGGGAGGGTTCGGGGCTTGGGGCCAATGTGGAATTCTGTCCGAACAGGGGAACGCTCAGACGGAAGATCACCGCGCACCTGGGCCACCTCAAGACCTAAAATAACATCGGGTCCGAACACGACCGTTCTCAGGTCTTGGATGGCATCGACTGCGACCTGGACACTCACAGACACTCGACGCGCCAACTCCTGCGGGAGCATCCAGCCCAGTCCTCCGCCACTCAGCACGTCCCCGATCCTGGTCAACCCTGCGGCCACAGCCCTCCTCTCTGCCAACCATTGAAAAGGACGGAGGGGCGGATTCCTGAGCAGCGGCTCTCTGACGATAGCTGCTATTGAGTATTGCTGTAGTTGCACACATCTAGCTGAGTGCTAAGTATTCCATTACACTCCTGATTAGCCTTATAGATGGTAAAGAGGCTATATGGTGAACCATCCTTCACAGAGTATCCGGTCTCTACCCTGTGGCCATGATGTTGATATAGTTGGTCGAGCATTTTGCCTAACGACTGATGTCATGGTAACTGGCCTGTAGTTCCCTGTTTTCACTCTCACTTGTTTCTTGAACAGTGGCGTTTGTTTCAGAAAAGGGAGGAGAAATAAACTGAAATCCCCAATTCCCTCCCCTTACGGGGTCCGCTATTAGAGTGGTTGTTTTTGAAAGGTAGCTGCATGTCTCCAAGCCCCTGGAGCATGTAATCAATTTAAAGAGATAGCAGCAGACTTTTATGGGTTCAAAAGTAAAGCAGGTTATTTATTCACAAACACGACCTGAAAAAGCTTAAAAGCTACGTCATTCACACACCACAGACTCAAGAAAGATAGAATTAAAGAAGATAGGGCATGGCTGTAAGTGTTAAACTAGAGGGTTTAAACTAGAATGACAGGGGGATGGGAACCTAAGTAGGGAGACAGAGGAAGGGGAAACAAGGATAGAAACAAAAGGCAGAAAAGTAAAAAGTGAAAGTGGAAGGCAGAAAAAACAAGGGTGAGAAACAAATGGGGTCATAGTGCAAAATAAAGTTAAAATGACTAACAAGTTAAAAAGACAAGTCTAAAGGGTTACATTTGAATGCATGGGGCATTCACAATAAGGTAGATGAATTAGCAGTGCAAATAGATATAAACGGTTATAATATAGTTGCAATTACAGAGATATGATTGTAGGGTGACCAAGGATGGGAACTAAACTTCCAGGGGTATTCAATATTTAGGAAAGACAGACAAATAGGGAAAGGAGGTGGGGTAGCATTGTTAGTAAAGGAGGAAATCAACGCAATAGTGAGGGAGGTTATTGGCTCGGAAATTCATGATGTGGAATCTGTTTGGGTGGAAATAAGAAACACCACGCAGCACAAAACATCGGTGGGGGTTGTCTATAGGCCCCCAAACAATAATGGAGATGTAAAGGAAGGCATTAAGCAGGAAATTAGAGACGCATGCAATAAGGGTACAACCGTAATCATGGGTGACTTTAATCTACACATAGATTGGACAAACCAAACTAGCAATAATACTGTGGAGGAGGATTTCCTGGAGTGTGTATGTGATGGTTTTTTAGACCAATATGTTGAGGTACCAACTAGAGAGCAGGCTGTCCTAGAGTGGGTATTGTGCAATGAGAAAGAACTAATTAACAATCTTGTTATGCAGGGTCCCTTGGGGAAGAGCGACCATAAAATGATAGAATTGTTCATTAAGATGGAGAATGAAGAAGTTGAATCCGAAACTAGTGTCCTGAATGTAAATAAAGGGAACTATGAGGGTATGAGGCATGAGTTGACAATGATGGATTAGGGAACCTTACTAAAAGGGTTGACAGTGGATAGGCAATGGCTGATATTTAAGGAGCATATACATGGGCCTGAATTTTCCGGTTGCCCGGGCTGGGGGGAGCAGGAGTGGGTGCGGGTGGGTGCGGACTCGATCGCCGCCCGCAATCGGGTCTGTGCCACCATTTTAGTATTTCTTGACTCTTGAGGATAGCGGGAGTGGGCGGGCAGCAGCGGGTGTACACAAACCGCTGGGTCCAATGGCAACCCAGCAACCTGTTTAAATGAAGGCCTTGCAGCCTTTGCAAGGCTGCTCACAATGGCAAGTGCAAAGCCATAGCAGAGGGCCTTTGGTGAGCAGGCCAGCCCGGAGGGTGGGGGGGGGGTGGGGCCAGTGTACCCCTTGTTTTTTGGATGACTGCTTTGCTGTCCTCCTCGAGGAGGTGGCAGCACGGTGGGAGGTGCTGGTCCCCCAGGATGGGAGGAGGAGGCCCCCCACACATGAAGAAACATGCCTGGGAGGAGGTGGCGGAGGTGGTGAGCTCCTGCAACATGGTGCGACACACCTGGATCCAATGTTGCAAGTGCTTCAATGACTTGTTGTGCTCTGACAGGATGAGTACCATGTTGGCATTGGTCACTTAACCCAGCAAGTAGGCTTTCCCCCCTACTGCACCGCCCTCCCCCCCACAACCACCCGCCCCCAGTCTGAGTGTCATGACTGCATTGAATCATTGATGGCATTTGTCCTTGGCCCATGCTAAGGTCAGCCTGAGAGGGTGATGAGGAGATGTGTTTTGCCCCCACAGCACATGTTACACTGAGACCCACATGACTGGTCAACCTAGAGGAGCTGCAACTAGGCGCAGTGCTGGAACTCCAGGACATGTCCTAGTCAGGATGATGAGATGCTGGGAGGGGAGCTTCAAGTTGGCGTGGCAACAAACCACCTGCTTGCGCCTCCTTGCTATGGAAGGATATACCATGTGGTGCCTAATGTGATGTAGGCAGCATGTGGCCAAGCTGGGGGGGCGGTGGTGTGGAGCAAGCCAAGCATCTTTGTGTGAGTGATCGGCAGCAGCGGGGTGAGGAGGCACTGGAGCCCTGATATGTCCCACTCTGATTGGGGTGGGCTGTGTGCGAAGAGACTCCATGTACAATTTGACTAATCAATGCTCTTCTCTCATTTTCAGGAGAAGAATACTCATAACGTGGCAGAACATGCGAGGACTGGCAGCGGCCAGGTGCAGATCGCCATTCTTAGCCGCTTCGAGCAAGAGGCCCTGGATCTGGAGAGGCGCCATGCACCAAGGCCCACTGGTGTCGGTGAGGCTGGGGTGCCACGGCCAGGTATTTATGCCCAACAGTGAGGTCGCCATTGTCCTCCCAACAGCTATAGCACTGCTGCATGTTAAATAATTTAAATGTGCAACATGGTTTGACCATTGGCTATGGAAGGATGAGCGCATAATGACTGGGGGGACAGGGAAGCACTTTGTCATTGTCTCCACGCCAAGTGATCCACTGTCCTTGTCCTTCCTTTCTGCATCATCGGAGCAGGGCTGGGAGGAGCAGCAGCTGAGGTCCCCTCTCACACCTGAGGGCCCTGAAGTCTCACCAGCGTCACACCGTTTCTGCCAGACAGGCACCAGCGCAGATACTAGCACCTCGGTGGGAATGAGAGCATCGGCTAGTGTACCGGGGGGCAGTGGTGAGGGCACTTCACAGGTGCTGGAGGAGCTGGCAGAGACAGAGGGTGCCCATGGCACCAGCAGTCGGAGGACTGCAGGAGACCAGGCACGTGCCCAGTCGGTGCCTGATGATGTGCTTCTGGAGTCGTCTGCGACGCAGCAAGCGCAGGAAATGTAGCCGTGTGTGCGGGACAATCTGAGGGAGATACATGAGGCTATGCTTGGCTTGGTCTCTGTGGTGGAGGAGTCTATGCGGATGCTTGCCGAAGCAATGAGCTACATGTCTGAGCACCATGCGTCCTTCGTGGAGACAGTGGTGACTACTCCAGGAGACCAGTCAGGGCTTCCTGGGGATGCGCTCTGACCAGCAAGCCCTCACATCATCATTGACCTCAGCTGGTCAGTGCCAGTGTGAGAGATGGTCTGGGCATCAAATTTCCCAGCTCGGTGCCCATCTCTTCACGGTGAGCAGGGAGGTCCGAGGCAACCTCAGATTGGCACAGCAGCTGCATGTCGTCTCTGCGAGCTCCTCTCAGGGCACTCCAGATGAGGGCAGCAGCTTCTCCGCCCTTCTCCCAGTAACCTATCATCCGGTGAGGGTACAATGACTGGGGAGATGCCAGCTGTGGAACTGGCAGCTCCCTCCCAGGTGGGGCCAGCACAGGCTCCATGGGCCCGAGGACGACCGCCAAGGTCATCAAGGCCAACAGGACAGCAGAGTCAGCAGGCTGTCTCAGATGCCAGTCCCTAAGCGATGGGGCAGCCCCAAGATGTAGCACCCGGAAATGTAAACATAAAGCACCTTAGGCACACCACGGGTTTATCACTGGTGCTTTTGTGTTGGCCCAAGATGAGGCCCTTATGATTTTATTTGATTTTTAACACTGTTGTCTTTTTTTTGTAATAAGTTGCTTTGCTTGACACACTAAATTCAGACATGTCACCATGGTTGAGGGTGCCTCTTTTCTTTTGCATGTGCATGGCTTCCAAAGCTGTAATGAGTGCTTTGATGGACATTCAGCTTTATTAACAAGGCCCTTAGTTACTGTTGCTAACTTGGCAGATTTTGCACTTAGGTGTCGAGTATCGATCCGACAGCCCAGGCTTGTCCTGATGGATCACCTGTGGTGTGCTAGCTGAAGTTTCGTTGGATTAAAGCATCCCAGGTGTCCCTGCCTCCCTGGAGTATGCCCGGGTCAGCGTCTACCCCCTCATCATTTCCCTGTGTGTGCTCATCCTCGGACTCACTGCTGGACTCATGGTGTGCAGCCGCAGCCACTGCGTCGATGTCTTCATTGTCCACAGTGTCCCCCCTTTCCTGCACAAGATTGTGGAGAGTGCAGCATGCTACCACTATCAGAGAGACGCGATCTGGGGGGTACTGGAATGCGCCCCCTGAGCGATCCAGGCATCGGAAGCACATCTTGAGAAGGCCGATGGATCTCTCCACCACAGCCCTTGTGGTACCGTGGCTCCTATTGTGGTGCTCCTCAGCTTCTGTTCTTGGATGGCGGAGATGCGTCATGAGCCACTTTCTGAGGGGATAGCCTTTGTCACCCAGCAGCCATCCATCCAGCCAGGCCAGTGCACTGAAGAGCCCCAGCACCTGGGAATGTCTGAGGATGTAGGCGTCGTGGGAGCTGCCAGGGTACCTTGCACATATTTGCACAATCAGCATCCTGTGATCACACACTTTCTACACGTTCACGGAGTGGAAGCCCATCCTGTTGACGAAGGCACCGGGTTCACCCGTCCAGTAGCCCCCAGATCGTGTGTCGGTGATAGTGGTTGCATGCTGCACTCTCCACAATCCTGTGTTGGAAAGGGGGGACACTGTGGACAATGAAGACGTCAACGCAGTGGCTGCGGCTGCACACGATGAGTCCAGCAGTGAGTCCGAGGATAAGCACGCACAGGGAAATGCTGAGGGGATAGACGCTGACCCGGGCATACTCCAGGGAGGCAGGGACACCTGGGATGCTTTAATCCAACGAAACTTCAGCTAGCACACCACAGATGGTCCATCAGGACAAGCCTGGGCTGTCGGATCGATACTCGACACCTAAGTGCAAAATCTGCCAAGTTAGCAACAGTAACTAAAGGCCTTGATAATAAAGCTGAATGTCCAACAAAGCACTCATTACAGCTTTGGAAGCCATACACATGCAGAAGAAAAGAGGCTCCCTCAGCCATGGTTCAACCTTGATGGCCACATGTGTACAGTCTATTGCACCCTGGACACGGGGGAAGCCAGCAATCGCTGCGAAGCCTCTGGCTCGCTATGTCTGGCTTGTCTGGTCCCAATGGTGGTGGATGAAGGTTAATGCCCGTCTGAACAGAACGTCTGTAACCTGCTTGACACAAGTGTGGTCAGCTCATTGGGAGACACGGCAAAAATCACCCATCGAGCCCTGGAAGGAGCCAGAGGCACAGAAATTGAGGGCAGCTGTGACCTTTACAGCCATTGGCATGGGGTGTCCACCCACACAGTTCGCGGAGATCTCAGGCCCAATCATCTGACAGATATAATTGACTGTCTTCCTTGAGAGATAGAACCTCCTTCGGTGCTGCAACTCAGACATATTGAGGTAGCTGCTTCGCCACCTGTATACCCTGGCAGCAGGATAGTGGCTTCTTCTGCGGCCCCTTCCGCCTTGGACTTCCTGTTGGCCCTGCGTCCCTTGTGCCTGCGCCTGTCCTCCCAAAGGTGGCTCCCCTGGAGGCTGAATGTGAACTCCTGGCCCCCTCCCCCTTCAAGCCCTCCCTTCCTCCTCAGAGGAGGAGCCTCCAGTGGACAGTTCAGCTCCTATTCCCAGGCTAAGGGAAGGCTTCCTGAACCTGCAAGCCCAAAAAAGATTCCTCACTGCAGAGTGCTGACCTGAAGGTTAAGAGTCCAGACCAAGCAGCTGGTATATGTTTTGAAGTACTGCAGATCACACAAGCAAGTTTGAAAAACTTTCAAAAATAAATACTTGGCTGTGCACATTCACGACCCCAGTGAGCCCTCTTATCCCAGATGTGGATGAGGTTAATACAAACGTGTCCTACCTGCGACCCAAAGATTGCCGAAAAATTGGTGTCGAATGAATACTCAAGGGCCTTAAGTGGCCCGTTAATTAATGGCGGGTGCACATCGGACATCATCACGTGCCCGCCCAGTGAAACATCGCGATGGCACGTGGTGATGTCAGGATGCTCGCCCGATGTCACCGTGCGTCATTTTACCCACGGACGTGTGGGACCCATCCCCAGTACGACAACAGGAAAATTCTGCCCATGAACTACAACAATTATTCATTCCTGACTGGTGGAAAAATAAAACAGGAAAGGCGGGCCAATCATGGCTTACAAAAGAAATTAGGGATAGTATTAGACCCAAAGAGGAGACATACAAAATTGCCAGGAAAAGCAGCAAGCCTGAGGATTGGGAACAGTTTAGAATTCAGCAAAAGTGAACAAAAAGATTAAACAAGAAGGGGAAAATGGAATATGAGAGTAAGCTTGCAAGGAACATAAAAACTGATTGTAAAAAGTTCTATAAAGACGTGAAGAGAAAAAGATTAGCGAAGACAAATGTAGGTCCCTTACAGTCAGAAACAGGGGAAAATATAATGGGAAACAAAGAAATGGCAGAAGAATTGAACACATATTTTGGTTCTGTCTTCACAAAAGAGGACACACATAATATCCCAGAAATGTTGGGGAACCAAGGGTCTAATGAGAGGGAAGATTTGAAGAAAATCAGTATTAGTTTAAAAAAAATTGTGCTAGAAAAATTAATGGGGTTAAAGGTTGAAAAATCCCCAGGGCTTGATAATCTACACACCAGAGTACTAAAGGAAGTGGCCCTAGAAATATTGGATGCATTGGTGGTTATCTTCCAAAATTCTATAGACTCTAGAGCAGCTCCTACAGATTGGAGGGTGGCAAATGTAATCCCACAATTTAAAAAAGGAGAGAGAGAAAAATCAGAGAATTACAGGCCAGTTAGCCTAACATCAGTAGCGGGGGAAATGCTAGAGTCTATTATAAAATACATGGTAACAGAATACTTGGAAAGCATTAATGGGATTAGACAAAGTCAGCATGGGTTTATGAAAGGGAAATCATGCTTAACTGATCTCCCGGAATTTTTTGAGGTTGTATAGATAGAATAGATAAGGGAGAATCAGTGGATGTAGTGTATCTGGATTTCAAGAAGGCTTTTGATAAGGTCCCATATAAAAGGCTAATGGGCAAAATTAAAGCACATGGGATTTAGGGTAATATACTGGCATGGAATCAGAATTGGTTGACAGACCGGAAACAGAGAGTGGAAATAAATGGGTCTTTTTCTGGGTAGCAGGCGGTGACTAGTGATGTACCACAGGGATCAGTTTCTTGGGCCCAGCTATTCACAGTATATATAAATGACTTGGATGAGGGAACCAACTGCAATATTTCCAAGTTTGCTGACAACACAAAGCTAGGAGGGGTTATGAGTTGTGAGGAGGATGCAAGGAGGCTTCAAGACGATTTAGACAAGTTGTGTGTGTGGGCAAACACATGGCAGGTACAATATAACGTGAATAAATGTGAAGTTATATACTTCGGTGTGAAAAACAGAAAACCAGAGTATTATTTAAATGGTGATATATTGGGAAATGCAGATGTACAAAGGGATCTGGGTGTTCTTGTAAACCAGTCAATGAAAGTAAATAGGCAGGTGCAGCAAGCAACTAGGAAGGCGAATGGTATGTTGGCCTTCATTGCAAGAGGATTTGAGTTCATAAGTAGGGATGTCTTACTGCAGTTATACGGGGCCTTGGTGAGACCACACCTGGAGTATTGTGTGCAGTTTTGGTCTCCCTACCTAAGAAAGGATATACTTGCCATTAGAGGGAGTGCAGCGAAGGTTCACTAGGCTGATACCGGGGATGGCAGGACTGTCATATGAGGAGAGGTTGGTTCAACTGGGCCTGTATTCACTAGAGTTTAGAAGACTGAGAGGGGATCTGATTGAAACATATAAAATTCTAACAGGGCTAGACAGACTGGATGCAGGGAGGATGTTTCCCCTGGCTGGGGAGTCTAGTACCATGGGCCACAGTCTCAGGATATGGGGCAGGCCATTTAGGACTGAGATGAGGAAAAATTTCTTTACTCAGAGGATGGTCAACCTGTGGAATTCTCTCCCACAGCAGGCTGTGGAGGCCAGGTCACTGAATATATTCAAGAAAGAAATTGATAATTCTTTCAATATTCGGGGCATCAAGAGAAAGCGCGAATATGGTGTTGAGATAGAGAATCAGCCATGATCATATTGAATGGCAGAGCAGGCTCGAAGGGCTGAATGGCCTACTCCTGTTCCTAGTTTCTATGTTAAACCAAAAGGATAGTTAACGGTTCAGATATTTAACTTCTTGCAGGTGATCAGTCAGTGCAGGCCCAGTAAAGAGGAGTCTTTTTCCACTCTCGAATTGTAGTTTAGATGAGTTCAAATAACCGGAGTCAAATATCAGGATTATTGCTGGATTTCCTCAGAGAGATGGCTTCTCAACAGATCATGAAGTCAGTTCCTTGTGCTTTCCTTATTAGGAGATCCAATTTCTTTACAGGTGGATTTGGAGCTTTGGAATCAGGCTGGGAGACTTTTAAAGACTCTACAGCCTTCTGGTTCTTAAAAGATCAAGATGACAGAGCCTTATGCAGCTGCTGCTTGTGGTTCTCTTCTTCGGGCTGCCCAGGTCACTTCTGAGTAACGTTATCTCGAGTCGGTTTCAATCACATAAGCAATATGGGCATCGTCCAATCAGAATGGTTTGGAAGTCCAAAGCCATCACTACACAATAGGAGACAGATGGTGGACTTTCACACTTAACTGGTGGATGACCGGTCTTGTCATCTTTCCTTTGTTGAATTGCAACAGTGGACTTCTAGATATAGAGTCTAGAAGTCCACTGACTCTGTGTTATGAGTGAGCTTTGAACAATGGCAGGCGTGAATTCCACAGAGGGATGCTGTCTGGATCTGTCCAGTAAAGGGACAGGTCCCACCCATGGTTATTCAAATTAAGACCTTTCCAGAAGCCTGAGGTAGTCTGTTGAATAAGCAAAAATCACCTGACCTCTTGGCAGCCATCTTAGCAGTTCATCTGTGTCCATTTTAAATAAAAGACAGTTCCAGAAACTTCTATATGAAAACAGAATCCATATTTAAAGTTATGGGTAAGAAAAGCCTTCACTGGGCATGACAAGTTATAATTGCAATCTTCCAATTCACTGGGAACGTTCTACAATATGTGGAATCTTGGAAAAATCATAAGCAATATCTCCAATATCTCCTCACATGTGCTTCCTGCCAATATCTCTGCAGCTACATCTTTTAGAATGGCAGTGCCCAGGCACAGATAGTAGTGATGCTCAGGCACACTTAGCAGTGTCTAGGCACACAGCAGTGCCCATCAGGTACAGCAGTGTCCAGGTACACACAGCAATGCCCAGCAGGCACATACAGCAGTGTCTGCATATCCATTTACTACTGTAAAAAAAATTCAGACTTGCAGAATGTTTTCCCTGCTATCTTGTTAATTTATTTGGATCAAGTGAAGAGATAATTTGGTGCTTTTTTGCTCCAAACCTAATCCAGAGGGAGTCTCCATGGATCAAGACTGCTTCCTATAACAGACAGCATGAGTTAACACATCCTGATATGATTTAGAATTAATAAAACAATGGAGGCAGAAATAGTGCATCTTGGTTCCAGAAGGATGACTCTCTCACCCAGCTTTGCAGCATCATTCCTTTTAGGAGGAAGAAATATCAGCAGAAAATATGCACAGGACAAAGCACTTACCTATAAAAAGCAAACATGATGACGTGTTGGAAAGCTCTTACTGATGAAGCTGCCCAACCTTGCATTCCAAAAATATTAGTATCCTTTCAAGTGAATCACTCAAGTGCATTATAGATTAGATTTGTGCAATAAATAATTTGTGCTCTTTATGCAAACAGACTTTGCTCATTTTTATTCTCTGGTTTTCTACACTATGGGGGATTAGGCAGTAAAATCCCATTTGTCTACGTGTCAGCATCCCTTCTAAATCGTTTCAGCAAACGTTTGCTGATCATCAATTTTACCTCAGCTACATCCTTCCCTGTTGAATTTGAGGAGCATGGAGAAGGGGGATCTTAGTGTTGTGCACTGCTGGACTCACTCAGTGGTTGGGTGTTCCCAGTGCAGAGGAGCACTTGCAGGGAGAGCTGGTTGAGACATCATTGGCCTGCCTGATTTTCTGTCAATTCATTAAAACTAATAGAATGTCTGTCACTGGGGGGGGGGGGGGGGTGGAGGTCTGTGATTTCCTGGCCAGAGCTTCCTGCCAGTGTCCAACTGTGGAATCAGTCCTGGAGAGTATTTGACATGACTGGAACAGATATGATAGTGCACAGGAGAGCGATAACAGAACTACAGTGCCTTTAAGCCAGAGCATGCTGTCCCACCGCACCCCCTCCCCCCACAGCCCACAGACAGACAGTCCATATTCTCAGATCTCCAAATGCCCTAGTTTCTCTTTAGTCCTATTCTCAAAAAGATTCATTACTTGGCTCCAAGATGCCCTCTTCTCATTTTCAAATCCTTACACGGCTTCTGTCCCTACCCGAGTTCAGGTTATCCAGGAATATTTCCTGCCTGAACCCTCTGCCGCTGTGACGCGGATTTTAATTCTTCTCTGCTGCCTTTAAGTCATCATTCAGCTACCAAATCAGGCTTCCCAGGAGCAGCAACCTTCAGAGCTCCACTTCAGCAGCAACTCTTGCCAGGATCAAGATATCATGAGGCAGCTTGGAGAGCGTGGGTGGCCAATCCTTCCTGTGAGCCTGGCCCTCAAAAGTTAGAAAAAGCATTAAAATAGGTGGGGAAAAAATGTGTAGGAACCTAGAGCACGCAGAGTATTTACATCAATTAGCCCTGTTTTTAACCCCCTCCTACCCAGTAGAGTGGTGCATGGAAGGAGTTAAAATTTAAAACATTCGAGTTCCTGAGTCCAACCTCCTGCCCAGTTGTTTAAATTTTTACCACTCCCTTGGCTTTTGTACCCTGACACCTCTTTTGTCATTTAATCTCTCCCATCCTATCACAGACCTTCCTTTTTGTTCTCCTCTCTCCACTGCTTTCACTTACTCAAAACCTTATTGTTCCTACACGCCCTCTATGTCGGTGTCTCTTCACAGCGCCATGCCGCTGGTGTTCCTCTGCCCACTGCTACCTCTCCCCATGTGGCTGACACTGTTGCTTTCTCTCTCCCACTCTCCTCCTGACTGAAGTCAAACTCAGAGTGTAGAGCGTCCATCTCCCTATAGAGCCAGCATGTGCAATGGCTCTCACATCTTTGACATGTGTGTACTCGCTACAGTGAGCTTGGGAGATAATCTTCCACTACAAGCCTTCTGTGATGGCCTTCCCTCTTAACGGTCCCAGCATTCAATTCTCTCACCTTGGCCTTCCTGCTTGTAAAGGCAAAAATCGATGGCTGCTAGTTACAGCCAACAATTACCTGCCACTCAACTCTTACTGCCTATGAGCAGCTGAACCGCTGAATCTCTGTGGGACCCGTGTGGAAAAGCATGGTCAACTGTCAGCTTAACAGCTTCAATTGCATGCCCAGTGCCAACTTACACAGTCTCGAACATTGCTGCCCTGGGAAATTTGGCCAACGGTGGGGTGCATTCCCCCACCAATTTTACATGACCCCTGCCTTCAGGCTGTCACCATGGGGCTGGTAAAATCCTGCCCATTCATTCACATAATGATTGTTGGCAATGAGTGTTGATGTGTAGTAGAATGGGCAATGATGAAATGTCCCTGCATTGGGAGGTGGGAAAGGCGGTAATTTGGTGTTGTCAAAGACAAACTATTACACAGCAGACTTTAAGAGGTGAAACAAAAACAGAATTACCTGGAAAAACTCAGCAGGTCTGGCAGCATCGGCGGAGAAGAAAAGAGTTGACGTTTCGAGTCCTCATGACCCTTCGACAGAACTTGAGTTCGAGTCCAAGAAAGAGTTGAAATATAAGCTGGTTTAAGGTGTGTGTGTGTGTGTGTGTGTGTGTGTGTGTGTGTGGGGCGGGGGGGGGGGGGGGGGGGGGGGGGCGGAGAGAGAGAGAGAGAGAGAGAGAAGTGGAGGGGGGGGTGGTTGTAGGGACAAACAAGCAGTGATAGAAGCAGATCATCAAAAGATGTCAACAACAATAGAACAAAAGAACACATAGGTGTTAAAGTCGGTGATATTATCTAAACGAATGTGCTAATTAAGAATGGATGGTAGGGCACTCAAGGTATAGCTCTAGTGGGGGTGGGGAGAGCATAAAAGATTTTAAGATATTTAAAAATAATGGAAATAGGTGGGAAAAGAAAAATCTATATAATTTATTGGAAAAAAAAGCAAGGGGGAAACAGAAAGGGGGTGGGGATAGGGGAGGGAGCTCACGACCTAAAGTTGTTGAATTCAATATTCAGCCCGGAAGGCTGTAAAGTGCCTAGTCGGAAGATGAGGTGTTGTTTCTCCAGTTTGCGTTGGGCTTCACTGGAACAATGCAGCAAGCCAAGGACAGACATGTGGGCAAGAAAGCAGGGTGGAGTGTTAAAATGGCAAGCGATAGGGAGGTTTGGGTCATTCTTGCGGACAGACCGCAGGTGTTCTGCAAAGCGGTCGCCCAGTTTACGTTTGGTCTCTCCAATGTAGAGACCACATTGGGAGCAATGAATGCAGTAGACTAAGTTGGGGGAAATGCAAGTGAAATGCTGCTTCACTTGAAAGGAGTGTTTGGGCCCTTGGACGGTGAGGAGAGAGGAAGTGAAGGGGCAGGTGTTGCATCTTTTGCGTGGGCATGGGGTGGTGCCATAGGAGGGGGTTGAGGAGTAGGGGGTGATGGAGGAGTGGACCAGGGTGTCCCGGAGGGAGCGATCCCTATGGAATGCCAATAGGGAGGGTGAAGGGAAGATGTGTTTGGTGGTGGCATCATGCTGGAGTTGGCGGAAATGGCGGAAGATGATCCTTTGAATGCGGAGGCTGGTGGGGTGATAAGTGAGGACAAGGGGGACCCTATCATGTTTCTGGGAGGGAGGAGAATGCGTGAGGGTGGATGCGCGGGAGATGGGCCGGACACGGTTGAGGGCCCTGTCAACGACCGTGGGTGGAAAACCTCGATTAAGGAAGAAGGAGGACATGTCAGAGGAACTGTTTTTGAAGGTGGCATCATCGGAACAGATGCGACGGAGGCGAAGGAACTGAGAGAATGGGATGGAGTCCTTACAGGAAGCGGGGTGTGAGGAGCTGTAGTCGAGATAGCTGTGGGAGTCGGTGGGTTTGTAATGGATATTGGTGGACAGTCTATCACCAGAGATTGAGACAGAGATGTCAAGGAAGGGAAGGGAAGTGTCAGAGATGGACCACGTGAAAATGATGGAGGGGTGGAGATTGGAAGCAAAATTAATAAATTTTTCCAAGACCCGACGAGAGCATGAAGTGGCACCGAAGTAATCATCGATGTACCGGAGAAAGAATTGTGGAAGGGGGCTGGAGTAGGACTGGAACAAGGAATGTTCCACATACCCCATAAAGAGACAGGCATAGCTGGGGCCCATGCGGGTACCCATAGCCACATCTTTTATTTGGAGGAAATGAGAGGAGTTGAAGGAGAAATTGTTCAGCGTGAGAACAAGTTCAGCCAGACGGAGGAGAGTAGTGGTGGATGGGGATTGTTCGGGCCTCTGTTCGAGGAAGAAGCTAAGGGCCCTCAGACCATCCTGGTGGGGGATGGAGATGTAGTGGGATTGGACGTCCATGGTGAAGAGGAAGCGGTTGGGGCCAGGGAACTGGAAATTGTGTGACGTAAGGTGTCAGAGGAATCACGGATGTAGGTGGGAAGGGACTGGACAAGGGGAGAGAGAAGGGAGTCAAGATAACGAGAAATGAGTTCTGTGGGGCAGGAGCAAGCTGAGATGATCGGTCTACCGGGGCAGTTCTGTTTGTGGATTTTGGGTAGGAGATAGAAGCGGGCCGTCCGAGGTTGGGCGACTATCAGGTTGGAAGCTGTGGGAGGAAGATCCCCAGAAGAGATGAGGTCAGTGACAGTCCTGGAAACAATGGCTTGATGTTCAGTGGTGGGGTCATGGTCCAGGGAGAGGTAGGAGGAAGTGTCTGCGAGTTGACGCTCAGCCTCCGCGAGGCAGAGGTCAGTGCGCCAGACAACAACAGCACCACCCTTGTCAGCGGGTTTGATGACAATGTCAGGGTTGGACCTGAGAGAATGGAGTGCAGTAAGTTCAGAGAGAGACAGGTTAGAATGGGTGAGAGGAGCAGAGAAATTGAGACGACTAATGTCGCGCCGACAGTTCTTAATGAAAAGATCAAGAGAAGGTAAGAATCCAGAGGGAGGGGTCCAGGTGGAGGGAGAATATTGGAGATGGGTAAAAGGATCCGTTGAACTGGGAGAGGACTCCTGCCCATAGAACTGAGCCCGGAGACGAAGACGGCAGAAGAAGAGTTCAGCATCATGCCGAGCCCGAAATTCATTGAGGTGAGGGCGTAAGGGTATGAAACTAAGTCCGTTGCTGAGCACTGAACGTTCAGCATCGGAGAGGGGAAGGTCAGGGAGTATAGTGAATACACGGCTGGGGTTGGGATTGGAAGATGGGGTGGGGACGGAGGGACGGGCAGGGGTGGAGGGTCCTAGATGGGTGTTGGTGTCGATGAGTTGTTGGAGCTTGCGTTCCTTAGCACTTGAGAGAAAGAGAAAAAGTTTCTTGTTGAGGCGTCGGATGAGCCGAAGAATAAAATGAAACTGGGGGCACGCGCACCTTTGAAAAAGGGTACGGCAGTGCTGCTGGAGGGAGAGGTCGAGTGTGTTCATATGGCGGCGCATGGCACTGAGTGTGGATTTCAGAATGTGACGGGAACAGCAGTCCAAGAAACGTTTTATGTCCCGGAGATACCTGTAATCCTGGGTGGGTTCGAAACATGAGGGGTGGAATTTCAATTGGGGTAAGTCGGAGACGGAGACAGTCACTGAGAAAGGAGATATGGCTGTGAAAGCGGGTTTTAGTAAACTCCTTGTCAAACACCAGGAGGGAAATGGAAAGCAATGAAGGCGAGCAAGGCAAAAGAGAGGAACGGAAATCTTGTCGCAGAAAAGAACAGAACTTCTTCAAGGAGGTAGGCATTTCTTGAAGAGCAGTGGCAGTCAATTAAACACAGAGATAAAAACAAAAAAACTGCGGATGCTGGAAATCCAAAACAAAAACAGAATTACCTGGATTACCTCGTTGCTTTCCATTTCCCTCCTGGTGTTTGACAAGGTGTTTACTAAAACCCGCTTTCATAGCCATATCTCCTTTCTCAGTGACTGTCTCCGTCTCCAACTTACCCCATGTGGAATTCCACCCCTCATGTTTCGAACCCACCCAGGATTACAGGTACCTCCGGGACATAAAACGTTTCTCGGACTGCTGTTCCCGTCACATTCTGAAATCCACACTCAGTGCCATGCGCCGCCATATGAACACACTCGACCTCTCCCTCCAGCAGCACCGCCGTACCCTTTTTCAAAGCTGCACGTGCCCCCAGTTTCATTTTATCCTTCGGCTCATCCGACGCCTCAACAAGAAACTTTTTCTCTTTCTCTCAATTGCTAAGGAACGCAAGCTCCAACAACTCATCGACACCAACACCCATCTAGGACCCTCCACCCCTGCCCGTCCCTCCGTCCCCACCCCATCTTCCAATCCCAACCCCAGCCGTGTATTCACTATACCCCCTGACCTTCCCCTCTCCGATGCTGAACGTTCAGTGCTCAGCAACGGACTTAGTTTCATACCCTTACGCCCTCACCTCAATGAATTTCGGGCTCAGCATGATGCTGAACTCTTCTTCTGCCGTCTTCGTCTCCGGGCTCACTTCTTTGGGTAGGAGTCCTCTCCCAGTTCAACGGATCTTTTTACCCATCTCCAATATTCTCCCTCCACCTGGACCCCTCCCTCTGGATTCTTACCTTCTCTTGACCTTTTCATTGAGAACTGTCGGCGCGACATTAGTCGTCTCAATTTCTCTGCTCCTCTCACCCATTCTAACCTGTCTCTCTCTGAACTTACTGCACTCCATTCTCTCAGGTCCAACCCTGACATTGTCATCAAACCCGCTGACAAGGGCGGTGCTGTTGTTGTCTGGCGCACTGACCTCTGCCTCGCGGAGGCTGAGCGTCAACTCGCAGACACTTCCTCCTAACTCTCCCTGGACCATGACCCCACCACTGAACATCAAGCCATTGTTTCCAGGACTGTCACTGACCACATCTCCTCTGGGGATCTTCCTCCCACAGCTTCCAACCTGATAGTCGGCCAACCTCGGATGGCCCGCTTCTATCTCCTACCCAAAATCCACAAACAGAACTGCCCCGGTAGACCGATCGTCTCAGCTTGCTCCTGCCCCACAGAACTCATTTCTCGTTATCTTGACTCCCTTCTCTCTCCCCTTGTCCAGTCCCTTCCCACCTACATCCATGATTCCTCTGACACTTTGCGTCACATCAACAATTTCCAGTTACCTGGCCCCAACCGCTTCCTCTTCACCATGGACGTCCAATCCCTCTACACCTCCATCCCCCACCAGGATGGTCTGAGGGCCCTTAGCTTCTTCCTCGAACAGAGGCCCGAACAATCCCCATCCACCACTACTCTCCTCCATCTGGCTGAACTTGTTCTCACGCTGAACAATTTCTCCTTCAACTCCTCTCACTTCCTCCAAATAAAAGGTGTGGCTATGGGTACCCGCATGGGCCCCAGCTATGCCTGTCTCTTTATGGGGTGTGGAACATTCCTTGTTCCAGTCCTACTCCGGCCCCCTTCCACAACTCTTTCTCCGGTACATCGATGATTACTTCGGTGCTGCTTCATGCTCTCGTCAGGACTTGGAAAGATTTATTAATTTTGCTTCGAATCTCCAACCCTCCATCATTTTCACGTGGACCATCTCTGACACTTCCCTTCCCTTCCTTGACATCTCTGTCTCAATCTCTGGTGATAGACTGTCCACCAATATCCATTACAAACCCACCGACTCCCACAGCTACCTCGACTACAGCTCCTCACACCCCGCTTCCTGTAAGGACTCCATCCCATTCTCTCAGTTCCTTCGCCTCCGTCGCATCTGTTCCGATGATGCCACCTTCAAAAACAGTTCCTCTGACATGTCCTCCTTCTTCCTTAATCGAGGTTTTCCACCCACGGTCGTTGACAGGGCCCTCAACCGTGTCCGGCCCATCTCACGCGCATCCGCCCTCACGCATTCTCCTCCCTCCCAGAAACATGATAGGGTCCCCCTTGTCCTCACTTATCACCCCACCAGCCTCCGCATTCAAAGGATCATCCTCCGCCATTTCCGCCAACTCCAGCATGATGCCACCACCAAACACATCTTCCCTTCACCCCCCCCTATCGGCATTCCGTAGGGATCGCTCCCTCCGGGACACCCTGGTCCACTCCTCCATCACCCCCTACTCCTCAACCCCCTATGGCACCACCCCATGCCCACGCAAAAGATGCAACACCTGCCCCTTCACTTCCTCTCTCCTCACCGTCCAAGGGCCCAAACGCTCCTTTCAAGTGAAGCAGCATTTCACTTGCATTTCCCCCAACTTAGTCTACTGCATTCATTGCTCCCAATGTGGTCTCCTCTACATTGGAGAGACCAAACGTAAACTGGGCGACAGCTTTGCAGAACACCTGCGGTCTGTCCGCAAGAATGACCCAAACCTCCCTATCGCTTGCCATTTTAACACTCCACCCTGCTTTCTTGCCCACATGTCTGTCCTTGGCTTGCTGCATTGTTCCAGTGAAGCCCAACGCAAACTGGAGAAACAACACCTCATCTTCCGACTAGGCACTTTACAGCCTTCCGGGCTGAATATTGAATTCAACAACTTTAGGTCGTGAGCTCCCTCCCCTATCCCCACCCCCTTTCTGTTTCCCCCTTGCTTTTTTTTCCAATAAATTATATAGATTTTTCTTTTCCCACCTATTTCCATTATTTTTAAATATCTTAAAATCTTTTATGCTCTCCCCACCCCCACTAGAGCTATACCTTGAGTGCCCTACCATCCATTCTTAATTAGCACATTCGTTTAGATAATATCACCGACTTTAACACCTATGTGTTCTTTTGTTCTATTGTTGTTGACATCTTTTGATGATCTGCTTCTATCACTGCTTGTTTGTCCCTACAACCACACCCCCCCTCCACTTCTCTCTCTCTCTCCGCACCCCCCCCCCACCCCCCCCCCCCCCCCCCCCCCCCCCCCCACACACACACACACACACACACACACACCTTAAACCAGCTTATATTTCAACTCTTTCTTGGACTCGAACTCAAGTTCTGTCGAAGGGTCATGAGGACTCGAAACGTCAACTCTTTTCTTCTCCGCCGATGCTGCCAGACCTGCTGAGTTTTTCAAGGTAATTCTGTTTTTGTTTTGGATTTCCAGCATCCGCAGTTTTTTTGTTTTTAAGAGGTGAAATGTGCTCTGATATTTCTTCCAGCAAGGGGCTCTCTAAGCATTGGTGATCATTTGCTCCGGAGTTCACAATTCCCACTGAGAGATCCTAAGAGCTTGATGTTACATTTACATTTATTTCAAAATGCAAGTCAGCACTGGAACTAAAACTAATAATGCATTCTACCTTTGGCTGATGTTTTTCAGTTCAGTCCTTTCCTTTTTTATTATGTATGTGTGTCATCCATCACATTTCTGCAATGATGTTCTCATTCCCAGATAATGCAGTAATGAGGAATGGCCTCCTGCAGTGCAGTCGGGACCTAAGGATATTTTTCATGTTTCAGTTTATTGTGATGGAGGAATAGTTGGATTTTTTGACTGTTACTAACTTTTGCAGGCTACAGTTCACAAAATTTTATTTTATAAACAGTGATTGGCACTTTCTTTGTTAAGCTCTTATCAAAATAAGATGCATCAAAACATCCCCAGGAGCATTAAATCTGAATGTTTTCAACCCAACTTGATGAATAGGTTGTAAGCAAAAACTACCCTTGGGAGGTTCTCCCCATTTCACCCCCCACCTCCCACCCTGAATGCAGGTACAAAATCAGGTTATGGAGCGTCTTTATGTAACTGCTTAGCACAACCACAGGACATCAGAGGGTCAGAATCCTCAAAGCATTATATTCAACCTAGTGGTTAACACTTTCATGGCAAATTCCTGTGCGGAATCTATTTTATTTCTGTTCAACTGGAGCACACAGGATTTTCATGGAAGTACATTAAACAGAGCACCAAAATAGCAAAGGAAGGAAAGTCAACGCCCTAATCACTTGGTTGGATCTACCAGCACTGCTATTGGGAACACTTGAATGTTCGTTCCCGAACCATCTTTCAGTGAACCTCCTGTTGGTCTAGATTTGAATGTACTGTGCTGTGTGCCATTTAGAAGGCATGAGTGCGACATCAGCTGGCAGAAAACTGATACTGCACCATTATGTTCTTCACATTGAAAAGCCCCTAAAGCCTCACTCTGTCTGCAAAGTCTAACTGCGACATTTCACCAACATGGACGAAATACAGAGGGATGTTAGGTACAATAAAAAAAGTCAATTGTAAGAAGATTTTGCTTTTAGAAACAGGGCACCTGGTGGTGATATCACCTTATGTTTTATAATGATGGCTAATGTCGCACATTAATAACATTAAAGGGAGAATACACAGCAGTCTGGCAACTGCTCACACACTTTGCTAAAATACAAACATGCTCATGTTTTACCCACTACTCACTATCCATGCACTTTTAGATTAGTGGTGCCTCACATACCTTTGAGTCAGAAAGGGCAATGTTTGGAAAAGCTGCCCCAGTCCAGTCAGTGCTGTCTTTGATTCATGGATTGTTGACAATCGAAATTATACTCTCACCTGGTGGGTGTGGTTGGCCCTACTCATGGTATGGGATGTGGATGTCTATAAAACCCTCTCACTGTATAGGACTAACCACCTTATCAGCTTGGGATAAAGATGGTTATGCCCATGGAAGGAGAGCTGCATCACTGGTAATCTGCCTAACAAACACTAAGCCGACTGCCAAAGCTGTATATTTGTAAACTCATGGAATGTCTGAATACTTGGGTGGTGCAAAATCTTCCCTCAGGTTCCTCTTATCAGCATCTGCGTCCTGGAAAAATCACATATAAGCAGGCAACAGAAGGACATACAGACTGGAGAGATGTTACCAAATGAAAGGTCCTTGGCTCCTTCACTGTGAGGATAGAGGCAACAAGGTGAGTGGCATTGGAAGCCAGGCCAAGGCAGTTTTCATCCTTTGATCTTTGTTTCTTACTTTTTCATGCAATCACTCAAAAAGCACTTGGTGAAACACAGCATGAGTGAGACAGAGCAACTGAGGCTAGATCAAACTTCTGGCCACAGGATTAGCTCAAAGTCCCTCCAGCAGCTGCTGGCTGAAGGGAATCAAACTTCTGCAGGGTCTGTCAGTAGCTTAATATCAACAGTTCATTTAGTGCTTTGATAGTGCATGGAACTTTCTGTTTAATTTGGAGCCAATTGTGAAGGAGACCACAACACACCTCAGTGCATGACTGCAGATCAGTATGGAGAACATGGCCACTCCAGTACTCCTACATTGGAGCCTCCTTCATCCTTAATCAATACTAGAAGGGGGCTCTAAAGATGTTGGGCTCCAACCTTGAGCAGTTTGCCTTCTCTGGAATAGATTCACCACCCAGCAGTCAGCTCCCACACAGATTTCCAATCCCAGTGAGGATCGCTCGGCAGTTACGGAATGGTAGAAACCAGCATGAGCCACACTGCTGGCCCTTCGGATGCGGCCACCTCCTTTTAGAGTCAGAGGATCATGCAGCAGAGAAGGATGCCACTCGGCCTATTGTGCTGGCTCTTCGAAAGAGATATCTGATTAGTCCCACTCCTCCCTGTTTTCTTTGCAACTCTGAAAAAATGCCCCTTTAATTATCTGATAGAGATACAGTTATCCCCCAACTCTGCTCAAATAACAACAGCTATATTAGAGTGTCCTTGCCCAGGTAGTCACCACATCAATGAGGCAGAGATGTCTACTGGTTCAGCATAAGGAAGTAGTGGAACATATCCATCCAATAATGGCAACACTGATGCCTAACAGCCATCCACATGCCTCCCCCAACTCGGACATAGAAGACACACACTCCACATCTTCACTAAGAGAAGGCGCTGAGGGCAATTGCATTAATCACATCCAAATCATACACTGTGGTTTGTCAAAATTGAAATGCGTGATTTTGACGGTATCCTGACATTCTTTTGGTTATGGACAGGTTGATATAGCTATGGAGAAACACTTGTAATTATGTGTTTTGATGTATGACTAGGGTCAACGAAAGTACTGCATTGTTTGGCAAGGGTACTGGACACATTTGCAGATTATTTTTGTGCCTTGGATGCCTCTGGTGCTGAATCAAATGTCTCATCTATCACAACTGCTTTATGAATGATTCTTTGTGCAGACAGGTTTTTTTGTCTAATAGCCAGGCACCATCTTTTGCCACATACTGCTGTCTGTCTTCTGCCTGTTCCATGAGGAGACTCCTTTGCAGGGTGAAGTTGCATTAAATTAACAGGAAATCAGAATTTTGGGAGCCTTGATAGTCTATATTGCATTCTTCATAAGAACACAAGAAATAGGAGCAATAATGAAGCTTACAGCCCCTCGAGCCTACTCCTCCATTCAGTATGATCATGGCTGATCTTTTTCCTCAACTCGACTTTCCCACCCGCTCCCCATATCCTTTTATTCTCTCAGAGATTGAAAATTTGTCAATTGCAGCTAGGAATATACTCGACCATGGAGAATCTACAATCCTCTGATGCAGAGAGCTCCAAAGATTCACAACCCTCTGTGGATGCCTGTGACAATGTCCTTCTGCCTCTGGATTCAGAATGTGGAGAGTGGTGCCCAGTGGGATTCCCTAGACAGTCAGAACTCAATTGCAATGAGCTTACTTGTGAGACACAGACGGGAAATGGGATCCAGCATTATGAAGGTTGTGAATACATACAGAACTGAAATCCATGAAATAAACACTATATTAAACAGTAGATTGATGCAACCAGCAATCAGACTCCCTTTTAAGGAATAGGAACTGGGAAGGCTGAATGGGCCAATAGGCTTTATATGAGCTCTGAGTTCCAGGAGCATTTTACAGGCACTGGACCACATTCTGGGAAAGGACCACACTAACATTTTCTTTCAAGTTCTTAAAAGATTGGGGATATTCTTGCGTAGGCAGACCTCACTACCACAGGTGCTTCCCCACTGTGGTCAATAGATGTCCAACAGGCTTCATGGTCTAATCATTTAAGCCATCTACAGCTAACCCACCTCAACATTGTATTACCCTGTGGGTCACACTGATACAATACACCCCGAGGGTTTTTACCTAAGGCTAACATGGAGACGGGCATCTGATCAAACCTTACAGCTGGAGGTGATGGTTTTTGTAATTCATTCACCATTTTCACTTTAATGATTATTATTGAGCACTTTATTGAAAATATTTAACACTTTTGTTAAATTCCCACATCAGGCATTAAAACAATGACGCATTAAGACAATAGATACAAATTAGAAATGCATAAAGTGCTGATCACAAAGTAAAAACACAATCACTGATGACTAAATTAAAGATGCTGATGTATGGATTTGTTTGGTACATTTCCAGCTTATTGCCCAAATTAGACACACCACCGAATTACTGTGGAAACATGCATAACGCCATCCTCAGAATACTCTTCCAAATGAATTTGTTTTCCAAATTGTATATTCTGTGATTATACTTATGATTTATTAGCTGGAATACAGGCATTGACAGAATTACCTCTGCTGATATGTTGTTTATTTTGACACCAAAGTTGCCATAATAGAAAGGTGATTTAGTGACTTCCTGTTTACAGTTTGCACTTGTTGTGGATGGGCCGACATCTCAGTTCCATTGCACACTCCTGCACCAGTTGGGCAGCTTCCTTCGCTGTTCCCCAGTGGAAGGAAACACCAGCCCCACCGTGGCCGTAATTGTGCACCAATTGCATCAGGCGCCCGTCACGTTCCAGCTTCTCCTTTTCCAGCCTCAACACTGCTCTGGTTGGCCTCAGGCCCACTCCTTCAAATAATGTACGGGCGAGCTTGAGACTTGGTTCATAAGCACAGCACGCCTCGAAAATTGCCTTGCTGTCACACGGGTCAACTGACATCTGCCAATCATCCTTCTGCCTTGTTCCACCCAGAGTAACGCTGGAGATTCCTGGGTAGATATAAGTGTTCTCATTGCCTAAGCGGACAAAGTGTTTCAGCCAAGGAGCATGAACTTTAAAGATTTGGCCCCTTACTGGATATATTTTCATATCCCCAGTAAGTGCCCTGGCTCCAATACCTGAGCAGTTCACAATAATGTCATATTTTCCATCAAGCTCCCAGAAATCCGTGATCTTCCCAGCCTGCAATTGGCCACCAGCATTCTTTAACCTGAAATTAATAATTCAAACTTCATCAATATACTGTGTTTACAAAGAGCATTCTACAGTCAGTGATAATCAATAGATTAGTGGATAGAAGCTGAAGTATCAAGCTTCTGTCCCGAATCTGAAGGACCTGTCAGGAATCAAGTTACTTGTCACTTGACTGACAGGGATTTGTGCCTCTTTCCACCTGACTTCTTTTCCCATCAGAAACTTTCTTCTTCCCCTCAGTAGACCCCTGCAGCAATTGATACCCCCCTCAATCCATCCCTATCTGTTATCAGCTGCAAGTGTGAACAATCATGACAGTGTGAAACTGATATTGGGAAAAATAATGATAGGCAAGCACAGTCAAAGGTTCTCTCTAATGAGCTAAAGTGCATCGGAACTTAAAAAGATCAGAGGTGGGTCAAATCCAGGCATTCAAGTGCTAGAAATTTCAAGCCTGCCTTAGATATTCTCAAGGGTACAGTGGTGACTCCTGTAAGCAATCCCAGATCTTACTGTCAAGGCTGTGCCTGTGCTGCTGAATATCTCATTATGCAATAGCATACCCTGGGGTTGTAACAGTAGAACGCACTTGTAATCTGAACTGGAGATCACTCATGCCTTCATGTATGCTTCTCTCATCTTTCCAAAGGCAAACTGAAACAGTTTAGTAAGAGGCAAGGGCAGATAAAAACCATTAAGGAACTTTATTTTACAGCCAGTGGGTGAGGAAGGCAGTAACAGTTGTAGTCACCCTGACTCAACCAACTAAGCATCCTCCTCCAGTAAAGAAAAATAGTAGAGTCACACTGCACTTGTCGGTTTGCTTAACTTTTCATGGTTAGTCTTCTGATTATGCGGTCTTCAGGCTTGAGATGATTCAGATTCCCATTGCTATGCTCAGCCGCCTATAACATTCTATAATATTCTGTTTCCCCCTTCCTTTTTTTTCCAATAAATTATAAAGATTTTCCTTTTCCCACCTATTTCCATTATAAAAAAAAACCCACTAGAGCTATACCTTGAGTGCCCTACCATCCATTCTTAATTAGCACATTCATTTTGATAATATCACCAACTTTAACTTTAACACCTATGTGTTCTATTGTACTATTGTCGTTGACATCTTTTGATGATCTGCTTCTATCACTGCTTGTTTGTCCCTACAACCACACCCCCCCCTCCACCTCTCTGTCTCTCTATCTCTCCGCCCCCCACACACACACCTTAAACCAGCTTATATTTCAGCTCTTTCCTGGACTCGAACTCAAGTTCTGTCGAAGGGTCATGAGGACTCGAAACGTCAACTCTTTTCTTCTCCGCCGATGCTGCCAGACCTGCTGAGTTTTTCCAGGTAATTCTGTTTTTGTTTTATAACATATACCTGTTTGACAGGCTCTGTGCTCCTTTGTCCTTCTCTGAGTTTCTCATTTGCTCTCTGATTCCTTACCTAATCAGTGATTCACCAGTAAGCCTGCCAATAAAACCAGCTCCTTCTCCTCTCGTCTCTTCACATCGTTAAAGAACACAATCCTGTTTTTTCTCTTGGCTCAGGGAAGAGACAATTAGAAGAGACAAACTGGTTTGTCCGTTTTTAATGCACACCTTCAATTTCTGACCCATAAACAAATCAACCCTTCATGCAGTTAGCATCAGCTTTTTAAACCTGTGTAAAGGTATTCTGTTTTAAAACACATTTAACTAAAATTACATAATTTCAAATCTTTTATGTGAATAAGAACAAAAAAAAAAATCAAATATTCCATAAAATGTCAATGGGTCACACTGTGTTTGCAATTTGGACCCCTAAATAAATACACACACACAAACAATAAAAATAATAAGTAAAAGCTGTGAATATTGGAAACCTGAAAAAAAATCAAAAATCTGGAAACTTACAATAGATCAATCAGAACTGAGGAGAGATGAGACAAAAGTAATGTCCCTGCTTTAGCCTTCTTTCAAACTGAAAAATGAGCTAACATTCTTCAGAACAAAGATAATGACCTGATAAAAACTGCTGATAAAAACCCAACAATAAACATTGAGAGAAAATATTGGTAAGCTGACCTTTCAAGCATTTAAAATGAAATTGGGGGATTGACCAGATGACTGAGACTGTCAGACAATGGAAATAAATGTTAAAGATAATAGGGAAATAATTTGAAAAGCTCAGAGAATGAAAGGCAACCCACGGAAGAAACAAGAAGAAAGGAGACATTAATAACAAACAAAATCTGCAAACCAGATATGAAGTTAAAACAGAAAATAATGGTAAACTATTGTGGTGCCCAGTAGATTTGAAGACAGACAAAAGCAGGTTGACAGCAAACATGTCGACCTCCCTGCCAGGGTGTTCACTCCAAGCCATCTCACCTTCCCATCCACAACACAAGCAGCTCAGTTTAAAGAAAATTGATGTCATGTGGCTAAGTCTGACATTACTCAAATCTGTGGCTAGGCTTTAAAGAAAGGACTTACATTTATTTAACACCCTTCAGAGCCTCAGGGTTTCCTAAAGTGTTTCACAGCCAATGAAATATTTTTGAAATGTAGCCACTATAGTAATGTAGGAGACATGGTAGCAAATTTGTACACAGCATGGTCTCATAAGCAGCAATGAGATAATCTGTTTTTGTGTTATTAACCGAGAGACAAATGTAGGCCAGGACACTCCCTTCCTTTTCTTCATAATGCTATGGGATCATTTATGTCCAACTCAAACGGAAAAGGGAACTCAGTCCAATGTTTGTCTGAAAGACAACACCCTCAACAGTGCTGCACTCCCTCAATACTGCAATGAAATATCATTCCAGATAATCACACAAGTCAGGAGTGTGATGGAGTAGCTCCAACAACACTCAAGAAGCTTGACGTCATCCAGGCCAAAGCAGCCCACTTGATTGGCACCCCATCCACAAATATTTACTCCCTCCACCACCGATGAACAGTAGCAGCAGTGTGTACCATCTACAAGATGCACTGCAGGAATTCACCAAGCCTCCTTAAACAGCACCTTCCAAACCCACAGCCACTACCATCCAGAAGGACAAGGGTGGGAGGATGCCCTTAATTACCAATAATTGGGCACTTAAGGGTCTCAATTAGCCCAAGAGTGGGCAAGCCCGTCCCCAGGGGGCGTAAAATTTCACCCAAAGTGTTACTGTCATGTCTGTCCAATGACAATAACTGAATGAATGAAATTACATTTCTACTGGATGAATTTCTATGATTTTTGCTAGTGTTTTGAAGATTAAATTTCAGAAAATCCACTTTTCTGCAGAAAACTGTATTCAGTGAGCATGGTTAATATATATGCTCTTTTTACCACATAGTCGTTTCTTTTAGTCTTCATTCTTCTTTACAATGGCAAAAGCTTGAGTTAATACAGACCCTTGAATGTAAGAAAATTACATCATGAGGCACTTCACAAAAGTGCAAGGGAATATAATGTGCAACAAACCAAAGAACATATCAAAAGGGGGATAATAAAGAAGCTCTTAAAGGAGAAGGAAATAGTGGGCCAGAGGATTTTAAACAGGAAATTCCAGGGTGTGAGCTCTAGGTAGTTGAAAGTGTTTCTGCCAATGGTGAAGCGAAGGGAAAAGGGGCTTCAAAAGCAGTCTGGGGTCAGAGGAACAGACAGTTTGGGAAGGAGGTTACAGCCCTGCTGAAAGTTACAGAGAGGGAGGTCATGGAGGGCTTAAACCTAAGGGTGAGAATTTTAAATTTGAAGTGTTAAGGACTGAAAAGCAACGTAGGTCAGCAAGAACAAAGGTGATGGGTGATGGGACATGGTGCAGGATAGGATATGGGTAGGCAGCAGAGTTTTGAATGAAGGCAAAGAATGGGAAGCCAGAAGAGCATTGATGTAATTAAGTCTGGAGATGACAAATTCATGAATGGAAAGCAGATTGGGGGAGTTAGGAACATGATGTTACAGAGGTAGAATTAGACGGTCTTTGCAATGAAGAGGAAGTTCAGCAAAGTTGTAATCAGTATAGCTCAACCTACCTTGTGGCAGAGGGGCTGGGGAATCAAGTTGATGGTAATGGTAAAGTGTTTGTGTCAGGGGCGGACACAATGACTTTTGTCTTCCTGATGATTAAAATGTAGAATAGGCAGGAGGATAACAGTGAAGTTATAACAGATCGAAGGTAGGTATTTGCCATTCAGGAACCAAGTGGTATTGGAGGGTTCATGGAGTTTTGGCAACACTTTAGCAGTCAGTTGGTGGAACTGAGGTTAAGGATTGGGACATTTGGTAGAATGGTGCCAGAGGAGCTGAGGTGTTACAATATAACAGATATTACACTTGATTACAGACTTTTATACCTCTTTAGATACAAAATTATAAGTAACACAACACCTCAGAAACTCTTTTAGCAATACAAAACCTGGGCTAGCATCCATTTTACATAAAGCTTAAAACAAGAGATTTAATCTAATCATCACAAACCTTGAACATATGTTATAACAGGTTAAAAAGAAACATAAAATCAGTAGCTTTAGACTATATAGCCCTTAATTGATGTGGACCTCATAAGGGTGGCAAAGCCAGGTCTCACCAAAAAACCCATCAGAGTATTCCACCTCTTTCCAATACATTAACAATTGCACTTGTGTAGCGTCTTTAACAGAGTAAAAATCCCAAGATGCTTAAAACATGGGGTCAACCAGCAAGTGTAACTGATCTACAATTTGCCAGAAAATTTCTAATCTCCTTCCTCTCTGTTGTTAAAATCTGCAGATTCTAATCAGTTAATTGTTGTATGACACAGAGAATAAAACTGACTGCATTAGACGGAATGAGGGAAAATAGAAAAATGGATCAATAGCAGTAAGAGGGATGGAAGTAGAAACTGGATTCAAGTCTTACAATAGATCAGAAAATGACCATAGCATTTTCAATTAATTCTTCTTAGCTAATGCCAAAAGACAGTCAAGCTCTGCCTTGAATCTAATATGCCTGTTTATCCATTAGGGCCTAGTTTTGATGAAGGGTACACCTGACATATTATCACCATCATCTGCCTTAGTTATTTAAAGCCGTTGACTGATTGTCATGTGCTTTCTGTTTGTAGTTCAGATTCCAGCATTTGCCGTTATTCCCTTTTATATGCCCTCATGAATCTGATCAGTAAAGCACTTGCTTGCACAGCAACTCAAACCATTTTCAATGTTTACAGGATAGCTGTAGGACAACATTCTTCAAGCCCGAAAGAAAGTTATTGACAAAGTAGATGAAGGTTCAGCTAACATTTTCAAAAATGTCCATGGTGCCTAAATTGTGCCTAAGGAGTAGAGCAAATGTAATCACACTGTTGCAATAAAGCAGTGAAACATGAATCAGGGAACTATTACTCTTATCAGAGACCAGTTACAGAGAAAATTCTTAAGTAAGTTATGAGAAACTATCAACATTCCTCTAAATAGAGGCTGCAGGGATAGTAATAGGTTATGCCTCACAAGTCTACCAGAATTCTTTGTGACAGTAACAGAATTAGCAGACCAGTACTACCCAACATATATCCTTTAAGGAGGATGTGTGGGCTTTGGCGAGGGTAGAAAACAGATTTACAATTACACAGATAGACTGGAGAAGCTTGGGTTGTTCTCTTTAGAGCAGAGAAGGTTAAGAATAGATTATATAGAGGTGGTCAAATTCAGAGAGGATTTGGATAGACTAAACAAAGAGAAAGTGTTTCCAGTGGTTGAAGAGTTCGTATCAAAATTTAAAGTGATTTGCAAAAGAACCAGAAGGGGGACGAGGTTTGAGGATAAACTTTTTTACGCAGCCAGTTATGATTTGGGATGCATTGCCTGATAGGGTGGTGAATGCAAATTCAATAATAACCTTCAATACAGAACTGGATAAATACTTATAACTTATACTTAATAAGTTAAGGACTTATACTTATAAATACTGGAGAAAAAATTGCCGGGATATGGAGAAAGAGCAGGGAGTGGATCTATCTGGATTGCATTTCTAAAGAGCTGGTGCAGATTCAATGGCTGAATAGCCTCTTTCTGTGCTGCACTATTGCATGAATCTAGAAAAGACATATGGAATTACATTTATTGTATTTTTTCCATTCATTCATGGGATGTAGGTATCACTGTAAAGGCTAGAATCTATTGCCCTTGAGACAGTGGTGTGAGCTGCTACCTTGAACTGCTGTAGTCTGTGTGGTGTGGGTACATAGTGCTATTAGGGAGAGAACAAACTAGCTGTTACATATTTGTACTGATTGTTCTGCATACTGGAACAAACTTACTGTAAAAAATGGATGTGGAAAACATTCCTGATGCATTACTAGCTATGTGCATAACTTATAAATGTTCAAATGGCCAACAAGGCAATTACTTTTTGTATGTCTAATGGACTGAACTGCCAATAGATTTTCTCATCAAACCTCCCGGCCCTTTAAAAAAATCTCAGAGGTTTTACCTATTCACTTAATAATGTAACTGGGTCAAGCTGAATGCCTGGTGCATTGACTGACTGAATGCCAGTCTATGAAAACAGTTCCAGCGTGGATGGTGGGTGAGTGGAGTCACAAAAAGCAGATGGTTTTATAATTAATAGCAAAATTTAAAAAATATAAATACAAAAAGAAAAATCTACACCATATTAAAAAGCCTCTTACAGCCTCTCACCTCTAACAAATATTGGGTTTCAGTCCCCAGCCATCCCTTTTTCATGATGGATACAGAGTTCCTCCACACCTCTATACCTCAATGCTCTTTCTGCTTCTACTGTGAGCTACAACTCAGTCTGTCCCCATCCACCAACACCTTCCTCTGTTTGGCCAAACGAGCTCTCACTTTGAACACATGTCTCTTTAACTCCACTCCCTGCCTCTCCACTCAGATAAATGGCATTGCTATGGGAGTCAATTTGGGCCCTAGCTAAGCCTTTTGCTGCGAAGGTACTTTGAATCCTCTTTGTTCTGATCATACTCAGGCCCCCTCAAACCCTCCTTTTACGAGAGACAGGAAGTTATGTGCACTTCCTCAGGGTGACTTGGCTGTAGTTCACTCAGACTTCCTACTGTGTCTTCCTCTAACCCCCTGTTGCTGACCAGTTTATCTAAATGCTTGGTTTTAATGCTCCTGCCCACTCACCCTGCGTGAGTACAGGGAACTCATTTAGTGTACTTGCTACTCCTTGGTCACTGGGTTTCTTTCAATAGTCCTCCCATTTTCTTTTTCATTTGTTTGCTGTAAGTATGTTTATAGAAATCTTGATATCTCATTTAATATAGTCTGTGATCCTAAACTAGTTTTCTATTTTCGCTCTCACATCCAGTTTCATAACCTCCTTTACTGTGATTTTAAATCAACTTCAGTGCAATCCATACTTTCCTGCTGTCCTTATTTCCCAAATTTATTCCACAGTTGAAGACTTTTTCTTATATTCTCCTTATACACCTGGTTCCACACTCTAATATTGCATTGCTAACAATAGTCCCTTTTCTTCCCCACCCCCTCGGCCCACCCCACCCCATGCTCTTCCCTTCCAGCAATCCTTTCCTGTTGACTTCTCTGCGCACACTCAAAGAAAATCCAATGATCTTCTCTACTGCAAAACTGTGCTTGCTAGTGAAAATAATAAATTAGTAATGCAGTGCCATTATGTTCACTGCAGAGACCAAGCACCGTGAGGAGAATGTTACTGCCAGGTATAAAATCAATGCTGTGATCACATTTGTACTGGGTAGAAGGTTGAAACATGACACTCATGAAGGAGTATGACATGATTTACAGGCAGCCATGATAACATTTTCTAATTGCTTACAACTGATTTATGAGGTTATTACGGATTCAGTCCTATATGGGTTCTCCAGGAGCGGTTATAAGGCAATGCTGGAGTAATAGAGGGGTTGAGAGTTTAGGAAGGATGTTTATGGCCATTCTACAAGCCTTGAGATTATATGCTTGAAATTTCGTCTGTGGTATTGTTATTTCTAGCACTACTCATGGAATTCGTGGAGGCTATTGTTGAGACTGCTCTCTGTTACTGTATTTATCATGGCAGTCATCAATAGTTATTGTGCTGCATGTCACTCATGCATGATGCTGTTTAAATTATAGAATTACTGGCAGTAATGATGAGGTACACCTATACAGCAATTGTCCATAGTTTAATTCTATCAAAATATCTGTATGCATTATATTAAACTACAATAGGTCCCCGTTTTACATTTTAAAGCCAGTCACTTAATGGGGACTGTATTCTTTTTAGTGTCTCAAGTTTTTTTTTTAAAAGTTGTTTTAAGCGGTCTAATGTAGGACCTGATTGGTGCCATTTTTCAGCGGCTTCTGCTGCTCCCTGACCCCTTCTCCTGCTGCCACCACCAACCCCCCCACCCCCCTAGTTCTCAGCCTCTGCCACTCCCTGAATCCCCTCTCGCTACAACACCAGGTCCCCGACTCTCCCACTCACCACTTCCCTCTCCTGAACCCTCGCTGTGAGTGAAAGCTTTGGAGATGAGCATCGAGAGGCAGGAGGAGCAGCTTTGAATTTCCGCAACTTGAAGCTGCTCCTCCTGCCTCACGCCACTCATCTCCAGAGCCCTTGCATGCAGTGAGGGTTCAGGAGAGGGAAGCAGCAAAAAGTAGAAGTTCCAGCGAGAGCGAGAATTGGTGAGAAGGGGGTTCAAGGAGTGGCAGAGGCAGAAAGCTCAGAGGATCATCAGCAAGAGCGGGAGTAGAGGAAGGGGAGAGGCCATGAGCCTGGAGAGTTGGCAGTGAGGGGGAGGGCCAGGGAGCGGAATGTGTGTGAGCAGGAGGTTTGGGAAGCAAGATCAGCAACGAGTGGGAGATAATTTGAAAGATTATCATATTTTGTTTATATTATTAGTTATTTTATTTTATAGGAATTTAGCAGTGTCAAGTATTTCAACAAACAAATTAATGTTTTAATTCTTTTCCTGATAAGAAAGGTCCTACAGAACCTAACTACAGCTTTTACATTGGTTTTAATAGTAAAATCTGATTCCCTTAAAGTCGTTTCACTTAAAGTTGCACTTTTCAGGAACTCAACTACAACTTTAAGTACTGTATAAGGGAATAAACTGTAGGCCAGGGTTTTTGGATCCCCATGCAATGACTGTTGCAGAGGAGAGGGCTGGACTCAGTTGAAAAGTTCCCACCTGCTTGAAAAGCCTCCATTTCCTCAGTGACCCGGCTCCATACACAAACAATGGGCAACTGAGGGAGATATTAGAGAGCTATTCATAGCCTTGTGGAAATGTAACACAGCACTTGTAAGGGAGGAGGAGAAAGAAAATTAGCAGGAAAACAGTGCATACGAGAGCAACATTGCTAGAGAATATTAACATTATAATTGCTTTTTCCTCAGAAAATATTTTGAGAGAGAGCTATGTTAATGTTGCACTTTAACAGCACAGTCACTTCACACAAGTCATGAAGAGACACTGAGCTGCTAATGAGCTGGCATTGATGTTGCTTCCCCAGAGACTAAATAATCAGTTCATTAGACCGTCTCAGCAACTGGAAAGCATCTCTCATCCATTGTGTTGGAAAGCTTTTGATCCAACTTCCGGCTATGAACAGCGGGAGATAAAACTCACAGACACAGGTCGCTGGGGAAACAGAATAATGCAAGGCACTGAAGCAGCAAAAGGTTCTGAGAGGGCAGAGTGCATTTTACTCACACTCCATCATTATACGCAATAAAAAAAATTTATTCAAAATTTTACGGAGTGGTTTTGTTGGGGGGGGGGAGAAGGGCGGGGAACCTAGTTGGGGTGCGGGGGGAGGGTGCGACATTGACAGTCAACCAGTCACCCAGGCAAGCTCACAGGGAAGTGGAGTCCATGGCAACGCAGCCTAAATAACCAGCAGAAGCTGCTGATCAAGTTGTACGAAGTCATGGGCTCCCCCACACCAGAAGGATGAGCAATTTCAGGCAGCGGGCTTGCTGGATCAGCTTGGGGCACCACAGAGATGGGTGAGGTGATGGATGGTCAGTGGTCTTGTGTCTGAAAAGGCAGGTGAAAGTCTGTTCTTCTGTTGACACTGGAGGTGAAATGAAAAATCTGCTCCCTAATAGAGGAAATTTGAAGCTACTGCAGATTGACCTAATTCTACATTCATAGGATTCATGGGGCTTCACAATGCAGGGATCCTAGATGGTGCAGACTGGAAGAAATGCTGCAGCTGCCCAACAGTGCCTAAGGGCTCAGGGAAATAGCCAAGCCTCTCATCTCAGGGACTAAATTAAAGAGGGCACTGTATCCTAGTTTCAGTCGCACAGGGTGGGGCAGGGGGTGGTCACAAGGAAACAGATGTGCATTTTTAAAATCTCTCCTTTCATGGGATGTGGTTGTCGCTGGCTAGGCTGGCATTTATTGCACATCTCTAATTGTCCTTGAAAAGAGGGTGGTGAGCTGCAGATCATGTGGTGTTGGAACACCAGGGGCAGAATTTAATGTCCCGGGGCGGTCACGCACCCAATCCGATTGGGTGTAAAATAGCACATCCGGCAAGTGTCCCGACATCATCGCGCACTCACATGATATTTCGCTCAGCAGGCATGAGCACATGCCGGAGCCACGCCTGCCATTAATTAACAGGCCACTTAAAGCCATTAACAGTTCCAATTGATGGCGATTTTACATTGCTGTGTGATTTTGCACTCGTCACATGGGCAAAACGGGCAGGCGGCCAGCAAACATTTTCAAAGACCTCACCCAAGGGCAGGATAAAAAGGGTCAGCAGCATTGCCAGTGTGAATAGTAAGGCGTTTAGGAGATAGTTTGCTGCTGGTTGCATTTTGATACTTGGCAGCTTCATCTCTGTTCGGGGCTTCATTCTTAGCATTTCCAGGCTTCATTTCAGGACTCCTTGGTATCTGCAAGGCCCCCGGAGGATTCACACCGTGTGGACCCTTCCAGGTGTCAGACAGCCTTCTGTCACCCTGGTAATGGGGATTTTGGTCTCTGCTGGTGGCACTTCGTCTGAGGAGGAAGAGAGGGACAGAAGGGAGAGGAGGCCAGGTGTCCCAATGCAGCTTTCAGGGGAGCGACTTGTGGAGGAAAGGCGCAGGCACAAGAGGTGCAGGGCCAGCAGGAAGTCCAAGGTGGAAGGGGCTGCAGAAGATGCCACTATCCTGCTGCCAGGGTTTACAGGTGGCAATGCAACTATCTCAATATGTAAGAGGTGCAATGCCTCTTAAGGGAGACATTTGTCAGGTGATTGGGCCTGAGATCAATTCCGATTGTGTGGGTGGACACCCCAGGCCAGTTGCTCTGAAGATGACAGCGGCCCTCAACTTCTACAACTTCTATGCTTCTGGCTCTTTCCAGGGCTCAGTGGGGGATCTTTGTGGAGTCTCCCAATCAGCTGTCCACAGTTGCATCGACTGCACACGTGGCCATCAAGGAACCAGCAGGTCAGCCGGCCATGAGGGCCAATGCAGTGCTGATGCTCTGCATGGACTCCTCCATAACGGCGACCAAGGCACGCATATGCTCATGGATCTCCGCCAGATCGTCCCGCACATCCCGCTGGATATCCAGCATCTGCCGCCTAATGGATCATTCCTGAGGCGCCCTGGGCCCTCTCTGCCTCCTCCTGCACCTCAAGTGAGTGTGAATTGCCCCTTCCTGGCCAGTGCAGAGCCGCATTTCACACTGGGTGGGCCTCAATTCACGGTCCAGGGCCAATCGGGGCGGCAGGCCATTTCCCAGCCGGTCCCAGGCCCACCCACCACGTCCACCCGGCGCCCTCAAAATTCTGCCCCAGATTGCTGTTAGGAAGGGAAACATATAGGATGAAATGGCCTTGTGCACCATACCTGTGAAAACCTGACAACCTGATTACCTTTCTCCAGAGATGAAGCATTCAACAACTTGAATGTAAGGAAAACAACAGCAACAACAGGCAGACTTTTTTAATTCTTTCATGGGATATGGGCATCACTGAAAAAGTCAACATTTGTTGCCCATCCCTAATTGTCTTTGAACTGTTTTGTTAGGCCATTTCAGAGGGCAGTTAGAGACAACTACATTGCTGTGGGTCTGGAGTCACATATAGGCCAGATCGAGGTAAGAACAGCAGACTTCCTTCCATAAGAGGCTTTAGTGAAACAGATGGGTTTTCATAATAACCAGTGATAGCTGTCATGGTCACCAATACTGAGACTAGCTTTATATTCCAAATTTTTAAATTGAATTTAAATTCCACTAGCTGCCATGGTGGGATTTGACCTATATCCCCAGGAGTTTAGCCCATGCCTCTAGATTACAAGTCCAGTGACATTACCACTACGCCACCGTCTCCCCAGTATCCTGGCTATGATCTACTCTGCCCCTCATTCCCATCCCCACCAGTTTTAAAATCAGATTACGAAGTATCTGGCATGGACACGATGGGCTAAACAGCTTCTTTCTGTGTTGTAATGACACCATCTTTATGTAACTGTTTAGACAACCTCAGAATATCAAGAGGGAAGAAATTCCTCAGTGCATTATATTTAATGCAGAGGTTAACAAACTTATGGCAATGTTCTTAGAAACTCATTAACCAGTTTATTTTTGTTAAAATGGTGCACATGGGAATTTGATGGAGCTGCATGGATAACATGGAGTGCAGAGAAGAACTGCAGACCTCTGTTCGCTTGGTTGGAGTAGCAGCATCACTACTGAAAATGTACACTTGAACTTTGGTTCCCAAAACACCTTTTCGCGAATCTCCTGCCTCAGTACCTGGATATGGATGGATTGTGCTGTGTGCCATTTATAAAGCATGAGTGTGACATCAACTGGAGAAAACTAGCATTGCACCATCATCCATTGAATCACTTGCTCGTCTACAACTCATAACTGCAATAACTCATCTACATCCTGTAATTCTGTTAGAAGAAGGCATTTAAGGACACTGCCTTTACAAACCATCAAAATAAGAGTTTGCAACTTATACTCTCACGGTATTTTATTGAAAACGTTTCCTTGGTTTTTTTTACATTTTCACCTCCTCAAATCATTCAAAGGGAATACAACAGTTCAGGCAAAAAGATTTGAATTAGAAATGTGTAACTTCTGTTCACAGAGTAAGAAACAGTTACCACTAATTTATTACATGAAAGATACTGATAGAGTATTTTCATCAGTTGATACCTTCACTTATGCCTAATGGTCCAAATTAGCCACTGCAACTATTAAGTTGAGTCATATAATGCCACACTTCAAATACTTTTGAAAATGAACAATATTTCAATTGTGCAATGTGTGATTTATTCAGATCCCTACTTATTGATTAGATGACTCATAAAAGCCACTTGTTCATAGAATTAACTCTTCAACTTTCCTAAGATTAAATTCTCAATTTAACACAGACAATATTAGGTGAGCACACAATTTCTTTATCGAAATCTCATTTCTTTATTTTCTTGATAATGTGCAATTACTCACAATTTTTAAATATTTACAATTGCTGGAAATTCTATTTCCCGAGAAGCCTGTGCAAAAATGCAATATTCAACTTCCCTCAGGAGGATTCAGTGACATTACTGGCTGGTACAAATTGAATGCTATCCATGCGGCTCTATCAAATTCCCATGTGCACCATTTTAACAAAAATAAACTGGTTAATGAGTTTCTAAGAACATTGCCATGAGTTTGTTAACCTCTGCGTTAAATATAATGCACTGAGGAATTTCTTCCCTCTTGACATTCTGAGGTTGTCTAAACAGTTACATAAAGATGGTGTCATTACAGCACAGAAAGAAGCTGTTTGGCCCATCGTGACCATGCCAGATACTTCGTAACCTGATTTTAAAACTGGTGGGGATGGGAATGAGGGGCAGAGTAGATCATAGCCAGGATACTGGGGAGATGGTGCCATAGTGGTAATGTCACTGGACTTGTAATCTAGAGGCATGGGCTAAACTCCTGGGGACATAGGTCAAATCCCAACAGGGCAGCTAGTGGAATTTAAATTCAATTTAAATTTGGAATATAAAGTTATTGGTAAAAGCAGCTCTCCTACCTTGGGCATTATTTGTGCCAATTGCTTTTGGGCCTAATGTTTATGCCAAAATCAACACTCATAAGGATGTAGATTTTGTAAAAATGTGTCATGCGTGGCAGGCAGTAGCTAAACCTCAACATGTAATCAAACCAGCACCTTTAATACCCATCCCACCCGGCCCGCACATCACCCCCAACAGGGGGAAATTTCTGCCCCGTGGAAAGTAGCACAAGAGCACTTAAAAATTTCCCAAGCCAAAATGAAAAAATGGGCAGACAAACACATTACAACTAGAGTTCAGCGGCCCCTATAAGATAGTTAGGAGAGTTAATAAAGTGACTTATCTGATAGATACTCCTGCACATAGGAAGAAGAAACAGTTGTGTCACATAAACATGTTGAAGCAATATCATCGTAGAGCAAGTGTACCAGGTGGTAGGAGTAGTGGACGATGACAGAGACATTAAGAGTAAGGTAGAAGGAGAAGGAGACAGTGCACAAAGCGAACCACCTACAATTTGATTAGCCAATACAACAATGCTGGGACAGTTAGACACTGTGTTCTCATGTCAGGGGATGTGCTCTACAGTAGAAAAAAAAACTCTAGCATTGTTGTTGTCTCTTCAACACTTTGAAGTTTATGGCTGACACGATAACAAAGAAACACTAATCTACGCTGACCATAATATGTTGACGTTCATTGAAAAGTTTAAAACTTGAAATGCAAGACTGTTTAGATGGAGCTTATTGTTTCAACCAGTGTAAAGATCATTCACATTGCCGGTAAGGATAATGTGATCGCAGATGCATCATCCCGAATGTAAAATATGAAAATAAGTTAAAATAAGATAAGTAATGCTGAAGATTGTATAAGGGGGAGAAAGGATGAATGAAAGTGAGTCTCATGTTTTGGTGTCCATGTGTCACATATCTTGTGATGAAACGCATTTATGAAATGGCGTTTCATCTCTTTTAAGGGCGGAGGCATGTAAGGAACATATCTTTTTATTTCTGCTGGACTGTTGTAAAGAACAGACCTTTTTATTTTCTGTTGGATTGTGGTAGAATTACAAAAGCTGCAGGTTGAAAGACATGTCCACTGGAACAGGATGAGAGATATAAACAATGTTGCAGTCCCTGGAACAGACTATGCCATGAGAGACAGGATGGCACTGGAAAGGAGTCCTGGACCAAGGGAGCTGCCTGACAACAGCATTCTAATTGGCTCCCAACCATGTGACCAAGGTTTTGTGTGAAGAGCAGGGAAGCAGAAAGCTCCTGGCCTGCAGAGAAAAACATCTAAAAATCTCTCTTCCTCATTTCTCTATAATCGCTATGATCTAAGGAAACCCCCATAAAAGAAAAAGAGGAAAACCACTATTAAAGACATTGAAAAGCGAGTTCTCAACCTGTGAACTAAACACTGAAAGTGCTGGAAGACTATTTCATGTCATCAACAAGAAATGAAAGGAATTTGGAAGACATCGATCAAAACCAACCCATCAAATCCTGTACTCCGGATCGGTGCTATTGAACTGTTTTACCCCACCCTTAAAATTCATGTTTTGTGCATCTTATTGTCTTGTGTATGTGAGTGTGTGTATGTATAGGGATTTAAGAAAGGAATAGAGTTTAAGTTATAGTGTTAAACGTTAGCAGTTCATATTTATTTCTTTTGCCACTAGTTCAAGATAATTTGTTCAATGAACAGTTATTTTCTTATTAAGTTTACAAACCTGGTGCTTGTATTCTGTTAACCTAAATTAAACAGTTAGGTAGAATCTGGTGCTTTGATCAAACTTTTTCACATTTGTTGCGGCTCAGGGAACAATGGGGCTTGATATTACAGTGCACTATCCCCAGTGAGTCTCAGCTCCAGCACATCACTGCAGGAGTTCCTCAGGGTAGTGTCCTTGGCCTAACCATCTTTAGCTGTTTCATCAATGACCTTCCTTCCATCGTACAGTCAGAAATGGCGATGTTTGCTGATGAATGCACAATGTTCAGCACCATTCGCAACTCCTCAGATGCTGAAGCAGTCCATGTACAAATGCAGCAAGATCTGGACAATATCCAGGCTTGGGCTAACATTTGTAACAAGTAACATGGGTGCCACACAAGTGCCAGGCAATGAGCATCTCCAACAAGAGAGAATCCAACCATCACCCCTTGTCATTCAACGGCATTACCATCACTGAATCCCCCACTATCAACATCCCAGAAGTTACCATTCACCAGAAACTGAACTGGACTAGCCCTACATATACTGTGGCTGCAAGAGCAGGTCAGAGGTTAGGAATCCTGCAGTGAGCAACTCACCTCCTGACTCCCCAAAGCCTGTCCCACATCTACAAGGTGCAAGTATACACAAGGTGATGGTATACTCTCCACTTGCCTGGATGAGTGCAGCTCCAACAACACTCAAGAAGCTTAACACCATCCAAGGCAAAGCAGCCAGCTTGATTGGCACCCCTTGCACAAACATTCACTCCCTCCACCACCGACGCACAGTAGCAGCAGTGTGTACCATCTACAAAATGCACTGCAGAAGCTCACCAAGGCTCCTTAGGCAGCAACTTCCAAACCCACGACAGCTACAATCTAGCAGATGCATAGGAACATCTCCCCTCCATGCCGCTCACCATCCTGACTTGGAAATATATTGCCATTCCTTCACTGTCACTGGGTCAAAATCCTGGAACTCCCTCCCTAACAGCACTGTGGGTGTATCTACAATCTGTTGTAAAAACAAACACACATTTACCCACCTACTACATCATAGATAAATAATACTTTAATAACCTCTTAAAACTAGCAGTCAAAATATGAACATAGTCCTTCTGTTGATAAGTGTTTCTGGACCTTTTGAAACTAAGACCAGCATTCAAAACAGCCCCAGCTACCAAAATAAACTCTGGAAAATGTCAATAGTGCAGTCCATTGAAAGTAAAAGACCAAGTGGCCCTTTTTTAAGTTGCAGATGGCGTTCATTTCTATTATATAGCAGACCTCCTGTCAATCAATAGCGTGTAGCAGGTACTTAGATTTTTTTAAACATTCAACAGCAAATCCATTATTTTTGAAACAAAGTATCACTGGATATTTAAATCTCAGTCCTAAACATGAGAAGGATTTCCCAGCACAGTTTCTACAGTTTTGAATGCATTATGGCACTTTCTCCATTGGGAAAAGGACTGTAATGCATGTTAATGCACAATGGTCGTCAATGTAACTTACACAAATGCAAAATACTGCATGATTATAAAATCTGAAATAACAACAAAGAATGTGGAAAAATTTAGCAGGTCTGGCTGGATCTGTGGAGAGAAAGAGTGTTAACATTTCAGGTCAATGGCTTTTCATCAGAACTGAAGAAAGATAGAAATGTCATAGTTTTAAAGCCAGTGGAAGGGGTTGGGGGCAAAAAGAACAAAGGAAAAGGTCTGTGATAGGGTAGAGGCTGGGGAGATTAAATAGCAAAGGATTTCATGATGCAACAGCCAAAGAGATTGGTAATGGATATGGTAAAGAAACAAAGGTTGTGAACAAATGAGATGTGAATGGCTACATAGCAACAATCTGAATGCAACATGAAAGGGGATAAAGAAAGAAACAAGACAAGATTGACCCAGCAAAACAAAAAGAAAAAAATACACAGAACAAAATGGAGGCAGTTGTTGAACTCAATGTTGAATCCAGAAGGCTGTAGAGTGAAGAGTTGAAAGGTAAAGTGCTCCACCTCGAGCTTATGTTGAGCTTCACTGGGACATTGTACAGAAAGGTCAGAGCCGGAACAAGGTGGAGAGTTAAAATGACAAGCAAGCCGAAGCTCTGGGTCATATTTGTGAACTGAACAGAGGTGTTCCGCAAAGTGGTCATCCAGACTGCATTTGGCCTTCCAATGTACAGCCCACCACATCGTGAGCAGTGAACACAGTAGACTAAACTGAAAGTAGTCCATGTAAATCCCTGTTTCATTTGGAGGGCGTATTTGGGGCCTTGGACAGTGAGAGAGGAGGAGGTGAAAGGGCAATATTGCATCTTCTTTGCTTGCATGGAAAGGGGCTGTAGGGAAGTGAGGGGGTGTTAGGGGTGACTAAGGAGTGAACTACAGTGTCATGGAGGGTACAGTTCCCATGGAATGCTGAAAGGGAAGGGCAGGAGAAGGTGTGTTTGATGGTGGAATCATGCTAGAATTGGTAGAAATTGCAGAGTATGATCCATTGAATATGGAGGCTGATGGGGTGGAAGGTGAGGATAAGGGCAGCCCTATCATGGCTCTAGGAGGGAGGTGGAGGGTAAGAGCAGAAGTGTATGAATTGGATCAGGCACAGTGGATAACCCTGTCAACCAAGCTGGCCAGGAATCTTCGGTTGAGGAAAAAGGAAGGCAAGTCAAAAGCGTTGGTGTGGAGGGTTACATAATTGGAACAGACTCGATGGAGATGGGGAAACTGGGAGAATGGAATGGAGTCTTTATAGGAAGCAAGCTGTGAGGAAGTATAGCCAAGGTAGCTGTGTGAGTTGGTGGGCTTGTAATGAACATTAGTAGACAATCTCCCTCCAGAAATGGGGCAGAGAAGTTGAGGAAGAGAACAGTCAGACATGGACCAGGTGAAGGTGAGGGAAGGGTGTAAATTGGAACCAAAGTCAGGAAAGCTTTCCAGTTCATGGTGAGAGCAGGAGACAGCATCAATACAGTCATTGATCTACAGGAGGCAGCATCGAAAGTCATCAGTCTACAGGAGGCAATATCAATACAGTCATCGATCCACAAAGGCAGCATCGATACAGTCATCAGTCCACAGGAGGCAGCATTGATACAGTCATCAGTCCACAGGAGGCAGTATCAATACAGTCATCAGTCCATAGGAGGCAGCATCAATACAGTCATCAATCCACAGGAAACAGCATCAATACAGTCATCAGTCCACAGGAGGCAGCATCAATACAGTCATCAATCCACAGGGGGCAGCATCAATACAGTAATCAGTTCACGGGAAGCAGCATTAATACAGTTATCAGTCCACAGGAGGCAGCATCAATGCAGTCATCGATCCACAGGAGGCAGCATCGAAACAGTCATCAATCCACAAGAGACAGCATCAATACAGTCATCAGTCCACAGGAGGCAGCATCAATACAGTAATCAGTCCACAGGAGGCAGCATCAATGCCGTCATCGATCCACAGGAGGCAGCATCGATACAGTCATCAATCCACACATAAATAGCTTGGGTTTGGGAAGGCACTGCAAATTCGGAATTTTTTACTTTCTTGATCCCATCTCTACCTCCAATGATCCGGCTCATAGTCTGCCCAAAACAATGACACATCTGTTTTCACCACATATTCTGGCTGACGTAGAATGTTTCCAGCACTTTCAGTTTTGTTTCTAAGTTTGTTGAGGGTGGACATGGTAGTGCAGTGGCTGTCGCACTGAAATGACAACCGAGAGGCCATGGGGCAACCAAATTCAGCAAGTATGGGCTCAGAAGCTGTTGGGTTGTCAAACAAGCCCTGGCTGATTCATTATTATTCTTCTGGGAAATGATTCTGCTACCTCCATCTGATCTGGCCAACTGGCTACTCACATTATGTGCCTCAGTACCTTCTTCAGTGGCTTAGCAAGCTACTCAATTGTCAGTGCACTAGGAATGGGCAGCACTTGAGTCATTGCCAATGTGATCCACATCCCAAGAACAATTTCATTGAAGTCCCTTGCCTCTTTGAGGGGATCAAGAGCCAGTTTTAACTTAAAAGCTAACAACACTCCAAATTACAGGAGCATTTACGGCAGGCAGAAATATTGATTATAATTTTTCAATAAATAGTCAAAGAACAAATTACAAAAGCAAAGTACTGGAGATGCTGGAAGTCTGAAATAAAAACTGGAAATGCTGGAAACACCTAGCTAGTCAGGCAGTAACTGCAGAGTGAAAAAGAACACAGTTAACATTTCAGTTTCATCAGGGTTGGGAAAAATTATAAACGTATTAGGTTTTAAGCAAGTGAAAGTGGGGCGGGTTGTAAAAAGAACCAAGGGGAAGATCTCTGATAGGGTGGAAGACAGGAGAGATTAAAGGGTAAAAGAATTGGTAGTGCACGGACAAAGGGAATGGTAATGGGACAAGTAAAGAATCAAAAAATGTGTCCAGAGAAGTGTGAATAGCAATATGATGAACATCTGCCATCCAAAAGTAAAAATAATAGAAAAATGACAGAAAAACCAAAACCTGCAAAGGGAAAGGAAACAAAATGGAGGCAGAGGTTACGATCTGAAATTGTTGAACTCATAGTTGAGTCTGAATTGCTGTAAAGTGCCTAATCGAAAGATAACGTGCTGTTTATCAAGCTTGCATTGAGCTTCACTGGATCACTGCAGGAGGCCAAGAGCACAGAATTCCACTTGACAGCAAGATTGAGAAATGTTTAAAGTGACAGGCGACTGGAAGCTTGGGGCACGCTTGCAGATTGAACAGGGATGTTCTGCAAAGCCATCACCCAATCTGCATTTGGTCTCCCCAGTGTAGAAGAGGCCACGCCATAAGCAGCGAATACAATGTGCTAAATTGAAAGAAGTACAAGTAAATCATGGCTTCATTTGGAAGGAGTGTTTGGGGCCTTGACTGGTGAGGAGGGAGGAGGTAGAAGGGCAGGTGTTGCATCTCTTGCGCTTGCATGGAAAGGTGCTGTGGAAAAGAGATGGGTTGTTCGGGGTGATAGAGGAATGGACCAGGATGATATGGCGGGACCAGAACCTTCAGGGCACTGGATGGAGAGGACAGAGGAAAGGTGGTGGCATCATGCTGGGAATGGTGAAAGATGTTCTGTTGAATATGGAGGCAGGCAGGGTGGAAAGGTGTGGGAAATGGTCAGACATAGTCAAGAGTCCTGCAACTATTGTGAGGGCTGTGAGGGGTGAGGGAGGTTGGAGGGGGAAGGAAGGGAGTCCTCAGCTAAGGAAAAACGAAGATGTCTCAGGAGCCCTGGAATGGAACGTTGCATCGTTGGAACAGATGCGACGGAAACTGGGAGATTGGAATGGAGTCCTTACAAGAAGTAATGCATGAAGAAGCATAGTCGAGGTAGCTGAGGGAGTCAGTGGGCTTATAGTGAATATTAGCCTTGCCCCAGAAATGGAAGGCTAAAAAGTTGAAGAAGGAAAGAGTCTGAGGTGGACCAGGTGAAGGTAAGAGCACAGTCAAAACTGGAAGCAAAGTTGATTAAATTTTTGAGTTGAGGCCGAGAGCAGAAAATGGCACTGATTCAATCATCAATGCACCAGGGAAAAAAGTGAGAGAGGAGGCATGAGGAGGACTGGAACAAGGAATGTATCACATACCCCACAAAAAAGCAGGCACAGCCAGGACCCATTAACCCATTTGAGACCAGGTTTTCATCTTCAAAACAGGTAGCTCAATTTTTTTTTCTTTCATTCAGGGGATGTAGGCTTCCCTGGCTAGGCCAGCATTTATTGCCCATCCCTAACTGACCTTGAGAAGGTGGTGGTGAGCTGCTTTCTTGAACCGCTGCAGTCCATGCGGTGTAGGAATGCCAATAGTGTTGTTAGGGAAGGAGTTCCAGGGGTTTGACCAGCGACAGTGAAGGAATGGAGATATATTTCCAAGTGGGGATGGTTTGTGGCTTGGAGGGGAACTTGCAGGTGGTGGTGTTCCCATACATCAGCTGCCCTTGTCTTTCTAGGTGATAGAGGTCATCGGCTTGGAAGACAGTGTCGAAGACGCCTTGGTAAGTTGCTGCAATGCCTCTTGCATATGGTACATATTGCTGCCACTGTGTGACGACGGTGGTGGGAGCAAATGTTTGTGGATGGGGTGCCAATCAGATGGGCTGCTTTGTCCTGGATGGTGTGGTCCTTCTCGAGTGTTATTGGAGCTGCACTCACCCAAGCAAGTGGAGAGTATTCCATCATCACTCCTGGCTTGTGCCTTATAAATGGTGGACAGGTTCTGGGTAGTCAGGAAGTGAGTCTCTCTCTGTAGTATTCCCAGTCTCTGACCTGCTCTCGTAGCCACAATATTTATTTGGCCAGTCCAGTTCAGTTTCTGGTCAATAGTAACTCCCAGAATGTTGACAGCGATCACTTACAGAATCACAGAATCGGGAAATTTCTAAACTCAGCAGACCCGCTTCATAGAAAATGCCCCATCAGACCCAATTTCACTCCAAGGTGTGGGATAGGGCTGGGCCCACTGCCCTGGAAGCAGGGGCAGCCGAGTGCCCGGGTGGACTTCGTCCAATAGTTTGCTTATATTTTAAGCCCTCACCCCTCATCGCCCCTCACCCCCCCCTCACCCCCACCCTCCATCTATGCCAACCCATTCCCCACCCACTCCCAATGGCCCCTCATATTCTCCATGCCAACTCAGCCATGCTTCATGAGGCTCCCATAAAAGGGCGTGAGTTTGCTGACACAGATGAAGAGAAGATTGGCAGGTTTATGATTTTATAATAAGCTATTTTTCCTGTGATCTCTTTTAACAGTGGCTCAATGTTTATATGCACAAGATAGAGGTGTCAAGTGCTTATAGCTTCTGTTATTGATACTTTAAAGGTCTGGCTGATTGACACTTTTATAGCATTGCAGCAACAGCAGTTTTATTTTTTAAAAATTATGAATGGTTGTTTTTTAAGCTTTTCCACAAGCCATTGTTACTATAAGGTTCATTGATACAGAGTGTCCTCTGATCTTCCATTTCTAGTTACAATCTTGTGCTAAAGATCATTCATGAGTTGCTCTCAACATATAACCACTCACTAAATGCATTGATTCCATGGTTTTTTTCTTAACTGGTGCAGCTGAGAAAACTTTTTAAATTAAAAGCACTTAAAAAGTAACCAAATTATATGAACTTCAGGTGCAGTGTCAGGCACACGGATACTCACATGGGGGCACTGACTGTAATCAAGTGTCCACTAACATTACTGTCCCTGCTGTTCCCCAAAAGCTCAGTTACCAAAGTGGTACAACACATGCGTTCTTCAAACTGGCACTGACATTTCATAGCAACACTTAAAAACCATTCAACCAATTTTAGAATTACTAACCAGATAATTATAAACCTTATCAAAGAGTAATAAATTATCATGCGTTGATATTGACTTGGATGTGCTGCTAAGCGGCGAGTCTTTTACAAAGAAACATGATTTACCCTGACCTCCCATCATATGCAATCTAGCTTTCCTGGTCTTGTACACAAGTAGCATGGCAGATTGATTTTGCATTAAAGATGGCAACATTTCAATGTAGTCAACAACAAATATCAAAGTAAATGAAAAATGGTACATCGATTTGTAAGGGTAATATATACCCTTTACAATTTGACTTGCAAAGTTATAATGAGCTTCCACAGTACTGTACTATATCATAAGGTACACTGAAGTTATCAATGTCAGGCAACAATGAACGAAAATGTCTAGTTAATTGTAAAGTTTATCACAGTAGTGACTTAACATGAACATAGGAGGCATTACAGATTTAATCTCCCCGAAGGATTATCCGAAATTTAAGATATTTAACCTAATAATGTTCCAGTTTGCTGAGCTCATTGAATTTCTGTCCCATATTATGCTCAAAGGTTTGCCTCTGCTTATTCATTGTGGAATGTTTACCCTGAATGTACATCATTCATCCTGCCACCAAAACTCCAGAAGAGAAATACAGTAAAAAGAAAAGACTTGCATTAATATAGTGTCTTTCACAAGCATCAGGTGCATTGTTGAAAAAAAGAGACATGTCTGAGCTCTTCGCCTTGCATTCATTAGGGCACTCGCAAGCATACCAATATAAGGGAAAAACAAAAGAAAGTGCTGATTGGTTGGCAATTGGTGTTGCCATGGAGAATACACCTGTTGATGGTGACTGACAGTTAACTGCTAAACATTGTTTGAAATTTAAATGGGGCAGCTTGACCCTGATTGGTCAAGGCATTGCCCTGAGGGATGATTCAGCGAATGGCTGTCACTTATTTTGTTTAGTTAAAACAGGCACAATGTATGTACATGTTCTTTCTGTCTGCAAAGAACAGGGGCCTGTGTATTAATATATGTAGCTTCCAGCACACGCAAATGCATCACACTGCGAGTTTGACTGACAATCTTAAATTGGTTGTCAGCATAACTCTTAGCACACTAAGGATATTGACCAGTGAAGGTAGGCTTGTGATAGGCCTTGGTAGAGAGTCCCCTGGCAGGTTTCTCAACTAGTACATCAAGGAAGGGGAGTTCATTTGATTGTTCCATTTCATAGATGAATTTGAGCACAGGATGTAGCCCATTAAGACATGTAACATTGTTACATGCAGCTGCAGATTTAAGTATATGATATATATGAAAAGGTTCGTCCTCACGGTTTGCTATGTCTGCGTATGTATGGGCTGGCCAAGACACAGATGTGATGTCCCTCTACGCCCCATCTTATCTATGACTGGTTCTGCACAACATGAATTGGCCAAATGGTTGGGCAAATTGTTACAACCAGTTTTGGCCAAATTTTCCCCACACGGGGTGAAGGACTCCTTCACATTTGCAAAGGCCATACATGAGTTGCATACTGATAACAATGCTGTATCCATGTGCTCATTTGACATTGCTAACCTTATTATCAATGTTCCACTTAAGGAACCCATAGATGTTTGTGCTGCAACGACCATTGTGTGAATCAATATTTATTGAGCTTATGAACTAGGCAACTCACGCAGTTGAGTTCAGCTTTAATGACACCATGTATGTCCAAATAGATGGTATTGCCATGGGATCTCCTCTAGGCCCAGCACTCGCAAACATCTTTGCTGGGTTCAATGAGAAATATGTCTTCGATAGAATGACACCTAACCTCCTACCTCTCACAAATTTCAGATATGTGAATGATAAATTTGCTATATCTAAATCCGCAGCTGCATGTAAGAATTTTCTTACCTGTCTTAATGGGCTCCATCCTGCACTCAAATTCACCTTTCAAATGGAGCAGTCAAATGAACTCTCCTTCCTTGATGTACTGGTTGAGTAATCTGCCAGGGGGTTCTCTACCATGGTCTACTGCAAGCCTACCTTCACTATCAATATACGTGTTGGGATTCTTATAATTCCACATGCTATAAGATTGGTCTTATCGACAACCATGTAAATAGGGCCTGAGCCATTTAGTCACCATGAAAGCTTGATGCTGAAATAGGCACATTAAAGGCATCCTGCGGGATAATGGCTACCCTGATCAGATAATTTTGTGCTGTATAACATGCAAGCTCAAGACCGGGCCTAAGGCCATCACTTTCAGCCCTGAAAAGTTCCCAGTCTACCTCACATTACCCTGAAAGGACAAGGTATCTCAAAGTTTGAGCAACAGGTGAAGCTAGCTGTTTCACGCTGCTACTATGCAGTAGCAGCACGAATGGTATTCGACACGAACAGGATGCTGCCGTCAAGCCAAAAAGACATTCTACCTATCACACAAATGAGTAATGTGGTATATGAATTTCAGTGTCAGTGTGATGCTAGGTATGTAGACCATATGTCCCAAAGACTGTCGGATCATATCAAACAGATTGTCCCAGCTACTGTTCGCAATGGGCAGGGTACAGGCTGCAATCAACCAGCTCGTGCTTGCAAAACCCAAAACACAGAGTCCAACATTAGATGTGATTCCGTGATTGGACAACATTTGCTAAATAATCTTCAGTGTGCTAAGGATTATGCTGACAACCAATTTAAAATTGTCAGTCAGGTTCGCAGTATGGCGCATTTACGTATACTGGAAGCTACATATGTTAATACAGAGCCCTGTTCTTTGCAGACAGAAATAACATGTGCATACATTGTTCCTGTTCCAGCTAAACAAAATAAATGACAGCCATTCACTGACTCATTCCTCAGTACAATACTTTGACCAATCAGGGTCAAGCTGCTTGGTTTAAATTTCAAACAATGCTTGGCAGTTAACTGTCAGGCACCATCAATGGTGCATTCATTCCCCATGGCAACGCCAATTGCTAACCAATCAGCACTCTCTTCAAATAGCATAAGTTGCTGTTTTCCCCTTATATTGGCATTCTTGCCAGTGTCCTGATGAGTGCAAGATGCAAAGCTTCGACATGTCTCTTTTTTCAGCATAACTCAAGTTCTGTACCACCAAATGACTATTTGTACAGCAGGCGTCTCAAGGCACTTTACAGTCAATGAAGTACTTTTGAAGTGAAATCACTACTGTAGTGTGGGAAATACCATAAGCCAATTTGTGCACAGCAACCTCCCACAAACAGCACAGTGATAATGACAGATAATCTGTTCTTTGCAAATTTCGATTAAGCGATCCATATTGAATATTGCTGAAAAGAGAGACATTTTGCCAAAGCTTTTCAAAATGTAGTCATCAGGAAAAATGCAAGAATGCCAAATTTCAAATCAATAAATTAGATATTCACAGCACTATTACCAACAACCAAGGGAAATGTTGTTTGATTCAATCAGCCTATCACTGGGGCATACAGCCTACATACCTGACATTGCACCAGCACTGAAATTCATACACAATGTTTTTCAATTGTGTAGTAGGCAGAACATTCTTTTGGACTGATGGCAGCGTCCTATTAGTGGAAAATACTACTTGCATTGCCACTCCACAGTAGCAGCATGAAACAGCTTGCTTAACCTGTTGAGAAATCAGTGAATAGTTCTCCATCACTGTCTACTGCAAGCCTTCACCATTCAACATAGGTACTGGGATTTGTATCGCTTCACGCGCCATAAGAGTGCTTATCAGAAATCTTGTAAATAGGGCCCGAGCCATTTTCTCAGCTTGCAAGCTTGACTACAGAAAGAGAGCACATCAAAGCTAGCCTGTGGGAAAATTACTATCCTGATCAGATCATTGTTTGCTGTATATCATTCAAACTCACAAAGGGGCCATAGATTCCACTTTTTGGACCTGAAAAGTGCCTGGTCCATCTCAAATTACCCTAGAAAGGCAAAGTATCTCAAAAATTTGAATAACAGGTTAAACAAGCCATTTCACATTACTACCATGCAGTAGAGATGCAAGTGATATTTTCCAATACTGTTTTGCCTACCACACAATTGAGCAATGTCATGTATGAATTTCAGTGCTGGTGCAATTCCAGGTACACAGGCAATACTTCCTAATGATTGGCTGATCAAATTAAACAGCATGTTCCTTCAGCTGACCATAATAGGCAGATTGCAGATAGTACTCATTCAGACCATGCTTGCAAAACCAAATGCAAAACATCTACTGTTAGATGTGATTCCATGATTGGGCAGCACTTGCTGAATAATCCTGACTGTGCTAATAACTACACTAACAATCAAGTTAAGATAATCAGTCAAGTTTGTAATGTGGCTTATTTATACCTGCTAGAAGTGACTTACATTCATACACAAGGCCCCGTTCTCTGTGAACAAAAGGAATATGTTCAAGCCTTGTGCCTTTTTTGAATTACCTGGAGGCATAGGGAGCCTATAGTTCCCCCTGCTTTCTCCATGGCAACACCTCAGCCAATTAGAGCCGACTTGCCAACCAATCAACACCCTTTTCTCCTGTAGTATAACTTGTCACCTTTTGGAATTTTTCATCCTTGTGTTTGTCCTGATGAGTGCAAGATGAAAGGTTTCAGCAACATGTCTCTCTTTTAAGCAATATTCAAGTTCTGTACTATCAAGCGACTGATTGATAAATATTGTCCAGGACACGAGGTATAACTCTCCTGCTCTTCTTCAAAACAGTGCCATGGAATCTTTTACATCCACCCAAGAAGGCAGAGAAGGCCTCAGTTTAACATCACATCTGAAATGCAGCATTTCCAACAGTCTTCCACTAGAGTATCAGCCTTAATTATTGTGCTCAAATCCTGCAGTGGGACTTGAACCTGGGACCTTATAGCTCAGAGGCAAGAGTGCAACCAACTGAACCACAGCTGATAAGGCAGAAGCATCTGCCCATATTAGGGTTGAAAGACTTACCGTTTCTCCAACCAAGGTAAGTAGTAGGTACATTCGCAAAGCAAAGTGGTGTACGTCCAGCCAAATGTGACCTGTGGAAACCTCTTCAGGTCACTGTCATTCATAATCCGAAATGCTAGCACACTGTCAGCCCAGAATGGGATACGTTCCTTAGGAGGCTCTTTAAATATCTCCCACCTGGAAAAGCAAAGAAAGAAAAAAAATCAGCCCGAACAATACTGTAATATTTTATTTATCTTGCTGTTCCTAAACCTCTCTACCTCTCTCTCTCCTCCTTTAAGGTATTCTCTAAAACCTACTTTTTTAGTTACTGGTACTAATATTTTGCTACGTGCCTTGGAGTCAAATTTGTCCAGTGAAGCATCCTGGGATATTTTACGAAGTGACTGGTCCTATCTAAATGCAAGTTGGTGTTGTATTGAAAGCCAAGATATGCCAAATTTAAAGAAGCCATTTAATGTCAAAGTTGTTGAAACTGAATAAATGTTCTAAGTGGTCTGCATTTCCCATTGCATTTCCCATTACATTTCCCATTACATTTCCCAGTATATTTCCCATTACATTTCCCATTGTATTTCCCATTACATTTCCCATTGCATTTCTCATTACATTTCATATTGCCAGCAATATTGCACCCAGTGATTTTTGGAAGGTTTTAAAGAAAAATAAATGCATGTAGTTCATTGAATCATAGAATGGTTACAGCACAGAATGATGCCATTCAGTCCACCATGTCAGTGCTGGCCCTCTGAAGGGACAATTCATGTGGTGCCCCTGCCCGGCTTTCCCTGTAGGCCTGCAAGTTTTTCCTTTTCAAATAATGATCCATTTCCCTTTTGGGTGCCTCAATTGAATCTGCCTCACCACACCCTTAGGCAGTGCATTCTAGATCCTAACCATTCACTATGTAAAAAATATTTTTTCTCATGTCGCCATTGCCTTTTATGCAACTACCTTAAATCTGTGTCCTCTTGTTCTCGATTCTTCCACAAGTGAGAACAGTTTCTCCCGATCTACTCTGTCTCGACCCCTCATGATTTTGAAAACCTCTTAACCTTCCCTTCGCCAAGAAAAACAGTCCCAACTTCTCCAATTTATCTTCATAACTGAAGTTCTTCATCTCTGGGATCACTTTTATGAATCTTTTCCGCACCTTCTCCAATGCCTTCCTGAAGTTCAGTGCCCAGAACTGGAAGCAATACTCTAGTCAATGCTGCACACCAGTGTTTATACAGGTTTAACATAATTTCCTTGCTCTATGCCCCTACTGGTGAAACCCAAGACACTGTATACTTTATTAACCGCTCTCTCAACCTGTACTGCAACCTTCAATGATTTAAAGACATATACAGTCAGGTCCTTCTGCTCCTGCACCCCTTTAGAATTGTACCTTTTATTTTCTATTGTCTCTGTGCATTCTTCCTACCAAAATTAAGATGATAAATTGTTTGCAGAGCCTAACACTTTACTAGGGGCGTAAGGGAGGGGTAACACCTCTCACAGCTGGGCTCACCAAACTCTTTGGACTGGCCCATCCTGTCATCTCACTCTCATCTGTGGCTCCAAGTAATTGTTAACATGACAGATGAAGAACATGACTTGCACATGAACTGAATTACAATGAGGGAGAGTTGCACATTGTCAGCCTCTCGGCAACACACTCTCCAGCTTTCTATACTGACAATGAGACAAATGTGTGGATTGCCAAAGTAAGTGTAGCCATCAGCAGAATTTGAACATCAACCTGGGAATGAAGAAGAGCAAGTCTGCCTACCAAACTGAAAGCCTGTTGAGCAAGAGACCTGCCCACTCTGCTCCACACATGCGAGACTTGACTGTGTACCAGTGTCAACACTTTCACTTCAGCTGCCTTCAGAAGTCTCTGAAGATCAAATAGCAGGAAAAAATGCCAGACACTGAGGTGCTCACCCAAGCTGGCATGCCAAGAATTCACAACATATAGAGACAGTCACAGCTGAGTTGGGCTGGCCATGTAGCCAAAGTGCTTGACATTCACTTACTGAAATGAATCTTCTACAGAGAGCTTGAGTCTGGGGTGCGCTCTCATGATGGTCGAAGGAAGCACTTAAAGGATAATCTGAAGGCTTCACTTAGGAGCTCTTATATCGACTTTGAGTCCTGGGAGAAGCTCGCCCAGGATCGCTGCACCCCGATGCAACCAAATAAAAAACATTGCGCCCTCATTCGAAAACAAACACATATCTGTTAAGGACAGGAGGGGGATAAATTTAAACAACCCTAATTTCTCCACTCGTTACCCATCAAGAAAGGTGTTTTCTGATTTTTGATTTCCCCCTTTATAAGTGTAGTATTTTCCCCAAACCTTTAGTTTTGGAGTTATTCAATCCTCTATTAATAACCCCACAGCAAACTAGGGATAGGGTAAAATAAGAGGTGTAAAAACGTGTGAAGGTGTTTCGCAGCATCCGCCCCTTTTTGCATTTATACAATAAAAGAGAAATAAGGAAAGTAAATGGTTCAGGGCAAAGACCGCAATAAAAATAAGAATTATGGTTCCACGTGAGTCTAGAGTCCAGAATCAATTTCCAAGGAAGGTTCTTTCACGTGGCTCTGTCTGGCAAAATTCCTGGTCTTGGTCCTAGGAATTCGGTTGCAGGCCAAGTCTGTTGAAGATGCAGCAAAATATTCTTGTATCCTGGGTATTAGTTCACTCTGAAGGCAAACTACAGGGTTTTTACTGGAAATCAGACTTGGAGTGAAATGGAAGTCAAAGGCAGGCTGCTCGCCTGGAGTCCAGCTTTCTCTTCTGGGGTTAAACAGCAACGCAAGATAACTTTAAAAGCTGTATAATCAAAGGAACTCAAACAGCTCAAGTCTCAATCATGTGATAGGGCGATTTTAGGTCGAGCTATTAAGCTAACGAGGTCCCCTTGTTACAACTTATTGTGATTTGAGCAGGTAACTGTAGAACCAGTATCACAACTTTGGAGATGAGGATCCCAATAGCTCTGTCTTTGTCCAGCACTGGCTGGTGCAGACGCCTCATCCACTAGCCCTCTGTGTTGGCTTGTCTGGAATGTTTATACAATGCAAGAAGTGTTACTTTCCAGGAATTTGATGAGTTATCCTCAGAAGTTTCCAGAACTAACATTATGTGGTCAGCAGGGGCCATTTTATCAGTCCAGTCATTCATCCATTTTTAAAAATGTAATAAGTTTATAAAGTAGCCAGGATGATATATATATATATATATATATATTCCTTTCTATCTTCTGATCATGACAAATCAGAGGCAGAGAGAAAAGGCAAGCAGAGGAAATCCCAAACCAGCAACTTGTCCAAAACTCGATCGTCTAAGGCATTGTGTCTTATTTGCAGCAGAGCCTTTCGGGTACAGATCAGCCTTAGCAGTCACCTATGCCCCCTCCAGAACACTATCAAACACCCCAGATAATGAAATGGTCATCTTCACGGCAAAGGATGAACAAGACAGACAGAAACCCTTACTAAATCTGGCACATGAATCATAAGCTTTAAATAAATTCCCAAAAATTTCATGACTCGAGTAAATTGTGGGCATTGGCAATTCTACCACTGCATCCATAACAGAGTTGTCAGAAGGACTTCCGAAGAGCATAATGGTGGGCATCACTTCTCAACATTACCTGTGAAAGTATCAAAGATCAAACATACATCCAACAAAATCTGAGCATTTGACAAATGGAATTGGAACAGGAAAAGAAAATGCTCTACCAATTTATCACAACTTCCTGCAAATTATTGATCCCAAAAATTTTTGATTTCCCCAATCCTCCCATGCTGCTAGAGTCTCTAGAGTTAATACATTAATATATCCATGGATTATGAATGCATTGTGGCTGCTTAAGTCAATATGGGCACATGTTGACCACCCACTATAGTGTGTGCATGGCAGGTGTAATGCAGCTTTAGTTAGCTGTAATATGTTAGGTGGGGCAGGTTGCTGACAGACACCTCCATCAGCAGCAATGATAATTGCCCCCTTTCTAAGGTGGCTGACCATAAAAGGACCAAGGATCAATTTCCACAGTGTTACAGCCCAGCATCTCTGCTTGGTGAATCCTGATTGCATTCTTAGCTGACCTGTACACCAAATTTATTCAAACAACCAATTGAGGGGGTGAGCATTGGCGGGGGTGTAGAGCGGAGGGGGGTGGTTGGGGAGGGGAGGCGGTGGTGAGCATTGTCTGGAGGAGGAGTGAGCATTGGAGGGGGTGCGCAGGGGGAATGGGTGAGCATTGTCAGGGGTACGGTGTGGCATGAGCATTGTCACGAGGGGTGTTGTGGGGTGTCAGTATTGTCAGGAAGGAGGTTAAGGTGAAGGGGGGGGCGTGAGCATTGTCAGGGGTGCAGGGAAGTGAGCATTGTCTGGGATGTGGGGTTGCATTTTAGGCCTTCCCAATACAGCCCCCGCTGTTAATCATTGTCATACACCCAAGTTTAACAGCAGGAGACATTGGAGGTAAATATCTGAGTAAGTATAGGGCATCAAGCCCAAGGGGTAAATGATACAGCCCACCACCAGTGTATTTGAGTACGGGGGTGGTGGCAGAGGGGCATGTAAGATAAAGTGGGTTGCCAACCGACTGCCTTCCTGCCCACCCCTGAACTGTCCCAGAACTGTGGATCAGAATTCTGGCAAAGACTTTGCCGGCAAAGCATTCGGGAGGGTTGAGATTCCTCTATGATTATTGCCGAATTGGTGAGTTCCTTTCTGTTTGCACAGGTGGACAGTGGGGGCGGGGGTACTGGGTAATCTGAAATCCGGAGTCCGAAATCCGCACCCAAGTCTCCGACACTAAGGTCAGTGCCAGGGATATTCTCGGAGTGGCCCGGGGCAGCGTAACTCTGCCCATCAGAATTTTAAACTTCCCAGGTAATTACCATACATGTGCTCAGGTTGGGACTTCCTCAGGGTTCCAGCATGCAACAGCAGTGAATGTATCAACATGCACTACTGTTGCCATCAGAAGATCTGGACCCCTGTCACCACCGCTCGCCCCAAAGATACTGCCTGAATTGCAGAGTATTTCTGACATTTTCTGTTTCTATTTATACTGCTGGCTACCAGTACTAAATAAGGCCATTCAGTCCAACTGGACCAACTCCTGTCATCCTATCAATATAACCCTTTATTCCTTTATTTCTCAAGTGCTTACCTAGCTTCTATCAATGCTATTTGCCTCAATCACTCCAATAAGATCCATATATTCTCTCTTGTTTACTTACTGTCTTACATGCTGAGTCCAGATGTCAGAATGTTTATTTACTGTAGATTAATTAGAGTTTATTAAATAGCAGGAAGTGGCTGAGTTACTGCAATGCTCAGAATGCTAAGGTAATGAAATTGACTGGTCTTCCATTTTCATGAAATTTAGGGCAGAATTTTACATTCGGTGTGCGGGCGTGTGCCCAACACGCCAGAGCGTAAAATGATGCACAATGACGTCAGGCATGCATCCTGACATCATCGCAAACTCGCGCAATATTTTGTTCGGCAGCCACATCATTAAAAGGCTTATTAAGGCCATTAACTAGGTAATTAAGGTGAATTTTACGCTGCCCGTCCAACCTTACGGTTAGTGGGCAGGCGAAAAGGCCAAGCGACCTTTACGTTTTTTAGGAAACCACATCCACGAGCGGGATGAGGTTTCCTAAAGCTAATGCTGATGAAATAAAAACTTTATTTTGAAAATAAAAACATGTCCCATCTCATGTAACACAGTCACATGAGGGGACATGTTTCATTAAACTTTTCACGTTTTTATTTATTTTTTTAAAAAGCGCTTCAATCTTTGAGATTGAAGCGCTTTTTCGTACGCGTGCGCAAACCACGCTAGGCCCTTCTCCCCCTGCCCGCACAGGTAGCGCTGAAACGGCTCGTGATCCACGCAGGGCGGGCCGTAATTGGCACACTGTGTGAAATCGTGGTGCGGAGCCAGTTGCGGAGGGCAGCCGGCTCTGCGATCGCCCCTGCCCACTCCCATCGAGCCCATCCAACAAGTGGAAAATCCTGGCCTTAATCTAGGTGGGGTTTCATTATAATTACAACCAACAAACAGATTTCTTGCAACCCACAGTCAAATGGAGATCAGATTTGATTGAAATAGTATTTGATAAATAAGTGAACCAGTACTAACACTGCTGTCTCAGCTTAAAGATTTTTAGCACAATTTTGGATGTTGCATCATATTTGTTTCCATAGTTTTCCTTTAGGAGATACTATTTGGTCTGGTTACACTTTATTAAAAAGATTAATCAAACCATTATTTGCTTTCCTGAGGCACAAACAAAGCAACAAACATGAGAAACAGTCTCATCCCTTGTATCTGTGTCATGACCTTGAACGTGCAACTCTCAGTGTTCTAGCATCAAGTTATACACTAGTTGGTAGACTTTTCTTCTCTTCTCCATCATTGTCTTCTAAAGTTGGGTTGGCACACTCCAGGCCAGATTTTAAAAAAATTTGTTCTGAGGATTATGCTAACAAGGCTGTGTTGGTACACACCCCTTGTTGCCATGGAAACATAGGGTGAGACCTTCTTGAACTACTGCAATCCTTCTAGAAACTGTGCTCCATAATGGTGTAAGGCAGGAAATTTCAGGATTTTGATCCAGTCACTCTGAAGGAACAATGCTGTAAGACCATGTAAGGACACAGCTCTTGTCCTTCTTGGTGGTCGAGGTAGCAGTGGAGAGATATGCTGTGAAATCCATCTCAAGTTTCTGGATGTGTATCCTGTGCCACTAATGAAGGGTGTGTATGCTGAGTCCACTGGTTGGAGCACCAATTAAACAGACTGCTCTGTCCTGGATGTTCTTGTCTTGAATCCTTTCTTACTGCTGAGTTTTTAATACACACCATTATTCACTCTCGTGGGCTCTCATCTTCTCCATCAGTTTCTCTCATTACCAATGGTAAGAGTGTTATGATCCCCGTACAGACCATTAACGTTTAAAGAGCAATTCAAACTCCCAGTTATTAATTAAAACAACTACACCTCAAGATTTCATGTTTTAAACAAAAAAAAACTTTATTGTACAAAAATGAAACAAAGCAAACTCTACTAGCTTAACGCTATATTGCATAACCACTTAAGTTTTAAATGCCATTCTACTTTTTACTTCCACTCAAGAGTCCTCCCATATATTAGAGGATCTTAGGCTTCAATCACTTCTTCTAGGACCAAATCAAGGTATGCCACAGCTCTTGGGAATTCATTCTGGTTTCTCCTCAGTGTTCTAATTCTTCTCTGAAGTGTGTGATTTCATGGGGATCCTTCTACCAACAACTGGCTAAGCAACCATCCAATTCACCTTCAAGACCTCATGATTATAAATCTCTCAGCTCAAGGTTGGGTTTCACTTACAGACTTGCTTAGTGACTTTTAAAATCAGAAAACCCCTCATGTTTCTGACAGCCCTTTGCTATGGTTCCAGCTCCTGGCAGCCATTCCCTCTGCCTTCCCCAAATATCAGCCAAGCTGACTGCCTGTTTCCAAGCTGCTCAAGGGTTAGGTGCTTGTTTGTGTGAGAACACACAGGTTAATAACCCAAAACAAAAGAATACTTCCTTGCATAGCCTATTTCCATAACAACTTGGCATATCTGGAATGTTCTCAGCAGAAATATAATTAATTATCTTTTACCTTCAAAACAACCCTTTGATTCTGTGATCCATATGAATAATTTTTATCTCTAATTGAGATAATGGCTATCTCATCTGGCTCACTGGTTCCATCAAGAAACACCCTTGTTTACAAGTTACTTTTAGAGCTTCTTTGATCTGGCAAACCTACATGAATAATTTAAACCGACTCCATTTACATGACAACTTCAAAGTATTTTCTGAAAGATCTCGAGACAAATGGTCTCCTCCAGAGAGATTTAGATAGGCCATTACAATCCTATGTGTATATCCTGCAGGGTTATCACAGAAAAAGTGTGCTAGATGGGAATCAAGTGCCAAACTGAAAATAGTTTATTCAGATTTGACCATATATATAAATACATACAAAAATGATAACAGCAGCAAGACCTGGACAACATTCAGGCTTGGACCGTTAAGTGCCAGGCAATGACCATTTATAAAAAGAGAGAATCCATCCATCTCCCCTTGACATTCAATGATATGAACATCGCTGGATTCCTTGCTGTCAACATTCTGGGGGGTTAGCATTGACCAGAAACTAAACTGGACTAGCCAAATAAATACTGTGGCTATAAGAACAGGTCAGAGGCTGGGAATTCTGTAGTGAGTAACTCACCTTCTGACTCTCCCAAGCCATCTACAAGGTACAAGTCAGCAGCGTGATGGAATATTCTCCATTTGCCTGGATGAGTGCAGCTCCATCAACACTCAAAGCTCGACACCATCCAGGACAAAGCAGCCTGCTTGATTGCTCCCCCAGCCACCACCTTAAACTTTCACTCTCTCCACCACCCACACATAGTGGCAGCAGTGTGTACCATCTACAAGATGCACTGCAGAAACTCACTAAGGCTCCTTCAACAGCACCTTTCAAGCCCACAACCTCCACCGCCAAGAAGAACAAGGGCATCAGATGCATAGGAACGCCATTACCTCCAAGTTTTCCTCCCAAGCCACAGACCATCCTGATTTGAAATATGTTGCTGTTCCTTCACTGTCATTGGATCAAAGTTCTGGAAGTCCCTTCCTACATCATATGGACTGCAGCGGTGCAAGAAGGCGGCTCACCACCACCTTCTCAAGGGCAATTAGGGTTGGGCAATAAATGCTAGCCTAGCCAGTTACGCACACATCTCTTGAAAGAATGAAAAAAAATTAAGAGCCTTTGCCAAAACGCCATGCTTCACCAAATGCGGGAGCTCCTTTTCCAGCTTTTCATCATGGGTCTGTCTTTTTGGAGCTGAAATAAATATGTCACCTAAATAGCACACTACTCCCTGAATTCCTTGCAATACTTAGTTCATCATCCCTCTGAAAATTCCAGGGACTGAAGAAACACCAAATAGCAACCTATGAAACAGAAATAGGTCCATGTTTGTATTAATTGTCAAATATGGTTTAGACTCATCATCCAATTCAAGTTGCAGTTAAGTGCTTGTCTGATTTAACTTTGAAAAAATCTGGCCTCCTGACAACAGTGCGAACAGATCCTCCGTATTTGCCAAAGTATTGGGTGGATTATCAATTTCAGTACTTCATTTACTGTACCTTATTGTTACCACATATTCTTACACAACATCTGGGCTTGGTACTACCACCATGGGAGTAGCCCAATTACTCTGGTCTAATGTTCTCAGTCTCAAATCTTTTCAACTCTTGCTTTTGTTTCTCTCTTAGAGCATAGGGTATTGGATGAGGCCTGCAATAAACTGGTCCTGCTTTTCTCTGACGTTGAACTTACATCCTTGAATTGGTTTGCCAGTTTCACTAAATACCAGAGGGTCCTGGCAGTCATGTCGTCTTGCGTTGTGAACTTCACTTCTCTGCGCAAAAGCTCGTCTCAATTGAACTTAAGTGCTGTTAACTCATTTCTTCCTAACAAGGCTGGTTTTTCACCCTTCACCACAATGATAGGCCATTTTTAGACATTGCCCCTTGTATGTGACTGGAACCGACACACTTCCCATCATAGGAATGTTCTTTCCCCCATAACTTTATAGTTTTATGCAGGACTTCTCCAGTTGACGTTGTCTCAACTTTTCACGGTATAGTGATTCAGGAATCATGCTAACTGATGCACCCGTGTTGAGCTCCATGTTTACCAGAGCTCCATCCAACGCTACTTGGGCCATGATACCCTGCGAATTTCCACTGGACATCTTGGATGTCAGATCCTATGGGTCCCAACCAATCCCTCATGGACCTGGTGCTATTCGACCAACCGTATGCAGTGACTGCTGTTTCCTCCAGCCAGGTTCTTCTGTATTTACATTCCTTCAACATGCCTTGGCAAGGTGATCTTTCTTCTTGCAGCTGCCTTCACAAATGGAAAATTCTGTTCCCAATTTCAACCTAAGCACTGATTACAGGACTTTTTAGTACCTCTGCTCCTACTAATTACTGCTGTTAGGGCTTTCTGCTTACTCACTGCAGCTTATTTACTTCAATGAGATCAGAATCCCCTCCAACTGGTCCTTATGAAATATGAAAAACCCCAAAACACCCAGACGCAAGTACTATAAATAAAAGCCAAACCTCAACACAAAACATGGAGACAGGCTATACTGTAAAGGGTTAATTTCAAATATACCAACATCGCAAAAGAACGGACACAATTAAAGGACTAGAAATGGGGACATTATCACAACAATAGTACAAGATAACTGCCATAATGTAACCCAATTAAGAAATTGAGGAGGCCATTGTTACAACCAAATGGCCCCAGACAACAGCCATCACACATCAGCATTCGCTGCAGTCAAGGAAGGAGAGGAACTTGGTGGAGTCCATCATTTTTAGTTGTGGAAATAACATCAGCACTGAGTGAGTCTGTCTGGATCAGGGCAAAGGATTGAAAGGTGCTGAGCACTGACCATCCAGCAGAATGGCCTCAGGAAATGTGTTTATGATATTCCAATAAGAATCATCATAAAAAGGGCAAGATAGAAGGGTTTGGACTGCAGTCAAGAAGAAGCGTCAGGAATGGTTAACCTGGCTCGCGAACCTAAAATTCACACCAGAAAGGACCAACACGCAGGAGGATTGCAAGTTATCAGCCAAATCCAAGGGGTATCAGGACTTAAGTGTAACAACCAAATCCTGGGTGAGGGGGTTGAATTTGCATTGAGGAAGGTTTGGGGCAGAAACGTGGGGTTTTGCCTGTGGTTTTTCAGTAAAGGTTTTCAAATAGGTCATGTTGACTTTGTGTTTTTGGGTGGAAGCCAAGGTTAAATCGTGGAGGGATTTAAATCGGACTAACCAGCTGAGGTGTTGTGTGGTGCCATTTAAACTAGTTTAGGGGTCTTTGTATTAGGAAGTTAGGAGGGTTTTTTAAAAATAAACAAGTTTGTGGTTGAGCCAAATCCTGTGTCTGTGTGATTTTATCGTTTATAAAAGTCCTAAAGTCAAAAACCACCCGTAATGGAGAAAACATAGAAACATAGAAACTAGGAGCAGGAGTAGGTCATTTGGCCCTTCGAGCCTGCTCCGCCATTCATCATGTTCATGGCTGATCATCCAACTCAATAGCCTGCTCCTGCTTTCTCCCCATGTCCTTTGATCCCTTTCGCCACAAGAGCTATATCTAACTCTTTCTTGAAAACATACAATGTTTTGGCCTCAACTACTTTCTGTGGTAGCGAATTCCACAGGCTCAACACTCTCTGGGTGCAGAAATTTCTCCTCATCTCAGTCCTAAGTGGTCTACCCCATATTCTCAGACTGTGACCCTTGGTTCTGGATTCCCCCACCATCGCGAACATCCTTCCTGCATCTACCCTGTCTAGTCCTGTTAGAATTTTATAGGTTTCTGTGAGATCCCCCTCATTCTTCTGAATTCGAGCAAATATAATTCGAACCGATTCAATCTCTCCTCATATGTCAGTCCCGCCATCCCAGGAATCAGTCTGGTAAACCTTCGCTGCATTTCCTCTATAGCAAGAGCATCCTTCCTCAGGTAAGGAGACCAAAACTGCACACAATATTCCAGGTGTGGTCTCACCAAGGCCTTGTATAATTGCAGCGAGACATCCCTGCTCCTGTACTCGAACCGTCCGGCTATGAAGGCCAACATACCATTTGCCTTCTTTACCGCCTGCTGCACCTGCATGCTTACCTTCAGCGGCTGGTGTACAAGGACACCCAGATCTCGTTGCACATTCCCCTCTCTCAATTTATAGCCATTCAGATAATAATCTGCCTTCCTGTTTTTGCTACCAAAGTGGATAACCTCACATTTATCCACATTATACTGCATCTGCCATGCATTTTCCCACTCACTCAGCTTGTCCAAATCACACTGAAGCATCTCCGCATCCTCCTCACAGCTCACCCTCCCACCCAGCTTTGTGTGATCTGCAAATTTGGAGATATAACAAATGAGTGGGTTAGATCAAGAGTAGAAGTTCAGGAATCAAAAGGGCTGCTAATAACAGTTAGAGAGAGAGAGAGAAAGCCAAGTATGGACATTGGAAACAAAGCCTTGACCTGGCAACAACTGAAGGAGAAATTGAGGGTAAAAACAGAAGAGGAAGAAGAAAAATCGGACTGGTGGATAACATTGAGACTGTTATGACACAGCCGATGGTAAATGTGGAGCTGTTCAAATCCTAGAGGGAAACTTGAAACAACTGCCACAACTTGTTTTGCAATTTGTATAAATTTCAAGATGCATGCCTTGAATTCAGTAGTAATAAGATAACCAAGTCTTATAGTTTTACAAAACTAGATTAACATTTATTAATAAGAGAAATGATTTTAAATACATACATAGATCTACAAATTACTACTATGATAACTTCTAAATCGCCTAATCAATCAGTTACACTTTTGTTAAGGCAACAGTAAGACACATAGATTTTAAAAGACCCAGGCAAAGAAACATGATACCCTGAACAAGTCGAATTCTAAGTGAGTTTTCTTAACTTCAGTACTTTGAAGACAGCGACTTGAGGCATAGATGCTGAAGGCTTTTTCACACACTTGTAAGATCTTAAAATACCTTTTTTTACGCACAGCCTTTGCTCCTTTTGTACATATTTTCATCTTTGAATGCAAATACCCATTGTTTTACTATGTCTTTGGACTTTATCTTCCTGGTAATAAAACCTTCTCATAGCACTAAGTTTTACCAGTAATCTTTGGGAAAAATAAACACACCGGGCAGGTTTGTCCAGTCGGCAAGCAGGGGCGGGCCCCGCTTGCCGACGCGTAAAATGACGTGGGAATACATCGGGCATGCATCCCGATGTCACCCCGCGTCATTTAGATTTTCAGTTCGGCGGGCGCACAACCAAATCGGCTGCGTGCCCACCGAACTGCCACCAGTCTATTAAGGCCATTAAAAAAACTAATTAACCTGTTTGATGGACCTGCCCGTCCAACCTTAGGCCCCCATGCAGGCCTCGGAAAAAGCATGAAACTTCATCCACAGGCAGGATGAGGTTTCACGAGGGTTTTTAAAATTTTAACAAATGTTTCAATAAAAGTAATGGACATGTCCCAGCTCATGTGATAGTATCAGTGTCAGTGACAAGGAAATTTTTTTATTACCTGAAATTCAACTTTTACATCACAGCCAATCTCCCTGAGGCAGCACTTTGCCTCTGTGCTCTCTTTCACACGCATGCCCGAAAGAGCACACTCCTGCCTGAGAGAGTCACCCCCCCGCCCGGCCGCACAGGGAGCGCATAGCGCTTCCTGGAGGACAACACGCTGGGTGGACTTTAATTGGCCTGCCGACGTAAAATGGCAGTGCGCTCCCAAACGGGGACGCCAATCGGAGGGCCGCCCGCCCGAAAGGGGGAAAATGTTGGCCACTATTTCTAAACTTCACCTGGCTAGGTGACACATTTCACCCCTCCTTTGAAAACAATCTCGTCTGGTCTATTTAAAATTGTAAATATTCCTTTGACAACTATGTTTCTAAACTTCTACATGTTTATCTAATTAACACTTTAAACCAAACTTCCCCTCTTACATTAAAGCACCCAGACTAGCTGCCTCTAATTCAATTAAATCTTACACACACAGACACATATAGACACATCCCACTATTACTCTATTTTACAATAAATTCCAAAAATATTAAGAGAATTATTATATCTTCCTGACAGAGACGTGGACTGAGGGATGCTTGAAAAAAGACAGAAGAAACAAGACCATGGCAACGGCCCCACTAAGACTATGGTGAAAACAAATGCATGAACCAATGAATGAGCGAATAATATAGAGAAACTGCTCTCACTGGCAGGACGGTTGGTAATCACGAGACACAGATTTAAGATAATTGGCAATAAGTTCAGGGGAGGAAAGGAAAAAGCTTTTTTTTTAAACCAAGCAAGTTGTTACCATCTGGAATGCACCACCTGGAGACTGGTGGAAGCAGGTTCAATAATAACTTTCAAAAGGTTATTGGACAAAAATATGAAAAGAAGTAATCACAGAATCACACAGTGCAGAAGAGGTCCTTTGGCCCATCGAGACTGCGCCGACATGTGAGAAACACCTAACCTACCTACTTAATCTCATTTACCAGCACTTGGCCCATAGCCTTGAATGTTATGACACGCCAAGTGCTCATCCAGGTACTCTTTAAAGGATGTGAGGCAACCCGCCTCCACCACCCTCCCAGGCAGCGTATTCCAGACCATCACCACCCTCTGGGTAAAAAAGTTTTTCCTCACATCCCCCAAACCTCCTGCCCCTCACCTTGAATTTGTGTCCCCTCATGACTGACCCTTCAACTAAGGGGAACAGCTGCTCCCTATCCACCCTGTCCATGCCCCTCATAATTTTGTACGTCTCGAACAGGTCGCCCTTCAGTCTTCTCTGCTCCTACGAAAACAACCCAATTCTATCCAACCTCTCTTCATAACTTAAATGTTTCATCCCAGGCAACATCCTGGTGAATCTCCTCTGCACCCCCTCCAGTGCAATCACATCCTTCCTATAATGTGGCGACCAGAACTGCACACAGTACTCCAGCTGTGGCCTCACCAAGTTTCTATACAACTTCAACATGACCTCCCTACTTTTGTATTCTATGCCTCGACTGATAAAGGCAAGTGTCCCATATGCCTTTTTCACCAACTCATTTACATGCCTCTCCGCCTTCAGAGATCTATGGACACATACGCTAAGGTCTTTTTGTTCCTCAGAACTTCCTAGTGTCATGCCATTCATTGAATACTTCCTTGTCAAATTACTCCTTCCAAAGTGTATCATCTCACACTTATCAGGGTTAAATTCCATCTGCCACTTATCTGCCCATTTGACCATCCCATCTATATCTTCCTGTAACCCAAGACACTCAACCTCACTGTTAACCACCCGGCCAATCTTTGTATCATCCGCAAACTTACTAATCCTACCCCCCACATAGTCATCTATGTCATTTATATAAATGACGAATAATAGGGGACCCAGCACAGATCCCTGTGGTACGCCACTGGACATGGGCTTCCAGTCACTAAAGCATCCTTTTGTCATCACCCTCTGTCTCCTACAGCTAAGCCAACTTTGAAACCACCTTATCAAATTACCTTGTATACCATGTGCATTTGACTTCTTTATAAGTCTCCTATGTGGGACCTTGTCAAAGGCTTTGCTGAAATCCATATAAACTACATCAACTGCACTACCCTCATCTACACACCTGGTCACCTCCTCAAAAAATTCAATCAACTTTGTTAGGCATGACCTCCATCTGACAAAGCCATGCTGACTATCCCTGATCAAACCTTGCCTCTCCAATTGGAGATAGATTTTCTCCTTCGGAATTTTCTCCTACCACTGATGTGAGACTCACTGGTCTGTAGTTCCCTGGCATATCTCTACAACCCTTCTTAAATAGTGGAACCACATTAGCTGTTCTCCAGTCCTCTGGCACCTCCCCCGTGGCCAGAGAGGAATTAAAAATTTGCGTCAGAGCCCCTGCTATCTCCTCCCTTGCCTCCCTCAGCAGTCTGGGACACAAATCATCCGGACCTGGAGATTTGTCACTCCCTATATCAATTTGCTCAAGAACCTCACAGTCTCTCTCTCCCCGAGTTCCATACCTTTACCCTCATTCTCTTGGGTGAAGACGGATGTGAAGTATTCATTCAACACTCTACCGAGGTCCTCTTGCTCCACCCATAGATTGCCCCCTTATGGGCCCTACTCTTTCCCTGGTTATCCTCTTCCCAATGATATACTTATAGAATATCTTGGGATTTTCCCTACTTTTACCAGCCAGAGCTTTCTCATATCCCCTCTTTGCTCTCCTAATTGCTTTCTTAAGCTCCACCCTGCACTTCCTGTACTCCACTAATGCCTGCACTGAACTGCTCCCCCTGTACCTGCTAAACACCTCTCATTTCCTTCTCACCATATCCTGAATATCTCTGGCCATCCATGGTTCTCTGGGCTTGTTACTCCTTCCTATCATCCTAGAGGGAACATGTTGAGCCTGTACCCTCCCCATTTCCTTTTTGAACACCCCCAACTGCTCTTCTGCAGATTTCCCCACAAGTAACTGTTCCCAGTCTACCTTGGCCAGATCCTGCCTTATTTTACTAAAATCCGCTCTCCCCCAATCCAAAACGTTTTTTTACAACATGTCTATTTCTTTGTCCATAACAAGCTTAATTTGTACCATGTTGTGGTCACTATCACTAAAATGCTCCCCCACCACGACCTCAGTCACCTGTCCGGCTTCATTCCCCTGAATTAGGTCCAGTACTATGCCATCCCTTGTTGGACCCTCTACATATTGACCTAAAAAGTTCTTCTGTACACATTTCAAGATATCCACTCCATCCAAGCCCTTAACACTATGTCTATCCCAATTAATGTTGGGAAAGTTGAAATCACTTAATATAATTACCCTATTGTTATTGTTTTTACACACCTCCACAAATTGTGCACATATTTGCTCCTCAATTTCCCGCTGACTATCTGGGAGTCTATAATAAACACCTAAGCTCTACCCACAAAGCTTCATTCAATGACCCCTCCAAGATATCATCTCTCTTTACTGCAGTAACTGACTCCTTAACTAATAATGCAATGCCTCCTCCTCTTTTACCCCTTCTCCTGACTTGCCTGAAGATTCTATATCCCGGAATGTTGAGCTGCCAATCCTGCCCCTCCCTCAACCACATCTCAGTGGTGGCTACTATATCATAATTCCACGTGTCAATCCTCACCCTTAACTCATCCGTTTTGCCTGTAATACTCCTGGCATTAAAGTAGAGGCCATCCAGCCTTTCCTTACTCCTTTGAAACTTAATGCGGCTGTACTCCCTCTGACTTGATTGTTTTACTGTATTATGATGTGTCCCTAATCTGCTAACATTGTGTCCCCTCCCCCTGCCAAATTAGTTTAAACTCCTCCCAACAGCACTAGCAAACTCACCCACAAGGATGTTAGTCCCGCTCTGGTTCAGATGTAGACCGTCCCGATTGTACAGGTCCCACCTTCCCCAGAAATGGTTCCAGTGATCCAAGAATCTAAAACTCACCCTCCCTTCTCCTATTTCTATGCTCGCTAGCACATGGCACTGGGAATAATCCAGAGATTACAACCCAAGAAGTCCTGCTTTTTAGTCTACTGCTTAACTCCCTGAATTCTTGATGCTAGATCTCATCCCTCTTTCTACCTATGTCATTGGTACCAACATGTGCCATGACCTCTGCCTTATCACCCTCCCCCCTCAGGATGCCCTGCAGCCGTTCAGTGACATCCCGGACCCTGGCACCAGGGAGGCAACCATCCTGGAGTCACATTGACGGCCACAGTAGCACCTCTGTTCCCCTGACTAGAGAATCCCCTATTACTATTGCTCTTCCTCCCCTCCTGTACAGACAGGCTGCTTGTGGCGCCAGAAGCTTGGTTCTGTCTGCACTTCCTGGGGGAACCATCAGGCTCCAAAATGGAATACCAATTTGCGAGCGGGACCCCAGGGGACTCCTGAACTACTTGCCTGTTTCTCTTGGACTGCCTGGTGGTCACCCATTCCCTTCCTTACTCAAGTCCCTTCAGCTGCAGTGTGACCACCTCTCTAAATTTAGGAAGGCAAATGGAATTTTGCCCTTTATTGCAAAGAGGATGGGTATAACAGTAAGGAAGCCTTGCTACAACTGTACAGGGCATTGGTGAGGCTGCACCTTGAGTACTGAGTATAGTTTTGGTCTCCTTACTTAAGGAAAGATATACTTGTACTGGAAGCAGGCCAGAGAAGGTTCATTAGGCTGATTCCTGGATTGAATGAGGTTGTCTTATGAGGAAAGGTTGAGCAGGTTTGGCTTATAGTCATTCAGAATGAGGGGTGATATTATTGAAGCGTATTAGGTTCTGAGGGGTCTTGACAGGGTGGATGCTGAGAGATGTTTTCTCTTGTTGAGGAATCTAGAATCGGGGGGGTGGGGGGCACAGTTTAAAGATAAGGGTTCTCCCACTTAAGATGGAGATGAAAAGGAATTTCTACTCTCAGAGGGTTGTTAGTCTTTGGAATTCTCTTCCACAGATATCAGTAGAGTTGGGTCATTAAACATATCCAAATCTGAGTTAGGCAGATTTTTGATTGACAAGACAGTCAAAAGGATTTAAGGCAAAGAAAGTGGCATTAAGGCCACAATTAGATCAGCCATGATACTACTGAATGGTGGGGCAGGCTCAATGGGCTGGATGGCCTACTCCTGATCCCATTTCTTATTATCTTATGACCTTATAGGGCTATAGGGAAACAGCAGAGGAGTGGCTACAATTAGGTAGATCTTTCAAAGAGCCAGCATAGCCTTCTGTGCCGTCGATTCCATGAAAAGGTAGATGGGTCTATGTTTTATGCCATATCTGAATGATGAGGACCCGTCAAATTTCACTGATAGGTCTGTCATGAAGAGATATTAATGTCTATAATGTTACTAGAAATTATTTTTAAATTGGACTTGTAGTAGAGTCTGTGTCTGTGTGTATGTCTGTGAGTTTGACTGCATGGATTAAAGCCAGCGAGTCTGGATGCTTTGATGTATAGTAGTTTGAGATGTTAATTGGGTAAACATTAATTAAGGATAGAAGGTAAAGAGTATAGGCATTTGTTGAATAAAGCATTCAAAAGAATGGGTAAAATCTTGGACCTAGCTGGGAGACACCAAGCAATGTGTTTATATTACTGATAAAATTAATGGGATGAAAATGGGAGAAGATGTGACAGTAAAAGCCTCGGATACAATGAAAAATTTACATTCAAAGGGGAAGCTAGATATAAACTGAAAGGAGTTTCTGTATGTGCAGGTCAGAGGCATTTAAGGTCTAACTAGCCTGTAAACATACAACTGTGTTTGAAAAGGAACCAAATTGCAAGGAACATCATTTTGAATTTGTAAGGTCAAATGTGCTTTGCCCTGTGTCTGTTTAAAGTCTATGGGTTATTGTTGCCTTGGTGAAGATTTAGCTGAGAGTGATTAATTTGGGGATTTGTTTAAAAGTTATTATGGTAGTAATTTGTAGATGTGTATGTGTTTAATTTGTTGTTAAATTAATAATTGTTTAATGTAGTTTTATATCAAAAACCTCTTCAGGCTTGGTAGTTTTATTCCTAAATTCAGAGGTGCATCTCAAACATTCCAATTGAAAATTTAGGTTATGACAGTTGTTCAAGTTTCCCTCTGGGATTTAAACAACTCAGCCTTTACCAACTGCTGTGTCATAACAGGTCAGGGTTCAAAAGTGAGTCCTCAATTTAATATATAATATAATCTAAAATTAACCTCCTTACCCCGACAAGAACTGTACACCTATAACAGGTGCTTCTGCTGACTGTGCAATAGAGAAGATGTGAGCAAATGTATCTTCAAACCAGCGCTTCTGACGATCGACTGGTGTCTCTAAGTTGAACAAGAGACGATACTTGTAAAAGCTAGGATCAGTAAAAACTAAACTAAACTTAATCACTAACATATATACACATCCATTATACATTCATTAAGGCTTAGAAAAGATACAAAAAAAACAACTATTATTGACAAAAGCCTACCATAATTTTCACAAGTGTTCAAATTGTGATAAAAATGACCCGAATGCAGAGGCTGCCAGCTCAAATCAAGGCAGCCTCTGGTGGTAGATGTCAATGGAGCCAGAGGCTTCATGCCTCAATGACAGGGTTGCAGGCGTGGAAGGCTGCAAGCCCATTCGTGACTATTCCTTTGGAGAGGTTTGCCCTCTAATCCAACAGACTTCGGGTGTCTTTACTTCAAGAATTCTATGCGGGTAGCCTTCGCTCCTCCATGCCTACAACAGCAGCAGCTACCTCTCCTGGAGGGGTTGCCAGCCTGCCATCGCTGTGTGCCCTCTGACTGGGCCTGCAGCATCGGGAGTCCGCCCACCAACCTTAATAATTGGGCGAGCATGGAGGTAGCCAGTTAGGAGGCTGCCTCTCTGAGGGTTGTGCCAGCAGACACGCTGATGACGTGGGCGGGTTCCGGACCCCCAAATGGGCCCAATGTCTGGGCTCCGACCCATGCCAGAAAATCCACCTCGTAATCTTTTTGCATCTGCCTATGCATAATTAAAAGTCTTGCATATAATGCACACTCCCTGTCAACACAAACTTACTTTCTCTGTCATGATGGAGTCACACTTTTCTAAAATCAACATTGAATATTAGAAGTCTAAAGCCTGGAGTTCCTGCTTGGTTGCACTGATTTTTTTGGCATAATTTGTCCAAAATTGGCACAAATGGTCATGTTATTTTATGTGCAAATTCAATTCACAATCTTGCACAAGTTTAAACAATATTGATCTAAGAGCAGAACCATGCCCACAAACATGCCATGCCCCCACCTGAATTAATCACCATTGGTAGCTTAGCGTATTGGTAATTAGGCATAGCTAATTACACTTACATAGTGGGCCTTCAAGGAGGCTACAAAAATGAAATAGGTTCTTTTGGGTGCAAGGGCACTAACAGGTACATTTTAAAAGCTTTTAAACGTAATTTTTTTTTTTATTATTTGAAACTGACTACTGCACCCTAATGCAATGGTTCCCATCCTTCTGTATGTCACGGCACAGCTTTATAGCAAAACAATTTGAGGCACACCTCCTATTTTTTTCAACTGAACAGCCCTCTAACAAAAGCCTTTTAACTCTAAAACCTCCTAAAAACATGTCAAGTCACAACCTTATACAATTTTCATTAGTTTAAGCAGTTTACAATGAAAGCCCTATCACCAGTTGCATGTCAAATATAACATTTCCTATAGAAATGTGTACGATTTTAAAGTGTCTCCCATTAACGATTTCGATTGTTCTCAGTTTTTTAAGTCTGCATTTCACAGTGCAGAAGTTCATATTTGTGACAATAAAGAAGTTTTCTTTTTATTCATCATTAAAAAAAATTTATTGAAATTAAAAGTATATGAAACAAAGCAGAATGCAAATGAAGGTAATACTGTGAGCAGCAGCTGACCGACAACATTAGTGCGACACCTGGGCCTGCCTCTATGAGCGGTCTCTTGATTAGGGGAGGAACTGATGACAGGGCTCCACTGACAGGTGCTCCCTCCTTATGTTTTTTTTTTGCATAAGCCTGTGTTGAGAACACTAACTCGTACAGGTAGGAAACAGTAAGAATTGCTATAGCGTGATCTGAAATAGATGGATATTCTTGTTGCACAAATGACCAAAATGTGTCCAGAGACATCTCTGCCAACTTCAGTTTCAGTGTACGATTTATCCTGAGCTCTGTGAATTCCTCTTATTCTTTTAATGACAACTTCTTTGACGATTCAAAAGAAAGTGATCTAAACGAATCACGTATCCAGTCAAAGTCTTCCATACTCGTGGAGGAGAAGTAGCTTTCGGGCTTCTCTTGTAGTGTTTTAAGATGTGTGGAGAGGAGGTTAGCGTTTTGCCAGCAGGATTCACTGATGCTGGCTTGAACATCTCAAATCGACCCACTTGCCACTTTTTCCTGCCAAAGGGCCGGTTTTGGTCTGAAGTCTTGAAGTTTATCTGTGGCAGTCAGAATGTTCTCGTTTTATTCCCCTACATTTAAACATTCAGCTCATTCAGATGGCTGAATATATCTGAAAGATACGCAAGCTCAGCACACCAAGAATCGTCACGTATTAAAATTTTGTGTGGCAATTCATGCAGAGCCGAAAACTCTTTCAGCTCGTTACAGAGCTCATAAACACAGGGAAGGATTTTCCCCCAAGATAGTCATCGCACTCCTGTGTGCATGAGTAAACCCTGGTACACTCGGCTCCCATCCCTCACACAGAAAAGTAAACAAGCATGATTTCGAAGAACGCTATTTTACATAATTCATGTTTTTCACTGTTTGGTCTAATACTGCAGCTAACTCATTGCTTTGGAAACAAGGGCTTCATGGTGCAGGATACACTGGCTGACCTGGATGTCAGGATTCTGTTCTTTCATCTTACTCACAAATCCATTGACTTTTCCCATCATGGAAGCTGGTCTGTCAGTGCTAATGCTATTGCACTTGGTCCAGTTAAGATCGTTTTCCTCCAAGTAAGCAGTTGTGACACAAAGATTTCCTCTTGGGTCTCGTGACCGGGCAATTCTTTACAAAAGCAGAAATTCTCTTTGATAGAATCCCTGTCAACATACCTGACATTGGCTAAGGGCTGGCAGTGTCCGCTAATACCTCAGGAATCATCGTTCCCCAGGACATATTTTCCACTAATTTCCCTTGAAGCACCTGTTCAACAGCAAGTGACATTTCGTCAATACGCCATTTGATTATATTATCAGAAAAAGGAACTTTGTCAGCTTCTTTGGCAGCATCAACTCCCAGCATTACTCTCACAATACTTTTGCATGCTGGCAGAATTAGAGTTTTGGCAATGGTGTGTGGCTTCTTCAATTTCGCTACAAGCTCAGCCACCAGGTAACTGGTGCGCGTTATCTGAGACCTGCACACATTCCATCATACGTTGATTTTGCTTTACGATTTTGGTCTCTCAGGTGCTTGAAGTACTTGCTGGCGAGTGAATGGTGTTTTGTGTTCAAATGGCACCTCAACTTACTTGGTACCATTGCAGTGTTTGAGAGTTTCTCCTTGCAAATTAGGTATCCTAGGACAGGGCAAGTGGCATCACCAATCCACAAAAATCTGAAGGTCAAGTAGCTGTCACTGTATTATCCGTGGACGCACCTGGCTTTTCTCTCGAGATTCTGTTGTTCCGGCCACATTTGAATCAGAGTAGGGTTCTTCACTTCTGCTCTTCAAGAACTTATCCATGGCTGTGTATATCATACTATATGCCAGCAGTTCATTCCGGGTACTGCTTCAAATGGATGTCCAAGCCATAACACCCCACAGCATGGAGTTATCAACCTCAGCTGCCTTCTCAGTTCTCTGTCTTCTTCCCTAATTTGAAACTTCCTTTTGGGACCTCTCCCTGTCTCCTCTCCCCTGTTTGGGACTTCTGGCTGTCCACCTCCCTTGTCCCTCTCTCTGGTGACAATGGCCCTGCGCACCCAGTCACATGAGCTGGGTTTCATGTCCTTCTTCGTTTTGCTCTTTCTGTGCAGGCACATGGGGCTTGTCCTGCGCCTGACAAACACCGTATATGCTGCCCGTTCCCAGTCGGCGCATGCACAGGAGGCCCAAAGTTCGCTGGCGTTCTCAAAGACACAGTTGGCCAACCCTTACGGCACACCATTGTGCGGCAGCACACCAGTTGGGAACCACTGCCATCAGGTAGACTTGTGTGCCCATAACTAGGAAATGGTTTTGTATATTTTTAAAATGTCATTTTCAATAATTTGAAACCAGGTTATTGCAGGTTGGTGGATTGACACATTAAAAATGCTTACTTTTTTGTGATAAACCCATTTTCAGCTGTATTAATCACAGACCACACTTAGTTAGTGCTCAAGGAATTTTTTTTAAAGTAGATTTTTTATAAAAGAGTTACAGTTTAAAATGCTGCTTGTGTTGATTCAAGCCAGACTTTGCATTTGGCAATATGCAAATTAGTTTGAGCAGAAACTCAAGAAAAGCCTTTCAAAACCAGCATAATTTTTGCATCCATTTTGCTGATTGTGCCCAATGCGAAAACTCTACCCCTATATGTAAATATTTGTAATGGAAAAACCTTATCTGAGCTGCAAATCATATTGCTGCTTGTGGGAGTTTGCTCTGCTCAAATTGACTACTGCATTTTTCATGCTGCAACAGTGACTGCGCTTCAAAAGTACTTCAAGGTGAAGCACTGAAATATTTAGACCGGTCTTTCTTTCATTTTTTTTTTTACTATTCATTAATGGGATGTGGGCTTCGCTGGCTGGGCCAGCATTTTATTACCCATCCATAGTTGCCCTTGAGAAGATGGTGGTGAGCTGCCTTCTTAAACCGCTGCAGTCCATGTAGTGTAGGTATACCCACAGTGCTGTTAGGGAGGGTGTTCCAGGATTTTGACGCAACAACAGTGAAGGAACAGCGATATATTTCCAAGTCAGGATGGTGAGTGACTTGGAGGGGAACTTTTGCATCAGTTTGCTGATGAACGAATCAATACTATTTGAAAAAGATTTCATCCATCATTTCCCGGCAGCTGAAAATTCTGTTATCCATGAACTATTTCACGATAACGTGCTTAAACTCACCTATGTGCCTTCAGCATCTTCTAATACTCTCATTTAAAATTGTTACTTCAAGGCCTCAAGCTCTTTCAAAAACCTGAATTTGAATTGGCTTTTACCTCACAATTGCCTGGAGCTTTCAACCATACTTCTGCCAATTCATCCTTGATTATTCATTCAAGTATGGCGGGCAGACTCCCGATGTTGGTGTGCATCCACCCTCCTACGGAATACGCCCGACGGGGGCACGTAAAATGCAGCCCAACATTTCAAATGCCTTTTAGCAATTTCATTGGTCAATTGGTAAGAGGAAAAGAGGCAAATTCCCTTTTAAGAGAGGAAATTTTTAGGCCTATGGGGAAAGAACAGGAGAGTGCACCCTAGTTGGATACCTCTTTCAAATGCCAGACAGCACCCTTCTGTGCTGCATGATTCTGTGATTTGAAGCTACAGTACCCCTTTTATCAGAAATGGCTGAAGATACTTTCCAAGTGGAAAGGCGGTAAACAATATTTCCATATTAAATTTGTTCTCCATAATGAACCCAGATTGACTTCACTAACACGTGAATTCTGGTGCTGACCTCAAGTCTCCATGCTGGTTTTTGCCAACCACAATCGGATCAGGAACCTTTTTTTTGTTAACTGGCTGTTTGACACCCATGGAAATCCATGCAAGTTTGCAACAATCTACAAAACAAGATACTTGCAGAATTTACTTAAGTAGTTCTGCTCAAGATGTGGAATCCATAATTGCTCCCTTTGCAAGTAACCCAAGTCTAGGTACTTTAGGAAAAGAAAAGAGCCAAGGCTTAGTCTACTGGAATTGGATAAAATCATGCAGGTTACTAGTACAGAGCTCTGGTCCAGTCCCTGTTGTTTGTTCAGCAAGGACTAGCAATAACCACTCTGGCAGTGCCACACAGGACTGCTTGGAACTAAGTGGGAAGTCCCTCATCCTTCATTGGAATTTTACCCCTCTAAGGCCAATGAGCCAATTGGTTGGTTAATCATTAACACAGAATCACAGAAGTGTTACAGGGTAGAAACAGGTCATTCAGCCCATCGTGTCTGCACCTACTCTCCGAATAAGCAATTTACTTAGTGCCATTCTCCAGCCTTCTCCCCATACATTCTTCCTTTTTAGATAAGAGTCTGATTCCCTTTTGAATGCTTCAATTGAACATTCCTCCACCACACTCTCAGGCAGTGCATTCCATACCCTAACCACTCGCTGAATGAAAAAGATTTTTATGTCACTTTTGCTTCTTTGACCAATTACTTTAAATCTCTGCACTCTCACTCTCAATCCTTTCATGAGTTGGAACAGTTTTCCCCTGTCCACTCCATCCAGACCCCTCATGATTTTTAATACCCTATCAAATCTCCTCTCAGCCTTCTCTTCTCCAACGAAAACAGTCCTAACTTCTCCAATTTATCTTCATAACTGAAGTTCCTCATTTCTGGAACCATTCTCATGAATCTTTTCTGCACTTTCTCCAATGCCTTCACATCCCTCCGAATGTGCAGTGACCAGAACTTTTATTCATTTATGGGAAATGGGCTTTGCTGGCTAGGGCAGCATTTATTGCCCATCTCGAAATGCCCTTCAGAAGGTGGTGGTGAGCTGTCTTCTTGAACTGCTGCAGTCCATGTGGTGTAGGTACACCCACAGTGCTGTTAGGGAGGGAGTTCCAGTGGAGGAACAGTGATATATTTCCAAGTCAGGATGGTGAGTGGTTTGGAGAGGAACTTCCAGGTGGTAGCATTCCTATCCATCTGCTGTCCTTGTCCATTTAGATGGTAGTGGTTGTGGGTTTGGAAGGTGCTGTCAAAGGAGCCATGGTGAATTCCTGCAGGGCATTTTGTAGGTGGTATACACTGCTGCTACTGTGCGTCAGTGGTGGAGGGAATGAATGTTTGTGGATGGGGTGCCAATCAAATGGGCTGCTTTGTCCTGGATGGTGTTGAGATTCTCGAGTGTTATGGGAAGTGCAATCATCCAGACAAGTGGAGAATATTCCATCACACTCCTGACTTGTGCCTTGTAGATGGTGTACAGGCTTTGGGGAGTCAGGATGTGAGTTACACGCCACAGAATTCCCAGCCTCTGACCTGCTCTTGTAGCCACAGTATTTATGTGGCTAGCCCAGTTCAGTTTCTGGTCAACGTTAACTGGGTGCAATACTCCAGCTGAGGCCAAACTAGTGTCTTATACAAGTTCAACATTCCCTCCTTGCTCTTGTACTCTATGCCCCTAGTAATAAAGACTAGTATACTGTATGCTTTATTAACCACCCTCTCAACCTGTTCTGCCACCTTCATTGACAAATGCACATATACACCCAGGTTCCTTTGTTCCTGCATCCCCTTTAGAATTGTACCCTTTATTTTATTTGCCTCTCCATGTTCTTCCTACCAAAATGAATCAGTTCACATTTCCTCACATTGAATTTCATCTGCCAGCTGTCCACCCATTCAGCCAACTTGTCTATGTCCTTTTGAAGATCTACACTATCCTCCTCACTGTTCATGCAAGTTCCATATCATCCACAAATATTGAAATTGTGCCCAGTACACCACGGTCTAGGTCATCAATATATATCAGGAAAAGCAAGGGTCCCAACACTGACGCCTGGGGAACTCCACAACAAATCTTCCTCCAAAAAAACCACCAAATAACCACTACTTTCTGTTTCCTGTCACTCAGCCAATTCCATATCTATGTTGCTACTGTCCCTTTTATTCCACAAGCTATAAATTTGCTCACAAGTCTGTTGTGTGACACTGTATTGAACGTCTTTTGGAAGTCCGCATACACCACATCAACTGCATTGCCCTCATCAACTCTTTCTCTTCAAAAAACTCCTGAAAGTGAGAGAAATATGATTTTTCCTTCAGAAATCCTGCTGGCTTTTCTTAATTAACCTGCATTTGTCCACATGACTATTAATTTTGTCCTGCGTTATTGTTTCTAGAAGCTTCCCCACCACTGAAGTTAATCCAACTGGCCTGTAGTTGTTGGGCTTATCTTTATACTTGAACAAGGATGTAACAATTGCAATTCTCCAGTCTTCTGCACAGCTCCTGAGTCTAAGGAAAACTGAAAAATTATGGCCCATATCTCCGCAATTCCCACTCTCACCTCCCTCAGTAACCTGGAATGCATCTCATCTAGTCCTGGTGCCTTATCCACTTAAGTGCATATAGCCTATCCACTACTTCCTCCATGTCAATCTTAAACCCTTAAGTGTCTGAATTACCTCCTCCTTCACCATGACCTGGGTAACATATTTTTCCTTGGTAACAACAGATGCAAAGTAATTTTTAAAAAAAAATATACTTTTTTCATAAAATATCTGAAAGAACATTACAAAACATTTCAAAATAGCCATCACAAAAAGTGCAATCATATTCAAGTTTTCCACATAGACCATGTTGCACCCTGAGGTGCTTCAGGACAATCAATGAACATTGCAGACACTTCAACCTGGTAATTACAGACAGTCAGACAGTGCAATGGTATTTAAGTTACCTACATAGATCATGTTGCATTCTGAGACGCTTCAATACAACTGTGATACATTTAGTATTCACTGCATACATTTAATGTGAGTCATTCAGCCCGTGGGGTCTATACAGTTCCCAGCCCCTCGATGCACAATGGCTGAAAGGTCTTAGACAGCAACCTTTCCCCATTGTGCCTTTGCGGCGGCTGCCCCAAGCTTTAGTGCGTCCCTCTGCACATAGTCCTGGACCTTGGAATGTGCCAGTCTGTAACACTCGGTTGGGGACAACTCTTTGCACTGGAAGACCAATAAGTTTCAGGCGGATCAAAGAGCGGCTTTCACCGAGTGGTTGATCCTCCAGCTGCAGTTGATGTTTGTCTTGGTGTGTGTCCCTGGGAACAGCCCGTAGAGCACAGAATCCTGTGTCACTGAACTGCTCGGGATGAACCTCAACAAAAACCACTGCATCTCTCTCCAGACCTTCTTTGCAAAGGCACATTCCACAAGGAGGTGAACAGCAGTCTCTTCCCTACCCCACAGCCACCTCCAGAGCAACATGGCGGGGGGGGGGAGGGGGGGGGTGGAGACTCCTGACGTGTAGGAAGGATCTGACGGAGAGGGCCTTTCTCACCGCCAGCCAAGCTACGTCTTAGTACTTGTTGGAAAGTTCTAGCGATGAAGCGTTCTGCCAAATGACTTTGACAGTCTGTCCAGGGAACGAACCAACAGGGTTCACCATCTCCTTTTCCCACAGGGCCTCTAGGATATCACATGGGTGACCACTGCCTGATGGACTTGTGGTCAAAGGTGTTTCTCTGCATAAATTTTTCCACGAGGTGGTACGGCACGGTCCAACTACTTGGAGCGATCCATGTCAGTATGGCCAGACCCATCCTTCACAACACCAGGGACAGGTAGAACCTCAGCACGTAATAACACTTGGTGTTTGCATACCAAGGGTCAACACACAGTTGATGCAGCCACACGCAAAGGTGGCCATCAGTATGAGGGCGATGTTGGGCACATTTTCCCCCCTTTATCTAGAAGCTTGTACATCGCGTCCCTCCGGACATGATCCATTTTCGACCTCCAGATAAAGCAAAAGATGGCTTGGGTGATCACCGTCACGCAGGAGTAAGGAATGGGCCAGACCTGCGCCACGTACAGCAACAGTGCCTCAAACCTGATGACCAGGTTGTCACCCACAATGGAGAGGGAGTGTCGTTTCCACATGCCCAGTTTTCATTTCACCATAGCCACTCGCTCCTTCAATTTTCTAAAGCATGCCCTGGTCCCTCTGAACCATATGCCCAGCACCTTCAGGCAGTCTGACATAACGTTGAAAGGGATAAAGGATCAGTCAGCCCAGTTCCCAAAGAACATGGCCTCACTCTACCCAGGATTTACCTTGGCTCCTGAGGCCAGTTCCAACAGGTCACAGATGTTGATCAGTCTACGCACTGACAGCAGATCCAAGCAAAAGACAGTGATATCATCCATGTACAGGGAGGCTTTGACCTGAGTGCCTCCACTGCCTGGGATTGTCACTCCTCTTATGCCCGGATCCTTTCTGATGGATTCAGCAAAGAGTTCTATGCAACACCCAAACAGGACAGGGGAGAGAGGGCAGCCCTGCCTGACTCCAGACTTAATTGGAAAGCTTTCTCATTCCCACCCATTGATTGAAACTGTGCTACAGATGTTAGTGTAGAGCAGTTGGATCCAGTTGCGGATTCCCTCCCCAAACCCCATTTTGGAGAGCTCATCCACCATGTAGGTGTGCGCAACTCTGTCAAAGGCTTTCTCCTGGTCCAGGCTGATGAGGCAGGTGCCCACACCCCTGTCCAGTACCATAGGCAATCGTATCCCTGAGTAGCACAAGTCTATCAGAGATCTTCCTGCCGGTTACAGTGCAGGTCTGGTCAGGGTGGATCACCAACTCCAGAGCAGACTTGGCCTGATTGGCGATGACTTTGGATAGAATCTTATATTCCACATTCAACAGTGAAATGGGTTGCCAATTTCTAATTTCCTTCTTTCCCCCTTCCGCTTGCAGATGAGAGTGACGATGCCTTTCCTCATGGATTCTGACATGCTGCCGGCCAGAAGCATATTCTTGTACACTTCTAGCAGGTCTGGTCCAATCCAGTCCCACAGAGCCAAATACAACTCAGCCCATAAGCCGTCACTTATGGGAGTTTTAGTCTCCTCGAAGGACTCAAGGGACTTAGTCAGTTCATCCGGAGTTACTGGTTTGTCCAGACTCTCCTGTGTACTGTCATCTAAGAACCTCCGTGATAGAGGACAGGAAGGACTGGGAGGCCATGCTGTCTGTGGGCATTACTTCATACAATCCAGCATAAAAGGATTTGCAGATCCTTAAAATGTCGGAGTGCGATGACTTTACTGAGCCATCTTCTTCCTTCAGGCTGCTGATCACAGACCTGTGTGTGTGTACCTTTTGGAAGAAGAAATGTGAACACGTCTCATCCTGTTCCACGAAGCACACTCTGGACCAGGTGATAATTTTGTAGGCCTCTGAGGCAAACAGCAATGCTTGCTGGCTCTTCACCTTGGTGTTCCTCCTTGACATCGACCCCCATCAACTGCAGCCGAAGCAGGTTCTGCATGTTTTTCTGGAGTCGGGACATTTCCCTCTGTTCCTTTCTAGCTTTCTGAACGTCTTTGAGGAAAGAAAAACCTCTTGATGTTCTCCTTAATCATGTCCCAATAGTGCGCCAGGGACTCCAAGAAGGGTTTCACAGTTCTCCAACCTTTGTAATCCCTCTTGAGCTCCTCAATGTTCTCTGGGGTCAGCTTCCATGCCCCCCTGCCCACCCTCTGGTCTTCCTGTAAGTGACAGTCAGCCAGTAGGAGGCAATGGTCAGAGAAGAACACCAGCTTGACATCGGTGGATCTGACTGTGAATGCTCGGGACACAAACAGGATGTCTATCCTGGAACGGATAGACCCGTCTGGCCGTGGCCAGGTGTATCTATGCTGCTCTCCATCTGCGCTCCATTTGCTGAAGATGTTGTGCACTTGACATCCTTTATTGTTTCTATCAGGAGTCTGGACGTTACACCCAATCTGTTGTCGGTCCTGCCGGATCACCCAGCCACAAGAATGATGATGCAGTTGAAGTCACCGCCCAGAACGATCGGCCTGCAAGTCGCCAGCAGTAGTGAAAGCTGCTGAAAGACCGCCAGCTGCTCACCCTTTTGTGCCGGGGCATACACATTAATTAATCGGAGTGGAGCATTCTTGTACAATATGTCTGCTACAAGAAGGCACCCGCCCACCACCTCCTTAACCTTGGCGATGGTGAAGGTGCCTCCCTGCAGCAGAATACCCAAGCCAGAGGAACATGAGTCTTTTCTCCCCGACCAGATCGATGGCCCATGGGACCACCATCGTGAACATTGCCTGTAGGGACTGAGGTGCAGTATCGCGCACTCCTGTAGAAACAGGTCAGCTTTGACCTTAGCAAGGTAATCCAAGGTCACAACACATCAAGTAGTAGATTTAATGCTATGCACGTTGATGGACACAATCTTTATCCCCATTTTCAAAGCATTTTGTCACTTACCAGACCTGTTGTCTTTGACAGTTCCAGTCCTTTGGTCAGCTCCTGCGTACCCATATGTTCACAAATTGTCTCACTTTGGATGGGCTGAGGAAACTGTCCTGAACGGCCCCGTTTGAGATGTTCCACTCAGGTGACATCAGGGGGGCTCGTGCAAGGAGCGAGGTTTGAATTGTTCTCTATTGGAGAAGTCTCTCCAATCCTCTCCCCCTCTGGGGCATTGCTGCTCCTGGCTTCCCGGAGCTGGGGTGCACTGAGCGCTTCACTGCTCCCAGCTTCCTGGAGCTGGGGTGCACTGGCCTCTTCAAGCTGAGGGCGAAGTTGCAGAGCATTGACCTTTTCGTTCTCTCCAATGTTCTGGATCTCATGTGTCTCCTCCTCCAGCTCCCTAGAGCTTTGCCACTTCTTCTTCTCTTCGCCTTTCTCCATCTGAAGAGCATCAGCCCCTGTCATCTGTGTTAGTTGGGAGTTACCTCTTGCCACTCATCTGTGAAGTGGCTTGGTCCCTTCTTAGCCCCTTATTTTTGGTCTTCTTCACCTGCTGCCACTCCCCCAGTTGATCGTCTGCTGACTCCTCCTCCATTGATTCACTCTGCTGGGAAGAGGGAGGTTTGGGAAAGGGTGCAGTAGTTTGGCCATCTGCTGCCTCAATCCTTTCTTTCCTCTTGTCTCTCTCTCTCTGTCCTCCTTTGTCCCATTGTGCTCATACATCAGCTATGCCTCCTGCCTCCATGTGTAAATCCCCCTTTTGGTCCCTAATCGGCCCTACTCCTCCTTTTACCACCCTTTTACTATTTATATGCCTATAGAAGATTTTAGGATTCCGTTTTATGTTGGTTGCTAGTCTCTTTTCATGCTCCCTCTTTGCTTCTCTTATTTGCCTTTTCACCCCAAAACCTTCTATATTCAGCCTGGTACTCAACTGTATTTTCTACCTGACATCCGTTACTAGTATACTACAACTTTATCTTAATTTCTATCTCTTTTGTCATCCAGGGAGCTCTGAATTTGTTTGGTCTATCTTTCCCATATGAGGGAATACACCTTGACAGTGCCCAAAATACCTCTTCTTTGAAGGTAGCTCACTGTTTATGTACCATTTTCCTGCCAAAATTTGTCTCTAATTTATTTGGCTCAGATCTGTTCTTATCCCATTTGAAGCTGACTTTCCCCTACTTAATTATTCTTACTCTGGATAGTTCTTTGTCTTTTTCTATAGTCAGCCTAAACTTAATGATGGCATGATTACTGCCCACTAAATCTTCTTCTCTGAGGCAGTCCCTCGGGGTCGAGGATGACTTGCTTCCACACTAAAAATGAGTTCTCAGGTGATTGAAGAGTCCAATGCGCGACCTACAGTTGCTGTCACAGGTGGGGCGGATGGTGGTAGGGGGAACAGATGGGTGGAGTGTCTGGGTCCCCACACGCTCCTTCTGCTGTTGATGCTTGGCTTCACCTAGCCCTTGGTGATGAGACTCGAGGTGTTTGGCTCCTTCCCGGATGCTTTGCCAACCGCAAAGGATTATGGAGCATCCTCCTACATTTCAGCTGCCCCCAAAAGTTTGTCACCATCCTCCAGTTGCTGCACGATGACATGCAAGCTGTGAACCTGACCAATGGATCCACCACAGGCCCAATCCACGTTCGGACGGGGGTCAAGAAAGGCTGTGTTGTTGCACCGACGGTCTTCTCAATTTTCCTGTTTACTAAATGTTCTCCTACTGACACTTGATACACCTCATTCCCAGCAAGCAGGTCTAAAGGTCCCTCCTTTCTCATTGAACTGGACACATACTGCTGTAGAAAGTTTTCCTGAATACACTCGAGGAACTCTCTTTTATACTCCTACTATCCCAGTTTATATTTGGATAATTAAAGTCCCCCATTATAAGTAACCTATAATGTTTGCACCTCTCTGTAATTTCCTTGCAAATTTGTTCCTCTACATCCTTCCCACTAGTTAGTGATCCACAGGCTACACCGGGCAATGTAGTTGCACTGTTTTTGTTCCTTAGCTCTAGCCAAATAGATTCTGTCCTTGGACCCTCTGGGACATTCTTTTTCTCCAGCACTGCAATGGTCTCCTATATCAATATTGTCACCTCTCCTCCTTTTCTTCCTTTCCTATCTTTTCTGAACACCTTGTACCTAGGAATATTTAACACAATTTTGCCCTTTTTTGAGACAGGTCTCTGTTATAGTCATAACATTGTATTTCCACAGGCAATCTGTGCCTATAATTTACCAATCTTATTAACTACATTCTATGTATTCACATACATGCATACTGACCCTGATTTAGACTTTATTTCTTTCTCTCAACTCTGATTCCACCTGTCCTGGAGTACCTCATACTTGTTACATGATTATTAAGACTTGTAAAGGAATGTTGTCTTTGGTACCCACCAACGCCTCTGTTCACTTAGCCTTCAACTTCATCTCTTTCTCTGGCCAGAGGCTGAACCAGAGTGTTCACAACCCCGACATCCTATTTGACTCTAAACTGAGATTCTGACCCCACATAAAGTAAAAACTTGCATTTATAGAACCTCTTTCACAATCACAGGACATCCCAAAGTACTTTACAGCCAAGTAAGCACTCCTTGAAGCGTAGTCACTGTTGTAATGAGTTGTAACCACCTACCTCTACCTCTCTAACATAGGCTGAGACAGAGGAGGAGATGGGCTATCTTGCTGCTGAAACTCTCAGCCTTGTTCTTGTTATCTCAATTAATCCAATTCTCTCTTGGCTGGCCTCCCACCTACCACGCTCCAGAACCTTCAGCTTATCCAAACCTCTGCTGTCCGTTTTATAACTCACACTAAGTCCTGTTCATTCATCATGCTCACTGACCACACTGGCTGTTGGTCCAGCAAGACCTCCAATTTTAAATTCTCACCCTTGCATTCAAATCCATCCATGGTCTTGCTCCTTCCCCATCTGTCCCATCCTCCAGCCCTAGGATCATCTTAGTTCTCTGTGCTTCTACACCTCTGGCCTCTTGCACATCCTCAATTTCTACACCCTCCCCACATCGCCCGCCACCCACCCACCTAATGCTGCCTAGGCCCTAAGCTGTAGGATTCTTTCCCTAAACCTCTCCACCTGTGTTCCCCCCTGTAAGTCACTCCTTAAAACTTACCTCCATTGGCCAAGCTTATGGTCACCTATACTAATATCTCACTGTTTGATTCCATTTCAAATTTTATTTGATGTACTTCGGGAAGTTTGACTATGTCAAAGGCACTATTCAGTCATTATCATATTGTTTGTGGGAGTTTGCTGTGTGCAAATTGGCTGTCGCGTTTCTACTTACAACAGTGACTATTCCCTAAAAGTACTTCAATGGGTGTAAAGTAGTTTAAGACATCCAGTGGTCACCATATAAATGCAAATCTTTCATTCTTTGCTTTATAAAAGCTGTTGTTATATTGCAATATGATTGCATTGTTTATTCCAGGAATAGAATTTGCAGCTTGATCCTTGCTATAGTTTTTTCGCTGCAAATCTGCATTCAAATGTGGTGCAAACTCATTCACTGCCCGGTCACCTGGAGAGAAGTGTGGGCTGAGGATTCCTGCAGCTACATCACTGGTCGTGTGTGGAGAGAACTTTTCCGCAATCACTGTAACGGAGCAACCTGGAATAGACTCCGCTATACATATGGCAGTAGATAATCCCACAACACCAGCTCCAATCACAGCAATTCGGATCTTGTCCATGGTCTGTACGGAAAGAAAGAGAGAAACAGTATATTTAATTAATCCCAGGATCGATATTTGCGGTGCCAATAAAGCAGCCAAATTCAAATTCAAATTCTGTTCTGAGATAATAAAGCATGTAAGAAATTGGGGTCTTGAATAAACAGGTATTTTCTGTATAATATAGAACCTTCATAAGATTTTCTAAACAGCATTGATTGCTTCTTTGGAAAGAGAATTTCTAAACACTTCCACCCACCTTTAAACAGTCTTAGTTCAGGCTGCCATTCTGACATTCTTAAACTGGTAGGATGGCGTCTTGTGCACGCCTTATCTATAATATTGTTTAGAAAGGACTAGGATCCTTTACATCACCCTTAGCGTGATGTAAACTAAAAAGCTGACTTCGAGCAGGGAGGAGGTAACCACCCTGACAGTTTGGGTACTTGTCCTATATCCAATAGTCAGAAGGGTTTGGATAGATGATTGACACTGGGTGAGCTACCAGCCCCCCCCAAAAAAGGGTATATATACTGGTAGTAGGAGCTGAGGTGGTGTGAGGTTGCAGTGCTCACCAGTAGTTATAATACGGTCATAATGAATGAGGAGGAGGAGGAGAAAGATGAGATCAACATACTCTGTGCCAACCGTTTGTCCGCCGTCTAGGATTAATAAACCGCTCGCACATATCACAGGTCATAGACTTATTCTGTCTAATGAGATGGTGTGGCATATCTAAACTGTTGTTTTTTAATAAACCACCTTAAAATTCCTTTTGACTAGTCGACTGCCCTGGCCCCCAAATCCAAAATCTCCCAACCAAAACAGGCACGAAAAGGGGCTTCTGTCTAAATTTCCATTCAACAGGAGAGCTACATCATTATTGACTATGTAAGGAAATCGACCTGGAGTTGGGTTATTTTCAGGGGGCCTTCTTAACTCATTCACGAGATGTGGGCATCGATGGTAAGTCCAATATCTTTTGCACCTCCCTAATTGTACCTGAGAAAGTGGTGGTGAGCAGAGAGGCTAAGACAGGGGAGGAGATGAGCTATATTACAGAGGTAGAAGTAGGTGATTGCTACAGCAACTATATTACAACATTGACTACAATTAAAGTACTTAATTGGCTGTAAGGTGCTTTGGGGTGGCTTGTGGCCGTTAAAGATGCTATATAAATGCAAGTCTTGTCAGGGGGCAACTAAGAGTCAACCACATTGTTTTCACCAGGACAGCATGTTCCTGGGTCCAACTGAATAGAACACCACTCAGCAACATAAGGGGTAATTAAACCTGCTGTAAAGAAACACTCACTGAAACTACCATTTTGCTAACTTCCTCACTCACACAAGGATGGAGAAACAAAGAAATGAAGGGAAATAGGAAAAGCAATGTATAGGTGGGATGCTGCATGTGCTCTATTTGACAGTTGACATCGAGTCAAGATCTTTACACCCTTACTGGCTTAAGTTATTATTTTTAAATTTACAGCAAAAAAAATCTATTGTTAAAGCAGAGGGCAATTTATGCAGCATACTTCAAGGTACTATACCTGTACATATTTACACCTTAACAGGCTTGAAATCATTTTTGCATTCCTTATACTTCCCGCTTTCAGCTACCATTGTCCCTTTTCCCTCCACATTCTTAACTCACAGTGAGGCTAGATGGTGCAAAAACTATAGTTATTCTTGTATTGAATGACTGGCTGATGGAACATCACAAAACAGAATAGTCTGTTATCTGCTTGCCAGAAAGATCAAACTAAGCTATGATACTCAACCTTACAGACCAATAATGGGAACAGTTTTCTCAATGCCAGCATGAAGTTACAGCAGTAGGCTTCAATATTTCTGGAGTCAGACAGATCGAATGGGGAAGTGTGTTTGGTGAAACTCTTAGCCCGGCCCCGCGCTACCCCCAATGCACGCCACCAACGCCCCTGGTAGAGGTTATGAAAAATTACTCTTATTCATAATATCATTGTTTACATAATGCTTAATTTTCCATCTGAAACATAACTAGCAACTGAACTGCTGTAAGCTGCGATAGAAAGAATTGCGGCAACAGCACTAAGGCACCTAACAGGCCACATAAAGCATGTTTCAAAATTAGTACAAATGGCCGATATGAAGTAAAATTCAGTAGGAACTTTAGTTATCTTCAATGCAAGGTACAGTGAATGATTTTGGATAAGGATTGTTCACAGTCCCTGGGAAGATCTTTACGTACAGGTATTTAGGACCTGAGTTTTACCTCTGGCGGGTGCGCACGATCGCTGGGCCCAGGATCGGTCGGGAAACGGACTGCCAACCGCAATTTTGCGCAGGCTGGCCATTTAACAGACAGCCAGCATGAAACATGTGCTGAAAATCTCAGCGCTGCCGAGGTGGGGGCGGGAAGAAGGTGGACGATGACGTGACCGCAGGCATGGGTGGCGCTGCGAGAGAATTCCCTGAAGGCAGATAGCTGCCTCAGGGGGACTGCAGACCTTCAAATGATGAAAAAAAGATTTAAAAAGCTGCAAAAAAAACATCCATGCATCGCAATCAAGCCCCTGAAAATATACCTCATAAAAATGCTGCCCACAGATATTTATTTTGATTTTGTTTCACAGCAGAGATTTCTTCCCGCCCCTGGATGAGGTTTGATGAAATATGTAAAGGCCGCCTGGCCAATTTACGCGTCCGCCCACCCTAAGGTTGGACGGGCCATAAATTTGGAGACAATTGTGCCATTAATGGGCTTAATTGCCCTCTTGTTGGGGGGGGTGTGTTTTCGACTTTTGCGCGCCCCCGCCGAACCATCGGGACACTCACCTGACATCATCTTGCACGATTTTTACACCAGATCAGGTCAGGCATGCCCACCCACGAGACGTAAAATTCTGCCCTAGATGTGGGACTGTGTGTACTGCCCTGTATGCAGTCTTAAGATGAATGCTTAAATTAATACATTAAGTTTATCGTCAGACATATTACTGTCTCTAGGTTATATATCTGATATTAAAAAAGATGTGATTAATGATTCCAATGACTTGGGGGCAAGGGCAGGGTCCTTCTTTTAGAGGATGAGATGTTGAGTACAGTGTATATGTGGACTGTGTCTAGGGAGAAGACTTCATATAGCACCTTTCTTGACCTCAGGATGTTCCAAAGCACTTTGCAGCTAATGAAATACCTTTGAAATGTAGTTACTGTTATAGTGTAGGAAATGCAACAGCCAATTTTCACATAGCAAGGTTTCACAAACAGCAGTGTGATAATGACCCAATAGTCTAGTTGAGGTAAAAGTAAAAAACTGCAGATGCTGGAAATCCAAAACAAAAACAAACATACCTGGAAAAACTCAGTAGGTCTGATAGCATCTGCGGAGAGGAACACAGTTAACGTTTCGAGTCCGTATGACTCTTCAACAGAACTAAGGAAAAATAGAAAAGAGGTGAAATATAAGCAGGTTTAAGGGGGAGCGGGACAGGTAGAGCAGGATAAAGGGCCAGTGATAGGTGGAGATAACCAAAATATGTCACAGACAAAAGGACAAAGAGATGTTGAAGGTGGTGATATTATCAAAGGAATGTGCTAATAGGTGACTTAAGGGTAGAAAGTGGGACGAGCAAGGTACAGATAGCCCTAGTGGGGGTGGGGTGGGGGGAAGGGATCAAAATAGGCTAGAAGGTAGAGATAAAACAATGGATGGAAATACATTTAAAAATAATTGAAATAGGTGGGAAAAGAAAAATCTATATAAATTATTGGGGAAAAAAGGGGGGAAATCGGAAAGGGGGTGAGGATGGACGAGAGAGTTCATTATCTAAAATTGTTGAACTCAATATTCAGTCTGGAAGGCTGTAAAGTGCCTAGTCAGAAGATGAGGTGCTGTTCCTCCAGTTTCCGTTGAGCTTCACTGGAACAAGGCAGCAGGCCAAGGACGGACATGTGGGCATGAGAGCAGGGTGGAGTGTTGAAATGGCAAGCGGCAGGGAGGTCTGGGTCATGCTTGTGGACAGACCAAAGGTGTTCCTAGTCTAATTGAGGTATTGGTTGATGGATAAACAGACACTAGAAAGAACTCTTCTGCTTTTCTTCAAAATAGTGCCATGGGATCTTTGGTATCCACCCGAGAGGGCCCCAGTTTAACAACTCATCTGAAAGTACACCCTCAGTACTAAACTAGCATGTTAGTCTAAATTTATATTGCAAGTTCCAGCATTCAGATTTGAACCACAACCTTCTAACTGAGAATTAATATTACTACCATTGGACCAATGGTTGGGCAGCTTTCAGAACTGGGGGGAGGGACTGGACATGGGAGAAAAGCTGTGGCAGTAGCTTCAGGGAAGAAATAGTTTGTTGAAAATCCAAATGTTATTCTGCTTTTTAGAAAAAAAATCAATTTGTGAAGTTTAAACGTTTTTAAAATCAACAAGATGACAGAGTTGTCCTAATGATGGGAAGCTGAGTCAATTGCACCTACATTCTCTGAAGTTTAGAAAAATGAGGGGGTGATCTCATTGAAAAATAGGACTGGATTTTATGGGGGGGGGCCATGTATTCCTCGCCCCCCCCCCCCCCCCCCCCAACAACTCTTCCATCACGCAGACTAAAACGTCAGCCAGGAGTCTGTCCACAACAAAGCTGGCTGCACCACAGCTATGTTACGCTTTGGCAGGGTGTCAAATGGCTCACGGCAGGACTTCCAGCCTCATCTGGGGAAGAAGTCCTGCCTTGAGAGAGCTGCCGGCCAATCCATTTAGCCGGCAGCTCTGCAATCTCAGCAGCACCAGGTTCGAGCAGCGGCCACCGCTGGGACTACTGTCCCCAAAACGGAGGCTATGAAGGCCTCGCTGAAGGTTAAGTCCAGAGCATCGGAAGCAGATGAAGGAAAAGTGGGGGGGGGGGGGGGGCGGTGAGGAACATTGGTGTTTGGAATTCTCTCCTCCAGAGTGCAGTGGCAACTGGGTCATTAAATATATTCAAGGTTTAGACAGATTTTTGATTGACGAAGGGAGTTTATGGGGGGGGGGGGGGGGGGAAGTACAGGCAGAAAAGGTGTTAAGGCTACAATCAGATCAGCCATGATCTTATTGACTTGGTGGAGTAGGCTGGAGAGCCCGAATGGCCTTCTCCACTTTCTCATGATCTTTTCTTCCTAACAGAAGAGCAGAGGTGGGGAGCCCATGGCAAAGCAGTTCGGAAACCACGGGAGGGCGTGGGGGGAAGGGGGGAGTTAGAGGTGTTGGCAAACAAAGGTTGTGTAAAATCCCGACCAATAAATGCACCGCAACCCCACAATTAACAGGTTTAATCACGAGCGGGCGGCGAGGTGACGGCCATCAACAAAAAGAGCCGCGGGGTGGGGGGGAAGGACACATCCCTCTCGCCTCCAGGTGTCAGCTTCCAGCTCCCCGCCGAGGCTGCAGCGCAAACTCCCGGGGCTCCGCCTGCGGGCGGGGGGGGGCGTCGAGCGCTTCCCTCTCCCCAGCAACTTTCCACGGGAAACGCGCGTTAAAACTCGCCAGTAGCCCCGTCCCACACGGAATAGAAAGAGAAATGGGCTCCTTTAACCCACCCCAAGTTCCTCCCGTGCCTGCCGCCCGCACGCACGCTCGCTCGCCCGACCTTCCGACTCAGGGCGAGGGGGGAAGATCCGCGCGCCTCAACCGTCGCCGAAGCCCAGAAACGTCCAATTGGAAAGGGGAGGACACGCCCCGCCCCCACCTTTTCCTTTTACGGCATCAGCTGCCGTAAATCAGTTCAGTTTAAAGGTCCCCTTGGAATTGACAGGCCCGGGAGAAGGTTAAGTGCCCAAGTGAAGTGAAAAGGATTTGGGGGTCTGAGGGCGTTTGGAGGAGGGGAGACTCGGGCTGGGGGCAAGGGGGGTGCTTCGAGGTCGGGCAGGATCTGAGATCAGGGCGTGGGTCCCAAGATCATGGGGAGGGGTCCGAGGTCGTTTGTGGGGGGTGGGGGGGGGGGGGGTCCGGGGTCGGGGAGGTCTGAGGTCGGGGTGGGGGGGGATCTGAGGAGGGGGGGTCCGAGGTCAGGGGTGTCCAAGGTTGGGGAGGGTCGGATGTCGGTGGGGGGGGGGGGGCAGTTCTAGGTCGGGGGGAGGGTTCAAGGTCGGGGGGGGGGGTGTGGGGAGGCTCCCGTGGGTGGCGGGGTCCGAGGTCAGTGGGGGTCTGAGGTCGGGGGTGTTCCAAGGTCACAGGGGAGGAGGGTGGCTCCCATGGAAGGGGGTTGGGGGGGTGCTTAGGGGGTGGGGAGTCCTGTGGGGTGGCTGGGCCTTTGCAATAGTTACTCAGAAGTTAGAAGATGTTTTAATTCTTCTGACTTTTCCTGGATAACAGGTGGTATAACCCCGGCGGAACCATCTAAAGTTTGCGGTTTTCGGATGGTTCCCAGCACAGAGCAATTACCCAGAGGAAGTGTGCACTTCTGGGAAATTGCCGTGCAAACCCTTACCTGGGAACTTGCCAGAGGGATTTCCCAGCGCATCTTTGGGATACAACGCACCCCCACCCCAAGTTCGACACTGGGCAGCGCAGAAGTTTAGGGCCATATCTCCACCCTACCTGCCGACAGCAGCCAGTAGAGGGGCCAGATGGGTCTGATATTGGCTCAGACAGAGATGTCATTGATAAGTGACAACCAACTCAATGTTAACATCTTTCAAAAGTTTAAAACGTAAGAAAAACTAATATAATTAAAGTTAAATTGAAAGATATCTTATATGTATACACTTTTTTTTAAATGCTCCAGAACCTGGAAATCTAAACTAAAAACTGAAAATGAAAGAAATACTCAGCAGGTTTGCAGCATCTGTGGAAAGAGAAGCAGGGTTATCCTTGGACAGGTTTTGTGCTCAGAATAACACATAGGCTTTCAGCGCTCTATGTTATTGTGCAGTGAATCAGATAGAAAATTCCAGAAAAATGCACATTAAGTTGAACCCAGAAAAGGGGAAGTCACATGCTGACTCCTCTGCTACATCACTGAGAGACTTGACATTGAAATCCATCTAATGGGGTGATGTTTCTGTACTTGCCATTAAATATTCCAGAAAGTGTTAGGGCTGATGTATTCAGGTGGTGATTGAAATGATTATTTAACAACATGACAAGTCACAATTAATGGTAATGAAATGTAACAGTAACAGCAGTGTGCAAGAGACTGAGAAGTTGGAATAGTACAAGAGAGAGATGCACCTACCTAGAAGCTTAGAGTGTACTATCATGTAAATAAAGGAGTTTCTGAAGAAACGTACCAAAATTAGACCTAAGTTACTCATAGGTATTGGGAAGAGAGATCCAAATAGTATTCAAACTACAAACCAGAAACAACCTCTCTGGCATTGAAAAATTACTTATTACGAGTGTTACACCATCCATGGCTAACTAAAGGAGTTAAGGATGGTATCAACTTAAAAGAAAAGATGTACAATGCTGTAAAGGTTAGTGGTAGGCCAGAGGATAGGGAAAATTTTAGAAATTGGCAAAGGATGACTAAAAAAATATGTAGCAGGTGATGTGTGCCAGGCAGACCAAATCCACAAGGAAAACCTGACCACATTATCACAATGGTTTTGCAATTGTATTTATTAGAAGATTTGGACACTGAATTCAGAATGAGTCCACTAACAGCTTTAGAGATTTTAAAAACTAAATTAAAATATTTATTAACAAAATAAAAGATTTTCAAGTACATGCATAAGATCACAGTTACTTAATATTATAACAAATCCCAAAATTCCAAATTAAACTGACTCCCAACTACACGCCCCCTTTAAGGCAACAGTCCAAAATAGATTTTTAATTTAAATAGCAAGCCAGCACATTTACCACAGCACCCACTTGACAGTGGAAGTCCAAAGACTTTTCTTTAGTTATAGCAGACATTGCAAACATGGCTGGAGGCTTCCCCAAGGCTGTTTTACACACTCCTTTTGGTTCTTATTTGGCCCCATAACATCACATTCCTTCCTTCCTTATATATGTTTCTCTCTCTTTAATCTGTAAATTCCATTGTTCTATATGTCTTTGGAAATGTACTTTTCCCATAATATAAAAGTCTTTCATGTTGCCAATTTGGTCAGTACTTTTTGGGAAAAATAAACATAATAACCTTGTCTGGCCTACATGTGACTCCAAATCCACAGCAATATGGTTGACCCAGTAGTGAATGGTGGTGGGCAATTAACTCACTGGAGGAGGAGGCTCCACAAATATCCCCATCCTCAATGATGGGGGAGCCCAGCACATCAGTACAAAAGATAAGGCTGAAGCATTTACTACAACCTTCAACCAGAAGTGCCAAGCGGATGATCCATCTCGGCCTCCTCCAGAGGTCCCCAGCATCACAGATTCAGCCAATTCGATTCACTCCACGTGATATCAAGAAACGGCTGAAAGCACTGGATAATGCAAAGGCAATGGGCCCTGACAATATTCCAGTAATAGTACTGAAGACTTGTGCTCCAGAAGTGCTGCGCCCCTAGCCAAGCTGTTCCAGTACAGCTACAACACTGGTATCTACCCGGCTATGTGGAAAATTGCCCAGGCATGTCCTGTACATAAAATGTGGGACAAATCCAACCCTGCCAATTATCACCCCATCAGTCTACTCTCGATCAACAGTGGAAAAGGTCATTAGCAATGCTATCAAGCGGCACTTGCTTAGCAATAACCTGCTCACTGACACTCAGTTTGGATTCCACCAGAGCCACTCAGCTCCTGACCTCGTAACAGCCTTGGGTCAAACATGGACAAAAGAGCTAAACTCTCGAGTTGAGGTGAGAGTGACTGCCCTTGACATCAAGGCTGCATTTCACCGAGTGTGGCATCAAGGAACCCTAGTAAAACTGGAGTCAATGGGAATCAAGGGGAAAAGTCTCCATGGGTTGGAGTCATGCCTAGTACAATGGAAGATGGTTTTGATTGTTGGAGGTCAGTCATCTTAGCTCCAGGAGATCGCTGCAGGAGTTCCTCAGGGTAGTGTCCTCAGCCCAACTATCTTCAGCTGCTTTCTTCCATCATAAATTCAGAAGTGGGGATGTTCACTGATGATTGCACAATTTTCAGCACCATTCGCAACTCCTCAGATACTCCTCTAACCATTGCCCCTTGATGTTCAATGGCATTACCATCACTGAATCCCCCACTATCAACATTCTGGAGATTACCATTGACCAGAAACTGAACTGGACTAGCCATATGAAATACTGTGGCTACAAGAGCAGGCCAGAGGCTAGGAATTCTGCGATGGGTAACTCACATCCTGACTCCCCAAAGCATATCCACCATCTACAAGGCACAAGTCAGGAGTGTGACGGAATACTCCCCACTTGCCCGGATGAATGCAGCTCCCACAACACTCAGCTTGACACTGTCCAGGACAAAGCAGCCCATTTGATTGGCACCACATCTACAAACATTCAGTCCCTCCACCACATACGCACAGTAGCAACAGTGTGTACCATCTACATGATGCCCTGCAGGAATTCACCATGGCTCCTTAGACAGCACCTTCCAAACCCACGACCACTACCACTTAGAAGGACAAGGGCAGCAGATAAATGGGAACACCAACACCTGGAAATTCCCTTCCAAGCTCTATATTATCCAGACTTGGAAATATATTGCCATTCCTTCACTGTCGCTGGGTCAAAATCCTGGCACTCCCTCCCTAACAGCACTGTGGGTGTACCTACACCACATTGACTGCAGTGGTTCGAGAAGGCAGCTCACCACCACCTTCTCGAGGGCAATTACGGATGGGTAATAAATTTTGGCCCAGCCTGCAAAGCCCACATCCCGTGAATGAATAATAAAAAAAATCTCATTTCAACATACAAAATCCATACAGTGCTTGACAGGGTAGATGCAGAAAGGATGTTTCCCCTGGTTGGGGTGGTCTAGAACCAAGGGACACAGTCTCATTATAAGGGGCGCGCCATTAAGAACTGGGATGAGGAGCAATTTCTTCAGTTAGAGGATGGTAAATCTTTGGAATTCTCTTCCCAGAGGGCTATGGAGGGTCAGTCATTGAGTATGTTCAAAACTGAGATCGATAGTTCTCTACATTGCTGAAAAAAAAGATTTTTTTTGTTGAAGCTTTTCGTCTGGCAGTCATCAGGACAATTCGCAAGAAAATACCAATATAAGGGAAAGAACATATTTATACTATATGAGAGAATGCTGATTGGTTGGCAAGTGGACTCTGATTGGTAGAGGTGTTGCCATGGAGAATGCACTAGTTGATAGTGACTGACAGTTAACTGCCAAACATTGTTTGCAATTTAAACCAAGCAGCTTGACTCTGGTCAAGACATTGCCCTGGGGAATGAACCAGCAAATGGCTGTCATTTATTTTGTTTAGCTGAATCAGGTACAATGAGTGTGCATGTTCTTTCTGTCTTTAAAGAACAAATGAGATTCTGAGCATTGCTCGTGAAATTCTAATGAGGGGACATTTAGGAATTAGGAGAACACAGGAAAAGATACAGAGGTATTTTTTTTTTGGCCAGGATTGCATAGGGTTGTAGTTAAATTCTATAGAACCTGTCATACATGTCAAGTAACAGGGAAAACATAAGCAGTGATTAAGCCAGCGCCTTTAATCCCTATACCAGCATTTGAAGAACCTTTTACTAGGGTCATGATTGATAATGTAGGACACCTCCCTAAGACAAAAATGGAAATCAGTACTTACGAACAATAATGAATGTGTCTACCAGGTTTCCTGAAGCGATACCTTTATGAAATACTACAACTAAGAAGATTGTAGAGGAGTTAACTAAATTTTTTACAAGAGATGGTTTACCTAAGGAAATACAATCAGATCAAGGGTCAAATTTCATGTCATAGCTGTTTAAAGAAGTAATGAACAGTTTGGGGATAAAACAATTTAAGTCAACAGCTTATCATCCGGAGTGACAAGGAGCTTTGGAAAGATGGCATCAAACTTTAAAAACCATGACGAGAGCATAATGTCAGGATTATTGCACGCAATATTCCAAGTGTGGCCTAACCAAGGTTCTATAAAGCCACAGCATGACTCCCCAGCTTTTATACTCAATACACCTGCCGATGAAGGCAAGCATGCCGTATGCCTTCCTGACTACCTTATCCACCTGCGTTGCCACTTTAAGTGACCTTTAGACCTGTACACCCAGATCCCTCTGCCGGTTGATGCACTTAAGGGTTCTGCCATTTACTGTACAATTCCTACCTGTATCAGACCTTCCAAAATGCATTACCTTGCATTTGTCCGGATTAAACTCCATCTGCCATTTCTCCACCCAAAACTCCAACCAATCTATATCCCGTTGTATCCTTTGACAATCCCCTTCACTATCTTCAACTCCTCCAGCCTTAGAGTTGTCTGCAAACTTACTAATTAGCCCAGTTACATTTTCCTCCAAATCATTTATGTATACTACAAACAGCAAAGGTCCCAACACTGATCCCTGCAGAACACCACTAGTCACAGCTCTCCATTCAGAAAAGCACCCTTCCACTGCTACCCTCTGTCTTCTATGACCAAGCCAATTCTGTAACCATCTTGCCAGCTCACCTCTGATCTCATGCGACTTTACCTTCTGTACCAGTCTGCCATGAGGGACCTTGTCAAAGGCCTTACTGAAATCCATGTAGATAACATCCACTGCCCTTCCATCGTTGATCATCTTTGTCACTTCCTTGAAAAACTCGATCAAGTTAGTGAGACACTTGCAGTTTTGTTTCTGGAGAGTAAGTATTAGTTTTGTTACCAGTACTAGGTGATTAAATGCAAGATTTAGTGGGCTTTATAGGATTGAAAAGAAATTGAGTAAGTAAATTATTTAATAAATACTCCAGGTAGAAGAAAAAAGCAGAGGGGGTGTCATGTAAATATGCTTAAAAAATACTTTGACAGGGAAGAGGAACAAAAAGAGGTATTAGTGATGGTGGATGATGAGAAAGAGGTAGAAGTGCAGGACTCTGAAATTGATTTTCTTCTAATCAAATTGGATAATGAGGAGGTGCTTGAAAATTTAAATGAAATATTGAGTTACCTTCCAGTGGCAAAGCGATTTGGAAAAGCCTTTGCAGTCACACAAACCTATTTGTGGGAATAAATTGGGAAAGACACATTTAGCTGTACATGATGTCTCTGTACAGGTTTCATCTTCAATAAGGTAACACCCTTATGGATAAAACCCAGCAAAGTTATCACAAGTACAAAAAGAAATTGATTTCATGCTTCAAAATGAGATCATTGAGTGTAGTTGCAGTAACTGGAATTCGCCTATTGTGCTGGTACTGAAACTGGATGGAACACAAAGATTGTGGCCGGGATTTTCCGGCCCCGTCACGGGCAGGACCCACCATGGGTGAGGCGACGCCCCAGCCAGAAGTCCATTGATTTGTGGCAGGACTGGAAGATCGTGGGCTTGTGTGGAAAATCCCACTGTGTGTGTGGACTACCGAAAGGTGAAAGCGGTGACAAAAGCGGATTCATATCCTATACTATGGTTGGAAGATTGCAATGAGAAAGTGAGACAAATGAAATTTATCACAAACATTGACTTGCTGAAAGGATATTGGTACATACCGTTGTCGGAGAGAGCAAAGGAGATATCGGCTTTTGTAACGCCAAGCAGACTATATCAGTTTAAAGTCATGCCATTTGGTATGAAGAATGCACTTGTGACATTTCAAAGACTGACAAACAAAGTAGTGGCAGGCTTAAGCTATTCTGCTGTTTATATTGATGATCTAATAGTTTTCAGTCCTACATGGGAGGAGCATTTACAGCATCTGGAAGGACTATTTCTCGACTACAAGAAGCTAATTTGGTGATGAACTTGGCTAAAAGTGAATTTGCAAAAGTGCAAGTTACCTATCTAGGCCATATCATTAGACATGGTAAGGTGGCCCCGAGAGATGCAAAAGTCAAAGGCCAAAATGGATTTCCCAGTGCCTACAACAAAACAATAAGTTTTGAGATTGTGGGCATGAGTGGGCTTTACCGGAAATTTGTACCAAATTTTAGCAGTGTGGTTGCTCCACTGATTGAACTATTAAAAAGGAACAAAAAGTTTCAATGGACGCTGGAGTGTCAGAAGTCACTTGATAGTTTGAAAACTGTATTAACTATGACACCAGTTTTGACAGCACCCAGTTATGCCAAGCAATTCAATTTGGTCATTGATGCAAGCAATACAGGCATTGGAGCTGTACTGTTACAAGAAGATGACACTAGAAATGAAAAACTGATAGGGTATTTTTCATGGAAACTGAATGTACAAAGGAGAAGATATTCAATGATCAATAAGGAGACTTTGAGTTTGGTGTTAGCGTTGCAGCATTTTGAAACTTATGTTGCAAACAATTCATCAGAAACAATTGTTTATACAGGCCACAATCATTTGAAGTTTTTGGACAAATTTCAAGACAAAAGTGCAAGACTTTTCAGGTGGAGCCTATTATTACAACAATTTAATCTACAGATTATAGCTGTTGCTGGTGGAGAGAATCTGTTCTAAGATAACTTATCAAGAGTTTGAAGATTAGTGGAAAATTGGACATTTTATAAAAACCTGGACACTGAACTGGAGTGATTTCTGATATATATAATATATATAATGTTAATTCATGCATCTGATAATGTGAGATGGGTTATTAAAAAATGAAGCCGTCTTTTAGAATTATGACGGTTCATTTTTCGATAGGGAGCAGGATGTCATGAAGATATTAATGTATATAATGTTATTGGAAATTATTTTAAATTGGCCTTGTAGGGTCTGTGTCTGTGGGTGTGAGTGTGTGTGTCTTAGTTGGATTAAAGCTAGCTAGCCTGGGTGCTTTGATGTATAATAGTTTTGAGATGTTAAACAGTAAGGTAGAGGGGACATTTGCATTTTGTTGAATAAATCATTCAAATGCTGGGGGTGAAATATTGCACCTGGCTAGGAGACACCAAGCATTATGTTTATATTACTAATAAAATTGGTACTATGAAAGGGATTTTATTGTTAGAAGAGGTGGAATTCAAAGGGCCTGGTGATACAATAAGAATTTACTTTTAAAGGGAAGGCTAGGTATAGACAAAAAAGAGTTTTGGGTGTATAAGTCAGGCATGCCGCCTATAAGCCTACAACTGTGTGAAGGAACCAAATTGAAAGGAACCTCATTTTGAATCCGTAAAGATAAAATGTGCTTTGCCTGGTGTCTGTTTAAGTCTATGGGTCATTGTTGCCTTGGGGGAAGATTACCTGGGAGTGATTCATTTGAGGAATGTTTTTAAAAGTTATTATGGTAGTAATTTGTAGACTTGGGTAGGTGTTTAAATTTGTTGTTAAATTAATAAATGTTTAATTTATATAAAAAAAAACTCTTGAGGCTTGGTGGGTTTTATTCCTCAATTCAGAGCTGCATCTCAAACATATCAATTGAAAATATAGGTTACGACAGTTGTTTAAAGTTTCCCTCTGGGATTTTAAATAACATAACCTTTATCAACTGCTGTGCCATAACAGGCTGATTCCTGGGATGAAAGTTTTATGAGGAAAGGTTGAGAAGGTTGGGTCTGTACTCCATTGCAGTTTAGAAGAATGTGAGTGATCTTATTGACATATAAGTTATGATGGGGCTTGACAGGTTAGATGGCTGAGAGGGTGTTCCCTTTCATGGGAGTTTCGAGAACAAAGCAACACAATTTGAAAATAAGGGGTCTCCCATTTAAAATGGAGATGAGGAGGAATTTCTTCTCTCAGAGGGTTGTTACTCTTTGGAATTATCTATCCCAGTAAGCAGTGGAGGCTGGTTCATTGATATATTCAAGGCTTAGTTACACAGATTTTTGATCTATAATGGAGTCAAGGGTCTGTGGGACAGGCAGAAAAGTGGAGTTAAGGCCAAAATCAGATCAGCCATGATCTTGAATGATGGAATAGGCTCAATGGGCCAAAAAGCCTACTCCTGCTCCTATTTCTTATGAACTTATGGAGTCTCAAACATTCAGTATTCAATTATTGTTGGAGGTTTATTAAAAATTAAAATAATTTTTGTTTATTTTTTTCTTTCTGAACCTTTTTTTCTCTGCTAATCCGATTTTTTTCTTTCTCTCTATTTTGCAGTACGTGATTTTACATTGAATTAAATATTCTAATTTAGACTCGTGGCTTAGTGAACATTCTTCAATCTGACTGGTTGAGGATAAACACAGTTTCTTGTTCTGCTCACACATGTCATAGATGGTCTGTAGAGGGCGCTGCACTGTTAAAGATCTCTAATAGCTGTATATGTCTGCTCAAAAGCTCACAAAAAGCCTGTGGGCAGCCATAAGTATAGACATCATTCATTCACGACAGTCCACGAAACTCGGGTCAATATCTTTGTCTGTGATCTATAAAGAACACAAATCTGTTTAGCCAGTCGTGGTTAGGAGAATACCATCACTTTTAATAGTGGCATTAACAATAGCAATGGTGTGTGTTCCATGTGCCACCCATACCCAGCTTACACCCTCCTTCTAATCAGCCTTTATGGTGCTAAGGAACATGAATTGTCACTTATATAATCAAAGCTGCTGATTTATTGTTTCTGTAGTAAAATGGATGGGAGCAGAGAATTCAGTCTTAAAAACTTGTGAAAATCCTGGATTTCCACGTAATAAAAACAGAATTTGACTGATATAACCATTATAAGTGAATAACTCTGATTTGAAATGGATTGAATAGCAGAGTGTGATTAAAAGAAAACAGCAGTAAAAATCCTGTAATTCCATGTTAAATAGAGAGCAGCACTAAAAGTATTCAGCTGCAGTAAAATCAGTGGCCTTGGTTATAACACACCTATCACAAATAGTATGTTTCCAGCCACCTGAAATAGTATGTACTGTAACAGCTAGTCTTCCCATTATCAAACCCTGGCTAACATCCCTTGGGCCTGACTTTAATTTTAATTCTCAGCATTTGTTGAGATGCTCAGGATGGGACCAGGTTTGAGAGTCACAGCATAGATGTCAGGTTCAGCGTCCACAAAATACAAAAGGATGTTTAATTCTCAGGATTAGATGATATACCAACTTGGTGCAGGTTGATTTACAACTGGTACAAGAAACCACATGTGACAAAATTGAACCTGATACTTTTAGACAGCACAGAAAGATGAAGAGGAAATTGTATTGATGGACCATTGTGGGAACTTAAATTCCCAGCAGTTTGATGAGTATTTTAGGAATCCTACTTCAGCAAGCAATTGTTAACTTTGCATTTGGCCTTCCATTGACAAACCACAAGATTATGGATGGGGCAGAGAGATAGACTGAAACCCCCAATTCCCTTTCCCTTCTGTCTGTAATCAGTGCAGTTTAATTTTGATAAAGCTGATGTGTATTCCCAAACCCACCAACCCCCATCATTGCTGTGCGGTCAATTTAGGAGTCACCAGCAGCAGACTTTCATGGATTTAAACAAGAAGTAGTATTCATTAATACATTCACCCTGGCAAGGTCTATCGCCAGATTAATCACACAACACACAGCCAAGAAAGATACAATTAAAGAGAGTAGCGCACCTCTCCAAATATTAAAACTGGAATAGTTCGCAGTTCACATGTCTAAGAGACTCCAGTGAAGGAGGGAGCTTTTTGCACTCTGGTAGTGAAGTTCAGGTAAGTTCAGATGGCTGGGGTCAAACCCAGACTAGCTGTATAGTTCCCTCAAAGTGAAGAAGTAAAGACTGTTCAGCGGGTCATATAGATAACCCCTGGTGGTGGTTGTAACCAGAGGTCCAATTTCTTACAGACAAACTCAGAGCTGTTCAAAACAGGTTGGAGGAGGCTTTTAAAAGTCTTTTAGCCTCAAGGTCTTGAAAAAGTAAAATGACACAGCCTTTCTTTGGCAGCTGTGATGTTGTTGCTGGTGTTCTGCAGATTGCCTGGTCTCTCTTTCTCCGTTTTTGGATAAAAGGATTTCAAAATCAGAAGGCAGTTTCAATCATATGTTGAATGGTCATTGATACACGATTGAAGGCAAATGATGGTCTTTCATTGTGGAGGAGGAGTTTCAGTCACATTGTCAAAAGCTGTTCAGGTAGGTCTTAATGAAGTTTTCATAGTCTTAAGTAGGTTAACTGTATATATTTATTAACTACAAGAACTATGGACATGAAGGGTTCAAGCTACGGGCTGTCTCCATGCTTGCTTGTGTACATGGCTCTGTCCAACACTGGACTGACCTCTAGGTATGGATCATGAGTCCTCTTACATCACTGTATGGGTAGGACTGTACACAGTCCCAAGTTAACCCTATATGAGCCAGACCCTTATACTACACCTCCCGCAAATCTTTTTCCAATGTATTTCAAATTATCCTTTTACCTCATGTACTTACATCATTATTACTACCCCATCTCCCCATTTCAACATTCTGAGTTCTGACCCTTCTATATCTCATTTGCATTATTGTCAAAGGAGTGGTAGGCTGTCGTTGCAGATAAATGCTTGTGGATTTAGAGGTTGTTCTGGCATCTGGTATCTTCCTCCATTTCTCTCCACTGTACAGTGGGAACATGTGGTCTAGGGATGAGGAGGAGACTGCCTCATCCAGTTTCTCCTGATTGGCACCCCAGAGGGTACAACCAGGTAAGACTGGGGTTGATCGTCATCCTTCCTGATGATAGTACCCTCTCTCTTGAGGTTTTTAATCCAGGCCTTGTCATCCTTTCGTAGTTGTAGCAAGTGTCTGGTATGGTACCTTTTGTTGTAGACAGAAGCCTGCTTCTGCCTGTAGGATTACTCTCTTGCTTGGATGTCCTGGTAATCCTTGGTTACCAACTCTGGTATTAGTTTTTTTGACAGGATTGGAAGTTGTATGCGCAGTTTTCTTCCCATCAGGAGTTCAGATCGGGCCAGGCCGCATTGTAATGATTGAACAGTGCTCATTCTTTTTTTATGAGGGCTTTTACTGTGCAGACCCCTCCTTTGGCCTCCCCATTTGACTGTGAGTATCTCTGGTACAGTGGTGGAAGCTGGATGTGGTGGCAAAGTGCACAAAGTACTCATTTGAAAATTGTGGGCTGTTATCAGATACGGTCTCATCTGGGATGTCGTGGTTCATGAACATCTCTTTCAGTGCCTTAATTGCTGCCTCTATGGTAGTATAATTGTTTCACCTCAACCCTTCGGGAAAAGTAATCCACCAATATAAGGAACAATTTACTGTTGAAGAGAAGCAGGTGGATGCCCAGTCTCTCTTATGGCCTAGTAGGGAATTGTGTGGGGATGAGTGGCTCTCTTTGGTCCTGCCTGTGCAGCACACACACCTGACAGCTTGCCAAGGTGTCCTCAATCACACTGGACATGCCTGGCCACCAGGCTGTGCACGTGGTGATGCTCAGGTGACCCTGGTGTATTTTTTTGTAGGATCTCCAGCCAAAGGGAAACTGGATTGACCAGCTGCTCATTGTAGACCAGGAGATCGTCAATGACAGTAAAGTGTTTTTATTATTCGAACCAAGTTGTTCATGGCATCACCCCTTGGTTTCTGTTATGGCCACCATCATTGGTAGTAACAGTGGATGTGGGCATACTCCTCATCCTGCATTTGTTCCTGGCAGATCTGTTGGAGTTTACTTGTGGACACTGGTAGGAGAATCCTTGTCAATTGGGAGTACACTTTCAGTTCTTTGATGAGATTGACATCCTGTTTTGTTGGAAGGTCTGCTGTGGCCATGGAAAGTGTTTCTGTCATTGTTTGGTTTTTGCCCTGGATGTATACCATCTCGTAGGCAAACCTCATAAGGCGTGGGTGGAATCTCTGGATTCTGGGAAGCATCTTTGCCAGCTCCTTCCCATTTAGTAATGGTTATGGTCTGTTTCAATTGTGACCCTGAGGCTAATGATGTAGTCTGAAAACTTCTTGCATGCCCATGTGACTGCGAAGGCTTCCTTTTCTATGACAACGTACCTTGTTTCCATGTCCAACAATCCTCTGGAAGCATAGTACACTGGCCAGTGACTTCCATCCAGTTGTTCCTGGAATAGGATCGATCCAAGGCCTGTGGATGAAGCATCTGCTACTATAGTAGTGGGCAGGGAGGAGTCATAATGGACCAGAATATCAGTAGAGAGTAGCATCGTCTTGATGTGAGTCCCAGCACCATGCCTGATCTTTCTTAAGCTGATGTCTCAAAGGTTCTGTGACCTGTGCCAAATTTGGTGAATACTTTGCTGGCTGCTTCACCATCCCCAAGAATTGCTGGAGGTCTGGAATCAAGGATGGGGTTGGGAACTTGCTAATAGCTTGAGGCTGTGATGCCTTTATTGCTGACAATGTGGCCCAGGAACTGAATTGATGTTTTGGAGAACTCACATTTCTCATTCAGTGTTAGCCTTGCTTCCTGCGGACATTCTGAGACTGTTGTGAGTCTCTTGTCATTGTCGCAGAGCTAAGACCTCATGCATATTTTTATGAAATATATATTTATCAACATGGCTACATCCTAAAATTTAAAAAACTGGACAAAAACCTTAAAGAGGTTGAAGCTCTGTCTCCCTGTAACGCTAAACAAAGGGAACTTTCTGGCGATATCAGAGAAACTTATGCCTCGTAATCTCTGAAGAGACACTAATGACCCCTGTGGCTGCAGAGATCAAATTCAAAGGGGTGAATACAAAAGGCCATCTACATTTCCTAAGCCAGGCCTGGCCAACAGAGATGACCAGTCTGCTAGGACAAAGAATCCTGCACCTTTCCTTTCAAATTCTTAATAGTTTAACATTAAAAATCTCAAGAATCCAGACAAAGGAATATACATCTTTGTCAAAGCCATTGTGGAGAAGCAGGAGTCATGTCACATGACCCTCCTTGCTGGGAGAACCAGTTACCTTGTCTTGCTGCACTTCCAGTCAGTCTGCCATCTTCCATCTAGCAAGCAGCAGCTCAGAACCAGAGCTCTGCTGAGCTTTTAAATGCCTGGCCCCCATATACACTGTTTCTACTGGAACTTCTGCACCAGTGCCTACAAGACTAATTCATCTGTGTGCTATCCCATCATGGAAGTTATCTCTATTGGAAAAGTGAATCACCCATACGCAGTCTCTACCCTGTGGACCCCTGTGAAAGAATGCACCATTGGACTTTGATTCTGGACTCTGGACTCATATGAAACAATAATTCTTTGCTCTGTGGTCTTTGCGCTGTAAATATTTCTTTCTCTATCACTCTTTTATTGTATGAGTTTAACCAAGGGCTACGTAGCGCCTGCCCCTCCCGCGTTTTGGGTGTGTGCAAATAAACTAACCCTCTGATTTTACCCTATATTGAGTTTGCTGTGAGGTTATTAATAAACACTGGATCACACCAAATCTGAGGAGTTTGGAAATACAGCACCACTTATAAAGGGGGAAATCAAAATCAAACATCTTTCTGTTTATAGACAAATGGTGAGAGGAGAAATCAGGGCTGTTTAAATTAAACCTCCTCTTGTCCATAACAGGAAGTTCCTCAAACATTGCACTGCAAACCAATACAGCATCCATGTGTTTATGCCTCCTGCTCCATATAGGTGTGTCGTGTGTGACATCAGCCATGGTTCTCTATCTGACAGGACCATAACACTGGCTCCCGTGTCCAATTTAATGTTTGTGAGATGGCCGTTAACTGAAATGTCCATATTTCAATACAAAAATCCAGGATCTCTGACCTCACCCAAGAAGCATGGCTGTGCCTCCTCTTGGTGTGCAGTCTTGACCTCATGAATCATCTTTGGCTCTTCTGTGCCTTTAGATGTTCTGGCCTTGCACAGTTTGCTGAAGTATCCAATTCTGTTACATTGAAAGCATTGGGCAGAACTTGCAGGACATTGATCTCGCCTCCACATCACTGGCATGGTCACGCTACTGGACGACTAGAGTATTGCTTCCGTTAGCCTGGAGTGTCCCCGTTTCTGTGCTGTTTAACCAGCTGGACTGTGGGGTTTCCAATGTATTACAGTTTACTTTCTCCTCTTAAAATGGACCTGAGCTACACACACAGTACAGACTGCCTAACAATCTGGATAGCTTTCTCAAGGATTAGATCTTCCCTCGCTTGCAGCATGTCTGAGAATCCGCTGCGCCTACAACTATTCTATTCCTGGTACGTTCAGATTTTAGGACTCCATAATCACAGCTTTCAGTCATCCTGCACAGATCATTAATGAATGAGTTGACAGGTTCTCCTGGCTGCCGGACATACTTAGCACAGTGGTAGTGCCACACAACATGAGGGAGGGTATCCTCAATGTGAAGGGGGGACTTTGTCTGCACAAGGACTGGTCACTCCTAACGATGCTGTCATGGACAGATGCATCTGCGACAGGCAGGTTGGTAAGGATGAGGTCAAGTATGTTTTTCCCTCTTGTTGGTTCCCTCACCACCTGCCACAGAGCCAGTCTAGCAGCAATTCCTTTAGGACTCAGCCAGTTCGGTCAGTAGTGGTGCTACCGAGCCACTCTTGGTGATGGACATTGAAGTCCCCCACCCAGAGTACATTCTACACCCTTGCTACCCTCAGTGTTTCCTGCAAGTGCTGTTCAACATGGAGGAGCACTGATTCATCAGCTGAAGTGGGGGGTGGGGGTGGTAATCAGCAGGAGGTTTCCTTGCCCATGTTTGACCTGATGGCATGAGACTTCATGGGATCCGGAGTTGATGTTGAAGATTCCCAAGGCAAATCCTTCTCGACTATATACCACTGTGCTGCCACCTCTGCTTGATCTGTCTTGCCAGTGGGACAGGACATAACCAGGGATGTTAGTAAGGAGGACTTTGCAGGGTCAACAAGGTTTAGTTTGCCTTTGTTGTTTCCAGTGCCTAGGTTGATGCAGATGGTCATGTCCAGTTTTAGACATTTTAGCAGTTTGATACAACCAAGTGGCTTGCTAGGCCAATTCTGAGGGCATTTAAGAGTCAACCACATTGCTGTGGATCTGGAGTCACGTGTAGGCCAGACCAGGTAAGGACGGCAGGTTTCCTTCACTAAAGGACATTAGCGAACCAGATGGGTTTTTAAAAATAATCAACAATGGTTTTATGGTCATCATCAGGCTTTTAATTCCAAATTTTTATTGGATTCAAATCTCACCATAGCACTACACCACCACCCCAACAGAATTTCAGATGTAGCCTCACTAAAACCCTGTACAATTGTAAGAAAACCTCTTTATTCTTGTACTCCAATCCCCTTGCAATAAAAGACACACACTCACCTCTGAGTCAGAAGGTGTGGGGGCAGGTGTCCAACTTCAGACACTTGAGCACAAGATCTAGGTGGGAACTTCAGAGCAATACTGAAGGAGTGCTGGACTGTCTGAGGTGCAGTCTTTTAGATGAGACACTAAAATGAGTCTCTGCCTACCCTCTTAGGTGGACACAAAAGATCCCACAATACTATTGGAAAACGAGCAGGGAAGATACCCCCCCCCCCAACCACACCCCACCACCACTCCCCTCCTCATGTCATGTCCAATATTTATTCCTCAACCAACATCATTAAAAAACAGATGATCTTATTTCACCGGTATTTGTGGAAGCTTCCTGTGCACAAATTGGCTGCCGCCTTTTCTACATTACAATAGTAACTGCACTTTAAAAAGTACTTCATTATTTGTAATGCACTTTGGGGGGGGGTGTCCTGAGCTAATGAATGTTACCAAATAAATGCGTGTTTCTATTTTTTAACAGCTTGGGACAAATCAATAAGTTTAGACATTGTCCTAGCCCATAGAATTGAGAGAATGCCATCAGAATGTACCCTGGGTGGGGGACTTCAATGTCCATCACCAAGAGTGGCTTGGTAGCACCACTACTGACCGAGCTGGCTGAGTCCTAAAGGAATTGCTGCTAGACTGGGTCTGTGGCAGGTTGTGAGGGAACCAACAAGAGGGAAAAACATACTTGACCTCATCCTCACCAACCTGCCTGCCGCAGAAGCATCTGTCCATGACAGCATTGGTAGGAGTGACCAGTCCTTGTGGAGACAAAGTCCCACCTTCACATTGAGGATACCCTCCATCATGTTGTGTGACACTACCACCGTCAGTCCATCATTTCCCCTTTTTCATGCCTAGACTTGATTGTACCCCTATGATAAGCAGAATTTGATACATATCTTATTCCACAAGTGATTCTCACTTTGTTCCTCATAAGTGAAGAGTTAATTTCATGGAAACCTAGCTTTGGTTATGAAAAAATATTTTACGCTACAACTTCGATCCAGTTCACAGCACATCAATTAGGAAAAAGTGAATATCAAGCTGGGCAAATTACGGAGTGTACTTTTCACAGTTATTATGCCGGTTGGCAGCATTGCTAAGTTTAAGATAACAGGACAATGGGAGCATAAATACATTCAAATTTGAGCTTTTACATTCCAACTGCAGGTATTCACTGCCATGAGACTGATTAGTGACTTTCAGAATGTTCATACATTTTAACATTGACTTCCTCTTTCAAACAGTTTCCATTAGTAGAGGAGTCAGTAACCAGGGGGCATGGATTTAAGGTAAGAGGTAGAAGTCTAAGAGGGGATTCGAGGAGAAATTGTTTCTCCACAGAGAGTGGTGCAGGTCTGGAACTCACTGCCTGAAAGGGTGGGTTGAGTCAGAAACCCTCATTAACATTTAAGAAGTATTGAGATATTCACTTGTGTTGCCATAGCCTCCAGGGTTATGGGCCAAGCGCTAGAAAATGGGATTAATGTAGTCAGATCTTTGTTGACTGGCCCGGCACGATGGGCCAAGTGGCCTCCTTCTGTGCTGTAAACATCTATGAGCCTATGAAACACAATAAGCCAGTCAGTGCATTGCACGAACTTGAGGACAAATTCTAGGCTGACACTCCAGTGGCAGAACTGAAGGAATGCTTCACTGTCAGAGATGCTTTCTTTCAGATGAGATGTTATCTAATCTCCCAGGTGGAAGTAAAAGTTCCCATAACAATTTGAAGAAGAGCAGAGGAGTTCTCTCTGGTGTCCTGACCAATATTTATCCCTCAATCAACAACACTAAATCAAACTATCCAGCCATTATCACATCACTGTTAATGGGAGCATGCTGTGCACAACTTGGCTGCCACATTTTCTACATTACAATAGTGACTACGCTTCAAATATACTTCACTGGCTGTAGAGCACTTTGAAGCAGCCTGAGGCCATGAAATGTACTATAAAAATGCCAGTCTTTCTGTTTTCAGATTTGTAAGGCAATATATTGGTAATGGTGCGTCTGTCCCTCCCTATGCGCAGAGTTTACATGAGCAGCAGACAGGATTAGGAAAAGAGGTGTGCAGATCATATTTAGAACAGTGCGGATGATGGGGGTTACACTCAAGTGACCCCACATTCCACGTAGGATCTACAGCTCCTGAATCAGTTTCCTGGAGCTCACGGGGGAGCGATATGTAAAGAGGCTCTCCCCTCATACCAGGTGGCTGCAGAACCACACCTTCTCCTTCTAGCAGAAACTGCACCATTTCTCTGGTGCCTGATCACTCTCTGCGAGTAGTGGTCAAAGTGATCGTCACCCTCAATTTTTATGCGTCAAGGTCTTCCCGGGCTGCAGCAGGAGATATGTCTGGGCAGGTGGCAGCACACGGTTGCAGGAAGTTGGGTGATAATTGCTCCCTTTGAGAAGATAAATCAACTTTCCCTGCTAAAGTCATCACGTCAGAGCAACGAGATTTGCTGCAGTTTTCCAGCTTCCCAAAGGCTGCTGTTGACTGCACTCATGTGGTGACTAAGGAATTACCATGCGATATTGGATCTTTCATTTTACTCTCTCAATGTCCAACTGGCAAGCGACCAACGCGTAAGAACATGAAGGTACATGCCAGATACTCCGGAAACAGCCAAAGTGCATTCATTCTACATCACACCAACATCTGAGGAAGAGCACATTCCAGGATACATGGGCTACATGCTGTTACATTGGCTGAAGGCACCATTCCTGCAACCCATGTGTTCCAGCTGAAAGGTGGCACTTTAATAACCAGCAGTCAACCAGGGCAGTTGTCGAGGGATATTTTCATTTCCAATGAAATTCCAAATTAACTCCTTCATATCAGTCCTGCATAACAGTTTTTCAACACCAATCCACACTGCAAGAAACTGTCCCTCTGACCTAACATTTCTCCAATGATATCCATTTGCTGATCGATCAGTATCTCTTTGTAATCCCTACAACACACACACTAGCATCGTTCAGCTGTTAACATTTTTATTGTCTTCACACTGTGGCAGTCAAAGCAGTTACAACCTGGTATTGTTCCACCTCCACCACCAGTGGCCTCTTGCAACTTGGGGCCGTGAAGGGCCAACCAGAGACCATGAGATTTTGTCTGGTTCAGCTGCCTCCTGGGCACCATTGTAAACATTGGTTGAGGGGATGGTGGGAGAGCTGACATGCTGCCATCCTGAGGGAGGGCAGCAGATCCCACTCCCATTAAACCACTGCCACTCCCACGGGCCTGCAGGATCTCACTCCTACTGATCTGATGGGAGATCCATGCACTATTGAAGCCAGCACCCAACTAATTCACCAGCAATTCAAAGCCAGCAGTTACTGAGGAGACCTGAGCCTGTACAGCAGCAACCTGACTGTCCATCAAAGTGATACAGACCCTTGTGCAAAGCTCCTGTTCACAGGAGGTCACCCACAAGGTCCATTGTAGACTGCAGACTGCTGATTCCAGTGGCCGGAATACTGCACTTGCCAGAATGGGACTTTCCCATACCATTAGACAGGCTGCTCCTAAACAGGCTGAACAATATCTCCACAGTTCCTGGTGCATGTCAAAGGATCTCCTTCTGAGATCTGCCTCTCCGCCCTCTGTTACACAGCTAGGGACCTGGGCTTTAATTCCAGAAAATCATGGCCTGGACCTCTCTTTGCACCGTCTCCTGCTCCTGATCACAAACACTGTGTTTAATTCATCCTGTGTATCTCCCTCTGTCTCACTGTCTATCCCAACTGAGTTGTCTCTCTCTGACCTAGTGGCCAGAGAACATGAAGTGAGTGATAGTACTTCTGTGGGAGGGATCTCCAAGTCTTCAGTTTCCTGCTCCAAAGGTCAAAGAGAACCTGGAGAAGAGCCAAGGCTTATCATGGAGGTGACAGTTAACATAGCAGTGAGGATGTCATGAAAATATAATACTTTACATAATATTATTGTGATTTATTGTAAAGGTAGGTTAATAGTGGGGTTTGGATTAGTTCCTCTAGGTGGATGTGTGTGGGGAGGGGATTTAATTGAATTGGAGGCAGCTGGTCTAAAGCTTTTGCGTTATCAAAAGGAAAGCTAGGTTTTAAATGCTAAATACATAAACATGACTGAAGTTTTAGAATATGAGGTGTGAGGAACATTTACATTTTTAGATAGATTAGGTTAGTTTGAATTTCAGAGATGGTAAGATGTTACACCTAACCAAACAGTGTGTTTATTTTTCCCAAAGGTTACTGATAATTTAAATCTTTCATAGTGCTCATATTATGAGAAAAGTAAGGTTGCAAAGATATATTGGAACAAAGGAATTTACATTAAAAAGGGAGAAACATGTATAAAGGAGTTGAGGTTATGTGTAAGGATGAAGGCATTCTAAGATCTAACACAAGTATAAAAAGCCTCCAGTCTCTATGCATCTAGTTGCTCTCTACAGGAACCGAAGCTGAGAAAACTCACTTTGAATATCACTGTGCAGGGTATTGTGTGCTTTGTTTGGGTCTGTTGAAATTTATTTGTTTTACTGTTGCCTTAACAGAGGTGTAACTGGGAGTTAGATTAATTAGGGAAGTTAGGAGTTATTATAGTAGTAATTTGTAGACCTATTTATGAGCTTAAAATCTTTTCTTCTGGATCCTTTGCCCATTAGGTGTATGACTTCCTCTTCCATCTGTCTTGGAGAGCACAGCTGCTCTTCTGGCTCGGGTCCTCTCTCTCTCATTCTCTCGGTCTTGCAATGTGCCACCTGCCTTTGCAAATCAAGTTGCTTTAATCTGCTGCTCAGCTGGAGAGCATGTCGAGAGAGAAACAACAACGTTTGTAAAAAGGTGCTGTTGTGCGAGAGGGTGAGAAAAGGTGGAAGGATTTAGCGGATGAGTGAAAGGCTTTGTGGTTGTGACAAAGTGAACTCCCAGGATGCTGTATGAGACTATGTGTAGGGTATGAGCAGCAAAGGGCAAGACTCCTCTTCCATACCTGGCTCCAGTGCTACTCACATTGCCATGTCACTGAGAAGTAATTTTCTTGCCCTCGACATTCAGCAGATGCTGCAAGCTAGTGAGGCAACAAGAAATGATACTTCTGAGTGTGACAGGATAAACACCTAAGAATCAATTAGCAGCATTTTCTTTTCCAAAAATATACTTCATTCATAAAAATATGTAAAACTGTAGTCCATAAGAGTTAAAATTGGACACTACCAAAGTGCAATACAATTCACGTTCTTTCCACACAGCATGTGGCACTCAAAAGTGCCTCAATATAATTGCAATTACACTTACAAGATATATTCCGTATTAAAGATACTGCCTAGGCATTTATAGTTCCTCAGTATATTTTGGTAGGTAGACCTTAGATAGTGTCCTTCCCCCATTGAGCCTTTGCAACAGCTGCTCCAAGCTTTAGTGCATCCCTCAGCATGTAATCCTGGACCTTGGAATTTGCCAGTCTGCAACACTCAGTTGTGGAAAATTCTTTACATTGGAAGACCAACAAGTTTCAGGCAGACCAAAGAACATTTTTCATCGAGTTCATGGTCCTCCAGCCACAGTTGATGTTTGTCTTGGTGTGCATCCCTGGGAACAGCCCATAGAGCCCCGAGTCCTGAGTGTGCAGCTGCTCAGGCTGAACCTTGACAAAAATCCACTGCATCTTTTTCCAGATCTTCTTTACAAAGGCACATTCCAGTAGAAAGTGAGCAATGGTTTCTTCCCCATCGCAGCTGCCTTGGGGGCAACATGTGGAGGGGGTGAGATTCTGGGCACGTAGGAAGGATCTGACGGGGAGTGCCTTTCTCACCACCAGCAAAGCTACATCTTGGTGCTTGTTTGATATTTCTGGCAATGGGGCATTCTGCCAAATGACTTTGACAGTCTGCTCAGGAAATCATTCAACAGAATCTACCGTTTGCTTTTCCTGCAGGGCCTCTAGGACATTAGGAGTGAACTGGACTTATGATCAAAGGTATTTTTCTGCATAAACCTCTCCACGAGGGACAGGTGGTACAGCACAGTCCAACGGAGAGGAATGTTCCAGACTTAACTTTCGTAACACAGGGGATAGGTAGAACTTCAGCACATAGTGACACTTGCGTGGGGTTACAAGGGTTTACGCACAAGCTTGCTGCAGCCACACACAAAGGTAGCCATCAGGATGAGGGATACTTGGGTACATTTTCCCCCCTTGTCTAAGGGTTTGTACATCATGTCCCTGTGGACATGGTCCATTTTCGATCTTCAGATAAAGTGGAAGATTTCTCGTGTGATCATGGTGGTGCAGGAGTGCGGTGTGGGCCATACCTGCGTCACATCGCACCTGATCACTCGCACATGCCCAGTTTTTACTATGACTCTAATAGTAGAATTTTATTTTTGGAAAAATATACTTTATTCATAAAATATCTAAAAGAACATTACAAAACATTTCAAATTGTCATAACAGGAAAGTGTAATGATATTCACATTTTCTACGTAGATCATGTTGCACTCTGAGGTGCTTCAACACAGTTGCATTTACTATGTACAGTCAACAACATGCTTACAGTCTGAGGAGTTCTTACAGTTACCAGCTCCTCGGTGTACCACGGTTGAAAGATCTTAGACAGTGACCTTTCCCCATTGCACCTTTGCGGACCCTGCCAAAGTTTTAGTGCATCCCTCAGCACATAGTCCTGGACCTTGGAATGTGCCAGTCTGTAACACTTGGTCAGGGTCAATTCTTTGCACTGGAAGACCAGCAAGTTTTAGGCAGACCAAAGAGCGTCTTTCACCGAGTTGATGATCCTCCAGCTGTAGTTGATGTTTGTCTCGGTGTGTGACCCTGGGAACAGCCTGTACAGCACAGAGTCCTGTGTCACAGAACTGCTCGGGATGAACCTCAACAAAAACCACTGCATCTCTCTCCAGACCTTCTTTGCAAAGACACATTCCACTCGAGGGGAGCACGCAGTGGCGTGCATGAAGGATCTGATGAGGAGGGCCCTTCTCAACACCAGCCAAGTGAGGTCTTGCTGCTTGTTGGAAAGTTCTGGCGATGAGGCATTCTGCCAAATGACCTTGACAGCCTGTTCAGGGAACCATCTGACAGGATCCACCATTTCCATTTCCCACAGGGGCTCCAGGATGTCACGTGCAGCGCACTGCCTGATGGACTTGTGGTCAACAGTGTTTTTCTGCACAAACAGGTGATACAGTGTGCAAACTGAGTTCAAGCTGGCCTCAGGATGCATGGTAAATCGTAGCAAGACCGAGGCCATGTTCTTTGGTAACTGGTCTGACCCATCCTTTGTCCCCTTCACCGTCAGGTCAGACTATCTGAAGGTGCTGGGGACATGGTTCGGAGAGGCTTGGGCATATGCCAAAAACTCAGGAGTGTATAGCCAAGGTGAGGCAGAAACTGGACATGTGGGAGCGATGCTCCCTCTATATTGCGGGTAAGAACCTGGTCATCAGGTGTGAGGTGCTCTTGGTGTTGCTGTATGAGGTGCAGGTGTGGCCCATAACCCAATCCTGTGCCGGAGAGCTCACTCGAGCCATTTTCTACTTTATCTGGAGATCAAAGATGGATCGTGCCCACAGGGTCACCATGGATAGAGGGTGAGGAAAATCGTGCCCAATGTTGCCCTCATCCTGTTGGCCACCTTTGTGTGCAGCTGCATCAAGCTGTGCATAGACCCTCAGTATTAAAACACCAAGTGTCACTACGTGCTGAGGTTCTACCTGTCCCTGGTGTTGCGAAGGATGGGTCTGGCCACGCTGCCGCAGAATGCCCCAAGTACTTGGACCGTGCCGTACCACCTGTCCCTCAAATAGCAGAATTAAATAGCAGGACTTACACTGCAGGCCCAATAACAAGTGTTCAAAGACTACCTCAGTTCCACAGCTGCCTTCTTAGGCCAACTGCACATCCCTCTTTAAAACTACATGCAAACTTTTAATATTGGAGATTTGAAAGGAAATGCCACATTCCAACATGGCGGGGGGGTGGGGGGGGTGGGGGGTGGCTGCCTTTCAGTGCTACCAATGGACATACCACCAGTGCCATTGGAACAAGCTGGGCCCATGAAAATCAGTTAGGCCCAACAACCACAAAAGTGGGCAACCCAGATTACCACCTTGGCCAGCACCCAGCTGTCATCCCAAAGGGGAAATCTACTGCAGAATATCATGACCCTACAAATTCCACTTTGCATTTGCTGCATTTTCTGTGTTCATACTGAACTTCCACTATTTCCCTACTATGTCTATTATTAACTGTAGGATAGCACACATTTACCATTATACTCACTGTTCATCCCTCCCAACAGCAGGTGGCGATGCTCCTGCTCTTAGCTTCACCTTTCTCCATGTTTTGAATTGCACTAAGGGCAAGGTTTACAAATTATGTGTGGATTTTATTCTGTGGGCCAGCTGCAGATCAGTTTAATGTTATTGTTGTGTAACATGCAGTTAACATTTGAGCTGTTTACTCTCCTTACTATTGACTTTTTGCCATCACTGGGCTTTGCTGCCTGCCGTCACCCTCTGCTGCTCCTCCTTCCACTGACTCAATGGAGAAAAATTCCACATGGAGTATAACTTATCTTTGGTTATTTCAGATTTTTGCTAAGAAAAATAATAATTTCAACCCTGTTAAATCCTTGTTGGGGGGAGGTCCTACGTGTGTTGGTTGACTTCCCCAGAACTTGTCCAAACTGGTCATTTTTCCTGTAATAGCCTACACTGAGCAGGTTTTCCAACCACAGGTACCATCACAGTTGAATCTGTCCTCGCCTAATAGCTGTGTACATCCAGCAACAAGTTGCATTTATATAACATCTTTTAATGTAGTAAAAAGTCCCAAGTCACATCACAGGTTATCAAACACAGTTTAACACTGAACCCAACGTGAGATAGGTGACCAAAAACCTGGCCAAAGAGGAAAGCTTTAAGAAGGAGAGAGAGGTAACAAGGCAAAGAGATTTAGAGAGGGCGCTCCATAGCTTCGGACTTAAGCATCTGAATGCACGTTCTTTCATGTCATTGGTTAGCAATTAGAAAGGCGAAATCATAATCCATTTCCCCCATCCTTTCTGACTGACATGGAAACTTATCGATTACTATCAGCTTCAGAAACACAGAATTGTTACGGTGTAGAAAGAGGCTGTTTGGCCCATCATGTCTCCACCAGCTCTCTGAGCATTTTAACTTAGTGCCAATCTCCTACCTTTTCCCTGCATCCCTGCACATTGTTTCTATTTAAATAATCATCCAATGCCCTCTTGAATGCCTCAATTGAACCTGCCTGTACCACACTTTCAGGCAGTGCATTCCAAACCCTAACTACTCATTGTGTGAAAAAGTTTTTTCTCACCTCGCATTTGCTTCTTTTACAAAACACTTTAAAACTGTGCCCTCTGGTTCTCGATCCATTTACGAGCAGGAACAGTTTCTCCCTATCTACTCTGTCCAGACCCCTCATTAGTTTGAACACTTCTATCAAGTCTCCTCTCAGCCTTCTTCTCTCCAAGGAAAACAGTCATAACTTCTCCAATCTTTCCTCATAACTGAAGTGTCTTACCCCTCGAGCCATTTTCACACACCTCTTCTACACTCTTTTCAATGCGTTCACATTCTTCCTACAGTCTGGCGTCCAGAACTGTACACTATACTCCAGCTGAGGTCTAACCAGTATCTTATATTAGCTTCTAAAGCATACAGTATTCTAGATTTCATTTTTTTTTCTTTTTTTGACTGCAGCAGTTCAAGGCGGCAGCTCACCACCACCACCTTCTCAAGGGCAACTAGAGATAGGCAATAAATTCTGGCCCAGCCAGTGAAACCCACATCCCATGAATGGATAAAAAAAAACCTCCCTGCTCTTGTACTCTATGCCCCTATTAATGAAGCCTAGAATACTGCCTGCTTTAGAAGCAGCTCTTTCTACCTGTCCTGTCACCTTTAATGACTTAAGTACATATACACCCAGGTATGCTCCTGCACATCCTTTAGAATAGTATCCTTTATTTTATATTCTTTTATTTTTATATTCCTTTATTTTATACTGTCTCTCCATGTTCTTTGTAGCAAAGTGTATCACCTCACACTTCTCCGCATTGAACTTCATCTGCCACCTTCCTGCCCACTCCACCAATGTGTCAATCTCCTTTTGAAGTTCTCCACTGTTCTCCTCATAGTTTAAAGTTCTCTCGAGTTTTGTGTCATCCGCAAACTTTGAAATTGCCCCTTGCACACCAAAATCTGGATCATTTATATATATCAGGAAGAGCAAGGATCCCAATACCAACTCCTGGGAAACTCCACCACAAACCTTCTTCTAGCCCAAGAAATTAACCATTACTCTCTGTCTCCTATCTCTCAGCCAATTTTGTATCCATGTTGTTACTGCCCCTTTTATTCCATGACCTATAACTTTCCTCACAAGCCTGTTGTGTGGCACTATATCAAACTCCTTTTGGAAGCCCATCTACACTACATCAACAGCCTTGCCCTCATCAACCATCCCTGTTACTGCTTCAAAAAACTCCAGCAAATTAGATAGACAGGATTTTCCTCTAACAAATCCATGCTGACTCTTCTGAATCAATCCACATTTTTCCATGTGATTATTAATTCTATCCCGACTAATTGTTTCTAGAAGATTCCCCACCACCGAAGTTAAACTGACTGGTTTGTAATTGCAGGGCAGATCTTTACAACCTTTTTTGAACAAGGGTGTAATGTTTGCAATTCTCCAGTCCTCCAGCACCTCCCCCGAATCCAGTGAACATTGAAAGCTTATTGCCAGCGCCTCTGCAATTTCCACTCTCACTTCCTTCAATACTCTCGGATGCATCTTATCTGGTCCCAGTGCCTTATCAACTTAAACTACCGACAGCTTATCCAATATCTCCTCCTTATCAATTTTAAACCCTTCTACTGACTGAGTTTCCTCTTCTTTCACCATGGCCTGGGCAGCATCTGCCTCGTAGGTAAAAACAGATGCAAAGTATTCATTTAATACCTCAGCCATGCCTCTTGCCTCCTGTGTGTAAATCCCCTTTTTGGTCCCTAATCGGCCCTACTCCTCCTTTTACCACCCTTTTACTATTGATGTGCTTATAGAATACTTTGGGATTTCCTTTTATGTTAACTGCCTATCTTTTTTCATAACTCCTCTTTGCTTCTCATATTTGCTTTATCACATCCCTTCTGAACCTTCTGTATTCAGCTTGGTTCTCAATTGTATTTGCTACCTGACAACTGTCAGAAGCACATTTTTTCTTCTTTAACTTAATTTCTACCTCCTTTGTCATCCAGGGAGCTCTGAATTTGTTTGTCCTACCCTTCCTTTTTGAGGGAACATACCTTGACTGTGCCCAAACCAACTCCTCTTTGAAGGTAGCCCATTGTTCAGCTACTGTTTTTCCTGCCAACTTTTGGTTCCAGTCCATTTGGCCCAGCTCCATTCTTGCCCCATTGAAGTCCGCTCTCTGCCAATTGATTATTCTTACTCTGGATTGACCCCAATATTCTTTTCCACCATAATCCTAAACCTTACGATTTGATCACTGTCCCCTAAATGTTCCCCTACTATCACTTGATCTACTTGGCCGACCTCATTCCCAACACATACTGCTGTAAGAAATTCTCCTGACCACAATCTAGGAAGGCTTATCCCTCACTGCCCCTTACACGACCACTATCCCAGTCTATATACAGGTAATTAAAGTCCCCCATTATAACTACTCTACAATGTTTACACCTCTCCGTAATTTCCTTGCAGATTTGTTACTCTATCTCCTTCCCACTAGCTGGTGGTCTATACATTACACCGAGCAATGTAATTGCACCTTTCTTATTCCTTATCTCTAGCCAAATCGATTATGTCCTTGAATCCTCTGACACATCCTCATTCTCCAGTACTGCAATACTCTCCTTAATGAAAAACACCACCCCTCCTCCCTTTTCCCCTTTCCTTTCTTTTCTGAACACTTTGTAACCAGGAATATTTAACACCCAGATCTGCCCTTCCCTAAGCTAGGTCTCCGTTATTGCCACAACATCATAATCCCACAAGATAATCTATGCCTGTAACTCCCCTATTTTATTAACTATGCTCCGTGCATTCACATACATGCAGTGTAACCCTGATTTAGACTTCATTACTTGCTCCCTTACTCCGACTCCATCTATTAACTTACTATTCTCTATTTTAGTGCTACTATCTGCCTCTCCCAGCATTCTGTGCACCCTGGTATTCCTCTCTAATATTCTCCCCTGGTTCCCACACCCCTTCTGAGCTAGTGCAAACCCTCCCCAACAGCACTAGCAAAACGACCTGCAAGGAACTCAGTCCCGGCTCTGATCAGATGCAATCCGTCCAGCTTGTACAGGTGACATCTCCCCCAGAGCCAGTCCCAGTGTCAGCTTGTTCAGCAGAGACTAGGTTCGAATTTAGGACCTGCCTGCCTTAATGGTTCAGTTGTGCAAAGTTACTAGAGGAGCTCAAAAAAAAGTTTAAGAATAATAGTTTTGCAGTTCCTCCATAATTTTTTAAAAAAACACATCACAAAGATATGGCAAAGTTTAAAGACAGTATTGCATTGTTTACCTAAACAATTTTTCCCAAATTCCAAAAAAAAACACAAGGACCATGATGGATATGAAGTTAACCTGCCTTATTTCAGGATTTTCCGCTCCTTATTTTGTAAGTTATAAAGGCTGCTGACTTCGGCTCTGTTCAGATCATTCCTTTCTCGACTCTTTATCCTACTGGCTTTTCATATGATACTTATATCATTTTCCAAACTCTAAGATGCTAAGATGTAAAAATACAATTTGCTAAAAGGTACCACTTGCTCCTCCTGTGCCTGCAGGGCGACCTTTGGATCTAAGATCACATGGTTAAAGGATAGTCAAGATCATCAATGCTTCCTGACATGATAAAATATGATAAATGATTTCGGCATCCAAGTGTGTTGATAATTTTTGTTCTTGATCATTTCCAATTTTTGAGTGTGTTTTTTTAAAAAAAGGCCTTTTCTGGTTTATTCAGGCATTTTAAAATAGCACACAAGCTATAGTGCATTGGCTTTTTGGGGGCATGAAATGATAATTGAATGGTTGAGAATTGACAGAACCAGCTTTTATTACTCAGATCCCAGTTACTATCTCACGCTGTGCCTCATAAACTTGTATTCTTGAACTATGCACTCATTCAAATACAATTTCCTTTCATTGGTAAATCTTTCGATAAAGTTTTCCCAGAGTATTCGGGTAATGAGTCATCCCACACTGTTAAATAAAGACAGAGATAATTCGGTTTTGAAAAAAAATTAAACCAACAACATGCTGATAAGTATAAAAGGGACTGGCTCTTCAATGTTAGACAGCACAGATTTTTATTTTAACGATTGCACAATGTTTTACTGTCAAGGACAAAGGCTATCCAAACCTTGAAGAGTTGATATTTGTTTCAAATAAAACAAGGCATTGAAAATAAAGAGAAAGAATCTCTGTAATTGCGAAACTGTATCCTTCTATGTTACCTTCCTTTTGGACCCTTGGATGTGTTGCCTCCGTTGGTGAAACAAAATGTGGCAGGACAGGAAACTATTCAGGAAAAGAGCTTCCAATTGGTCTACAGACAGGCTGTTCACAAACCAAATAAGAGCAAACCCTCAAAATCAGAAAGGAATGATTAGTGACACCAAGCTTGGGTTTTAAAAGCACAATAATTGGAGAGGAAAGGAAAGATTGTGGCAAGTAAAAGAATTCCATATTATTAAGGTGATGTGGGAATAAATGCAAATCGCTGCATAACAATCCTTAATTACAGCAGAGCAGGAATATAGGAAAAAGGTAGAGTGTCTAGAATGTGAAAAAGGAGTTAAAAAGAGCACTGACCACAGTAATATTGATAACATGGAGTGAATGCGGTGAAAATGTTTGGAAATGATGATCAAAGATAGAGATAGTTTACCCCTCTTTTCTATCTAGAACAAGCTTTCTCTTGTAACCTAGCCAGGAGAGTGAAGGCCTTGCTAGAGTATTCACCTCTTTGAAGGCCCTACTGTTTATTGGCAGTTTTGCAGGGGAAAGGGCATATTTGACATAAAACCAAGCTTCTTGAATGCAGCCTAGCCAGTGGAGAAGTGGTGAAGGGGCAGAAATAGGGGGAGGCAGTGGCACAGTGGTATTGTCAGTGGACCGGTAATCCGGTAGACCCAGGGTAATGCTCTGGGGAGCAGGGTTCAAATCCCACCACAAGAGATGGTGGAATTTGAACTCAATAAAAATCTGGAATTAAAAGTCTAATGATGACCATGAAACCATTGTCAATTGTTGTAAAAACCCACCTAGTTCACTAATGTCCTTTAGAGAAGGAAATCTGCCGTCCTTACCTGATCTGGCCTACATGAGACTTCGTTGACTCTGGAATGCTCCCTGAACAAGGGCAATTAGGAATGGGCTGGCCAGTGATGCCCACACCCCATGAACGAATAAAAAACAAGAAAATCACAGGTTGGTGAATGGTGGATCAGGCCCCAAATTCCCACAATGACGGTTTGAATGTGACAATGTCTATGACTGCTGCTGAGGGAATGTTATTGACTTCTAGCGGCCTGACAGCTTGCCTGCTCCACTGTATAATAGAGAATTAAAGGTCTCTAGGGTTATTATAAAAACTAATCATGAATACTTATCTCCAATTACTCTCTTCCTGGGTGTTTCATGGGGTCCTGCTAACTCTGAAACACTAGATAAACAGCATAATCAGATCCAGAGTTTCCTCTGATCTTCTGTTAAAGTTACAGTGAAATCCACACCATGATGCTCCCTATTTTCTTTCCAAAATTGATAACTGTGGCTTAGTTTGTAGCTCTCTGGCCTCTGAGTCACAAGGTTCCAGGTTCAAGGGCTTGAGTACAAAAATCAAAGCTGACACTCCAGTGCACACCTGGAATTGCATTGTTCTAGGTGCCATCTTTTGGCTGAGATATTAATTCAAGGCCCCGTCTGCCTGCTCGGGTGAATGTGCAAGATCCCATGGCATTATTTCGAAGAAAAGCAAAGGAGTTATCCTGGGAACAAAAACAAAAATACCAGGAAAAACTCAGCAGGTCTGACAGCATCTGCAGAGAGGAACACAGTTAACGCTTTGAGTCCGTATGACCCTTCATCAGAACCAAGATAAATAGAAATGAGGTGGAATATAAGCTGGTCGAAGGGGGTGGGACAGGTAGAGCTGGCTAAGGGGCCAGTGATGGGTGGAGGCAAAGAAGAGATTGCCAAAGATGTCATAGACAAAAGGACAAAGAGGTATTGACGGTGGTGATATTAGCTGAGGAATGTGCTAATGGTGACATTAAGGGTAGAAAGCAGGACAAGCAAGTGACAGATAGCCCTAGTGGGGGTGGGGTGGGGGGAAGGGATTGAAATAGGCTAAAAGGTAGAGATAAAACAATGGACGGAAATACATTTAAAAATAATGGAAATAGGTGGGAAGAGAAAAAAAAATATATAAAAAATTATAAATTATTGGAAAAGGGGGGATCGGAAAGGGGGTGGGAATGGAGTTCATGATCTAAAGTTGTTGAACTCAATATTAAGTCCGGAAGGCTGTAAAGTGCCTAGTCGGAAGATGAGGTGCTGTTATCCCTGGTGTCCTTGCCAATATTTATTCCTCACTCAACATCACAAAAATAGAACACCTGGTCATTAACACATTCTGGTTTGTGGGAATTTTGCTGTGCGCATATTGGCTGCTGTTTTTCCTACATTACAGCAGTGACAACAATTTGAAAGCACTTCACTGGCTGTAAAGCGCTTTGGGACATCCAGTGGTCATGGAAAGTACTATATAACTGTGAATCTTTCTTTCTAAGAGAGAGGGATAGAAAAGAGAGAAGAATGTGTGGACTCTGTGCCACTTTTGCCACGATGAAGCCAAGTACGTACAACATGATGGCATTTTCATATCACAGTGAGGCTGTTTGACCGAGTGTGTACCATCAGGATGATTGGGAAAGAGAAAAATCATTTACCAAACATATTTTGGTAAAGTGCCTCTTTAATGAATTTGAACCTGATGGCTGCACTCGTGTATATATCCATAAACCTGGGCTGGGTTTTGAGGCGGGGGATGGGGGGTGCGGTGCACGAAATTGCATGAACGGGATTCCCTCCGGGTTCCCACCCACCCAACCTCGCAGCAATTCTACGCTGGGGTGGACGTTGCCTTAGACGGGAAGTCCGCCCTTGCCCCAGTTGAGGCCCTAAGGTGGCCAATTTATGGCCACTTAAAGGCTGCTTGCCGCCCCATCTCAAATCTTGGCTGGTGGGCAGATTGCAACTCCATGGGGGAAACCTGAAAATAAAGAAAGTTTGATCTCGGGTGGGAAAGGTGGGTGGGGCAGGGAGGTGGGGTGGGACGTGCCTCCATCAGAAGCCCCTTCTGACTGGGGGGGGGCCCCCACCCCTTAAGGCCAGGTGACCTCCGGAATTCCCACCTCCCGAGCCTAGGAGACCCCGATTACTCCGCCTGGTGAACCCCCAGGCCTCCCTATCTTTCCCACCTTGGGACCCCTAACACTTAGCTGGGTCTCCAGTTCCCAAGACTTGGTCTCAGGCAGCACTGTGCAATTACTCTTCCGGTCACTACGGCGCTGTTGCTGCAGGGACTGGAGTGCTGCTGGCCAATCTAATTGGCCGGCAGCTCTCCAAAGTGGGACTTCCTCCCAAGTGAGGGACGGAAGTCCCACCGACTGCTAATCACTGCTCATTTGAGCCTAAAATGGCTGTAGGACAGCTGGAGTCAGCGGGGATGTGTTTGCAGCTGACTCTTCGGATGCCCCAACCATCTTTAAAAATTCAGGCAGTGGACTTGGAACCTCAATAAGTAGCCAAACAAATAAATCATTTATAAGACACTGTTCAATAAAACCAGTTCATGATTTGTACATTGTATTTTTGAACACAAGAGTTGAAACAGCTCCACCTTAACATTCGGAGGCTGATTTTTTTTTTACAGGGACATAAAACTGGTGAAAATTTGATGTTACTGTATGCAACCATGGGTTTTTGTTCCCAATTTACTATCTCCAGTTTCCCCAAAAGAGACATTGGCCGGGATTTCCCGGCCCCATTGTGGGCGGGACTTGCCGCGGGCGAGGTGGCGCCCCAGCCAGAAGACTTGTGGCGGGACCGGAAGATCCCAGCAGCGGGCGGGTGCTGAAAATCCTGCCCGCTGCGTTTCGGACATCTGGAGCAAGTGTGTAATAATAAATAACCTTCTTTATTTTTAAAATAACCAAAAGCTGCCTGCTGGAATTTATTTTAGGTTAGGAAAAATCGCTCTGAGGGTGAAGAGAGACACAAACACCCTGGATTATGGACTGGATAAGACTATGTAAATTCTGTCTGTAATAGAGCTGGGGACTCGTGCACGTTCTAGATCCATTTCAAACAAGCTAAATCTGACTTTAAAAGAAAACTGGAAGTAGAAGGGAAAAAGTGACATAGCCAAAATTGTTGAAACAAGAAACAAAAAAGGAAATTCCAGTAATAAGCTTTGTGAATACTAACAATAGAAAGGTGGCTGACTTTGAGGACTTAACTTGAGTTAAGTAAGCATCCCTAATCATGGAACAACTAAGAGCCATAGCTAAGCAGGTGGAACTGAAAATATGACCCACATGGACTCGAAGCCTTAGCTCTGTTTTTCTCTTCACAGACGCTGGCAGACCTGCTCGGTTTCTCCAGCATTTTCTGTTTTTATTTCGGATTTCCAGCATCCACAGTGTTTTGCTTTTATTTTATGGAATTTAAAATACGTCAGAAAGCACTGAAATACGAGGTGTTGAAAGTGCTGGCCGTGCACTTCTCCCTCACCCCAGAGTTGGAAAAGGTAGAGGATTCAGAACCTGGGGCAGGATTTTACATCCCGTGGGCGGACACGCTCCCAACCCGATCGGGCGTAAAATAGCATGCGATATTTTGGTCGGCGGGCGTGTGTGAGAGAGTCAGCAGCATGTCCGCTGAAGAGGCTTATTAAGGCCTTTAATCAAATAATTGAATGCTATTTTATGCTTACGGCTGGTGGGTGAGCGAATCGGCCAGGTGGCCTTTGGATTTTTCATGAAGCCACATCCACAGGTGGGATGAGGCTTCAGCATTAATTTTTTTTTAATTTAAAAATTTTTGCACATCATTTTTAATATGTCCCTGTTCATGTGACTGAGTCACATGTGGGGACATGTTTCTCTCATCTTTCAAATCTTTATTTTTGTTTCCACAATTTCTTCAGCTCCCTGAGGCAGCTCTGTGTCTTCAGGGAGCTTTCGGTATGCTCTCCCCCGGCGTATGCGCAGACTTTTGCGCTCGCACTCCGCCTGTCCCCAACCCCGGCAGCGTTGTGTTACTCAACGTGCGTTTCACACTGGCTGGCCGTTAATTGGCTAGTCAGTGTGAAATCACGGTCAGGGGGCCGCTCCCGGGCCCATCCACTGCGCCCGCCTGATGACCGGAAAATCCTGCCCCTGAGTTAGACCAGGTTATCCTGATACAGCTAGAAGAGCAGAAGCTAGAATTAGAATTCCAGGAAAGAGAGAAGGAGCGAGAACGCGTCTTCCAGCTGGCAAAGCTAAACATGCAATTTCAAAAGGAAAGAGACTTAAGGCAAATTGAATTGGCTGGGGAGGGGTCATCTTTACATAGTGGGGAAGCCACTGGTGATTTGACTGACCCTAGTTCAGAGACATTTGATTTTGTAAAGTGCTCAAGGTTAGTACCCATAATGTGCTGAGAATGATATAGAGGCATTCTTCATGTGATTTAAAAAGCTTGCTGCCATATTAGAGTGGCCAGAAGAGTATGAACTCTTTTGCTGCAAGGTCATTTAAAGGGTGGTGCACAGGAGGTTTATTCTCTCTGGCCTGCTGATAGTTGTGAAAATTATGAACAGGCAAAAGTATCTATGCTAGTGTCTATGAACTCATTCCAGATCGCACGGCCAGCAATTCCAAAACTCTCATAAAAAACCCACCCAATCTTTTCTTGAATTTGGGAGAATTAAACAATTAGCATTTGACCGGTGGATACATGCCTTAAAAATTGACCGTACCTATGACAAATTAAGAAAAATAATATTGCTGGAGGAGTTTAAAAACTGCCTCTCTCCCTGCCTCAAGACTCATGTGGAGGAACAGAAAGTTTTAACAGCCAGGAAGACTGCAGTCCTCACTGTTGATTATGATTTAACCTATAGACCTGGGTATTCGAGCAGACCCTTCCCTAATAACCTCCAGGAATTTAGAAAAGATAAAGAGGAATACAATAGAAAGTAGGGTAGGCACACAAAGAAAATAAGAATGAGGATGTGAGAAGTCCTTGCCAAGCCCGAAGAGAAGGCATAGGAAGCTGGAATGACACACCGAGGCCCGTGTGTCCTCACTGAAATAAAACAGAACACACTAAATCTGAATGCTCGAAACTCAAGGGGAAGCCTGTGGGCCTTATAGGACTGCACAAGACTAGGCCTGTGTAAGTAGTGCAGCAGATCAGGCAGTGACCCACAGATGCAGAAATTACCCCCACTTGAAGCCTTATGTGTGGTGGAGCCTGACAAAATTTTCCAAGAGCCAATAGAGTTTTGTCCTTCAAGGAACAGTGTCCCTGTACCCCTTGAAAAAAAAGAGAAAATTTATCATATTGCACAGAGGTACTGGGGCCTCTCAATCCTTGATGCTGCATAAAGACCTGATCCTACCTCAGAAACTTCCTTGAATGGCAAGTTTAATCAATGGACTTGGAGTAGGGTCCATGTTTACTCCCCTCCATCAAGTCCACTTACAGAGTGATATAGTCTGGCACCTAGCCACTGGGTCTAGTGGCAGGGATAGAATTCTTACTTGGGAATGGTTTGGCTGGTAGTAAGGAGGTAGCAGCCCCTATAGTCCTAGACCAACCAAGCAAGAAAAGGGAAACCAAGAAGCCACAGGAGGAAGTCCTAAGAATTTTTCCCAATTGTGTAGTGACCCAGTCCCAAGCCAGACAGGCAAATTTAAATGAAAACAAGCCAGCACCCCAGCTGGACTAGTCCAGTTAGCTGAAACCTTCTTTGGAAACCTGTCTGAAGGAGGGGTGGTGCTCAGATGAATATCCCTAATTAAAGTACAACAGGCAGATCTTGATTTAAAGCACATAGCACAGACTGCCTGCTCTGAGCATGGAGCTGCCCAGGTCCCCAAGTTCTATTACTAGCAAGATGAAGTAGCAATGCAGAAGTGGAGACACCTTGGGAGGCCAGGAGATGAGGAATGGACGATGTTCCACCAGGTTGTAGTGCCCACCAGAATATTGTAAGGAAATTTTACAAATTGCCCATGCTATCCCGGTGGCTGGACATGTGGGTACCAGCAAAACCTTCACTTGCATAAGCAGACACTATTTGAGGACTTCTGGTCCGTAGAGGCAGCATACTGCAAAACCTGTCACACTTGTCAGGTTGCAGGGAAACCTCAGGCCCATACCAGCATTTGGTGAACATTTTAACCGAATCCTGATAGCCTATGTAAGGCTGCTGCCCAAACCATGACAGGCTATCAGTATCTCTTTATCACAATGGACCTGGCCATCTGATTTCCCAAGGCCATTCCCCTCAAGAAGATCATAGCAAAAGTCATGATCTTTTTTTAAAAATTCATTTATGGCATGTGGGCTTCACTGGCTGGACCAGTATTTATTGCCCATCCCTAATTGCCCTTGAGAAGGTGGTGGTGAGCTGCCTTCTTGAACTGCTGCAGTCCATGTGATGTAGGTACACCCACAGTGCTGTTAGGGAGGGAGTTCCAGGATTTTGACCCAGTGACAGTGAAGGAATGGTGATATATTTCTAAGTCAGGGTGGTGAGTGGCTTGGAAGGGAACTTCCATGTGGTTGTGTTCCCATCTATCAAGGGACTGCCCTGGTACTTTGCCTGGTACAGCCAGCCAAAAGTGCTCCAATCAGACGAGGAGACAAATTTCATGTCCCATGTGTTTCAAGAGGTTATTCACACCCTGGGAATAACGCAGCTGAAATCGTCGGCCTACCAGCCTCAAACTCAAGGGGCTTGAGAGCGGTTTCACCAGACCCTAAAAACCATGATTTGAACCTACTGTGCAGAATACCCTCAAAACTGGGATAAAGGCTTAGGCTTTCTGCTGTTTGCCACAAGGGACTCCCCTAATGAGTCCACAGTCTGCAGTCTACTTGAATTAATTTACGGACATGAATTACAAGCCCCCTGAAACTAATAAAAGAAAAGTTTCTGGAACCCACAGGAGGCACCTCAGTGCTCGAGTACGTGTCCACATCCTAAGAACGACTCTTCAATGCCTGTGCTGTGGTCAAGGAACATTTAAAAGCCTCCCAGCAAGTCATGAAAAGGCAGGCAGAGAGTCACGCTGAAACCTGAACTCTCCAGCCAGGAGAACATGTCCTAGTGCTGCTGCCATTGCCAGATTACTCTTTCAGGGTCAAATTTAATGGCCTGTATCGGGTGGCTAAAAAGATTAGTGAGGTAAATTATCTGGTCCACATTCCTGACCAGAGAAAGAAACACCAACTATGCCACTTAATATGTTAAAGAAGTATCACAGCCGAGAAGTTAGTCAACCCGTAAGTGCTTCCCAGGGACTAGGGGTCGTAGGGGACAGCCGGGAAGAGTCAGACAAGGAGGAGAGAATAGAGGACTCCCAGACCAAACCCCTGACTGTTGGGCTGACAAATACTGAAATTCGAGAAAATCTAAATGCCCTGTTCACTTACCTGGCAGATGAGCACTGGGAAGATATAGCCACCCTGCTCAGGGAATTTAAAGAACTCTATAGTGATCAACCAGAATGTACCCCATGATGCGGATGAGGAGGATATCCCACCGATAAAGCAGAATCCCTACCAACTGAACTCTGATAAGCTAGCTCAGGTCAGGCAAGAATACATGCTAGACAGTGATGTTATTGAGCCCTGCCAGAGCAGCTGGAGCTCTCCCATTGTACTAGCTCCAAAACTGGAGAGAGAAAAATGACTCTGCATTGATGTTGAAATAGGGTGCATCAAAGGTATCCTGCAGGCTAATGGCTACCCTGATCAGATCATTTTGCATTGTATATCAAGCAAACTCATGAACGGGCCTAAGGCCGCCACTTTCAGCCCTGAAAAGTGCCAGTCAGATTACTCTGGAAGGGCAAGGTATCTCAAACATTTGAGTAACAGGTGAAGCTAGCTGTTTCATACTGCTACTAGTCAGTAGTAACACGAGTGGTATTCACCACTAATAGGATGCTGCCGATAAAGCCAAAAAGATGCTCTGCCTATCACACAAGTCAGTAATGTGGTACATGATTTTCAGTGCCCGTGCGATGCTAGGTATGTAGGCCATATGTCCCAAAGACTGACAGATCGTATCAATGGCATGCCCCTTTCGTTGTTCGCAGTGGGTAAGGTACAGACTGTACCCAATCAGCCCGTGCTGGCAAAACTTAAAACACATTTTCCAACATTAGTTGTGATTCTGCGATTGGACAACATTTGCTAAATAATCTTCATTGTGCTAAGAATGACACTGACAACCAATTTAAGATTGTCAGTTGGGCTCACAATGTCGTGCATTTGCGTGTACTGGAAGCTACATATATTAATACACAGGGCCCTGTTTTTTGCAGACAGAAAGAGCTTGTACACAGATTGTGCCTGTTTCATCTAAACAAAGTAAGTGACACCCATTCACTGGTTTATTCCTCAGGGCAATGCCTTGACCAATCAGAGTCAAGCAACTTGGTTTAAATTTCAAACAATGCTTGGCAGTTAACTGTCAGTCACCATTAGCAGGTGCATTCTCCATGGCAATGCCTTTACCACTCAGAGTCCACTTGCCAACTAATCAGCACTCTCTTCTCATACAGTATAAATTGATGATCCCTTTACATTTGGTATTCTTGTGAATTGTCTTGATGAGTGCAAGACAAAAAGCTTTGACAAAAAAGTCTTTTTTCAGCAAACCCATGTAAACTACATCTACTGGTTCACCTTTATCTACTCCACTGCATAAATTTGTCAAACAGGATTTCCTTTTCGTAAAACCATGTTGACTTGCTCTCATCATGCTATGCTTTTATAAATGCATTGCTAACCCTTCCTTAATAATAGATTCCAGCATTTTCCCAACAACTGTTGTTAGGCTAACAGCATGGTTGTAGTCCCCTGTTTTCCCTTTCCCTCCTTTCTTGAAATTGGTGTGACGTTTACCACTTCCACTCCAATGGGACCATTCCTAAATCTAAGGAATTTTGGAAAATCATAGCTAGTGCATCCACTATCTCTGCAGCGAAAGGTTTGATGTCCCTGGCCTCCAGTACACTGGCTACCTCCCTCCCCCAATGATCTTCAATCCCTTGACCTTCAGTCTCCTTGGCCTCCAAATCTCATGACCTGAGTCACCAACAGTCTGATCTTTGTTGGTGGGCACTTTGCATATCACTAAATTGATAGAAATGAGCCATGGAGGCCAATATCTGGATACAAACATCATACCCTGCTATATTTTCCTTGTCCTTACTATTCTCATGCCCAAAACAAATTCAAACAGTTAATGGAATGGTTTGTTTTTATGATTGATTGATTGTATTGTATTGTGCAGTCCCTTCTCTGTTTTCCCCATCCTTTACCCTTCCCTTTGGCCCACTATTGGTAGCAAATCCTTAGTTTGATCATGCTCTGCTGAACTCTCTCTCCAAGTCCCTCCAGCTGTCACTCCATCACCTTTAAAACTTTCTGAAAACCCATCTTTTCATCTCTCATAACTCTCCATCTATTGCTTAAGTATTTGTTTCTTTATTTCTTCTTTCTCTCTCTCTTCTGTCAAGTGCTTTGGGATGTTTTCTATATTGAAGGCATAATATAAATGCAAGTTCCAGGTTTTGGACTCTGAGACAGTGCCTCTTTGTATGCAGAGATTCAGATACATGATTAATCATCATTGGTGGAGCCAGAATAAAATTGTCCTAGGATTTCAACAAGCAAATTCCACAGACAAATGAAAGTCTTTGTTGTGGTCTGTCCAGCTGGCTCCTTTGTTATTTCTCATAACAAAAAAAACACATACATCCATGTTGAGTATCAGCCAGACAAGCTCAACCCAGCCGACTATCTTTTGCAACATCCATTGTTGACAGTCCTACTGGTCATGAAGAAAAGTCTGCCAAACAACATGGTAACTATGTGAGCCTCTTCTCTCAAAAAGGTGAGTTGAGAATACTGTAAGATATCTCAGTTCTCCTGCATGCATGATTTGATGGTAGCCTGCATTGAGGTCAAGTTTAGTGAAGTGCCAAAATCGATAAAACTAGCTGACATCAAAGCGACAACAAAACAAGAGGTGTTGCGTCCACATATAATGATTATGGAATCCCAAAACTGAGAAGACATGATTGAGAGAGTGTCTACAAACAAAATTGGTTTTCACAATGCTCGACATGAGTTCACTGTTGCAATTGCATTTGATCTTGTGTTATGCAGCAACTGTCTTGTCATTCCACACTCATTGAGCGAATGTGTTGTTGATATAGCACATGAAGGTCAGTAAGAAATTGTCAAAACCAAATAACTCCTTCCGGAAAAGGTACAGTTCCCAGGAATTGACCGCATGGTAGAGCACAACATCAATCAGAGTTTGCTATATCAAGCAGCCACAATGTTAAATCTTTGTGATCCTCCCAAGATGCCTGAGCTACCTGCGAATCTAATGATCAGCATGTATGTGAACACGATCAAAAACAAAAAGATCAAACAAAAGTAAATGCAGAGTATTATGACACAGCCAATGGTAAAGGCTGTGTTGCTCAAATCCCAGAGGGAAACTTGAAACAACTGTCATAACCATTTTTGCAATTTGTATGTTTCCAGATGCAGGCTTTGAATTCAGTAGTAATAAGACCATGGTATAGGATATGAATCTGCTTTTGTCACCGCATTTACTCTTCAATAGTCCACACACAGTCTTTGTAATTCCATCTGGTTTCAATACCAGCACAATGGGCAAACTCCAGTTACTAAAACTAGCCTCTTCTCTGCCAGAGTACTTTTTGAGCATATTTATATGACACGCCCTCTGCCTCTTTCTTCTATCTGGAATATTTATTAAATAATTTACTTCACACAATTTCTTTCCAATCCTGTAAGACCCACTAAACCTCGCCATTAATCAGTCACTCAGTACAGAACTAGCACTTTCTCTCCAGCAAAAGAACTGCGAATTTTAGCTTTCTTATCTGCCTTCACTTTCATCACTTGCTGTGATATATTTATATGTTCCCTAGCCAACTCATTGCTCTGTCTAATCTCTTTCTGCAGTTTGATACATAATCGAGAAGATTAGTTTCTGGATTTTGGCCCACCAATTTCTCATAAATCAATTTCAGTGGTCTCCTTACCTCATGACCATAAATTAGTTCAAAAGGACTAAAACCAGTCAATGCATTAGGAGCTCCCTAATAGCAAATAACAAGAATGGAATTCCTCTCTCCCAATCCTGTGGATAATCCTGCTCTCGTCATGGTTTTTAAAGTTTGATGCCATCTTTCCAAAGCTCCTTGTGACTCCGGATGATAAGCTGTTGACTTAAATTGTTTTATCCCCAAACTGTTCATTACTCCCTTAAGTAACTGTGACATAAAATTTGAACCCTGATCTGATTGTATTTCCTTAGGTAAACCATATCTTGTAAAAAATTTAGTTAACTCTTCCACAATCTTCTTAGTTGTAATATTTCTCAAAGGTATCGCTTCAGGAAACCTGGTAGACACATCCATTATTGTCAGTAAGTTCTGATTTCCACTTTTAGTCTTAGGGAGTGTCCTACACAATCAATCATGTCCCTAAGAAAATGTTCTTCAAATGCTGGTATTGGGATTAAAGGTGCTGGCTTAATCACTGCTTGTGGTGTCCATGTCACCTGACATGTGTAACATGTTCTACAGAATTTGACTACATCCCTATGCAATCCTGGCCAATAAAAATGTTTCTCTGCCTTTGCCTGTGTCTTTCTAATTCCTAAATGTCTCCCCATTGGAATTTCATGAGCAATCCTCAGAATCTCATTTCTATACCCTAATGGGGTAACAATCTGATGTACCTCCCTCCAGCTTTATTTTGCTTAAACATGATCTGGCCTCTGTTTTTGCATCAAAATATCACTCTTAAGGTAATAACATTCTGGAATACATTTTGCCTCTGTTTCTGAGTAAGTTGTCTGGTATAACTGTTTTAATTACAAATCCTGTTGCTGCAACTCAATTAACTGCCTTAAGTTAAACACTTCAGCTGAATGGTCCTTTCCTGTGTTTTTCTTCCCGAACAATATTATCAAACACAGTGCCTGCTAATTGGATTTCAATACCTTCTTCCTGCCTTTGAACTGCCTGTCCTTCGTGATTTTCTTGCTTCAACCTATGAGCCTGTAATCTCATTATCACATAATCTGGAAACAATCCAGGATGCTCCTCTTGTAACACCTCTGTTGATAACACTTCTACAGGTTGCTCAACTACCATATGCATCTCCCACATTTGTGATCCAGCTATATCATTACCCAGAAAAAACTGAACTCCTGCAATGGACAATTTTTCCACTACCCCAACAGTCACTTTGCCAGTTTTCCATTTGCTCTTTAAATTTACCTTCCACAAGGAAATAAGTTTAGCATCTCTATGAACCCCACTTATTATCACCTGCTCCTGCAATACTCCCTCTGAACAACAAATATCACTGTCCCACAACATTAAGGATTGACTAGCCCCTGTCTCTCTTAAAATATTAACATCTTTACCTACTCCACCCTGTACACATGGAAAGACTTTCCCTTCACACACAAAATCTTTAAACATTTCTGCAACCTGATCCTCAGAATTCTCTTGGGTAAACTGTGAACACATTCCCACTTCTTTACCTATCACTGATTCTTGTTTACTTATACACAAACCACTGGTTTTTCCTGTGCCTGAACCTCAAAACCCACAATGCTTTTACTTCCAGAACTTCTTTGCACCCCAATAATTCCAACAGATTTTCCCTGCAATTTCCAATATACTGACTTTGTGTACCCCACTTTATTACAATGAAAACACCTCAACTTTCGACTCTCACTTCTAACCTCAGCACCTTCCTTTTTATTCTGAGAAAAAACTTCCTGGGAATTTCCAGCTACCCCTCTTCCCTGACTACCTGCCTTCCTTTCACCTTCCCACTTTCTATCCTTCTCTGATTTAAAAGGGTGATGGAAAAAGATTTAGCTCTATGCACTAACTGATAATCATCAGCTATCTCTGCTGCTTGCTTTACAGAATCAACCCTTTGTTCCTCCACATGAGTTCTCACCACCGAAGGAATTGAATCTTTAAATACTTTCAAAGGAATTATTTCTCTAAGGGTTGCAAAAGTTGTTTATATTTTTAGCGCCCATATCCACTGGTCAAAATTACTTTGTTTTACTCTCTCAAACTCATATAAGTTTTCCCAGGCTGTTTTCTCATATTCCTAAATTTCTGCCTGTATGCTTCAGAAACTAACTCATATGCACTCAAAATAGCCATTTTCACTATATCATAATTCACCGATACTTCTTCAGGCAGCGAAACATATAACTCATGCGCTCTACCCACCAACATGGACTGTAACAATAATGTCCAGTTTTCCTGTGGCCATTTCATCTATGTAGCTAGCTTCTCAAATGAAATAAAGAATGCTTCAACATCCCTTTCCTCAAAGTTTGGAAGAGCTTATACAAATTTAAACATCTCCTCACTGGGTTCTACTCTAGAGGTAAGTCCTTCCTCACCTCCTGGCATGTTTTTTAACTGCCAACATTTTCAGTTGGAATTCTCTCTCTCTCTCTCTCTCTTCCTCTTTCCTTGTTTGCTATCTTCACAATTTCTAAATCCCCTTCCTGTTTTCTTTCTCTCTCTCCTGACTTTCTGCCTGTTGCCTTTTAATGCCCTTTCTCTGTCCTTTTCTTCCTATTCAATCATTTTCATTTGCAACTGAATTTGAGTCCATTCCACTGAACCACCCCTTGGAGAACTCTGTCTCTCAGATATTCCTTTCAATTTCAAATGCTGTGCTATCACTTTCATCATGTCTGATTTCCTAGCCCTCTCAGGTAACCCCAATCGGAATTCATCCACCAACTCTGTTAACTTATTCTTGAATACTTCCTGTAACCCAGAGTTATAGCTTCTACTCCCAGACGAGTCTTAGCAATTACCAAAGCCATCTTGCAGTCTCACCGCTTCAAAAATACCTCACACCCACTCCTGAATTCAAAGTGCTTCTCGTACTCGTAACTTTAAGATTCATCAACTCCAAAAAAATCAAGGAATTACAAACACATACTGCAAAGAGCCCCCAATTATTATGACACATCCCATGGTAAAGGCTGAGTTCATATCCTGGAGGAAAACATGAAACAACGGTCATAACCCATTTTTGCAATTTGTATGTTTCGAGATGCAGGCTTTGAATTCAATAGGAAAGACCACCCAGTCTCAAGAGGTTTTTTATAAAACTAAATTAAACATTTATTAATACAAGAAAGATTGTAAACACGTACATATGTCTACAAAATTACTTCCATAAAAACTACAATAATCCCTTAAATAATCTGACTCTCAGTTAGACCCTGGGTAAGGCAACAGTAAAACTCATAGATTTAACAGACCTCTGGCAAAGCACACCCGGGACATTCATATTCAAAATGAGTATCTTTCAGCTCTGGGTCCTTGCAGACAGACTTGAGGCTTACAGGCTGGAGGCTTCTCACGCTATCTCGACCTTACACACAATCTCCTTTCTCCTTTATACATATCTTTCTCTTTGAATGTAAATTTTCCATTGTATCTTTTAAATTTAGACTTTTAAATTTACCTCTTCCAACAATAACATCCTTTCATCCCACCAATTTTATTAGTAAGCTGAAAAAAAATAAACACATTGCTTGGCATCTTCTAGTTAGGTGCAAGATTTCACCTGCAGTCTTGAATGGTTTCTTTTAACAAACACAAATTTACACTTTACTCTCTACCCTCCTTATGTTGACCTGATTAACATCTCAAAACTATCAAACATCAAAGCTCCCAGACAAGCTGGCTTTAATCTAATTAAGACACACACAGACACAGACCCCACTAGAACTCTATTTTAAAATAATTTCCAATTACATTATTATATCTTCTTGACACATGAATTCAGAGCTATACCATTAAAGTGAGGAGATAAAGTTCTTGTGAAATGTAATGGTCATGTTGATGACACCTGATGTCAGATGACACCCTATTCACGAAAGAAAACATCCACCATACTATTGCAATGTAAACTATTTTCAATTGGTGAACAAATCTTTCATCTCATTGTATATGATGAGCACGTTGTTAAATTAATACAAAAGTTAGAATATGTAATAGTGTTATTGAAGTTGAAGCTAAAATTTAGTGTTCAAAATGTGTTTAGGTTTATTGATTACACTTCTGGAAACAAACCATTGAAACACGCTGTGTCCCTCCTTTACTAAAGAGAGGAGGATATAGTATATTGGAAATTGCATTGTGCATTTTATCCAATTAAAGATACCTACCCATACACCAGCAGAGGGAGAATAAAGGAATCCATGTTTTAACAGTACTTGCAGTTCTGATTCTGAATGCTTCTTAGTGAATGTTTCTGTTTCTTCCCAAGAACTTCACAAATGCCACTGGTTCAGGCATGGATGAAACTCAAGAATTTGAGTCCTAGCCTAAGTCCAATCTTGACCTTTTGGTTCCTTTTAGCAAAAAAAAATTGATTTGTTGAGTCACAGCTTGGCTTTATACCGTGCAGCTAGATCAGGTGAAAATATGGCCTGGTTCTCTAGCTTCTGCTTAAGTGGATTTTAGTCAAGAATTGTTTGCAATGATCAAAACAAACATGATGCACTCTATTTACAAACTGCGGACCTGATTTGAATTCAGGGCTGGAATCAGGTTGACAGAGGAGGGAGTGCTGTGGGTGGTGGGGGTAATGGTGAAGGGATAGGGCGGGCAGAGTTTGGGGCACGAGGGAAGGGGTCAAGGGGGGGCAGAGTGTGAAGAAGCTCCCATGGCAACACCACCATGAGGCCTCGGTGATTTTAATTCCCGGATCTCATTTTAATGTGATTGACTGGCTGCCCGCTCTATTGTGTATAGAAATGGAATCTGTCCACTTTCTCTGTGTAGTTTCTGGCAGGCCTCCCAAGGTCCACTTCCAAGAGAATGTGCCTCTTAAAGCAAGTTCACATGCCCTGCTTTTGGATTCGTGTCATATTTTTTGCAGAGAGGGGACAATCAGAAATGAGTTGGAGGCCAGTCACCAGATATTCTGAAGCCTACCTGGAGGTCCTAGTGGAAAACTACAGAGCAGAGGTAAGAGCTCCTCATCAGCTACAGAAGGATCCCCAAGGCCTCTATCCAGCAAGCCAGCACACAGGGGTGGGTGACAGGGTCAGAGTCTCTTGTATCACACCCAAGACCCCGGGCTTCAATGAAGGAATATGTTGAATGACCTCCTAAGGGCAGAAAAGATGTGAACAGTTCTTCACCTCTCTACCTCTCTCAGCAACACCAAATGATCAGACTTTTACCCCACACTCCCCGCACTTCCAACAGTTTCCTCCCCTCCATCACATTCTTCAACAGCAGTACACTGCAGCTTTCTCATTCCAAACACACTCACCTCTTCCTTTGCTGGCTTTACACTGCTCACTAGCAACATTCTCTTCTCACAAGCACTCCTCTCAGCATTCCTCTCTTACTTTATATTCCACACACAGCTGTATATATGTCACCTCCTTCATATTCTACACATGCACTCACTAACTCTCTAACTCTTGTTTTGCAGTACGTGGTGCCAGAAAGAGAACCAGGAATGGGAGGCAGGAGTGTCCAATATATTGTAACCTTCACCCAAGCAAAACAAACTCCTGGAGATTAGGGGCCAAGGCAAGGCCAACAGCATTGAGCAAAGAGTCTGCCAATTACATGTCACCCTTCATTCACCCCTGTAAATATTCAGCAATTTCCCAGATTCAGCAAATTCCCAGATTCAAGTGGCCTCATGGACTAGCATATCCCCCTTTCTACCATTACCATCAAGTCAAGGGATCAACCTGGTTCAATGAAGAGTGCAGGAGGGTATACCAGGAGCAGCACCAGGCATACCTAAAAATGAGGTGTCAACCTGGTGAAGCTACAACACAAGACTACTAGCATACCAAGCAGAAGCAGCATGAGTTAGACAGACCTAAGTGATCCCACCGGCAATCGATCAGATCTAAGCTCTGCAGTCCTGCCATATCCAGCCATGAATGGTAGTGGAAAATTAAACAACTAACTGGTGGAGGAGGCTCCACGAATATCTCCACCTCAATGATGGAGGAGCCCAGCACATCAGTGCAAGAGACAAGGCTGAAGCATCTGCAGCCATCTTCAGCCAGAAGTGCCAAGTGGATGGTCCATCTCAGCCTCCTCCGAATTTCCCCAGCATCACAGATGCCAGTCTTCAGCCAATTTGATTCACTCCAAGTGATATCAAGAAACGGCTGAAGGCATTGGATACTGCAAAGGCTATGGGCCCTGACATTATTCCAGCAATAGTACTGAAGACATGCTCCATAACTTGCCGCACCCCGATCCAAGCTGTTCCAGTACAGCTACAACACTGACATCTACCCGGCAATGTGGAAAATTGCCCAGGTATGTCCTGTACACAAAAAGCAGGACAAGTCCAACCGGTCTCTATCGTCCCATTAGCATACTCTCGATCACCAGCAAAATGACGGAAGGGGTCATCAACAGTGCTGTTCAGCAATAATCTACTCACTGACACTCCATTTGGGTTCTGCCAGGGCCACTCAGCTCCTGGCATCATTACAGCCTTGGTCCAAACATGGACAAAAGAGCTGATCTCCCGAGGTGAGGTGAGAGGCATTGCCCTTGACATCAAGGCAGCATTTAACCGAGTGTGGTATCAAGGAGCCCTAGCAAAACTCAAGTCAATGAAAATCAGTGGGGAAAGTCTCTGCTGGTTGGAGTCATACCTAGCACAAAGGAAGATGGTTGTGGTTGTTGGAGGTCAGTCATCTCAGTTCCAGGACATCACTGCAGGAGTTCCTCAGGATAGTGTCCTAGGCCCAACCATCTTCAGCTGCTTCATCAATGATCTTCTTTCCATCATAAGGTCAGAAGTTGGGATGTTCACTGAAGATTGCACAATGTTCAGCACCATTCGCGATTCCTCAGATACTGAAGCAGTCCATGTCCAAATGCAGCAAAACCTGGACAATATCCAGGCTTGTGATGACAAGTAGCAAGTAACATTCACACCACACAAGTGTCAGGCAATGACCATCTCCAACAAGAGAGAAACTAACCATCTCCCCTTGACATTCAATGGCACAACCATTGCTGGATCCCCCATTATCAACATCCTGAAAGTTATCATTGGCCAGAAACTGAACTGGACTAGCCATATAAATACCGTGGCTACAAGAGCAGGTCAGAGGCTGCGAATCCTGTGGTGAGTAACTTACCTCCTGATTCTCCAAAGCCTGTCCGCCATCTACAAGGCACAAGTCGGGAGTGTGATGGAATAATTGCCACTTACCTGGATGAGTGCAGCTCCCACAACTCTCAAGAAACTCAACAGCATCCAGGCCAAAACTTGATGGGCACCTCATCCACCACCTTCAATATCCACTTCCTCCAACACTGACACACAGTGGCAGCAGTGTGTGCCATCTACAAGATGCATTGCAGCAGCTTACCAAGGTTCCTTCAACAGCACTTTCCAAACCTGCAACCTCTACCACCTAGAAGAACAAGGGCAACAGATGCACTACCTGCAAGTTCCCCTCCAAGCCACATACCATTCTTACTTGGAAATATATCGCTGTTCCTTCACTGTCGCTGAGTCAAAATCCTGGAACTCCCTTCCTAATGGCACTTTGAGTGTACCTACACCACATGGACTGTAAAAGTTCAAGATGGTGGCCCACAACCAGCTTCATAAGGACAATTAGGGATGGGCAATAAATGTTAGCCTAGCCAGTGATGCTCACATCCCATGAATGAATAAAAAGTTACATTCTTAAAACGCTTGCCTGCTACTGCCAGCTTCCCTATACAATCTAACCTGTCCCTATTCTCCATGTCTTTCTCAAGAGCTTCTCTTTCAAGAGCTTCCTGAAGACAACCCAGAAGAGGACAACCTTCCTCAGCACGCGCCATCATGAGAAACTGCAGCTAGCTATAAACTTTGCAGAGGCCACAGGGGAATGTCATGTAGGGATAGTAGAGTTAGAAATGGCAGCATGAGCTGGGAAATAAACAACAGGCAATTCTTACATTGGAATTAAATTCATCACCTTGATGCTGTTTCAATGGTTTTGGTGTTAACACACCACCTCACCCCTCTCCCAAAGAAATGTTAGGTGGGGAATGTGTCTCAAATCCACCACTTAGCAGCAACAGAGGGTCACCTGCCTTGCAAAGGCAAAATGTTTTAACATATTTAAATCAGCCTCCCAGTGCAATTGGGAGCTAATGCAGCTCAGTTTTGCATCACCCTTTGTGGGCCAAGGAGCATCAGGATTGCTCTCCCCTGAGCCCTCAAGGAAACCTCGCCTCTGCCAATCACACTTCCCTTTTCACTCTTGTCATGAGTCTATCTCTCCCCAACCCCCACCAGCCACAATCTCTCACTTCACTATCTTCCTCCCTCCCCCCCCACCCTAGGCCCCAATCTCTGTCTTCCTCCCTTCCTCACTAGCTATACAAACCTCTGGTTAGATCACACCTGGAGTACTGTCCACTGTTCTGGCCACTGCACTATAAAAATATGAACTGGCCTTAAATAAGTGCCACACAGGTTGATCAGAAAGCTAGCAGGACTTCAGGGGTTAAGTTATGAGGAGAGATTGCATAAATTAGGCTTGTATTCCCTGGAATATAAAAGAGTAGGGAGTGATTTATTTGAGGGTTTAGAGTTTTAAAAGGAATTGATAGAATAAATAGAAACTTTTCCACTGGTGGGGGAGTCATAACCTTTAAATTAGAACCAGGTCACATCCTTAAAGCAGTTAGGAACACTTCTTCATGCAAAGGGTGTTAGATTTGTGGAATTCTCTCCTGCGTAAAGCAGTAGATGACAGCTTAATTAATAAATTAGCATCTGAGATCGATAGGTATTTGCTTATGATTAGAAGATATAGAACCAAGGCGGTTGGATGGAGTTGAGATACATATGAGTCAAGACCTTATTGAATTGAAGAACAGGATCAAGGGGCTTCATGGCCTAACCTTACATTCCTGATTGAGGGGGCCATCTCCGATGATCCCTGAATATGGCCTCCTTCATTTGGTTTTCCTGCCGGGCAACCAGCTAACCTGTCAATTCGGCTGACTGCCAGGCTGGAAACAGAAGGTAAGGAAGGATTTATAATGAGGTCTTCCCACTAAATTCAGCAGGATTTCCATGTCCTCAGCCTTGCCAGGTTTCATCCATAGCACTGATCTCTCCTGTGTCCCTTCCGTCTCCTTGTAAATATTGAGGCCAGTGGCTTGAGACACCATTCTGGCCAGGTTTTATCACTGGGTTCAACTTCCACAGTTTTATTTTAAAGAACGTTGCATCATGGGACCTCAGTGACAAGCATTCAAGGCAGTCACCTCAACCAACTCTGAAAACTTTGGCGTTAAAACGGCGAGCAGTGATTCGCAATGGTACGAGAACAATAAGTACTCTGCGGAGAACCAGCTCTCAATCAAACGGGCAGGGTGAAAATCATTTCTAGAAACAAAGACACTTGTCCTCTTCTGGCTATTTACCGTTGCTAATGCCATGGAGTGGGAGTACATTCACAGCGAACACTCCAACTTAGGTATGCAAACCAAAGCTCCAAAAATCTGTGGAGAGGTGTATCATAGCAACAGTAATATGGTGTCTCGCTTATGCCTGTCTTTGTAGTGGAAGTACGCATGCCAAGGAGGTCGTGACCCAGTGGCCAACTCACCACAGAGAAAGTCTTTGGGTATATGGACATCATCCATCCAATGAACATGGCCAAGCCAGTGCAGATGTCGTTGCCTTAGCAATGCGTGTTTGCTGATAGAACTAGCGTACTCCAGGACTTTTGAGTTGGTGACCTTGCCCTGCCAAGAGATGCCAAGGATGCTTCTGAGACAGCGAAGGTGGAAACTCTTCAGCCTTTTCTCCTGTCTATAAAGATGGTGGACATCACCACAGAAAACTGGGAGACAGTTGCTGACAGTTGTGACCTCTGGAGGCTGCCTGTTTGGAAGGGTATTGGAAGAGACGAGCAGAAATAAAAAGCTCAGCTGCCCATCAAGAGGGCCCAGAGAAAACAGAGGCCAGTGAACCATGCTCTTTCTCAGTCCACTGCCTTCCTGTATCAAATGCAGCAGATACTGCAGGGATTCCTCTGTCAGACTAGGTGATGCTTAACAAAGAGTTGACAACCACAAAACATTGTCTGATGAGCTGAAGACTGTCAATGGATTTCAGTCTCTGGCCCTTGCAAAGTTTGTGGGGTCAGGGAATGTCCAATGATTTACAATGATTCAATGGGTCAAAGGTACATCTGACTCCCACATGCCAAAAAAGCTAAGAGTTAGGCTGATGAACACTGTCACCTCAGTACCTGGTCCTCCAACCCTCCACCCCTTCCCCACACTGATGAAATTTAGGTGCAGCTCTTCAAGTGGTCAAGGCCTCAATCCCAACTTGGTTTCTCAGGTGGGCGCTGTGCCACCAGTGGGTTTGGCTCGTGCATCTGCTCTGGACAGCCAAATCTGAATCACCTAAACATCAGATCCCAAAGTATGGTCAAGGAATGAGAATGTTGGAGTCTGCTCTGATCCCCACAAACAATCCTTACAGCAATGGGCCTGGTTTTCAGTCATTCTATCAGAATCTAGCAGGAGTCAACCAGACGACCTGTGGATCTTTGAGTCCCTCATGGTTAAAATCTGTCTCCAGGAAATTCACTGTTACCACCCATGTCTTTTGGGTGCAAAATCTTTAGTGTTCCATAATTTCCTGGTTCTCTTGAGGTTCTTAAACCAATTGGAATGAGTTACAAGTGAAAACTACAGCAGTGATCTCTCTGCCATTTTCCATGAACTGAAATGAATTCCCTGCCAGCCAACTAGCAACAAACCATCTTCTGTAGTAACGTAATACTTTTTCTTCCCCTGTCAAATATTCAACAGGATACAGTGGCATAGTTGCTATGCTACTGGGCTAATAATCCAGAGACTTGGACTATTGTACTGAGGATAGATGTTCAAAACCTACCACAACAGCTGGAGAATTTAAGTTCAATTGACTAAGTAAACCTGGAATTTAAAAATAAAAGCTAGCAGCAGCAATGGTGACCATGAAAATGCTGGATAGTTGTAAGTACATAAGAATTAGGAGTAGTAGGTCATTCAGTCCTTCAAGCCCATTCTGCCAATCAGTGATGGCTGATCTTCTACCTCAACACCATTTTCCTGTAAAAACCCATGTGGTTCACGAAGGTCCTATAGGGGAAAGACATCTGCTATCCTTCCTGTGACTCCAGACTCACTAACTGGCCTCGCAAGCCTAGTCCAGTTGTATCTCAAGGTGGGTAATAAGAGCTGGCCGCGGATCAGTCAAAGGGAAATGGAAGTGCGGTTGTGTTATCATGTGCTGGAAGTGCTCTACTCATCATATTGGATCATGTTACTTCATAGGCATCCAAGGTGATCGCTAGAACTATTTCAAACTATGAATAAATTATGTTTTTTGGGTTTTTTTCAGGACTGAGCTGACCTGGCGCCAGACTCACCGCATGTGATTAACTCAACCAACAACTCGAGAGCCATCAGGCAGGAAGGACCTTTCAGCAGTGCTTTTTATGAGCTTCTCAGTTCCTTCCAGGTTATTTGCTGATTTGTCATTAGATGGTGCTGGTTAACTGCTTGCCTTTTTTTTCTGCCCTGTTTTCTTTTGCTGCAAAAAACTTAACTCTGGCTGCTGTGAAGATGATTTTGCTGGCGCTGCTCTGCCTTCTAAAAGTTTTAAAAACAAAAACACTGCGGATGCTGGAAATCCAAAACAAAAACAGAATTACCTGGAAGAACTCAGCAGGTCTGGCAGCATCGGCGGAGAAGAAAAGAGTTGACGTTTCGAGTCCTCATGACCCTTCAACAGAACTTGAGTTCGAGTCCAGGAAAGAGCTGAAATATAAGCTGGTTTAAGGTGTGTGTGTGGTGGGTGGAGAGATAGAGAGACAGAGAGGTGGAGGGGGGGTTGTGGTTGTAGGGACAAACAAGCAGTGATAGAAGCAGATCATCAAAAGATGTCAACGACAATAGTACAATAGAACACATAGGTGTTAAAGTTAAAGTTGGTGATATTATCTAAACGAATGTGCTAATTAAGAATGGATGGTAGGGCACTCAAGGTATAGCTCTAGTGGTTTTTTTATATATAATGGAAATAGGTGGGAAAAGGAAAATCTTTATAATTTATTGGGAAAAAAAAGGAAGGGGGAAACAGAAAGGGGGTGGGGATGGGGGAGGGAGCTCACGACCTAGAGTTGTTGAATTCAATATTCAGTCCGGAAGGCTGTAAAGTCCCTAGTCGGAAGACGAGGTGTTGTTCCTCCAGTTTGCGTTGGGCTTCACTGGAACAATGCAGCAAGCCAAGGACAGACATGTGGGCAAGAGAGCAGGGTGGAGTGTTAAAATGGCAAGCGACAGGGAGGTTTGGGTCATTCTTGCGGACAGACCGCAGGTGTTCTGCAAAGCGGTCGCCCAGTTTACGTTTGGTCTCTCCAATGTAGAGGAGACCACATTGGGAGCAACGAATGCAGTAGACTAAGTTGGGGGAAATGCAAGTGAAATGCTGCTTCACTTGAAAGGAGTGTTTGGGTCCTTGGACGGTGAGGAGAGAGGAAGTGAAGGGGCAGGTGTTGCATCTTTTGCGTGGGCATGGAGTGGTGCCATAGGAGGGGGTTGAGGAGTAGGGGGTGATGGAGGAGTGGACCAGGGTGTCCCGGAGGGAGCGATCCCTACGGAATGCCGATAAGGGGGGTGAAGGGAAGATGTGTTTGGTGGTGGCATCATGCTGGAGTTGGCGGAAATGGCGGAGGATGATCCTTTGAATGCGGAGGCTGGTGGGGTGATAAGTGAGGACAAGGGGGACCCTATCATGTTTCTGGGAGGGAGGAGAAGGCGTGAGGGCGGATGCGTGGGAGATGGGCCGGACACGGTTGAGGGCCCTGTCAACGACCGTGGGTGGAAAACCTCGGTTAAGGAAGAAGGAGGACATGTCAGAGGAACCGTTTTTGAATGTAGCATCATCGGAACAGATGCGACGGAGGCGAAGGAACTGAGAGAATGGGATGGAGTCCTTACAGGAAGCGGGGTGTGAGGAGCTGTAGTCGAGATAGCTGTGGGAGTCGGTGGGTTTGTAATGGATATTGGTGGACAGTCTATCACCAGAGATTGAGACAGAGAGGTCAAGGAAGGGAAGGGAAGTGTCAGAGATGGACCACGTGAAAATGATGGAGGGGTGGAGATTGGAAGCAAAATTAATAAATTTTTCCAAGTCCTGACGAGAGCATGAAGCGGCACCAAAGTAATCATCGATGTACCGGAGAAAGAGTTGTGGAAGGGGGCCGGAGTAGGACTGCAACAAGGAATGTTCCACATAGCCCATAAAGAGACAGGCATAGCTGGGGCCCATGCGGGTACCCATAGCCACACCTTTTATTTGGAGGAAGTGAGAGGAGTTGAAGGAGAAATTGTTCAGCGTGAGAACAAGTTCAGCCAGACGGAGGAGAGTAGTGGTGGATGGGGATTGTTCGGGCCTCTGTTCGAGGAAGAAGCTAAGGGCCCTCAGACCATCCTGGTGGGGGATGGAGGTGTAGAGGGATTGGACATCCATGGTGAAGAGGAAGCGGTAGGGGCCAGGGAACTGGAAATTGTTGATGTGACGTAAGGTGTCAGGGGAATCACGGATGTAGGTGGGAAGGTACTGGACAAGTGGAGAGAGAAGGGAGTCAAGATAACGAGAAATGAGTTCTGTGGGGCAGGAGCAAGCTGAGACGATCGGTCTACCGGGGCAGTTCTGTTTGTGGATTTTGGGTAGGAGATAGAAGCGGGCCGTCCGAGGTTGGGCGACTATCAGGTTGGAAGCTGTGGGAGGGAGATCCCCAGAGGAGATGAGGTCAGTGACAGTCCTGGAAACAATGGCTTGATGTTCAGTGGTGGGGTCATGGTCCAGGGAGAGGTAGGAGGAAGTGTCTGCGAGTTGACGCTCAGCCTCCGACAAGATTTCCGTATCTCTCTGTTGCCTTGTTCACCTTCATTGATTTCCATTTCTCTCCTAGTGTTTGACAAGGTGTTTACTAAAACTCGCTTTCACAGCCATATCTCCTTTCTCAGTGACTGTCTCCGTCTCCGACTTACCCCACGTGGATTTCAACTGAAATTCCACCCCTCATGTTTCGAACCCACCCAGAATTACAGGTATCTCCGGGACATAAAACGTTTCTTGGACTGCTGTTCCCGTCACATTCTGAAATCCACTCTCAGTGCCATGCGCCGCCATATGAACACACTCGACCTCTCCCTCCAGCAGCACTGCCGTACCCTTTTTCAAAGCTGCGCGTGCCCCCAGTTTCATTTTATCCTTCGGCTCATCCGACGCCTCAACAAGAAACTTTTTCTCTTTCTCTCAAGTGCTAAGGAACGCAAGCTCCAACAACTCATCGACACCAACACCCATCTAGGACCCTCCACCCCGCCTGTCCCTCCGTCCCCACCCTTTCTTCCAGTCCCAACCCCAGCCGTGTATTCACTATACCGCCTGACCTTCCCCTCTCCGATGCTGAACGTTCAGTGCTCAGCAAAGGACTTAGTTTCATACCCTTACGCCCTCACCTCAATGAATTTCGGGCTCGGCATGATACTGAACTCTTCTTCCGCCGTCTTCATCTCCGGGCTCACTTCTTTGGGCAGGAGTCCTCTCCCAGTTCAACGGATCCTTTTACCCATCTCCAATATTCTCCCTCCACCTGGACCCCTCCCTCTGGATTCTTACCTTCTCTCGATCTTTTCATTGAGAACTGTCGGCGCGACATTAGTCGTCTCAATTTCTCTGCTCCTCTCACCCATTCTAACCTGTCTCTCTCTGAACTTACTGCACTCCATTCTCTCAGGTCCAACCCTGACATTGTCATCAAACCCGCTGACAAGGGTGGTGCTGTTGTTGTCTGGCGCACTGACCTCTACCTCGCGGAGGCTGAGCGTCAACTCGCAGACACTTCCTCCTACCTCTCCCTGGACCATGACCCCACCACTGAACATCAAGCCACTGTTTCCAGGACTGTCACTGACCTCATCTCCTCTGGGGATCTCCCTCCCACAGCTTCCAACCTGATAGTCGCCCAACCTCGGACGGCCCGCTTCTATCTCCTACCCAAAATCCACAAACAGAACTGCCCCGGTAGACCGATCGTCTCAGCTTGCTCCTGCCCCACAGAACTCATTTCTCGTTATCTTGACTCCCTTCTCTCTCCCCTTGTCCAGTACCTTCCCACCTACATCCGTGATTCCCCTGACACCTTACGTCACATCAACAATTTCCAGTTCCCTGGCCCCTACCGCTTCCTCTTCACCATGGATGTCTAATCCCTCTACACCTCCATCCCCCACCAGGATGGTCTGAGGGCCCTTAGCTTCTTCCTCGAACAGAGGCCCGAACAATCCCCATCCACCACTACTCTCCTCCGTCTGGCTGAACTTGTTCTCACGCTGAACAATTTCTCCTTCAACTCCTCTCACTTCCTCCAAATAAAAGGTGTGGCTGTGGGTACCCGCATGGGCCCCAGCTATGCCTGTCTCTTTATGGGCTATGTGGAACATTCCTTGTTGCAGTCCTACTCCGGCCCCCTTCCACAACTCTTTCTCCGGTACATCGATGATTACTTCGGTGCCGCTTCATGCTCTCGTCAGGACTTGGAAAAATTTATTAATTTTGCTTCCAATCTCCACCCCTCCATCATTTTCACGTGGTCCATCTCTGACACTTCCCTTCCCTTCCTTGACCTCTCTGTCTCAATCTCTGGTGATAGACTGTCCACCAATATCCATTACAAACCCACCGACTCCCACAGCTATCTCGACTACAGCTCCTCACACCCCGCTTCCTGTAAGGACTCCATCCCATTCTCTCAGTTCCTTCGCCTCCGTCGCATCTGTTCCGATGATGCTACATTCAAAAACGGTTCCTCTGACATGTCCTCCTTCTTCCTTAACCGAGGTTTTCCACCCACGGTCGTTGACAGGGCCCTCAACCGTGTCCGGCCCATCTCCCACGCATCCGCCCTCACGCCTTCTCCTCCCTCCCAGAAACATGATAGGGTCCCCCTTGTCCTCACTTATCACCCCACCAGCCTCCGCATTCAAAGGATCATCCTCCGCCATTTCCGCCAACTCCAGCATGATGCCACCACCAAACACATCTTCCCTTCACCCCCCTTATCGGCATTCCGTAGGGATCGCTCCCTCCGGGACACCCTGGTCCACTCCTCCATCACCCCCTACTCCTCAACCCCCTCCTATGGCACCACCCCATGCCCACGCAAAAGATGCAACACCTGCCCCTTCACTTCCTCTCTCCTCACCGTCCAAGGACCCAAACACTCCTTTCAAGTGAAGCAGCATTTCACTTGCATTTCCCCCAACTTAGTCTATTGCATTCGTTGCTCCCAATGTGGTCTCCTCTACATTGGAGAGACCAAACGTAAACTGGGCGACCGCTTTGCAGAACACCTGCGGTCTGTCCGCAAGAATGACCCAAACCTCCCTGTCGCTTGCCATTTTAACACTCCACCCTGCTCTCTTGCCCACATGTCTGTCCTTGGCTTGCTGCATTGTTCCAGTGAAGCCCAACGCAAACTGGAGGAACAACACCTCGTCTTCCGACTAGGGACTTTACAGCCTTCCGGACTGAATATTGAATTCAACAACTCTAGGTCGTGAGCTCCCTCCCCCATCCCCACCCCCTTTCTGTTTCCCCCTTCCTTTTTTTTTCCAATAAATTATAAAGATTTTCCTTTTCCCACCTATTTCCATTATATAAAAAAAACCACTAGAGCTATACCTTGAGTGCCCTACCATCCATTCTTAATTAGCACATTCGTTTAGATACTATCACCAACTTTAAATTTAACACCTATGTGTTCTATTGTACTATTGTCGTTGACATCTTTTGATGATCTGCTTCTATCACTGCTTGTTTGTCCCTACAACCACACCCCCCCCTCCACCTCTCTGTCTCTCTATCTCTCCGCCCCCCACACACACATCTTAAACCAGCTTGTATTTCAGCTCTTTCCTGGACTCAAACTCAAGTTCTGTCGAAGGGTCATGAGGACTCGAAACGTCAACTCTTTTCTTCTCCGCCGATGCTGCCAGACCTGCTGAGTTTTTCCAGGTAATTCTGTTTTTGTTTTGGATTTCCAGCATCCGCAGTTTTTTTTTTGTTTTTATCTCTGTGTTTAATTGACTGCCACTGCTCTTCAAGAAATGCCTACCTCCTTGAAGAAGTTCTGTTCCTCTCTGCGACAAGATTTCCGTATCTCTCTGTTGCCTTGTTCACCTTCATTGCTTTCCATTTCTCTCCTAGTGTTTGACAAGGTGTTTACTAAAACTCGCTTTCACAGCCATATCTCCTTTCTCAGTGACTGTCTCCTCCGACTTACTCCACGTGGATTTCCACTGAAATTCCACCCCTCATGTTTCGAACCCACCCAGAATTACAGGTATCTCCGGGACATAAAACGTTTCTCGGACTGCTGTTCCCGTCACATTCTGAAATCCACTCTCAGTGCCATGCGCCGCCATATGAACACACTCGACCTCTCCCTCCAGCAGCACCGCCGTACCCTTTTTCAAAGCTGCGCGTGCCCCCAGTTTCATTTTATCCTTCGGCTCATCCGACGCCTCAACAAGAAACTTTTTCTCTTTCTCTCAAGTGCTAAGGAACGCAAGCTCCAACAACTCATCGACACCAACACCCATCTAGGACCCTCCACCACTGCCTGTCCCTCCGTCCCTACCCTTTCTTCCAGTCCCAACCCCAGCCGTGTATTCACTATACCGCCTGACCTTCCCCTCTCCGATGCTGAACGTTCAGTGCTCAGCAAAGGACTTAGTTTCATACCCTTACGCCCTCACCTCAATGAATTTCGGGCTCGGCATGATACTGAACTCTTCTTCCGCCGTCTTCATCTCCGGGCTCACTTCTTTGGGCAGGAGTCCTCTCCCAGTTCAACGGATCCTTTTACCCATCTCCAATATTCTCCCTCCACCTGGACCCCTCCCTCTGGATTCTTACCTTCTCTCGATCTTTTCATTGAGAACTGTCAGCGCGACATTAGTCGTCTCAATTTCTCTGCTCCTCTCACCCATTCTAACCTGTCTCTCTCTGAACTTACTGCACTCCATTCTCTCAGGTCCAACCCTGACATTGTCATCAAACCCGCTGACAAGGGTGGTGCTGTTGTTGTCTGGCGCACTGACCTCTACCTCGCGGAGGCTGAGCGTCAACTCGCAGACACTTCCTCCTACCTCTCCCTGGACCATGACCCCACCACTGAACATCAAGCCACTGTTTCCAGGACTGTCACAGACCTCATCTCCTCTGGGGATCTCCCTCCCACAGCTTCCAACCTGATAGTCGCCCAACCTCGGACGGCCCGCTTCTATCTCCTGCCCAAAATCCACAAACAGAACTGCCCCGGTAGACCGATCGTCTCAGCTTGCTCCTGCCCCACAGAACTCATTTCTCGTTATCTTGACTCCCTTCTCTCTCCCCTTGTCCAGTCCCTTCCCACCTACATCCGTGATTCCTCTGACACCTTACGTCACATCAACAATTTCCAGTTCCCTGGCCCCTACCGCTTCCTCTTCACCATGGACGTCCAATCCCTCTACACCTCCATCCCCCACCAGGATGGTCTGAGGGCCCTTAGCTTCTTCCTCGAACAGAGGCCCGAACAATCCCCATCCACCACTACTCTCCTCCGTCTGGCTGAACTTGTCCTCACGCTGAACAATTTCTCCTTCAACTCCTCTCACTTCCTCCAAATAAAAGGTGTGGCTATGGGTACCCGCATGGGCCCCAGCTATGCCTGTCTCTTTATGGGCTATGTGGAACATTCCTTGTTGCAGTCCTACTCCGGCCCCCTTCCACAACTCTTTCTCCAGGACATCGATGATTACTTCGGTGCCGCTTCATGCTCTCGTCAGGACTTGGAAAAATGTATTAATTTTGCTTCCAATCTCCATCCCTCCATCATTTTCACGTGGTCCATCTCTGACACTTCCCTTCCCTTCCTTGACCTCTCTGTCTCAATCTCTGGTGATAGACTGTCCACCAATATCCATTACAAACCCACCGACTCCCACAGCTATCTCGACTACAGCTCCTCACACCCCGCTTCCTGTAAGGACTCCATCCCATTCTCTCAGTTCCTTCGCCTCCGTCGCATCTGTTCCGATGATGCTACATTCAAAAACGGTTCCTCTGACATGTCCTCCTTCTTCCTTAACCGAGGTTTTCCACCCACGGTCGTTGACAGGGCCCTCAACCGTGTCCGGCCCATCTCCCACGCATCCGCCCTCACGCCTTCTCCTCCCTCCCAGAAACATGATAGGGTCCCCCTTGTCCTCACTTATCACCCCACCAGCCTCCGCATTCAAAGGATCATCCTCCGCCATTTCCGCCAACTCCAGCATGATGCCACCACCAAACACATCTTCCCTTCACCCCCCTTATCGGCATTCCGTAGGGATCGCTCCCTCCGGGACACCCTGGTCCACTCCTCCATCACCCCCTACGGCTCAACCCCCTCCTATGGCACAACCCCATGCCCTCGCAAAAGATGCAACACCTGCCCCTTCACTTCCTCTCTCTTCACCGTCCAAGGACCCAAACACTCCTTTCAAGTGAAGCAGCATTTCACTTGCATTTCCCCCAACTTAGTCTACTGCATTCGTTGCTCCCAATGTGGTCTCCTCTACATTGGAGAGACCAAACGTAAACTGGGCGACCGCTTTGCAGAACACCTGCGGTCTGTCCGCAAGAATGACCCAAACCTCCCTGTCGCTTGCCATTTTAACACTCCACCCTGCTCTCTTGCCCACATGTCTGTCCTTGGCTTGCTGCATTGTTCCAGTGAAGCCCAACGCAAACTGGAGGAACAACACCTCGTCTTCCGACTAGGGACTTTACAGCCTTCCGGACTGAATATTGAATTCAACAACTTTAGGTCATGAGCTCCGTCCCCCATCCCCACCCCCTTTCTGTTTCCCCCTTCCTTTTTTTTTTCCAATAAATTATAAAGATTTTCCTTTTCCCACCTATTTCCATTATATAAAAAAATACCACTAGAGCTATACCTTGAGTGCCCTACCATCCATTCTTAATTAGCACATTCGTTTAGATAATATCACCAACATTAACTTTAACGCCTATGTGTTCTATTGTACTATTGTTGACATCTTTTGATGATCTGCTTCTATCACTGCTTGTTTGTCCCTACAACCACACCCCCCCTCTCCACCTCTCTGTCTCTCTATGTCTCCGCCCCCCACACACACACCTTAAACCAACTTATATTTCAGCTCTTTCCTGGACTCAAACTCAAGTTCTGTCGAAGGGTCATGAGGACTCGAAACGTCAACTCTTTTCTTCTCCGCCGATGCTGCCAGACCTGCTGAGTTTTTCTAAAAGCTTTGTCTGCCGACATGGGCAGATAGAGATGCTTTTGGGTCTGCAGGAGGGCAGAGAGCAGCAACGACAGCAGAAAAGAACAGGCAGAGTTTGCAGAGACAGTGTTAGGAAAGGGTTAATCAGGTGATACAGCTATTGATTCACCTTTATATCAATTCCTTTATATTAGTAGCATCCAGTAACCTCTCAATTGTATCTGATCTTCTCAGCTGTTTAATTATCCTATTGATTATATCCCGATTCTGTGACAAACGTAACGAGACCATGAGAGTTTATAGTCGTAAGTAGGAGTCCAGACAACACAGCAACTTGGATATTCACCTTTTAACACGTGAGGACACAGGGAATTATAATATTGTTTTGATGGTCACAGGTGACTGAAAAAGGTTGGATGTAGTGACTTTGGAAAGTTATATCTGTCAAAGGTATACAGCCTTGACTGACTGAAGGGTAACACCCTCACAAACAGCCTTTCGATAACTCATCAACCAATCAGAATTTTTAAAAGGGTCTAAAAGCGAGGGGGTGCTGCAGCAGATTGATCAGAATTTGTTTAAGGCCTAGTCAATCTGGATAACTTCAGAACTGTTAATGTGTGTGAATTCCCCTTTTGCTGTTGATGCTGCTGAGTGAATGTTCAATTATTGTCGATGGTTGTTAATTAATAAATCTGTAAATGTTGACCAGTCATGCTGTGAGGTTTATTATTTTGAGGAATAATTTACGAGTAAGAATATCCATGCTTGAACACGGCCATACCTACAATGGATCTTCAAAGAGCACTTGCCTGACATGGAACTGCTCAGGGGAGCAATGTCTCAGGTGCCAGAGGAGACTGTCACTGAGCTATGTCACTTGCAGCTGCAACTCGAGCCTTGTATCAGGGCATGGGCTGCACTGTCTGTGGCTCTCAAGATCATTGCCCAGTTTAACTAGAGCGAGGGTATTAGCGACATCTCCCAGCCTGCAGCCCGTTGTTGTAGCAGGAAGGTCACAGGTTTCTATACCAGAGGAAATACCAACACTACGTTCCCCACAGGAGCAGGGCAATGAGCACAAGACTTTGTACCCATTGCAGTCTTCCCCAGGGCCAAAGTGCCTTCTGTGCTCTCCATCACCAGCGAGGCCATCAATAGAAAAAGATTCTACTCCCTTAGCTGGTTTGCAACCACAGGTCATCCTGTAGGCCTGCCCCTGCTTTCCTGGCTGCAGTCATGATTCATTCGTCCTGTGCCAGTCCTCTGTGCTACCTTTATTCTAAAAAAGCCGTCACATTACGGCTGGCAATTGGACAGACCAGGAGAAACCTAGTGATCAGCAGTGTGCTCTATAAGTCTGTCATTGCCCGGGACAGCAGGAAGTGCAGCATGAACAGGAGGAAGAGCAACAGCACATTGATCACCTGTGCCCCTAGCTGACAAAACAGATCATCCCAAGAGCACTTCAAGCAAACCATCCTTCCCATGGCCAACATGGAGATACCTCAAAGAACAGAAATGTCTGGAATTGAAAAACTCACCATCACAGCCCAGCTCACTTGGAGTGGATATGTAGCGCATGTGACAAACAAAAAAATTCCTAAGGCGCTCATGCGTTCACAAGGTAAACTTGGACTCCGCCTGCAAGATAGGCTGAGATTAAGGTTCAAGGACTCCTTGAAGGTGAGCTCCAGGAAATGTGGTATGTCCACCACGGACTGGGAGAAAAATGCACAGGAAAGAACTTCCTGGGGAGCATTCTCAAGTAATGGTTGTTATTTCCCTCGAATGGCAAAGAATACAGGCAGTTTAGGACAAAGGCAATCTAGAGAGACTGGGTAACCCCAACTAAATCTGACAATTCATCCTTCCCTGCACTTTGAAAAGCCATACAGGTCTGCATTCGATCTCCACCACCACATTAGAATGCACAAGAAATTACTCTAAGCACGCAAGGAGTGGCCGTCTTCAATAACAAAGGGAAACCTATAACAATGACTAAAACTTGTAAACACCAGTATAAAACCTAGAACAAAAACAAATGTATCAAGCAAATGAAGTCTACCTGTATCTGATGGGTAAGAGAAATAATTAGGAATCAGTCATATACCAGCTCTTTGTGCCTCTGCTGTGTGTTCATTTACCTATGCTGTTACTCCTACAAAGTGATCTCCCAGTGGCTACAGCTTGGGAGATGGAAGGCTGCAGAGCTTCCATTAAAGGACTGTCCACATGACTGCATTGAGCAGTTGTGGGCTTTTAGGGCCCAGTAACAGACTGCAGCATCTCAGCGATGGCTGAAACATCCCGTGGACAGCAGGCACCTCTTCCACGGAGCCCAGACCATTTTCCTGAGTCTTATCCCCCAGCATGTTTCTGCATATGCAGGGACTGCAGGTGTAATGAGATGCTGGGGATCCAGCAGGGGATCGGGACTGACTGGATTGCACTGTGGGGAGCCAACATGGACTCAATGGGATACATGGCCTCCTCCTGTGCCGTAAGTGATTCCCTGACTCTATGCCCCTGCTCGCTCTAGCCCTCATTAAAGCCAAGATAGTAGCCGTCTGAGCTTCCATAGCAACCCTCAGCTTCCATGGCAACCATCTGGGCCTTCAGTAGAGGCTCCAAAATAGTGGGCACCACTGTTGTGTTCATGGACCTGCCTGTTCAGTCTATATTGGAAAGAATTAGCCCCAGGTTGACAGGAGTTGGAAATGGACTCTGCCATGATCCAAGACATGGTGCTCAAGCGGGTTGGTTGGTGCCCAAAACACCTAGCATTTCTTGGTGTGTGTGTTGTTTTTATTTATTCATTCATGGGATGTGTGCATTGCTGGTTAGGCCATCTCTATTTTGACGTCAGGTCCAGAATTAAAATTGGGGCTCTGGGGTTCTGCCCAACACATCTCCCTTATCCAATACCACAAGAAACCAACCAAATGGTCATTAATTGCATTTTCTATTTGTGGGATCTTGCTGTGCACCTGTTGTCTTTGGTGTTTTCCCATATAAAACATGCTCTCTCTCCAATGCAGGTTACATGTGATTAATTATCTGTGCGGTTTGTGATTGTTTAATAAATGGATTTGTGTGTGGAATCAATGAGTGTTGATGTTTCTGTTAATGCAAATTCAGGCCCTTGGACCACCCTATGTGCACCCCATTTAGGAGATGTGGAATAAAATTCCTACAGTCACAAAATAAATACAAGACCTTTTAAGGCATCATAGCTAAGATTGATCCCATCTTCACCTTATGTTCATGTAGCACGAAGGGCCACTAGATAGTGAGTTGGAGTTGAAGGCCTGTCTTCTCCCTAGCCCAGAGACACCTTAGTGTTACCAGGCCTCAGATCCACATCCATCCACAGGCCAGTGATTAGACCTGGGATTATCCAGTCTGTCCAGCTCATTATCACACTGTGTAATACATCTTTTGTACCAGTTGAGCCAGACAATTGATAGTTGGTGAATGAGCTTAGCCACAGATTAAATAGACTTCATTGAAAATTAAAGGAACATCATTGCCCATTTAGATAAAGTGAACTGCGGCTGCAGTCAGGCAACAATGGGCTCACTGACATGATCAGTGATGTGTTCTTATCATCCTTCATACAATGAAGGAGAAACAAAGTGAAAAGTAAGCAAAAAAGAACACACCAGAGGAGATGGTGTTGGTGTATATTAAAGTGATTTTAAAGTGGGGATTAAGCCTGTGATTCCTGATGCAGACAGGAGAAATTAGGGAGTCTGAGGATGTGGAGGATAGGCAGGGCCTCACTTGCATAAATGTTCTCAGAGTCCTGCCTGGAACTGGCCAACTGCACTACACTAGTTGGCTGGCGGGTAGGAATTTACCCTGGCTGCCTGCTGAGGTGGCGGTCGGGGGTCGGGTGGTTGGGCGGGGGGGTGGGGGGAGGTGGGGGCGGGATGGTGGCTACTGGTTACTGGGGTTCAGGAACCATGGGTAGAATTTTCCAGTCGGCATGCGGGGGTGGGCCCGACATACCGACGTGTAAAATGATACGCGATGACATTGGGCGTGCGTCCCAACGTCATTGCGCTGAGTAGCAAAGTTTCATTCGGCAGGCGCACACCAGAGTTGCTGGACCTGGTCTATTATGGCCATAAAGGATCCAGTTAAGGTTTTTATAAACACTGCATGTCCAACCTTAAGGTTGTTGGGCAGGCGAAAAGGCCAAGCAGCTTTCGCATTTTTTAGGAAACCTCATCCATGCATGGGATGAGGTTTCCTAAAGCTTTAATTAAATAAATAAATAAATTTTCATTAGTAGAAAAACATCTCCCATCTCATGACACAGTCATATGAGGGAACATGTTTAAATCAATTTAATTTTTTGAACACCAATTCAGTCTCCCTGAGGCAGCTTCATGCATAAGCATAAGAGCACTGGCCCCAACTCCCCCCAGCCCGGGTAGCGCTGAGCGCTACCGGCCACGTCTTACTTTGGGAGGGCCTTAATTGGCCTGCCCACGTAAAATGGCGGCGCGGAGCCGATCGCATGCGGCGATCGGTTCCGCACCTGCCCCTGCCCACTCCTGCCCACTCCCGCCCGCCATATGAAAAATTGTGCCCCATATTGAGACCTGAGATGGGTCTAGGGCTAAAGCTTTCTTGTCCTTCCTTGCGCGTCACAGAAGAGCACTTCAGAGCCACAGAGAAACTGGAAAATTAACTTTTACAGACTGAGCCGTTGGGCCTGTTTTACCCAAACACAGCCTCCGCTGGCAGGCCTGGTCCATTCCCCCACTCAGGCCTGCAACTAAAATTGCAGATATTGTCTGCTGTCATAACTGAACACCGTATATGTGAACTGCATATTTGAAGAAGGATGCCACTGCCCGCCTGCCAATGCCTGCTCGTCTGCTCAAAAGAGCAGGTTAACATCGGCGAATGGAGGGAAAGCAGAGGATTGACTGGCCCTCATTTTAACCTCTATCCAGTTTCCACCAGACCGCCTTGGGTAGCTGAACTTTCCTTCATTTTCCGTCATGATCTCACCCAGTTTCAGGTGGGTTTGGCAGAGAAAAATTCCCCAAAAATCGGGTTTGCACTTCAGCCAAAGAAAATCCAGCCGGAGGTACCTCCGACAACACATTGTAAAAGACAAGCCCCTTAACATTTCCACTCTGCTTTCTGCTTCTTGGCCTGCCCCTACCAATTTAGTTTGGCTAGCACCAGCTTCAATGCTGCATGTGATTCCACCTCAAATCCAGCATGTAATTGCCTCACTTACACAGTTCCAAAAGAAACAGTTACACCAGGAAGCTCAGAAAGTTTTCTTCCACTCGGCAGGACTCATTTTGTGTGGACCGTGTCAGCCGACCTGGACATTTATTGTTAATTATGTTTGGTGTGTGGAGGGATTAGTTCAGGATTGCTTGTGTAATAACTTTCTGGCTCAGTACTAATAGGATTTCTGAGTGATCTGCCAAAAATTCCATAGCAATTTACATCATGTCCCCTTACTGCGAGCAGTCAGGAGAGATTATCATTGATTTTGATATAATTAATGATAAGTATAGATAATTGCCAATTCATAATTCAAGGCAGAAACTCAATTTTATTTCTCTGACTCATTGTTCTCTTCCACAACCCTCCCTCTAACTGAGGCCTAACCAGCGGCCTACAAATGTCCAGCGTAAATTCTATGCATTTGTACTTTCATCCTCTGTCCATAAAGTCAAGGATCCGGTATTCCTGTATGCTTTTCTAACTGCCTTGTCAACTTGGCCTGTGATCTACAAAGATTTGTGTACATAAATCCCCCAGAACTCTGTTCCTGCATGCCCTCTATGGGGATCATCGGAGACCGGATATACGGACTGAAGATGTGGAATATCCTTTGGAAGTCCAGACACATGGACCTACATGGGAATTGCCCAGGAGGTTTAAATGGACAATTCCCCTGTTCCCCAGGACCCTCCGGCTCTGAGCTAGAGGTGGAGACTTGGGATAGTTCTGAGATACCTATCTGGGTAGTTACCCAGAAAATGTTAGACAGATTGAAAACAAGCCTAACACTTGGGTGCCTCCATAACTGACCCCCCCATCAGCACCCGACAACCCCTCCGACTTGACCTGATTAGCCTCCACCCCACCTCATAGCCTGGATCAACTAACCCCCTGACCACTTGACTACCCCCAACCACCTCTGACCGTACCCAGCTATCCCCCCCACCTGGCCTAACCAACGCCCCCCCCCCCCGACCCGGCCACACACTCAACCAATTACCTACCTACCCACCTCACCCACTCATCCATCTACCCTGCCTACGCACCAACCTACTTATCTACCTACCCACCTTATCTACCCACCCACTATCCCACTGCACCCACCTACCTATTCACTCATTCACACATTCATCCTCTCACCCATTCACTCATCCATTCACTATCAGACTGGGTCTTTAAACTTACCATACGGCAACTAGTGCCATAAAAAAGGTGGGGGGGGGGAGATAGGCGGGGTGGGGCGGGTGACTCGTCTTCCCCTGACTCTGCTCTGAAAGAGTTCCCCAGGGACGCTGCACTGCACATTTCTCTGACAGCCAGGATCAGAAGATCCCAGAGGAAACGGGCAGCAGCGTCAGGTCGGGAGAACCTTCACACAGAGCAGCAATCAGCTGCTCGGAAGATTCAAGCCTTAGTTTACATTGCATTTCCTCATTCTTTCTTTCTTCCAAAATATTTAACTTCACAATTTCATTAGTCTGCCTGTGTCACCCTGAATCCTCCTCAATCATTACTTCATTTCCGAGTTTTGGGTCATCTGCAAATTTTGTAATTGTGCCCTGCGCTCCCAAGTTCAGGTCATTAATGTACATCAAAAAGAGCAGTGATCTCAACATTGATCGCTGGGGGGCATCACTGTATAGTTCCCACCTCTCTGAAAAACAACTGTTCACTACTAGTCTCTGCTTTCTGTCCCTTGGCCAATTGATAAAGGTTGTTTGCCATAGTTAGTTAAGAATTCCTTCTGATTACCAGGATAGAAGCTTAACTAAACTAAAGGCAAAATACCATGGATAGTGGAAATCTGAAACAAAAACAGAAAATGCTGGAAAAACTCAGCAGGTCTGACAGCATCTGTGGAGAGAGAAACAGAGTTAATGTTTTGAGTCCGAATGACCCTTCTTCAGAGCTTAACTTCAGAAGCTTAACTAGATGGATCTTGGTCTTTTCTCATCTGGTAATTCCACCTTCCTCTGCTCTAGGAGCAGTGAGAAACAGTCAGGTTGTGTGGGCTTGGGGTAAGCCAGACTGGGTAGATATAGCAGGTCCTCTGAAGGTCATTAGTTAAACAGGATGCATTTTTGGAGATCTAAGCTGAAGAGCAAGACCTCAATAGTACTATTATCAGGAAAAGTCCTTGCACCATGCAGTGGAAGAGGAAGATTAGAAGTTTGATTGCATGGCTTAAGAAAAGGTGCAGAAGGGGGGTTTTCAGAATTCTGGAACACGGGGGCTAATCCTGGGAAATTCAGCACGAACCATCTTCACCTGAAACAAAACACCATCTATGTCCTTGCAGAGAGTATTATTCAGGTAATGAAGTGAACTTAAACTTCTTAGGCAATAATGGAGAGAGCCAGGTACAACAAAACAAAAATAATGATGAGAGCTGAGGGGTCCCACATTAGAAAGGAAAGAGGCTGCAGGTAATAATTTACAGACAGGAATTTCTCTGCATTGAGCTAAAGGTCTAAGATTTTCCTTTTCTGTGGAGTGTCGTGGAGTGGACTTTGCCCCAAGCCGTGGCTCCCAACACCAATCCAGGTTGTCAGATATTTGTAGCGCAGCACTTTTGGGCAGGCTTCTGACAGGATTAAGGTTGTGATGGAGAAACTGTTCCTGGGGTTTGAAGAAGCAATGCCTCCACCGTAAGCCTCAGGCACCCACAGGATCAGGGTATGACAGCTGAAGACGACAGCGATTTCCTCACCCGTCACACCCGAATCTTCCATTTAAAGCACTGGTGTCCATTGCAGAACTCCAAGGATGAGTCTGTCACCTCAGAAATAAGTACCTCATAGCGCACACAGATGATCCTCAAATCATACTCCAGCCCTTGTAGTTTATTATCCCTCAGATCTTTGTTTGTATAAGCCACTCAAAGGGCGGAATCCTCTATGCCCGCTGGCGTTGGACGTGTACGGTGGCATGAGCGGACGATATGGCAAGAAGGTCAAAAATCGGTTTCATGACGTCGTGAAAGCCAGTTTGCAATCATCTGCTCCACCTGCCGACGGCGGGGCGTGTTTCCTGGATGTCGGGAACTTCGTTGCAATACATCAGCATATTATTATAAGGCCAGGCCCGCCGGACTCATCCCCCAACCACCCTGCCCCCTGCTGGATCGTCCGTCCACATCAGCAGGAAAACACGCCAGCGTAGAACACACCCTGACAACTGTGATGTGCAGAAGTCGGGACTTACCGCCAGGGCCTTGCTCACATCGCGGACATCCGAGGAGCCCGACAACAACAGCACACTGGAGGAATGTCCATGGCATGCTGGGTGGATTCTGGGGGAGGAAGGAGTATGGAGAGGTGCGGGAATAAAAGTGGAGGAAGCGGTAAGGCTGGAGGAAAAGTTGGGGCGGGGAAGGACTAAAGGTGGCGGAAGAAGGGTGGAGGAAAGGGGAGGGACTAAGCAGGGCAGGGTGAGTCTAGAGGTGGGGTGGGAGGAATAAGAAGGGAGGGGAAGGGGCGCAAATGGGGGTGGGGGGTAGGGGATAGGTGTCCAGAGAGGGGCAGGGGGGTGGATGTGCAGGCGAACGTGCAAGGGAGGGGTCTGATAGGTCTATGTCTGCGTCCTGGGGAGAGAACAGGGGGTGGGCATAGTATGAGGGAATGGTGAGAATGACTGAGGGCAGAGTGAGGCAGTAGGGTGGGAGGGTGAGGGATCGGCGGTAGCGATAGAAGGGACGGTGGAGATGTTTGGTGGGGACTTGGAGGCAGACATGGACCCTGGGGGTGGGAATGAGGAGATCAGGGAAGTTAATGTGAAGGGGGAGGGTGGGATTTTGGGAAGGATGGGAACGTGCTCATTCAACTGGAAATCCTTGAAGGAAAAGGATTGTGGCTGGTAGATCATGGAGGGGAGGTGGAAGGTGATGCCGAGGGCAGGGAGGAAAAAAAGGGGAGCTGACAAAAGTGAAATGACAGTCGTGGTGGCAAGAACAGGTGCTGCACGGGAGTGTGACCATTGGGTGGGCGGAGGTGCAGGTCAGCTCAGATGGACACCTGAATGCAAACCCCAGCAGGCAGCATTCAAAGTGCTCAGGACATTGAAGTGAGTAGGATACGTGAAGGATCCAGGTGCATGGAAGAGTGCTTGCACCAGGCTCCGAAAGGCCCTGCCACACACACACACACACACACACACACACACACACACACACACACACACACACACACACACACACACTCTTCCCTCCAGAATCACTTGTGGACCAGCTACTTCCTCTGCGATGACAGAGGATGAAGTTGAGGGGATCATAGGTAAAGGGAACCCAGAGGGAGAGAATAGCCTCTGAGATTCCTGAGTAGATGACCCAGGGGTGTCCAGCTGCTTCCTCCTCCTATATTTGGGTGCCCGAAGGCCCTGGCCTTATTGAGGGGAAGGAGCGCCTATAGGGATGTTGAGGTGCCCTGTTTCCCTCTCACATCGTCACTGCAGGAACTCACCCATGGCTCCCATGATGGAGCGTGGGTCTGCACACACCTCCGTGTTCTGCTAGACCTGGGTCTCCATGGCTGTGCCATCCTCCCCATTGGAGACCTCCATACATGCACATGCATGTGGACACACTCCTCCAACTCGAGTGCCAATCTGCTGAGGGCTTCCAACAGTTCTGCTTGATGTTCCCACTCCTTCTGCTGACTCTCCAGGATGAGTTGGAAAGCCAAATCCAGAGGTTCATCAACTGACTCAGGCCTCACAAATGCCTCCTTCCAGCAGTCCTCCGAGTGCCGGGGGGCTCGGCTGAATCCTCCTGCTGCGGATATGTGTTCATGCCGTGACCACCAGATTGTGAACCCGAGCCTGCTCTAGATCTAGGTACTACTGAGGTGTGTGTCTCTGTGCTGGTGCAGGGTATGGGTAAACACTGACTGGTCTTCTGGGATGCTTATTTCCACTCTTCACTGGAGGAGTTCTCTTGGCTGCAGATGAGGTCTTGGATGGAGCTGAGGGACTGGCTAGCTGAGGCTGTTGGTCCCTTGGCAGAGCTCCCTGTGAATCAAAGGAGCGGTAAGAAGTGCATGGCAGCAGAGTCAAAAGCAGGAGAGAGAGCACTCACAGTTGGGTTGAGGGAGGGATGATGCAGTGCAGGATCCTCAGGTGGGTGTTCGCCACCGCCCTCACCTCACCATAAGCAGGGTCCACGTCCTCAGCACAATGGCACACTCCTCAAAGTGAGCGAGGGGCCTAATGTGGGTCACTCCATTCCCAGTCTGGGACCTGTCCCTGCTGATGTGATCAGGCTTCTCCTGCATGAAAACAGATGGAGAGAATGTGAGCAGGACACATGACACTGTGTGGAATGCTAGTGTGGTGAGCGGAGACATGAACAGGATGAGGACCTGAGCTCAAGAGGGTGTGACCCTGATGGCGTTGTGAGGGTGTGTGTGAAAAGTTAGAGGTATTGTCCCTTAACGTGTGAGATCCCTGTGGGTGTGTGATGGGTTTGTGAGTGTGTGAGTTGAGAGTGATGAGAAGAGTGAGTTAACCTGGCAGAACAGATGAGACCATTCATCCTGTAGCGGCACTGGGTGGCTGTCCTCTTTTGCAGGGCATTGGTGCTGACTACCACCTGCCATGCTGGATTAGTGATCCTGGTGCCCTTCCTGTGGCCAGAGGCAGGGGTAGAGGCTGGGCCTCCATGGTGTCCAAAAGGAATTCCAGTGATGCGTCATTAAACCTGGGGGCTGCAGTCTTTTTGCCTTTCGTGGATATCTTCCCTGCAATAGTCCTAACCTGGAAGCAGAGAGATGTGTGCATGAGGCTGGACTTTAAATATGGCACCCGGCGTGATGAGACAGCGAGGTGATGGCGTGGCAAATGAATGAGAGCCCTCCCACCCATGGAAACGATGTGTTTCCTGGAATACATAACTAATGCAGTGGTTTGGGACAATATGGCATGAAAAGCCAGCATTGCGGCAGTTGGGTAAAACGTCATTTTAGCTGCCCGCTACCGGACTTAGTGCAAACCTGGGGCGATTCTGCCCATAGACTCACTTGAACAGCAAAGTAGGAGGCATTTGGTTCATTATATTTGTGTCAGCTCTCTGAAAGAGTGATCCCCTTTCCCTGCTCTTTCCACATACTCTTAAGAATGTTTTCTTTCCAAATATTAATCCACTTCCTTTTAAAATTGGTTAGGAATTCTGCTGCCAACACTGTTTCTGGTAGGGCATTCCATCACCTTGTAACCATCCATGTAATATGTAGGGCTGGATTTTCCAATCCCACCTGCCAGCGGGATATTCTGGTCCCACCAAAGTCAATGGACTTTTGGTTGAATTGCCACGCTGGGGCCGGAAAATCCCGACCTTGGTGTTCAATTATTCTGTGTTTGATTATATATGTCTGTTTACCATTAATGCTTACTGTGCTTGACTGCAGGTTAAGCCTGGGTGTGGACTCAAAGAAAAGCAAGCAGACTGTAGAAGCTGCTGGAAGCAAAGAGTTATAAGCATGGAGCAGACATTTTAAAACTCTAGTGAATAAATTCCTGTTGCACACAGATAGACTGGTGTGTCATCTCTGCATTGCTCTAATATACAAAATACACAATAACAGGCAATGAGGATGATGGAGAATAGTTTAAATTTACTGGCTCCTGCACCTTTCCTTTCTTCACCGAGGATCCATCTGTGCCATAGACCTACTTGCTCATGACAGGGATCGACAGTCCAGATGTAGCAGTTCTCCGCAAGAAGGCGAGTCTCATACATTGTCTTGGAGCAGAAGGTCAGCGAATATTCAAACACTCACAGAAGACACTTCAATGTTTAATAGAGCAGTAAGTGCTGTTGGGAAATACTTCATGCAAAAGAAAAGTGTGATGATCAAATGATATACATTCCAGTAAGTAGACATGAGGAGAATAGGTAGTAGTAGTAGAGATGAGAACAACAACTTCATTTTCAAATGTCCTTTAACATTGTAAAATATCCCAAAGGACTTCACATTTTCACTGAACTAGTATTCCAAAGACCCAGAGTATTGCTCTGGGGACCCAGGTTCGAATCCCACCGTAGAAAATGGTGAAATTTGAATTCAATAAAAATATTTGCAATTAAAAATTTAATGATAACAACAAAACCATTGTCGATTGCCATAAAAACCCATCTGGTTCACTACTGTCCTTTAGGGAAGGAAATCTGATGTCTTTACCTGGTTTGGCCTACATGTGACTCCAGACCCACAGCAATGTGGTTGATTCTTAAATACACCCTGGGGCAAGGACAACTAAGGATGGGCAATAAGTGCTGGTTTAGCCAGCGACACCCACATCCAATTAATGAATGCATTAAAAAAAAGTAGGCAAAATGAGATAGCTAGAGAGACCATGAAGGGAGAATAGGATAGAAATTAGGGAAAGACATGAGTTCAGTGCAACGGGGAAGTTTAGCCCAGTGGGCTAGAATCCAGCAGACACAGTCTGAATGGTTGGTCTTGGTCTTTGTGACAAAAAAGCCCATGAGCTTCTCGGACTTGTGTGGGAGGTGAGGGTGGCTTAAGCGGGGAAATGAAACCGAGGATTATCTTGGCATCCCTGGATGATCTTTGTACAACGGATAGTTTCAGCAATAGACAGCAGGACCAGAAATGCTTTCTGTGGACCACTCAGATCTGGTGATGGATGAATAAACCAATTGTCCGCTACACTCTTTCAAATCTGTATGCCTTCGACTTAAGAGAGTGGGGATGAGTGGTATTCGGGTGTAGTGACTAGGGGAAGCAACAGTAATAGTTTTATTGGGCACAATGTCATCAAAGGTGATGGAGAAGCTGTGATTTAGCAAATCAGTAGCTGCAGAAATATGATGAATTGTGGGTCAAAGGCTAGGTAGTTGGGATTTGAAAAAGCAGCGGTAAGTGACCTGAGGGAGAGATTTTTCCAGAGAGCAAGAGCAACAGCAGTGCAGGAAGAACAAACGGCAGAAGTAAGGAGAGCAAAAGTGTGAGCAGGGAGCAGGCGAAGACAAATCAGGATCAGTAAAGCTGAGATCCTTTGCAGGATCTGCTCCTTTAGGGATTACAATTCACATTGATGTTTGCTCAAACCTTTGCTAGACACTAGTTTTATTTAACTAAAATGATGGGCGAGATATTGGTTCAGGGTGGCGCAAAACAGATCATACCAGGTTGGCAGACCGCTCTATCGCCCGAGAACAATTTCAAATTTTTTTTTATGATTTACCTTGGAATATTTTTTACAATGAACTGGAAGAGCCTAGAAATTCTGCTGTACAAGGGGATGGGCACCTACCCTTTAACGGAAGCGACAGAAACCGGAGCAAGAGACTTTTCCATTGTGTTTCCTCCTTTTCCTCGCTTCATTAAGAATGAAAATTCAAAAGGGAGGTGGAGTGAGGGAGGCTTCATCCACCATCTCCTCATCCCAAAATCTCTTTTGCTGCCATAGTTGGCAGGAATTCTTCCGCCAGAAATCAGGCCAAATGCGATGAGCGGTACGTAGACAAGAATGATCAAACAAGGCCCTACCTGAGCCTCCGAATGCTGCATTCAAAATGCAATCTATTGCAGGAGAGATCAATGGCTATTCAAATATGGAAGCCAGCAGCAAGGGAGCAGGAGCCAAGAAAATTTGACCCATTGAACTCTTCAGACAGAGCAGGCAGTCTGCGCGCTTGTCCTAATAGGAATAATAAAATGCCATTCCCATGGTGTGCACAGTACTGGCATAGGCACCTACCCCTGCATGTAAGTAACCCAGTCCTCAGGACTAGAGGCAGGGTCATGGCAAGGACAGGCGGATGGACAGAGGTCCTGTTCTGTGGAACTTCCAGCAGGGTATTGGCACTGATGGAGGCGCTAAACTCAAATCTTTAGACCCACCAGCCTGCCCCTCCACCACCAGCACCGCCACCCCAACCGCACCCACCCACCCCCACCCCCCCCCCCCCCCCCATCCCCCTTCAGGAGAATCTGATAGGAACAATATGTGCCACAAGTGAACGGGAAAGCCAGTTTGTAGAGAAGGGCGTTGGAGGGGGGGGGGGTGGGGGGGGGTGGGTGGGGGGGGTCATCTGCAGTTGATGAGTTTTATAGAATTTTCCAAGTATATGCTGATTTCCAACCTTGTTTTGGTTGGGTACGTTGGATGTTGTTTAATAAAATATTTGCCGAATCAAACTCCCTTGGCCTGTTTTCCTAGAACTGCCGTCATCCATCAAATGCACTGCCAGATTTTCAAGGTCTGATGATGTGTGTTGTGCGGACATGTCATTAAGCTGGTTGCAATGCTCATTTTGAAGACCAAAGCACGAATAAATTATCCTTGCACTTACAGCTGGTCTCCTGTTCTTCAGTTTCAGATGATGGATAAGAATTTGAAAACCTACCTCCCTTTTGTTTTGCTGCTTAAAAATATACCTAACAGCATCAGGGATATTTATTCGCAAACAATCTTTGGCTGGGATTTTCTGCTCCCGCCCATGATGATGTCAGGGTAGGCAGGAGGGGGAAAATATCGCGAGAGGAAAAAGAAATATCCATTTCACGTCGATGGAAAAGCAGGTTCCTATCGTCTGCTCCGGCCTTCATTGGTGGAGGGCGTTTCCTGACGCGCAATGTCAGGAGGGCCACTGGAATACATTTCAGCGCTGTGATTATCCATTACAAAGCCTGCCTGCCGGTGTCATCTCCCCTATACTGGACCAAGAGGCAATGTCAGCATCTAATTAGACTGACGTGTTTCAGAACCTTTATATAAGTGACATGCACCTGGCAACCCGGTCTTCACTCTTGACTTTTGAGGTTTGTATGCCCACTCAGCGCTCCTGGCACCTCGACTCAGCACCGGGGCTTCGCAGGCAGCACCACATCATGCCCAGGGTGGGTATCATAGGCAAGGTTCCGCCTACCAGACCAGCGGTAAGGTGGGGGTGTTGTGGAAGGATAAGTGGGGGAGGGCAGGGGGGGCAAAGCCTCCACCACGGGGAGGGTTGAAAGTGGACAGAGGTTGGGGAAGGGGGCCGGAGGGCAAGGCCGCCACCTGGAAGGGGATAATAGTGGTCAGAAACATGATACAGCGGCATTCAGGGGGGAGCCATCCTCTGGACCAGAATGGGGAAGGAGTCTGTTACAGAGGGGCATAAGTGAATTGGGACCAGACTGGGAGGATCTTGGTGTGAAAAAGCGCTTCAGTTTACATGGCTGATCTCGCAAAAACTGTTCTTGTCCCAGTCCAGGGAGGGTGAGGGCATGTCAATCCAGGGTCAGTAGTGCCCAGATTGTTGTGCACATGGAGTGGTCATAACATCACACACCTCGGTCTGGGAGGGGGTGGCGGGGAGTAGGGGTGGCGATTGGGGGTGGTGGTGGTGTGGTGAGGTTTCTGGCATTATACTGGGCTGCAGGTGGCACACCCACAGTCAGGGGAGACATCTGCAGCCTATAGATGGGGAGAAGGGAGTGTAGGGGCACTAGAGGGTTCTGCAGGATTTGACGCCACGGGGAGTGGGAGGTCATCCATTGCCAGTAGCTGTGAAAGTCACCACCGCTCTCAACTTCTATGCAACTGGCTCTTTCCTGGGCTCCATTGGAGACCTATGTGGGATCTCTCAAGCTTCCACACACAAGCACATCCAGGAAGTAACAGAAATCCTTTTTGTCAAGGCCCACAATTACATTCACTCTGATAGAGATCAAGCCACAGCACTGGGCTTTGCTGTGATTTTCAGCTTCCCACAAGTGCAAAGTGCCATCAGCTGCACTCATGTGGCTATAAAAGCTCCCTGGCAACAGGCATTTGATGTATGAACAGGAAAAGTTTCCCCTCGATCAATGTCCAGCTGGTCTGCAGGTTTGGCCAGGTACTCATGAAGCTGCCACGACTCCTACGTCTAGAGTAGGTGGCAGATCCCCCGGGACATCTTCCCAGGGACCACACAGGATCCAGGGCTGGCTCCTTGGATACAAAAGGTATCCACAAAGGACGTGGCTAACGACGCCTGTGCAGTGGCCACAGAATCCAGCTAAGAGCAGAGATGCGAATAAAGATGCGATCCTGATGGCTGGACAGATTTAACAGAGCACTCCGGTAACACTCCCCAGACGGTCTCCCGGATCATCGTGGCTTGCTGCGTGCTGCACAACCAGGCGCTGAAAAGGAGGGAGGATTTGCCAGGTGCCGACACGGAGGAGTTGCACGTCTCCTCCAGTGAGGAGGACGTCAAGAGGGATGAGGGCGATGATGTAGAGGAAGCTGAGGCTGCAGGGGAAAATGCCATTGCATGGTCCAGATGAGGCAGGTGTGCACTGAGGCACTCCTGGCCACCGGATTTCCCAGGGAAAATGACAAGTAGAAGTAAGTCTGCTCTTGGATAAATACCCTCCATCATGGGCACGAATGAACATCAGCGTGGCTCCCCCCCTCATTTCAACCAACCACCAATTGGAGAGTGAGCATTTAAACATCAGGCTCACATTGTCCTGGTGCTTTGAAGGATGGTGAGGCCTCGGGAGCATGTGTCCTTGCTGAGATAAGGTCCTAACTGGAGGAAGGCATCCCAACATCTGACGTTAGAAGATGCTGCCTCTTCCAGCTTTTCTCCAGGATTCCACTTGCTATGGCAGCATAGTAGAGGCAGGAGCTGCTCTACAACCCTCAGTGTGCCCCTAGCTGTGTGCTCTCAGTCTGACAAAACTACTCAAGGAGATCCATCTTCAGCAATGGGACAACGCTTTATGACTCACCTTGATATTGATACTGAGAAGTGACACAGGCGATAGCAGCTGAGGGCACTACACAGGACCTCATGCATATTTACATGACTCAGTTCTTTGTTTCACCTTCATCACCATAACATTGACATCTGGTACTCTGCAGGTCTCTGGTTAGCCTGACCTTTCCATATAGATTGACCACCTGAGTTCACACACTTGCTGCCACACATTAAAATTCCTGCTCTTGAACACAGCCAGACAGTCTCCCCTAATGGCCAGCTCTGGCCCTTACAACCTTGATACAGCAACGACACTATGGAGTCTTCAAGGTGAGGCTTCATTCACAAGATCCTGGCTCCTAGGCCATTTCTGCCCTCAACATTGTATTTCCATCAATGGAATCCAATCTAGATGCGCACCGAGAGCATACTCAAAGCCTCCATTGACTGCAACACATCAAGATTTAGATTTATCATCACTGATCTCGGTGACTGTTTAGCATCTAGTACAGTGCCGCTTCCCTACATTGTGACAAAAGCTTGTGGGCGCTCTGCAGGCAAGTACAATGTGGGAAAATTCAAGGTTGCAGCGTTGAGCACCAATAAAATAATGTAGCTGTGAGGGGCAGAGCTCTGGCTCAATGAACTGGAAGGTGGTCACACTTATGGAGGAACTTATCAAATGTACACTCAGAGAGTGGGCAATGCTCAAAACAGACAGGAGTGCACGCGGGCTGTGATTTTCGGCTCATTGATTGAAAACCCTGCCGGATGACAGACAGAATATTGAATTGCAGTATATGTGAACCTCCTCCATGGGTTTCAACATCTTTCCTTGCACAGCAAACCTTCACCTTTCAATAATGCTGAAGAGACGGCTGAGCACCTCATCCTCAATCTAACAAAGCCAAGATCTAACATTCCATGACCCAGCAAAGTGAGAGAATGAGCTCCCTTCCACAAGCACACTTTACTTTAAGGATGATGAATAACTGAGGTCGGAAACAATCTGAGAAGGGGATATGGTGTGGTCAGTTGCAAGCCTACAGCATTGACCAGAGGCACATGAGAGTGACATCTGTGATAGCTGGGGGGAGGGGCCATGATGTCACACATGATTGACAACAACACAGCTGATCATAAAGAGGAGGCATACACAAGAGGATACGGGAAATGGGTGAGATTCTGTTTACATTTGTGCGCACCATATAAATATGTTTAACATCTGTGCCACCAGTGTGATCCTAATATTGTTTTATCTTCCTAACCCTACTGTCTTGGTACCTCCCCAATAACCACAGTGGAGATGGAGGCAGCCTGCCGATTGCTACGCCCTGTTGTCTGTGATGACTTTGGCAGGCGTCCTCTGGAGGGCCAACACTTGGAGGGCCCTGGCCTGCTTTGGGTCTCCTGCTGTGGGGCAGGTGCACCCTCCTCGGCCTGTGGAGCTGGAGGTGATGGGGTCACAGGAAGAAGGGATTGGGGTCAGCTGGACTCTGCCTGAGTGACCTGGTTGGATGGCCCCAGGGTGTCCAGCTGCTGGCCCTCCTCCCTTTGTGCCCAAGTACCTTTGGCTGACACCCTGGGGAGGAGAGTAAACTGGAGAGAGATCGAGGTGCCCTGCCCCCCCTCGTGCAGCCACTGATGAATGCCACCAATGAAGTGCAGCTCCTGCTGCAGTGCATGGCCTATGTCCTGTACCAAGGTCTCCATGGCAGCCGCCATCCTACCAGTATTGACCTCAGTACAATGGCATGCCAGCACTGTCACCTCAGACTGAATGCAGACAGACTCCTCCATCATCCATTGCAATCTGAGGAGTGCAGTAGACATCCCTTCCTGATGTTCCTGGCATTGTTGCTGCACCTCCACCAACTGATTTAGGACCAACCGGAGGCTCGTGGATTCAGCAGAATCATGGTCTCCAGCAGCCCCCCCCACCCCCCCCAAAGTGCCAGTGACCTCAGATGTCCCTGCCTCCACCTGCTGTGTTCCAGATTCTGTGCCGTGCTCACCAGATTGTGACCCCACACCTCTAGAGCTAGGTCCCATCGAGGTGTGTGTCTCTGCCTGTTGGAGGGTGTGGGTGCGCGCTGTGATGGGTCTTCAACAGTGCTGTCCTCTGGTTCCTCATCTGAGGTGTTGTCAGGGCTCGAGCTGAGGGCCTGTCTAGATGAGGGTCTCAGGTGCTTGGCAGAGGTGCCTATGAAAGAAAGTAGGGATGATTAGTGCATGGCAGGTAACTTGAAAAACATCCAATGCACTCACAGTATCATTGTCTGAGGGATGAGCTGGAGCAGGACCCTCACTTGGGTGATTGTCACCGACCTCAGCGTTGCCACAGGAATGGTCCACGTCCTCTCTGGTCAGCGTGGTAACTTGGTTCTCATAGGGAGTGAGGGCTTTGATCTCGGCCATTCCACCCACCAGGTCTGGGGACTCTACCTCTGATTGGGTACGAGCTTGTCCTGCATAAAGACAGATAGAGGAGGTGTGAGCAGGGCATGTGCCACGGCAGATGCCTGCCATGTGTGGAAGCTGAGTGGAGCCATGGACGGGAATGAGCATGCGAGTTCCAGAGGATCCGACGCCAGGTGGGGATGTGAAGGTCTGTGTGAGAGATTGAGTGGTGAGGTTCTTTCAGCAGACAGCATGTGAGATGCCAGTGAATGTCTGATGGGCTGGTGAGTGTGTGAGTCGAGAGTGATGAAGTGATTGACTTACCACGGATGAGATCATTCATCCTCTTCCTGTGCTGGACAGCTGACCACCTCTTTGCGGCCTTACCATTGACCACCAAAGCCACCGCCTCCCAAGCCAGAGCGGTGAGGGTGGTGGACCTGCTCCGGCCATCACCGGGTAGAGGACATCGTGGCAGGCCCCCCCACACCGTCCAGCAGACGTTCCAGTGAGACATCACTGAGCTTGGCAGCTGCCGTCTCCTTGGTTTTTGGGGCCATGTCTTCAGTGGAGCAGTCCTGGGCTGCATGCAGTGAGACAGCTGTGCACGGTTGCTATTTAAACAAGGCGGCCGGAGTGAGGTACTAGCGAGCTCACGATGGGGTAGGCTTCCACGATCCGATGTTTCAGGACAAGCTCGTACACAATCAGAGGGAGAGTCCCCAGACCTGGGGGGTGGAATGTGCACATAATTGATGAGCTGGATGTGGATGATACGGTGTTAAAACCCACCATTGCGGCCAGCTGGAGAAACACTGATTTTCATGCCCGCCACCACACTTAGGGCAGGATTTTCCCTTCACAGGGCGGGCGGGCCTGAGAATGGCCACAAAACAGACCGCCACCTGCGATTGGACTTCGACCGTGACTTCACACTGACTGGCCAATTAACAGCCGGCCAGTGTGAAACACGCGCTGAGAGCCTCAGCGTTGCCGGGGTGGGGGTGGGAAGAGCGCAAGCGCTGAAGCCTGCGCATGCACGGGGGCGCGCTCACTGAAAGCTCCCTGAAGGCACAGAGCTTCCTCAGGGAGCTGAAGATTTTTTAAATGAAAACGAAGATTCTACAAGTAACATAAACATGTCCCCGGCTGAGTCACACGTTAAAAGTGATTTCAAAAATTTTTTATTGCTTTTTAAAATTTTCTGTTGGAAACCTCATTCCGCCCGTGGATGAGGTTTCGTAAAAAGTGCAAAGGCTGCCTGGCATATTCGCCCGCCTGCCAACCATAAAGTTGGACAGCCAGCGAAAAATTCTACTTAATTGTTTGCTTAAGGACCTTAATAGCCCTTTTAATTGTCAGCGGACGCGCTGCTGCTCTCGTGCGCCTGCCGACTGAAATATCACACAAGTGCACTATGACGTCGGGATGCTCGCCCGGTGTCATCGTGCACTATTTTACTCCTGGTCGGGTCGGACGCTCGCCCGCCAGCGGGGTGAAAGTTCTGCCCTTAAGAGTGTAGCTGGGAAAATCCCCCTCTTTATCTCTACAAGGCCCCGGTGATATCACAACGTTTAATGCAAAGTGTCATTTTACTACCAGTTAAATTTGTGAGAAGAAAAAGAGACTTGTGTTTATTACAGAACCACACAGAATCACAGAATTGTTACAGTGCAGAAGGAGGCCATTCGGCCCATCGTGTCTGCACCGGCTCTCTGAATGAGCAATTCTCCTCATGCCATTCCCCCGGCCTTCGCCCCGTAATCCTGCACATTTTACCATTTCAAATAACAATCTAATTCCCTCTGGAATGCCAACTTATCATGTTTCTCAGAGGCCTCTCAATGAGTTCCATGCACAGTCACTGGGGGGATTTTATACCCTGTCTTGTTGCGTGCCTTGGAGGCAGGGAGGGCAGGAGGGTGGTGTGCCAGCACCTTGCTGGCTTCCCATCTCTGCCAAAACTAAGTCTGGAGCGGGTAGGCCCATGGTCACACTCCGCCCCGCCCTCCCCCTCCCCCTCCCCCCACCCAATCCACTATTTGAGGCTCTTTAGCTTGCAATTAATGCACATTTAATGGCCTCATCCTGCTCCACTGGTATTAACCCAATAGGAGGCAGGCCTGACACCACTCAGGGAACACGGCAAGTAAACCTGGGCAGACTGCTGGTCAACACCTGCGGGGGTCAGCAGCAGGAGTGGTGATCCATCATTCAAAGGCATTCAATGCCGATCAAGGAGCCCGGCATTGGAAAGGCCGGGTCGGAGGGAATGGGTGCCTAAGCTCCATCCCTCTGTCCTTGCTGCTGAACCCCTCCCCTACTGCCCCAAGACATTGTCCTCATGAAACCCCTCCCGCCATGACTTAACTCTGACCTGGGTCACTTTTCAATCCTGAGCCTCCAGCGGCTGTCATTCCCACAGAATCCACTGCCTTCCAGGTGGCACTGGTGAGCAAAAGAGTTGCCAGCCTCTGATTGGCTAGCAGCTCTGTGGGCGGGATTTCCATTCCTGGGGTCCTTTGTCCTGGGGAAGGCCCGCCAATGGCCACTTAAGCGCCTGAGAGGCACTTAATACTAGTGGGTTTTTCCGGAGGAAGCAATACAAATCTCTTGTCAGCCCTCCGGCTGGCTGGAGAGATGCCCCCGAAACCTCCATGGGATGCGAAATTAGTCCTGGCAGCACCTGTTTTTCAGGTGCCAATCGGGGACCAAAATGGAGTCCTATACACACTCACACCTTGGCTGTGAACAGTGTTGGACATCATCTTGGTGAAATTAGTGCGGGTGCAGCTAACGTCAATTGGAAGTGTGCAGAGTAGGCAGATCATGACATCCAATCAATCTTGTACACTAACTGATGCCAGCAGTGACATTTTGGAGCTTATTACTTTAGCTAATACCCTCTCCTAAACTGAACAAGTGTTGAGCAGCTGTATGGACTATCTACCAGCACTACTTAAAGATTTCAACTATTTACAAATTAGTTACTGGTACAGATTTCTGGAGCTTTCCATTGTTCTTGAAAGTTGCAAAGCTCTACAGGGAGTGGCAGATGCCGAAGATTTATCCTCCACAACCCAGTTGCTCTTAGGAGATAGATGCAGTCATTGCCATTCCCCTTGGAATACAGGGAGAATAGGAGAATGAAAAGAGGTCACACAGAGCTGGACAAGATGCTGGAAGAAGGACAAGGAGGAGGAGGGGAAGGTGTCTCGGCAGGAGGTCTGATCCACTTCAGGTGTTCAGGGAGCAATTCTCTGACCTGAACCTCAATGAGAAATAACACAAGAGATATCTGCACTTCACTAAGGGCACCATCACTGAAATCTGCCAACAGCAGCAGCCTCAGAGCAGGCAACAGTGGTTGTGACGGTAGCCATAGCGATCAACTTTTATGTGTCTGGGTCCTTCCAAGCTGGAGCTGGAGATATTTGCAACATCTTAAAGTTTGCTGTTGTGTAAAGGAGGTCACTAAGACTCTCCATTCAAAGAGACTAATGACATCTCATTCTTTGTCAGAGACCGCATATGGCTTTGTTAGGATTGCAGGCTTTCCCATGGTCTAAGGCATCATTGACTGCATGCACATTGTTGTATAGACATCAGATATCAGCTCTGCCCCAGACAGACTGAGGGGGATTCCTCCTTCACTGTCCAACTGGTGTGTGGCTATAGGAGATGGATGTCCAGTATCCTGGCAGTAATCATGATGCCTCCATTCTGTGACAATCCACTGAGCCACTACAGCAAACCCAAAGGTGGTTACTGGGCGACTAGGGCTCTCTGCTGATGACATGGCTGATACCTCCAGTGCATAACCCACATGCAACTAGACAGTAAACAATGAAAACCATGTTCCTACACAAAGTGGGATAGGGAAGATCATTGACATGCTGGAACAACACTTCCACTATCTGGAATGCACTGGAGGGGCCTTGCAATACTCAGTAGAGTAGGTCTCAAGGCCTGCTGCACAACCTCACCATCAAGAAGGGAGCAGCCCTTAGTACCAGCTAAACGGCAACAAGCTGTACAAAATGATGAAAGAGTTGGGTAGGAAAGGTTACTTCCACTGGAGTCAGGGATCCAAAAGTCCTAACAACAATATTCATCAACAAAAACAATTTACATTTATAGCAACTTTGTAATAAAATATGTAACAAAACACCCCTAAGGCGATTCACCGGATCATAAAGCAAAATATGACACCTAGGCATATATGAGGAGATATATTAGGGCAGGTGACCAAAAGCTTATTCAAAGAGGTAGGTTTTAAGGAATGACTTAAAGGAGGAAAATGAGGTAGAGAATTGGTGAGGTGCAGGGGGTGAATTCCAGAGCTTAGGGCCTAGGCAACTGAAGAAGCGGCCACCAATGATGAAGAAATTAAAGTCGGGGAGGCAAGAATTAGAGGAGTGCAGATATCTCAGAGGGCTGTGGAGTTGGAGAAAATTACAGAGATAGAGAGAGGTGAAGCCGTGGAGAGTTTTGAAAACAAGATTGACAATTTTAAAATCAAGATGTTGCTTGACTGTTGCGCCCATAGTTTTTCAGTAACACAAGATAACTGCTTCCCAGTGGTAACAGACTTTGTGTCTGTTTTTAACATTTATCTACATCACTTCAGTTTAAGATTAACCAAAGTATTTGATAGGACAGTTGTAAAGCAAGTGCCACACTGAACATTTGCACTGCGAGGCACAGATTTAAAACAAACAATTTATTTGCAAACGGCTTATGACCGGTACCTTACTTTGGACGTACTACTACCACCCTTTTGACCTCCTGGTTTTTCACTTTATAACCTGCAATGACATCTCCGCAGTATATTGAATTAACATTTGTGTTAATTTATTCAATTTTAACTGAAGATGGACTTTAGGACAATTCCATAGTGTAGAGCTCTGTTAACTCCACTGTTAATGAAGCAGCCCATTTCAGCCTGGATATAATCCAGGTTTGGGATGACAGGAAGCAGGCAACATCCTTACCGTAAGTGCCAGGTAATGACAATATCAAACAAGAAAAAGTCCAGCTATATGTACCTAATCTTCAGTGACACTGTCATGGTCCTCATGATAACTATCTTTATTGACCAGAAGCTAAACTAGACAAAGTATATCAACAGTTTGGCTACAAGAGCAGGTACATTGTGACAAAAGACTCACCTCTGACCTCTCAGAATCTCTTTACCATTTACAAGGCTCAAATCAGGATTGTGATGCAATGCTTGCCATTCACCTGTGGGAGTGATGCCATAACAACATAAACCAGAACCAATTATCCTGCATGATCAGTGGCCATAGCACTGGATTCAATATCTACGTGGGGAAGTGTGAGGTCATGCATTTTGGTAGGAAGAATGGAGGCATGGACTATTTTCTAAATGGGGAGAGAATTCAGAAATCTGGAGTGCAAAGGGACTTGGCAGTCCTAGTTCAGGATTCTCTTAAGGTTAACTTGCAGGTTCAATCGGTAGTTAGGAAGGCAAATGCAATGTTGGCATTTATTTCGAGCGGACTAGAAAATAAAAGCAGGGATGCACTGCTGAGGCTTTATAAGGCTCTGGTCAGACCACATTTAGAATATTGTGAGCAATTTTGGGCCCCGTATCTCAGGAAGGATGTGCTGGCCCTGGAGAGGGTCCAGAGGAGGTTCACGAGAATGATCCCAGGAATGAAAGGCTTAACATATGAGGAAGTTTGAGGACTCTGGGTCCATACTCGATGGAGTTTAGAAGGATGAGCGGGGTTCTGATTGAAACTTACAGAATACTGAAAGGCTTGGATAGAGTGGATGTGGGGAAGATGTTTCCAATAGTAGGAGAGACTAGGACCCGACGGCACAGCCTCAGAGTAAAGGGAAGACCTTTTAGAACAGAGATGAGGAGAAACTTCTTTTGCCAGAGAATGGTGAAACTATGAAATTCATTGCCACAGAAGGCTGTGGAGACCAGGACATTGAGTGTATTTAAGACTGAGATAGATAAATTCTTGATTGGTAAGGGGATCAAAGGTCATGGGGAGAAGGCGGGAGAATGGGGTTGAGAAACTTATCAGCCATGATTGAATGGTGGAGCAGACTCAATGGGCCGAATAGCCTAATTTCTGCTCCTATGTCTTATGACTTATGACTTAACATGGATTCAATATCGACCTTCTCCAACATCAGTGTGCCTTAGCTGGATGAGACTTTATTAATGGGATGTGTTTTATTTCTGTTTGCTTAATACAAACTTACCAATTTCACACAGGACCAGTAAACGAAATGTAGATTTGGTTTAATCAAAGCTGTAGAACAGGATTGCTCGGCAGACAGATTTACTATAAGGATTCAACAACTGTTGTTAACAGGAAAGTATAGCTTCACACCACATGCTGCTAGCAATACTGAAAGGAACTCTGAACAACGTCTGCTAGTCACATGGTTTGCATCCTGGCTACTTTATGATTAGCATATTCTCTCATAAAGCAATATCACAGCATCCCCTTTTTTTCCCCAAATATAACATTATTATATTGAGTGAAATTGCACATATGTTACGATAGTTGCAAAAATTATTTTCATAAATTCTTAAACTCTTGAACAGAGATTTATTTTTTAAGAATTTATAAGTCTGTATAATGTACAGGTGGTTTAACAATCCTTTCAGATCTCGTAATGGTATGACCTTCCTGAGGTCTAGTCTCTTCATTTGGGTGTTCTTGACTTGTAGGTGTGTTGGTATCTTGTGTATTGTCGGAGTGCTGATTTTTTCAAGGTGGTCTTTCACAATTTCACTCTAAGTCCATCTTTGGTTGTGTTCTACAGTTGGATTGCTAGGTGTTATACAGTCGTACAATTCCTTTAGCTGGCTTCTGTTCCTTCTTAATGTTCTCTATTCAGTGTTGTGACTTCATAGAATTTAGGCTCATTGCACACTTTGGCTACTGCAGGTAGCCAAGTTCCTGAAGTCGGTATGACTTAACTTTTTGTCCTATGCGCAGACTAGGCAGTTCTGCACCTTCATGTCAGTCATACACTGTCTCATTCTCCCTTATTTTGAGAAGTTTCTCCTGTACTTCTGAGAAACGTGACAGGTGATGGCCTGGCAAGGTTGTCCTAACCTCCCTTCCGAACGTGATTGCCACTGGTGACAATAGCCCGTGTCTAAAGGTGGTGCTGTTAAACGTAACATGAGTGCATTTAAGACCGAGATAGATAGGTTCTTGATTGGTAAGGGGATCAAAGGTTACGGGGAGAAGGCAGGAGAATGGGGTTGAGAAACTTATCAGCCATGATTGAATGGCAAAGCAGACTCGATGGGCCAATTGGCCTAATTTCTGCTCTTATGTCTTATGGTCTTATGATATGGAGATCTTGTTTTATTTCCCTGCACTTTTATCATTAATGACAGTGCGAACTATTCGCTCGGCGAGACCATTGGATCTGGGATAGTGTGGCAAGGCTATCACGTGGTTTATGCTCCATGTAACACACCTGCTCCTAAAGGTGTCAGTGTATTGTGGCCCATTGTCCAATATGATCTCTTCAGGCATACCAAACAAACTGAAAATTGAACTCATTGGGAAGAATTTTTGGGTCAGTGAGTGGAGGCAGGGCCCACTCGCCAACGCGTAAAATGACACACGGTGATTTTGGGTGGGCGTCCCGACATCACCACGCATCATTCAGATTTTCAGTTCGCCGGGCAGGCAGCCAAATTGTCAAAGGCCTATTAAAGGCCTGTTAAAAACTAATTGAGCTAATAAAATGAGCTTAAGATTGGCGGGCAGGTGAAGAGCCCAGGAGGCCTTCACATTTTTAAAAATTCAAAAAAAAATTTTTTTTTAATTCATTGACATGACACCTCTGTGCTTCAGAGAGATTTCTGCACTCTTTCGCACATGCACAAAAGAGCGCAAGTCCCGACTCAAGGAATCCCATCCCACCTGCACAGGGTGCGCTCAGCGCTTCCGGGTGCACGTCACGGTGGGCGGGTCTTAATCGGCCCGGCCACGTAAAATGGCAGGGCAGACCCGATTGGGGGCACCAATCGGGTTCACACCCATTCCCACTCGGCCCTGCACAACCCCCCCCAGACAGGGGGGAGAATTCTCCCCATTGTGTCTGCCACAAGCACACTGGAGGTGCCCTTCAATTGTCTGATGATTGGAAACTTGGAAAAGTAATCAGTGACTAAAAGAATGTTGTTACCATGGATAGTGAATAAATCTGTTGCAATTTTAGATCAAGGGTTTGATGGAACTTCGTGAGGGTGTAAAGGTTCTTTGCATTGATATGGCTGATGTCTCTGGCACACTTCACACATCCTCAATGTCTTCTCAATATTGTTGCTGATCCTTGGCCAATACACAGGTATACTTGCCAGGTGCCTTGTTCGCTCTATGCCCATGTGACCCTGGTGTAACTCACAATATGTCCTGGCAAAGAGCTTCAGGTACAAGCACCTGTTCCCTTGAAAATCACACCTCTTGAAATACCTAGTTCATCTCTGTACAGCCGAAAACATCCGACAGTGTTTGGCACTCCTTGTATCATATCAGGCCAACGTTCTACAATAACTTTCCATAATGCCTTCAGTTGTGTATTACTTGCTGTTTCCTTCTGAGGTTGGTTGCACTTGTGTTGACCAAAATTCATCAGGTCTCATTAAGCACAACATCTATGTTGATGTCTACAACATCTACTTGTAGGTCTAGCGAGATATCCACTGTTTTTTTTTGGATTGGGTAACCTGCTCAGAGTGCCTGAAGTAACCATTTTGCTACCAGGTTTGTAACGGATTTGGAATATTTTCATCAGAAGTCACTGTATTCTGGGTGGCTTGCATCACATTCCCAATGCTTTGTGGTCAATTTCCACACTGAATCTTTTACCAAATAGGTGCATGTGAAAACTTCTGTGATATCGAATATCAGAGCAAGTGCCTCAGGCTCTATGTTCAAGTAATTGATTGTGCTTGTGATAGACTTTTGGACCGAAATGCAATTGGTATACAATCTTGGATAATGCACATTCTTAACCCTTTTTGTGATGTGTCGACCTCTTAGATCATATCCTTTCTTGGATATTGTAGAACATATGTCTCTCCTGACAATGCCTATTTAAATGACTCATTCACGTGTTAATGGTCCTCCAGCCATACATAGGGAACATCCTTCCTTAGCAACTCTCTAAATGGTGATGCTCTATCTAGTTGGGTATGTATGGTGCTAGGAAGTTGAAAAATCTGAGGCATTGCTGCAAGTCCTCTCTGACCTGGGAAGTAAGCATATGTCATACATCTTCAAGTTTGCCTGCATCAGGATGGATCCAGTACTTGAATAGATAGAACTGAAAAAGTTAATCTGACCCACTTTCAGCTGCCATTTCTTGTTGTTGAGGACAAGTCCTCCATGATGAGCTGCTGCCATCAGTAAGTGTAGATTTCAGTCATGCAATCCTTTGGTTTTGCCCATCACTGCAATTTCATTGGCAATGCATACAGATCCATGCATACAGGATATTTTCTGTAATTGTGTTCATATGCTGCTGGAACAGATCCTGACTGATAGATAAACCAAAGGGTAATCTCCGGAAGAGCATAATCCCAATGGTATCCTGAAAGAAGAGATTTTTTGAGATCCCACTGCTAAATAACCAACCAATAATATCTGTATTTGGCATCCAACTTGGAAAAAAATCCTTGCTCTTGTGAATGTGGGATTCAGTTCTCTAATGTTGGAATCTGGTGTGGGCACCTCTTTAGACCAAGGTTTAGATGTCTTGGGTCTAAGCATACCTGGATTGTGCCATCATTTTTCAGCACACATGTGATGGAACTGCAGCAGTTGGTCTGCTGGTTCACATGATGGATAATGCCATTACACTCCATGTCATCCATCTCACTCTTTAGCTTTCCATGTACGTATGTACGCACTGCACTTTCTAGGAGGGCTGATCAATGGAATTGCTTTCTCCCTGAGGTGTAGTACCAACATCACCTCTGAAGTTCTGTATGTTGTTGAATCTATTTGGTACATCTGAGTCAGTCCATGACCGACAACAATGCTTTTATTCTTGGCCTCTTCTGCTGTGATTGGTATCTCGGTGATCTGGTATGGGGATCAGTTAGCTCAGCTGGGCTAGATGGCTGGTTTGTGATGCAGAGTGACACCAACAGCGTGGGTTCAACTCCCGTACCTCATCCCTCGGTGTGGTAACCCTCAGGTTAAACTCACCACCAGCCATGTCTCTCTCCAACGACAGAGCAGCCTATGGTCCTCTAGGACTACAGCAACTTTCATTCATTCGGTCACAATGTTGAGTTCCGTACACGCCAGTAATCCTGCTACTGCTGTTCCGCTTGTGCCCACCAGGTAGAATACTTGTGGTTTCCATGTAGACTTGCCATTGCTGCATTTCAATATCAATGTACCTATGTAATGGATGGGTGACCCATTGTAGACAAGTTAGTTTGTCTGTTGTATCATTGACTTCCAATGATCTAGATACATACCCTTCAGGATTCTAACTGGTAAGATGTCCTTGGATGTTATTATCTAATAGGTTCTGTCGATGGATTTTAAATACCCAGTCGTTTAAAGTAATAAGGTGAACAGGTGTTGGATATTGGTTAATTATACTCAGACGTGTATATCACAAAGAGTCAGCCAGCACTGGGCGGAATGCTTTACAGACCCCTTTAATCACATTTTGGTTTAATGTTTGTAAGTTTACTTTAACGTTTGACTTTTAGTTCAGTCTCCCTTTAAGGTACTGCACTTATTTTGTCCCTCATTTTCCTTAATTTAGTTTAATTGGTTTGATCAGAAGAAAAGCACTGTGGGGGGGGGGCGGGTGTTCAAGTGGAGCAGTAAGCTCTGTGGTGAGCAATAAACAATCTCAACCAAAGCATCGTAGTCTCAGTGTCTTCTTCACAGTCAATGGTAGCTTAGGATGGTTGCCTGAAAGTGAAGATTAGAAACTAGATTTACTTCCAGACAGAAGGTTAAAATTGGAGTTAATTTTTTTGAGAGAAGACTGTAATTGGAGACTCTTTGAAGGAATATGATTGAAGCCAGGTATAAGGAGGCAGGATATGATTTTCCACCACTGTCTTGTGACACAACCTTTTGATCAATGGAAAAATGAAATGGATATATGGACACGGGTTGTGACCTTGCCAAAGAAAAAGCAAGGTATGGCTTTGGCACTTTTGCTTCCCACCAGAAGCAGGATCAGGTGCAAAGTATTTTCAGAGCCAGAGGCTCATCATTTGGACAGTGAGGAATGTTTGGATCACCTATTAAAATTCATGGACAAAATTTATATGAAAGATGACTTTTGAGTGCTTATGACGCTTGGATGGACTTTGATAAATTTAGAAAATTGGGCAATTCTTCCATAGAAGAATACATCATGAGTTTAACTGACTATATATGAGATTGCAGCAATTCCAACTTGGAAATTCCTAAATCAGTACTTGCCTTTAGATTATTGGACTGTGCTGGGACATCAAATGTGGATAGGCTCTTGGTTTTAACTGGAGTTAGATTCAAAGACAGAGAAATGTTTTTGGATCAAATGTCCGAAGCCTTAAAAATAAATTCTGGGAAAGCATTCATTTCAGGCCACTTTTATGGCACAAATGGGCTCTTCAGCAGTGACAGCAAAGATGGAGGATGCGATGCTAGCAGCATTTCAGGACCATTTGAATATAGGGCTTAAACGTCAGTAAGAAAGAAGAATTACAACCAAAATGTACGAGGACAGAGACACTTTGGGGAGCTATAACAGGCGGCGGGAGTTGGGCAACTACAGAAGGAAGATGAACTCCAGGGATAACAAGGGCTTGTCAACAAATGCTTCAGATGTGACTCCTAAGTATCATTCTGCATTAAGTTATCCAAAAATGAAAAACATGGGCCTTTGAGACAACACATGACATGGAAGGCAGGGTGGACGATACTAAACAATCAGAAGGAATCGTATTGGTCACCAGAGGCTTCAGTCCAGTAATGATTTTCCTAGTTGTAGATTTGTTCAATTGAACACTTCTAGATGGCGGATGTAAATCCATGGTGTGTGGAGTGGACTGGCTAAACTGTCACATGGATTCTTTAAGTAAGAAAGACCAAAGTAAAGTCAAAGAATGTGACAGTTCTACTTGTTTCAGGTTTAGCGATGGTAACACGTTAGAATCACTATTCTTTTAGTGATTTCATGTAAAATAGCAGGGGTGAATCACTTTAGCAGTACTGATGTTGTATCAAGTAAAATATCTTTACTGTTAAGTAAGCCTTCAATGAAAAAAGCCCAAGTGAAGTTGGACATGCAACATGGTAAAGCAATTGTTTTTGGGAGATCTGTAGATTTGTAATGTACACAGTCAGGACGTTATTGTATTCCTTTAAGGCCTGTCATTTCTGGACAAAATGTAAGAGGTATGAATAGCAGCTGGGACAGGGATTTAAGGGAGAAGAAGCAAATTATTACAAAATTATATCAACAATTTGCACATCCCTCTGGCCATAGGTTGAAGATTCTGTTGAAGGATGCAGGGTTACTGCATGAGGAATCCACTAGACTTGTCAAGGATATTAAAGAAAATGTGATATTTGTAAAAAAATTACAGGTGAACACCATTGCAACAAATAGCAAGTCTTCCATTGGTGAGAGACTTTAATGAAAGGTAGCAGTGTTCCCATGTGTCTGTTGCCCTTGTCCTTCTAGATGATAGCGATGGATCTCAAAGTGTAGGGTAAAGAAAAAAATATTTTTCTTCTACATTTTGTAGAAGCAGTGACTAGATTTAGTCTGTCAGCGGTAATTTGTAGTAAAGACAAAAAAGTTATTATTGATAAGATAATAGAAAGATGGATAGGAACGGGGCTCGGAGCACTGGCTATGTTCTTAACAAACAAGAGGACAACTTGTTAATGATGAATTCAGGGGTATATGTGAAAATCTGAATATCGTAGCAAAGCATACAGCAGCAGAAAGTCCTTTTAGCAATGGGATTTGAGAGTGAAATCATGCTGTGATTGATGAAATGTTCTGAAAAATTTTAGCTGACCAGCCAAATTGTAAATGGACAACTGCTCTAGTGTGGGCAGTACACGCAAAAAACCTGCTCCAAATGTTTGGGGGTTACAGCCCCTATCAATTAGTTTATGGCAGATATCTGAAGACACCTTCAAAAATGCAGGACCATTCCCCCGGATTTGGATGGGAATACCATTAGATCCATTTTTCAAGGCATTTGAATGCCATGCATGCAGGAAGCAAAGCATTTAAGGTGGGGGTTTCTGAAAAAAATGATTTCAGGTATTGAATCAGGCCGTCAGAAATTTTTATTTATTTTAATTCATTCATGGGATGTGGGCGTCGCTTGCTAGGCCAGCATTTATTGCCCATCCCTAATTGTCCTCGAGAAGATGGTGCTGCCTTCTTGAGCCACTGCAGTCTATGTGGTGTGGATACATCCACAGTGCTGTTAGGACGGGAGTTCAAGAATATTGACGACAGCGAAGGAACGACGATATATTTCCAAGTTGGGATAGTGAGTGGCTTGGAGGGGAACTTCCAGGTGGTGATGTTCCCTTCTATCTGCTGCCCTTCTCCTTCTAGATGGTAGTGGTCATGGGTTTGGAAGGTGCTTGGTTAGCTTGGTGAATTCCTGCAGTGCATCTTGTTCATCGGTGGTGGAGGGAGTGAATGTTTGTGGATGTGGTGCCTATCAAGTGGGCTGCTTCGTCCTGTATGGTGTCAAGCTTCTTGACTGTTGTTGGAGCTGCACTCATCCCGGCAAGTGGGGAGTATTCCACCATACCCCTGACTTGTGTCTTGTAGATGGTGGACATGGTTTGGGGAGTCAGATGGTGAGTTATTCGCTACAGGATTCTTAACCTCTGACCTGCTCTTGTAGCCACAGTATTTATGTGGCTGCTCCAGTTCAGTTTCTGGTCAATGGTAACCCCAGGATGTTGATAGTGGGGGGATTCAGCAATGGTAATGCCATTGAACCATCAAGGGGCGATGGTTAGATTCTCTTGTTGGAGATGGTCATTGCCTGACAGTTATGTGGCACGAATGTTACTTACCACTTGTCAGCCCAAGCCTTGATATTGTCCAGGTCTTGCTGCATTTGGACATGGACTGCTTCTGGAGTCACGAATGGTGCTGAACATTGTGCAATCAGCAAACATCCACACTTTTTTAAAAAAATGTATTCATTCATGGGATGTGGTCGTTGCTGGCTAGGTCAGCATTTATTGCCCATCCCTGAATGCCTTTTGAACAAGAGCAATTAAGAAGTAACCATATTGCTGTGGGTCTGGAGTCAGGTAGACCATACCAGGTAAAGATGGCAGATTTTCTTCCCTAAAAAGGACATTAGTGAACCAGATGGGGTTTTTGTTTTAAAAACGTGAAATTCAAATTTCACCATCTGCCATGGTTGAATTTGAACCCAGGTCCCCAGAGAATTACTCTGGGTCCCTGGAATACTAGTCCAATGATAATACCATTATGCCACTGATGAAGCAGCTAAAGATGGACACTACCCTGAAGAACTCCTGCAGTGATGTCCTGGGACTGAGATGATTGACCTCCAACAACCACAACCATCTTCCTTGACTCCAACCAGTGAAGAGGTTTCCCCCCTGATTCTCATTGCCTCCAGTTTTGCTAGGTCTTCTTGATGCCACACTTTGTAAAATGCTGCCTTGATGTCAAGGGCAGTCGCTCTCACCTCAGCTCAGGAGTTCAGTTCTTTTGTCCATGTTTGAACCAAGGCTATAATGAATTAGGAGCTGAGTGGCCCTAGTGGAACCCAAACTGGACATCAGTGACCAGGTTATTGCTAAGCAAGTGCCACTTGATAGCACTGTTGATGACCCCTTCTATTACTTTACTGATGATGGAGAGTAGACTGATGGGGCAGTAATTGGCTGGATTGGATTTGTCCTGCCTTTTGTGGACAGGACATACCTGGGCAATTTTCCAGATTGCCAGGTAGATGCCAGTGTTGTAGCTGAACTAAAGCAGCTTGGCTAGGGGCATGTCAAGTTCTGGAGCACAAGTCTTCAGTACTATTGCCGGAATATTGTCAGGGCCCATAGCCTTTGCAGTATCCAGTGCCTTCAGCTGTTTCTTGATATCACGTAGAGTGAATCAAATTGGCTGAAGACTGGCACCTGTGATGCTGGGGATCGCCAGACGAGGTCATGGCATATTATAAAAGAGAAGGGCAGAAAAAAATGGAGAAACTCAGGAAAAGTTATAGGAACTGATGGCAAAATGATAATCTTACAACATGGTAACCAAACTGTTAGAGTACATTCCATGTGGCTTACTGGCACTGATTACACATTGACAGAACCTGAAAAGTTGATGGAAACTGAAGATGCACCATACACCTCACAAACATATATGCCAGACCTCTACGAACCTCTGATTGTGGCAACAGGCTAAATGAGATTAGACCAAGTGATTATGAAGATCAAGATAGGACCATTTATCACAAAGATCAATTACCAAAAGGTGGAACTGGGGTGGCATGTATGTCAGAAGGGGCTAGAGAGTGGAGGGAAGACAGCACAACAATAAGGGAACAAAAGGCCACAGGGAAATACAAAAACTGGCTGAAAGTACAAGACAAGGGGCAGAATATCAGTTTTATGGATTGGCGGAAAGAAGTAAAAATATGGAAAGCCAGGAAATGTTGTGTAAGTTTAGGCAGTGTGCCTACTGGGAATCACAGCCCAAGGCAAAGATCAAGACCTTGTGAAAGGAAGTCTGTTCGCAGGAGGGACAGGTTGAGTAGTAGTAATCCAGATAGGGACAGGAGATCGAGCAGGAGACATAGTTTAACAAGAGCAAGGACCAAAGAACAGGCGAGGAACAACACAAGAAGTAGGAGCCTATACAATAGAGAGTCTCGAGTAAACAAGTTAGATGGTAAATTGGTAAAGGAGGCAAAAAGAAAAGAACTTGACAGTTGAGGAGAGTTTGATGTTTACACAGAGGTGCCAGCAAAGCACAGCCAGAGTTGTCCCACAGATGGATATGTATGGAGAAAGCAATTCCCAGTGGTATGTATAAAGCTAAGGCCAGATTTGTAGCTCAGGGATTTGAGGAAAAACTGGGCAACCAGGAAGTTAGAGCAGACTCCCCAACAGCATGAAAAGTAAGTTTGAGGATTTTCACAGAATCACAGAGTGCAGAAGAGGCCCTTCGGCCCATCGAGTCTGCACCAACACTTGAGAAACACCTGACCTACATACCTAATCCCATTTACTAGCACTTGACCCATAGCCTTGAATGTTATCATGTGCCAAGTGCTCATCCAGGTACTTTTTAAAGGATGTGAGGCAACCCGCCTCCACCACCCTCCCAGGCAGTGCATTCCAGACCGTCACCACACCTCTGGGTAAAAATGGTTTTCCTTACTTCCCCCCTAAGCCTCCTGCCCCTCACCTTGAACTTGTGTCCTCGTGCTTGACCCTTCAACTAAGGGGAACAGCTGCTCCCTATCCACCCTGTCCATGCCCCTCATAATCTTGTACACCTAGATCAGGTCGCCCTTCAGTCTTCTCTGCTCCAACAAAAACAACCTAAGTCTATCCAACCTCTCTTCATAACTTAAAAGTTTCATCCCAGGCAACATCCTGGTGAATCTCCTCTGTACCCCCTCCAGTGCAATCACATCCTTCCTATAATGTGGTGACCAGAACTGCACACAGTACTCCAGCTGTGGCCTCACCAAGGTTCTATATAACTCCAACATGACCTCCCTACTTCTGTAATCTATGCCTCGATTGATAAAGGCAAGTGTCCCATATGCCTTTTTCACTAACACGCCCCTCCACCTTCAGAGATCTATGGACACACACGCCAAGGTACCTTTGTTCCTCAGAACATCCTAGTGTCATGCCGTTCATTGAATACTTCCTTGTCAAATTACTCCTTCCAAAGGGTATCACCTCACACTTTGCAGGGTTAAATTCCATCTACCACTTATCTACCCATTTGACCATCCCATCTATATCTTCCTGTAGCCCAAGACACTCAACCTCATTGTTAACCACCCGGCCAATCTTTGTGTCATCCGCAAACTTACTAATCCTACCCCCCGCATAGTCATCTATGTCACTTATATAAATGACGAATAATAGGGGACCCAGCACAGTTTCCAGTCACTAAAGCATCCTTCTGTCATCACCCTCTGTCTCCTACAACTAGGCCAATTTTGAATCCACCTTATCAAATTATCCTATATCCCATGTGCATTTGCCTTCTTTGTAATTCTCCCATGTGGGATCTTCTCAAAGGCTTTGCTGAAATTCATATAAATTTCTTCAACTACACTACCCTCATTGACACACCTGGTCACCTCCTCAAAAAATTCAATCAAATTTGTTAGGCATGACCTCCCTCTGACAAAGCCATGCTGACTATCCCTGATCAAACCTTGCCTCTCCAAGTGGAGATAGGTTCTCTCCTTCAGAATTTTCTCCAACAGTTTCCCTACCACTGACATGAGACTCACTGGCCTGTAGCTCCCTGGCTTATCTCTACAATCCTTCTCAAAAAGTGGAACCACAAAAAGCTGTTCTTCAGTCCTCTGGCATCTCCAACGTGGCCAGACAGGAATTAAAAATTTGGGTCAGAGCCCCTGCAATCTCCTCCCTTGCCTCCCTCAGCAGTCTGGGACACAAATCATCTGGACCTGAAGACTTGTTCACTTTTAAGCCTGCCAACACTTCCAATACCTTGTCACACCCTATATCAATTTGTTCAAGAACCTCACAGTCCCTCTCCCCAAGTTCCATACCTTCATCCTCATTCTCTTGGGTGAAGACGGATGTGAAGTATTCGTTCAACACTCTATCGATGTCCTCTGGCTCCACCCATAATTTGCCCCCTTGGTCCCCTACTCTTTCCCTGGTTATTCTCTTTCCATTGATATACTTATAGAATATCTTGGGATTTCCCCTACTTTTGCCAGCCAGAGCTTTCTCATATCCCCTCTATGCTCACCTAATTGCTTTCTTAAGCTCCACCCTGCACTTTCTGTACTCCACTAATACCTCCGCTGATTTGCTTCCCTTGTACCTGCTAAAAGCCTCTCTTTTCCTTCTCATTGTATCCTGAATATCTCTGGTCATCCATGGTTCTCTGGGCTTGTTACCCCTTCCTATCACCCTAGAGGGAACATGTTGAGCCTGTACCCTCCCCATTTCCTTTTTGAACACTGCTCTTGAACACCCCCACTGCTCTTCTGCAGATTTCCCCACAAGTAACTGTTCCCAATCTACCTTGGCCAGATACTGCCTTATTTTATTAAAATCCACTCTTCCCAATCCAAAACATTTTTTTGCAACTTGTCTATTTCTTTGTGCATAACAAGCTTAAACTGTACCACGATGTGGTCACTATCACTAAAATGCTCCCCCACCACCACCTCAGCCACCTGTCCGGCTTCATTCCCCAGAATTAGGTCCAGTACTGTGCCGTCCCTTGTTGGACCCTCTACATCTTGATCTAAAAAGTTCTCCTGTACACATTTCAAGAGATCCACTCCATCCAAGCCCTTAACACTAATGTCTATCCCAATTAATGTTGGGAAAGTTGAAATCACCTAATATAATTACCCTATTGTTATTGCTTTTACACACCTCCACGAATTGTGCACATATTTGCTCCTCAATTTCCTGCTGACTATCTGGGGGTCTATAATAAACACCTAACAATGTGGCTGCCCCTTTATTATTCCTCGCACTTTTAGCAACATTCTCATGGGAATGTAAATCCATTGAAGTCTAAGCAGCATTTTTGGGAACACTTTCAAAAAGAAGTATTCTTAAAGCCTCCAAAAGAAGCTGGAGATATAGAAGGGAAATTATGGAAGTTAAATAAGTGTGTTTACGGACTAAATGATGCATCCAAGGTATGGTATTTTTCAGTGAGGTCTGTCCTACTAAAAGCTGGCTGTCTTTAGCTAGAAGCAGATCCAGCAATGTTTTATTGCTATGATGAAGGAAAACTAGCAGGCATTTTCTCCATGAATGTAGATGATTTCCTGTGGGGATCAATTTATGATAGATAAAATTATAAAGTAATTTTTTTTCGATTCCCTGACCCTATTTATCTTTTCTTCCCACTAAAAATATGAATCCTGCTATACTCGAATAATCATCAGGAAGGTTAGCGTGTGAGGTGTCACTAAAAATGACTAATTTCATACTTTCTGGGTCGCCTAGAAAAAATGATAAAGCAATTCAAAATTGAAGTTGGGCTTCTACAGATTAAGTATATAGGGTTGGACATTAGGCAGACGAAGTTGGGAATAACCCTAGCATCTCTTTCTTTTGTAACTCTTTCGAGTACAAACCCATTTCCATCTGTTTCAGATGAAGTTACATTGTTTCATAGTTTGCCATTGTGGGATTTGAACTCTTGATACTCTTTAGAGTAAACCTGTTTCCATCTGTTTCAGATGAAGTTACATTGTTTCATAGTTTGCCATTGTGGGATTTGAACTCTTGATACTCTTTTTTGAGTAAACCTGTTTCCATCTGTTTCAGATGAAGTTACATTGTTTCATAGTTTGCCATTGTGGGATTTGAACTCTTGATACTCTTTAGAGTAAACCTGTTTCCATCTGTTTCAGATGAAGTTACATTGTTTCATAGTTTGCCATTGTGAGATTTGAACTCTTGATCTTGGGGTTCCAAATCCAGTACCATAACCACTTGGCTATTTAGGCCAAGCAGAATTAGTAACTCTTTTGAGTACAAACATGTTTCCATCTGTCATTTCAGATGAAGTTACATTGTTTCATAGTTTGCCATTGTAAGATTTGAACTCTTGATACTCTTTCGAGTTAACACGTTTCCATCTGTATTCAGATAAGGTTACATTATTTCATAGTTTGCCATTGTGAGATTTGAACACTTGACCTTGGGGTTACAAACCCAGGACCATAACCACTTGGCTATTTAGGCCAAGCTGGAATAACCCTAGCTCAACAGTCTTGCCTAGAGAATGTTAATTGGATCCCGATAAATCTGGCCAGATCCTCACGAAAGGGAGGCTCTACAACCATGGAAGCAGCAGATCAATTAAGAAACTTAATTGGGCAATTAAACTGGTTATGCACACAAACTAGACCGGATGCGTGTTTTGATGTATTAGAATTGAGCACCATGCTGAATTATGCTACTATTGGGGAAGTGCTAAAAGCAAATAAGACATTGACGGCATTAAGTGGAGAAGAATGTACGCTCAGATTTCCAGAACTAGGTGACCCAGAAGGTATGAAATTGGTCATTTTTTTGGTGACACCTCACACGCTCACCTTCCCGATGGTTATTCGAGTACAGCAGGATTCATTATATTTTTAGTGAGAAGAAACAATAAATGTTGTCTATGAGCCTGGGAGCTGAAAAAAAAAGGGCGGAATTTTCCAGTCCCGCCAGTGGCTGGTTTCATGGTGGGTGGGAGCGGAAAATTCGGAGAGAGGCCAAAAGTAGGAATGCCACCAGCAGGAAAACAAGTCGGAGTTTTCTCCTCACCATTTTCATGGCAGATGTGAGGGCAGGTCAGATTTCCCGCTGATTCATGACAGGAACTCCATCTGCATGCATTAGCATATCATGAATACTCATTAAAAACGCAACTCGCCAGCATCACGTCTCCCCCTCCTAACTATGTGCCACGCCAGTGGGAAATTAGACCGGTCTCATTTATGACTTGATATAAGTGGCATGCAGCTGTCCATCCTCAGTTCGCTCGTGACTTTGAAGTACAACATTCCTACCTATAACAGTGCTGCACTGGTATCTCGGTGATGCCAGTGTTAGCCCACCCTGGTGGGGGTGTATGGTGGGGCTGCTCGTGCTACTCAGGGATACGATTGCCTATGTACTAGACAGGGGTGTGGGCACCTGCCTCATCAACCTGGACCAGGAGAAAGCCTTTGACAGAGTAGCGCACACTTACGTGGTGGATGTGCTCCCCAAAATGGGGTTTGGGGAGGGAATCCGCAACTGGATCCAACTGCTCTATACAAACATCTGTAGCATAGTTTCAATCGATGGGTGGGAATCAGAAAGCTTTCCAATTAAGTCTGAAGTCAGGCAGGGCTGCCCTCTCTCCCCTGTCCTGTTTGTGTGCCGTATAGAACCCTTTGCTGAGTCCATTATGAAGGATCCAGGCACAAGAGAAGGAACAATCCCAGGCAGTGGAGGCATTCAGGTCAAAGTGTCCCTGTACACGAACAGTGTCATCCTCTTCTGCTTGGGTCCGCTGTTGGTGCACAGACTGATCCACATCTGCGACAAATTGGAACTGGCCTCTGGAGCCAAGGTAAATCGTGGCAAGAGTGAGGCCTTGTTCTTTGGGAACTGGGCTGACTGATCCTTTATTCCCTTCACCGTTATGTCAGACTGCCTGAAGGTGCTGGGGATATGGTTCGGAGGGACCGAGGTATATGTTAGAAACTGGAAAGAGCGAGTGTCTATGGTGAAATGAAAACTGGGCATGTGGGAGTGATGCTCCCTCTCCATTGCGGGTAAGAACCTGGTCATCAGGTGTGAGGCACTCTCGCTGTTGCTGTAGGTGGTGCAGGTCTGGCTCATTCCTCACTCCTGCACGATGGCGATCACCCGAGCATCTTCCGCTTTACCTGGATGTCGAAAATGGATTGTGTTCGCAGGGATACGATGTACAAACCTCCAGATAAAAGGGGAAAAGAACAGGCCCAACATCGTCCTCATCCTGATGGCCACCTTTGTGTGTGGCTGCATCAAGCTGTGTGTAGACCCTTGGTACGCAAACACCAAGTGTCACTACATGCTGAGGTTCTACCTGTCCCCAGTGTTACGAAGGATGGGTCTGGCCACCCTGCCGCGGAACGGTCCAAGTAGTTGGACCGTGCAATACCACCTGTCTCTCGTGGAAATATTTATGCAGGGAAACACCTTTGACCACAAGTCCATCAGGCAGTGGTTGGCACATAACGTCCTAGACACCCTGCGGGAAATGGAAGTGGTGGATCCTGTCGATTGGTCCCCCGAGCAGACTGTCAAAGTCATTTGGCAGAATGCCTCATTGCCAGAACTTTCCAACAAGCACCAAGACGTAGCTTGGCTGGTGGTGAGAAAGGTCCTCCCCCCGTCAGATCCTTCCTACACATCAAGAGTCTCACCCCCTCTGCATGTTGCCCTTGAGGTGGCTGTGGTGGGGAAGAGACCATTGTTCACCTCCTTGTGGAATGTGCCTTTGCAAAGGAGGCTTGGAGAGAGATGCAATGGTTTTTATCAAGGTTCATCTTGAGCAGTTCTGTGCCACAGGACTCTGTGCTCTACGGGCTGTTCCCAGGGACACACACCGAGACAAACATCAACTGCAGCTGGAGGATCATCAATTCGGTGAAAGATGCTCTTTGGTCTGCCCGAAACATGTCGGTCTTCCAGCGCAAAGAATTGTCCCCGACCAAGTGTTGCAGACTGGCACATTCCAAGGTCCAGGACTATGTGCAGAGGGACCCACTAAAGCTTGGGGCAGCCGGCACAAAGGTGCAATGGGGAAAGTTCGCTGTCGAAGACCTTTCAGCCACAGCGCACCGAGGGGCTGGAAAAGGTATAGACCCCTCGGGCTGTATGACTCACATTGAATGTACGCAGTGAATACTAAATGTATCACAATTGTATTGAAGCACCTCAGAATGCAACATGATCTATGTAGACTGCACTGTCTGACTGTAATTACCAGGTTGAAATGTCTGTTATGTTCACAGATCATGAGGTGCTTCAATACAATCAATCCATGTGGAAAACTTGAATATGATTGCGCTTTTTGTGATGGCCATTTTGAAATGTTTTGTGATGTTATTTTTATGAATGACGTACATTTTTCAAAAAATCAAATGGTGGAGCTGCTCACCGTGGCTGCCTCGGCTGTCGAGCTGGGCTGCTCCAGGACAACAGCGTTGTGTGACCAGGGTAGGATAGGGGGGAGCAGATGATGGAGACAATGAGATGAAGGGGCTATGGTGGGGTTGGATTGGAGGACACAGAAGACCAGCAAGACACGAGAATGAAAGGGGTGTGGTGGTGTTTGGGTGGGGGCGAGCACGATGGCAGGCAGAAGGAAGATTAGGGATGGGGAACCTGGAGGCCAATATAGCATGCTGGAATATGGAAGCACAGAGGGAAGGTGGATATGATTCAGATTGCAGGAATGAGAGGGATTGCACCGCACTCTGGAGAAGGAAAGGGGTGTGTGTTAGTGTGGCATGTGAGGGAAGAATTCCACATACACTCATGAGTGGTGTCACAGGAGGAAGGCTTACATAACAGGGATGGGTTGCACAGAGACTCGTGGAGGGGAAAGGGTCTTATGGCCAGTCCTGGGGGAACCGGAGAGCTGAGTGAATGACAGTCATAGTCCCTGGACTGGAGCAGAGAGGTCTGGTTGAGAGATTAAAAGCAGTCCTGGGGCTCTGTGGGCCACACTGCAGGTCTTCCCATTCTTGGGGGAGGGGGAGTGGGGGCGAGGCCCTCGAGCTCATTTGGGATCAGGCACAGCTTGGTGTGAAGGGTGTGGCAATTGTCTCACAGTCAGTTGTGATGGGGGTGTCTGGCTTGGTACTGGGCTGCAGATGGGGTGATCATGTTGAAGGGAGGCATCTGCAGCCTGTAAGTGGGGAAAACATAAGGGGGGGGTGAGGTACTTGAAGCTCTCTTGGGAGGGTGCCAACTCTATGCGACCATGCACACAGCCGCAAGATGAGAAGGGGTGAGGTCTACATGGGGCATGGGGACATCAATGATGGGCTCAGGGGGAGGACAGGAATGTCCACTACAATGAAAATGGGATCCAGGGTTAATGGGGGTGGCTGGAGAATCACCGGAGGAAGTTTTACCTCGACATCGTGAGGCTCCAGGAAGATCGGGGACCCGAACTCTGATAGGCAGAGGATTAAAATAAAAATGAAGCACCACCATCTTGAAACCACAAAGTTATGAAGCAGTTTAAAATCCAAACTGGAAAAAAATCTGCAAAGGAGGAGATTGAAGCAGTGTTGGAGGAGCCCACAGCTGGACCCAAGGGCCCTAACAGGGGGCACCTTCACGCTGCTTGGAGTAACAACATGGAAATGGAGTCTGAGTTGATAAACTCAGGAAGAGATTTTTGAGAAGGTGCAATTGGGGCCACTGACTTTTGGAGTGCTTTAACCTGAGACCGCAGGTGTCATTGGGTTCACAATGAAGTTGATCAATTTGGGCATTAACAGAGAGGAATGTGAGAATGGAAGATGCAGCCAACCATGAAAGGAGCACAGCTGCTGGATATCTGCAATGAAAGTCTCTAAGGTGCTTTCTGCAATTGGCATGACTAATGGATCAAAGGGTATCTATTCATTCCAAAAGGTTATGCATAATCAGTATACCAGATCAGATATAGCAGGAGTGCATTAGGTAAGGTTGAACATATCATGGATGCGCTCAAGCCTCTTCTGACCTCTCAAGGATTGAGATGTCAAGTAGCTGGGGTGGCATCTTGGTTACCTGGACCTGTGAGGTAGCGCCTCAGCTGGAATGCTGGGTCAGGACTAGCGCAGACTCAGCTCTAGGGCATGACAGTGGCTTTCTGGTAGCAATTGGGGGCTCTACCATAGTTGCCCATTACTCTTTAATCTGCTGGACCTATCTGTACACAGGGAGAAAGAGGATTGAATGGAGGAACCTGCACTCAATGCTGTCTCCTTGATGGCAGTGATCTGATTGAAGAGGAGAAGGGCCCAGCGCCACCTAGCACAGCATCGAGAAGAGGCCTGGCCTGAGGACCATGGTCTTAGGGGACCCCAGCAAGACCCGGAGGATGAGGAGGTCAGACCAATCCCACAGAGGCTACTTGCACGAAGATGCCGTTCCTATCTGGAGATGCATGAGAGACAATGCTGCACACATCTACGCTTGTCGAGAGAGTAGTCGCATATCTGCCACATTCCGCAGGAGGACCTAGGGCCCCATGGACTGGGAGGACATCCCCTGTCAGTGCCCCTGAAGGGTACTGCCACATTCAATTTTTATGCAAGTGGGTCGTTCCAGGGATCCACAGGGAACCTATATGGCATTTCTCAGTCCTCAACACAAATGTATCAAATGCCCTTGACAGTAAGGCTCATCATTATGTAAAGTTCACTCTGGACGAAACTAGTCAGGCTGCTAGATATTTGGGGTTTGCAGGTATCCCAGGCTTTCCTAGAGTACAGGGTGTAATCAATTGCACACGTGGCTTTGAGAGCCCCATGGCAGCAGCCCCTGATGCTCATTAACAAGAAAGGGTTCCACTCCCTAAACATTCAGCTAGTGTGTGACCATCAGAAGCACATCATGCACGTTTGTGCCAGGTACCCTGGGAGTTCCCATGACTCCTACGTTCTGAGTCACTCCCAGGCGCCTCAGATATTTGAAGGGCCGCAGCACTTAAAGGGCTGGCTGCTGGGTGATAAGGGGTACCTGCTGAAAAGATGGCTCCTGACACCCATGTGATGTCCTCAAAGTGCCTCGGAGGAGAGATACAACACTGCACATAAACTAGACAAGGTCCATCATAGTGTTTAAATATGGCAACAGGAGCTTTGACCCCATGGGGTGATGGAGGGCGGATGAATCAGTGCCCACCCTGCCATGTGATTCGGCTCACCTATGCATGATTAATGAGGTTTCAAGCAGAAGATCAGGCGTGAGAACCTGACCCGCCGATCAGTGGGAAACGTACCACTAACTCCGCCTGCCTGCCACCACACTTAGGTCACCGAAACGGAAAATTCCACCCAAAGAGAGTAGTTCAAAGCACCTTAGCTGTGGAGACACTTGTGCTGGTAGAAGCAACAGATACACCATGTATTTATCAAGTATTTTAAAGGAACTCCTATATAAATGGGCAACCGGGGAGAAACGCACCCATAGGATGTTATATAGATAACCATATGCTCTGGAACAATGTCCATTTGACAAAGTGTCACGGAAAAGAGGTTGAGGATTGATCCTGAGAGTATAAAAGAGGTGATGGAAAGGAAGGAGATTTCCAAATTAAAATGGGTTGATGCAAATCACCAGCTGTTTCAGAAGAGGAACTGCTGTCCAAAGAAATTGTTGGATATCCCCGAAGAGGGATGCCTTATGCTATAATGGATTGAGAGAGCACAGAAATTTTCATGTTGTAACCTTATTAATTTTTTTTGTTTTCAAGATGGGGGAGGGATATTGAGCATGTTAAAGATTAATTGCATAATAAGACAACATGGATCATATGTTTGCATATCAATTTAATTTAAAGAGGGGGATCTGCTAGTATCTAATAGGTTCTGTTGATGGATTTTAAATAGCCAGTAATTTAAAGTAATTAGTTGAACAGATGCTGGATGATGATTAGTTGATTATACTCAGATGCGTATATAAAGAAGGGAGTTAGCCAGCACTGGGGGGTGAGTGTGTTCGAGTAGAGAAGTAAGGTCTGTGGTGAGCAATAAACAATCTCTACCAAAGCATCCTGGCCTCAGCTGTCATTTTTCTTTAGGCTTATGATGTTGAGAGTAACAGAAACGTCTAACCATCTGACACAACGTGTGGATGAAATCACATTGACAATATGAAAAGCTTGTTCATTTTCCTATTGAAGAACTTTCCGCTCTGTATCTTCACCCTGGTCTGTCTTGCTGCTAAACTCATGTATATGCAGGTGCTTGTGGTGGCCCTCTGGCACACTCCCTGTTGTTGATGCTGGTATGCTGCTCACACTTCTTGTTCAGTTGTATCTTACCTCCGGTTGCACTCTGGGTTCAACTATGCAGGAAATCTGGTTCCAATGTCCTTTTACACCACACAATCTACAAAGAACTTGGAATGTAGGACAGCTTTATGGTGGATACAGCAGACCACACTTCCCACCCAACTTACTTTGTTCCTGTGTCCTGGCTATTGCCCCAGTACTGGTGTTGCATCTAATACTTGCAAGTATTTTTGTTCAGCTACAATGGGTTCATTTATTCTGCCATCTTTTAGCAGTGTCAATACTGTGACCTTTCTCTTTCTCCAAAAAGATCTTTTTGGAAAGCTTCAATTGGCGTTGAAGCTTTAACCAGCTCCATTATTCATTCAGACCGCTCAGCTTCCGAGAAATGTCAGTCGTTTTCTTATCATGGGGCACCTGCTGGACTGATCGCTTACAGAAAATAGCCACAAGAATCAATCAGCTTTACACAATATATTCTAAAGTTTGCCTTTACATGAAGCAGATCCCCCAGCATGTTCCACAACTTGACAAGGGTCCTTCTCACCCTGATTATACAGCCCAATGTGTTGACTCTGTGAGACGCCTCATTTCCAATGGCTATCTTTATTTTCACCACTTGGTTATCCAGTTCTGGGTGGATAAATCTGAAGAGCAGAGCTCTATCCTTTGTTTCAAAAGCTGAAATTCAGAGAGGACATCAGTGGCCTTCCAATGCATGATGGGGAATTTGGTGGTCACCTTCCTGATGTTTCCTGTATTTTACAAATGCTGTCAATGTGTAGGGGATTTGTAGATTCTCTACTCCATGGGGAAACTCGGCAATGCAGCAGCTGCGTGGTTTCTTTTCTCTCCTTTTTTGTTTAGCTAGAGCTCAGGTTATTTCTACAGGTATGGCACCTGAGGACGTTGCAATGGCCCTGCAGCTTGTACTGCCCGACTCAAAATGGAATGCCTGACTCAACCTATTGGTTGAAGAAGTTTCATGAAGATATCTGACGAGATTACTGCGTCATACATGCCCCTAACCCCACCCTCCCTTGGCTGGGATTCTTAAATATTGGAACTTTTTGTTTTGGTTACCCAACAAAACAGGTACTCACTGCTCCGTGCAACACTGTCTGTAGAGGGAATCTGCCTTATAGCGTCTTCAATGCCCACACAACCTTTATATAAGAGTAATTCTTATCTGTGGCATTTCCTGTGACCTTCAAGTCTTTTCTAAGAGGAACCACCGCTGCTCACCATATTATATTTCTATGTTGGGATATTACAAACTTACCAACTCACACAGGGCTGGTGAACTAAACATAGATTTGATTTATTCAAAGATGTAGTCCCGGATTGCTCAACAGACAGATTTACTATAAAAATTCAACAGCTATTGTTAACAGAAAAGTACAGTTGCAACTCCTTTACACCACATGCTGCTAGCTAAACTCAAAGCATCTCGGAACAATGTCTGCTGGTCACATGGTCCACATCCTGGCTACTTACTCATTAGCATTTTCTCTCCTAAAGCAATATCACAACAGGATGCACCACAGCAACTCACTAAGCCGACATCAATAGCCCACTCCAAAACCTTTAGCCCTGAGAAGGACAAGAGCAGCAACATCATGAGAATTCAATCACAATGCAAGTTCCCGTTCAAGTTACATTGTGACTTGGACATCTATCACTATTCCTTCATAGTCATGTGCTCAGAATCCTGGAATTCCCTAATCTACCCAATCACTGCAGCAGTTCTGGGAAATTAGGGATTAATAATAAATGCGCCATTGGGAGAATTACACAAGTACAAATTAAAAATAACTTGCTTTCTTAGGCTTTTATAAAAGTCCATTTTTGAGTTGTCAGTTCTTTTCAAACTATTGGTAATTTTATCTTATGTTCTAGTTTGTCAAATATGTCTCAGAGATTACTGTAGTGTACTCCCTCGATACCACAACAAAACATTGTTTTTATAGGTTGTGGGGATGGAGGGTGGTCGTAGTCCTGCACTACAGAAGGTATTCAAGCATTTTTATCCAGACTGCAACTGGGGAAAAAGCAACTGTGGACACAAAGAAAAATGTGCCCTGAGCATTTTGGAAATTAGGACAATGGGTATAAAGGAAACAGAGATCAACATGTCCAACCAAAGCCTTGTAGAAATCCACAACAGCTCAGTGATATAAAAAAATCAAGCAACTCTGCAAGTGAAGCAGTACATCCACCCTATTACAGAACTAAGCTGCCTTCCCATATTACATTGCAAACCATAAGGCTGTTCTCTGTAGCACCAAACTCCAGTGCCTCCTGCACTTCTACATCTTCCTATATATTACTAGTAATCTTCATTCATCAATAATGTTTCCGACATATTAATTTATATTGAATTCCATTGAAATTATAGAACAGCCCAATAGGTCAATGCAGGTATTCTCCACAGGTTGACCCTCCTCCCACACCTCTTTATCTCACCTGATCAACATACCCTTCTGTTCCTCTCTCACTTCCCTTTTAGTCATTTGGTAAAAATGTGTTCACCATCCCTGGTAATGTCAAAATCCAAACCCCATATTTTAAATAATGATGTAGCTATGCAGCCGGTTTCTACGCAAACGCAACAGTTTGGATCTTAAAATAATCAAGCCCGGGTTTTCGTGGCAGTTTATGTCATTCTTAACAAGTAAACAACCAAACAATTAGTCCTCAACAGTCCAGATTAACTGATGCAAAGGTTAGCTAGTTCATTTAGCTCCAGCACTTCAGAGAGAATGGGACATGGCAGAGTTAGAATACCCATCCTTGCTATAACAAGCAGTGAACAAATGAACGTCATCTGTCTTTGCAATAAGCCTGGTTATTTTTTTTTGGTGTTTCTACTGGACACTGACCATAGAAAAGCAATAATCTGTTCCTGGACTGTAATTGGAAGAAGGAGGTTTATAAATCCATCCCTTTTGAATCTTTGCAGGCCTTACCATGTGGCATGAGATATCAAATTCTCACATCCTATTATGATAGGCCTAATTTAATGAAGCATTGTCTCTCCTCTGACAAGCAGCTTTGGCTATTCCTTATCCAAAAGAGTTTGGATTCTGCAGTGGCCCCATAGATCCATTGCTGGTCTCCTCTGTAGTTTATGCAGGAGAATCAAGGTGAAGTTTATTTAATCTCCAGTGCACACATTTCATATTTGAAACCCTGTTCCTAAAAATAATCTTGAATCTACAGTCCTTTATTATCAATTATCAAATAATGGAAACTTATTTACCCTCAAACCCATGGAAACAACCTTCCACCTTAAAAACTTATCACAATTTTCCAGTTTTCTGTTAAACTCTTACTGTTTCGTGCGGTTTTTTTTCAGACCTTTCTTCATAACTATAATGCTTACTTTTGGAGTAGTTCAAAGGAATTACTACTGTAAAATAAAAGCAAAATACTACGGATGCTGGAAATCAAACAAAAAACATAAAATGCTGGAAAAACAACAGGTCAGGCAGCATCTGTGGAGAGAGAAACAGTGTTGATGTTTCAAGTCCAGGGTCATATACATACATTTTCCACAGGATATTATTTGCCCTTTTCATTGCAATTCCTACCTGCACCCTCCCCCAAAAGATCAATACATCTGCACAAAGATCTGTTCCTTCACTTTATTAAGAATCTTGCTATTTAGGTTATAGAGCCTTCCATAAGCCTTTTATTCAACTGTATCCTCTAGATTGAATTGGATCTTCAAACCATCTTCAAAGTTTCTTGTTGCTAATAATGTTCCAGTGGTACAGAGACTTGCTATCGTGCAGACATTCTTTAAGCAAATTTCAAACTCCTCCTCCCCCCTCCCAATCATCACCCTATTGAAAAACCCATCAGGAGCGTTGTTGCTCCAAGGGATATTTAGGGCCTAGAATCTGATCTTCCATTATCAGACCTTCTGGGATTTTCTAGATCAGATTTTTTCTCCCTCATGGAGTTTAAGCTCCTATAACTACAGCCCGACCTTTCATTTCATGTACCTTCTTGGTCATATATTGCTGAACAACCTTCTGAGACACAAACTCCAAGGTTTTGGTAGATTTTTAAAAATTAAAATTGTTTTGAAATATCAATATCCACTGTGGGGAAAACTTAAAACTTTGGTATTTAATTGTGTTCCAGTGGATTATGGAACCATGACGACAATGTTGATGGCTAGAGTCTTTCTCTTACAGTGGTTCAGTATCAATGTAGTTGGGAAGGGGGAGGAGGAGTTTGAAATTTGCTTAAACAATGCCTGCACGATAGCAAGTCTCTGTACCACTGGAACATTATTAGCAACTTGCTTCTGAGATAGAAGGTTGTGGGCTGAAGGCTCAATCCAGGAACTTTCTGTAAGGGAGGATTTATTTTTTTTATTATATACACAAGATAATTACATGCTGAATTGCTATTGGCCCATAGCCCAAGTTGACTGTTTCTGATGGCATTGATCTTTCAGTGTTAACTGTACCCAGTACATTCCAGCAGTATCAACAGTCTGAAGGGAATGGGCTAAATATTAACTTTTAACTCTTTTAGATTGTTCTCTTATCTGACTGCTACTTCAGTTTTAGACTAAACTGAAGGTCTTTTTAGAATAGCAGGTAAATGGATCAGCGCATGGACATATAATTAAAGTGGTTTTTGGATGGGTGGGAGATCTGAGGAGCAATTCTGCTCTGGGATGGAACTTCCACTGACCCCTTCATATCTAGTAGTGTACTGCTCATTTTCCTGGCTTGAAACTCGAAGCCTGTGCAAGGCAGGCTCCTGAGGGCTTTCCTACCATTAAGAGGGTGCACATAAAGTGACTGGGGGAACTTCCAATAGTTCTGCAGCTGGGACAGAAATCTGTCAGGGACCAGCCCAGCCTTTGTCGTCACCATTTGCTCACAGCAGGCTGATTAGGAGAAGCAGAGTGGTCACAGTAAAGGTGGGGTTGTGGGGAGAAGAAATTCTTGGTTGGAGCAATGAGACAGAGGCTGGTTTCACCACTCACTTTCTCTTCCCCATTTCAGTCCCCATTCAATTTTGGGGGTTGTTGCGGAGGAATATGCCCCCACACCCCAAGACATTTTTCTTGTTTTGGTATAATACATCGATTTGGTATTATTCATAGTTATCTAGAAAAATGTACAGTCATTTTGGAAGTACAGCAGATTAGGGCTTAAGAGTTCCTTTGCAACGAAGGCTGAGCAGCTGGAAATTGTGAAACTAATATTATAGTGCCACCACTGGTGGGAGGATATAATTGCAATGTGACCAGTTTACATTGGCTGACTTCATTATAAATATGGATATTAAAAGTTACGATGAAAAATGTTGATAGAATGACAATCATAAACAACATCTTGTATTTATATAGCACCTTTAATGAGGTAAAGCATCCCAAGGCGCTTCACATCGATTAGCAACAGAAATTTCACATTAAGCCACATAGGCAGATTTGGGATGTATGGGGAAATGTAAAATATTAACAGCCTTATATGACGATTTTTTTTCTTATTATTAGCATGTGATGACATTGACAAGGCAGTTGCCCTGAGGGTATTAAGAATCAACAACAAAGTGAGGACTGGAGTCACACATAGACAAAGTAAGGGTGGTGGGCCTGTTCCTAGAATGACATTTTTGAGCCATTTGGATTTTTCTAGCAGTCACATTGTTTTTATGGTTGTTTCTCCTGACCACAAATTATTAATTTCAATGTTATATCCCTAGTGGTAGCATTTGAACTTGTGATGCTGGATTAGCTAGGGTTGGGTAGGAGAGGTTATGAGGAGCTTTTAGAAGTTGGGAAACCCAGAAGCTAGGGTTTCCTGAATTTCTTGCAAATTTTGGCAGGGGTGGTTGAAGTGGAGTTTAATCATCAGCTTGTTAGGCCTTTAGGAAATACTCCTGATTCTCCGGGCCCACAAGTAGTGCTATAAAAGCACATACCTCATGTTGAGTACCCCCTGGGAAACTCGGCTAACTGCGACTAAAAATAGAACTGCTAACAACAAGCAAACACACAGCTTTGTTAAAATACTTCAATGATCAATTTCCTACAAGTTATCAGCTGCCCTTCATCCAGCCTCTGTTAAAGCTGAATGCTAAATTCCACCACGTTATGGTCACTGTTTCCTTGGGGATCTTTTATTTAGATCATTTATTAAACCTGCCTCATTACACATTACCAGATCCAAAATAGCCTGATCCCTGGTTGGATTCACAACATATTGTTCTAGGAAACTGTCCCGAATACAATCAATTCTTGCTCGTGGCTACCTCTGCCAATTTGATTTTCCCACAAAGCTGACATAAACTTTATTGGCTGAATGGTCTCCTGTATCATAAATTACTCCATGATTCTAATGTTCCAATGGACTGAGAATTCGGATTTTGGAAAGCCTCAGAAGGCATCTAACTTATTGACTGCCTTTTTCTAGGTCAAGGAGGCAGGACATAAAGTAGTGGCAAGAAAAGGGAACCCAAGGTGCAGATACTAGTCTGAGGGTAAGTTAAGATACAGCCCAGCACCTGAATTCATGTCTTGATGGTGATCCTGAAGTGAAGATGCCCCAAGAGGTGGCTGCAAGTACAGCAGTCTTCTCCCAGGTAAGTCTACACTGCAGCATATTTGCAAGGAGATGAAGGCAGACTTGAGGCTGAGGGTGATTGTTCCTTCCATTGATGTGCCCACCTATGGTACACAACAATTACTAATATAGCTTGGATCTGCATCTGCCTGTCTGCTAATTCAGACCCTGAATAAAATCTTTCCAATAGCCTTTGCTGACAAGGTGTACCAGGCTTTGCTAAAATCATTGGCATCTTGGTAGATACATTTGATGTTACCCTGGCATGCCTTCACTCGTGTGATGCCTTTAAAGGATAGACTGTGACAGAGGTGTTCCTGAGGAAACATTCAGCAGTATGCCTAGTCAAGCATTTGTGTCTTAATGGGCAAGTGGCACAGAAGCTTGAAGGAAATTTAAGTGCCAGAGGAAAGGAAACTCAGAGAAGAAAAACAGGTTTTAAAGAGTTTTCTTGTTTTATTTATTCATAATCTGTCCAAGTCAGGATGGTATGGAACTTAGAAGTGATAGTGTTTGCATGATAAAGTAGATTTACTGGAATCAACATTTTCCCATAGGCTTTCAAACAGACTTGATTCATCTTGGATATTCCCGTATCCCAAAACAGCAAGAAATAGTGAGCATGTTAGGCATGCAGCCAAATTAACATTCAAATGAAGTTTGAGGTGGTTCTTTCAATGCTATTAGTCCTGCCTACTAGAAAATGTGTCGACATGCAAAGTGAATAAAGTTCCACAGACCTTCCACACACTTTCTGATTCACTCTTGTCCAAACCATGCCATAATAACGGAGGGCCAGTATAATAAAACCCCACAAGAATGCAAGAGATAGATGCAAAAGTAGACCATATGGCCTGCTCCACCATTCAGTATGGTCATGGGTGACCTTGAGCTTCAAATCCACTTCCCCACCTGCACCTCATTGCCCTCGATTCCCTGAGACCAAAAATCTGTCTACCCAGCCTTAAAGCTTTTCAATGATGGAGCATTTACAACTCTCCAGGATAGAAAATTCCAAAGATTTACCACCCTCTGAGTGAAGTAATTTCTCCTCATCTCAGTCCTAAATGATTGGCTCCTTGTCCTGAGACTGTGCCCCTGTGTTTTAGACTCCCTGACCAGTGGAAATCTCTCAGCATCTACCCTATCAAGCCCCTATGTTTCAATGAATCACCTGTCATTCTTCTAAAATGCTAGAGATTATAGGCCCAATTTACTCACTCTCTCAGCATAGGACAATGCCGCTCATCCCAGGGACCAATTTTTTTTTTCTTCGGAGTGTGGGCTTCACTGGCTGGGCCAGCATTTATTACCCATCCGCAGTTGCCCTTGAGAAGGTGGTAGTTCTTGAACCGCTGCAGTCTATGTGGTGTAGGTACACCCACAGTGCTGTTAGGGAGGGAGTTCCAGGATTTTGATCCAGTGATAGTTAAGGAACAGCGATATATTTACAAGTCAGGATGGTGAATGACTTGAAGAGGAACTTCCAGTCTTCAGTATCATTGCTGGAATATTGTCAGGGCCCATAGACTTTGTAGTATCCAATGCCTTCAGTTGTTTCTTGATATCACGTGAAGTGAATTGAATTGGCTGAAGCCTGGCATCTGTGATGCTGCAGACCTCTGGAGGAGGCCAAGATAGATCATCCACTCAGCACTTCTGGCTGAAGATTATAGCAAATGCTTCAGCCTTATCGTTTGCACTGATGTGCTGGGCTCCTCCATCATTGAGGATGAGGACATTTGTGGAGACTCCTCCTCTAGTGAGTTGTTTAATTGTCCACCACCATTCATGACTGGATGTGGCAGGACTGCAGGTTGTGGGTTTGCTTGGCTTTGTCTATCACTTGCTGCTTGGCATGCAAGTAGTCCTGTGTTATAGATTCACCAGGTTGACATCTCATTTTTAGGTATGCCTGGTGCTGCTCTTGCCATGCTCTCCTGCACTCTTCATTGAACCAGGGTTGATCCCCTGGATTGATGGTAATGGTAGGGTGGGGGATATGCCAGGCCATGAGGTTACAGATTGTGTTTGAGTACAATTCTGCTGCTGCTGATGGCCCACAGCACCTAATGGATGCCCAGAATGGAGTTGCTAGATCTGTTCAAAATCTATCCCATTTAGCACGGTGGTAGTGTCACACAGCATGATGGAGGGTATCCTCAATGTGAAGGCAGGGACTTTGCTTCCACAATGACTGTGCAGTGGTCACTCCTACCAACACTGTCATGGGCAGGTAAATCTGCAGCTGGCAGGCTGGTGAGGGTGAGGTGAAGTGTGTTTTTCCCTCTTGTTGGTTCCCTCACCACCTGCTGCAGGCCCAGTCTAGCAGCTGTATCATTTAGGACTCGGCCAGCTAGGTCAGTAGTGGTGCTACTGAGCCACTCTTGGAGATGGACGTTGAAGTCCCCCACCCAGGGTACATTCTGCGCCCTTGCCACCCTCAGTGTTTCCTCCCAGTGGTGTTCAACATGGAAGAGCACTGATTCATCAGCTGAGGGAGGGCGGTACATGGTAATCAGCAGGAGGTTTACTTGCTCATGTTTGACCTGATACCATGAAACTTCATGGGTCTGGAGTCGATGTTGAAGAGTCCCAGGGTAACTCCTTCCTGACTGTATATCACTGTGCCGCCACCTCTGCTGGGCCTGTCCTGCTGGTGGAGCACGAAATATTATCTGTAAGGTATGATTCCATGAGGATGACTATGTCATGCTGTTGTTTGACTAGTCTGAGAGAAAGCTCCCCCAATTTTGGCACCAGTGCCCCCAGATATTGGTAAGGACGACTTTGCAGGGTCAACAGGGCTGAGATTGCCGTTGTCGTTTCTGGTGCCTAGGTTGATGCTGAGTGGTCCATCTGGTTTATTCCTTTTTTTGTTACAACTGAGTGGCTTGCTAGGCCAGAGGGCATGTAAGAGTGAACCACATTGCTGGAGTCACATGTAGGGCCAGACCAGGTAAGATTTTCTTCCCTAAAGGGCGTTAGTGAACCAGATGGGTTTTTACAACAATTCGACAATTTTTTTTCAGAACTTGATGCAACAGTAAATCATAAACTTTTTAATCTCCATTATTATACAGCTGGTAATCAAGGAGGCAGATATAGGTGATACATTATCTGCAACATTTGAAATTTCAGCAGAAAGAAAAGAATGATTGGTTAGCATCTGATTCCCATTCCAATCACCAGGAAGGTTCCAATCATGCCTCCACTCTCCATTATAGGCTAGGATACTGAGGGCCTGCTCACCGACGCATAAAATGACGTGGAATGACGTTGGGTGGAACTCCTGATGTCACCTGCGTCATTTCAATTTTCAGGTTGGCGGGAGCGCAGCCGAATCAGCTGTGTGTCTGCCGACCTGTCAACGGCCTATTGAGGCCATTTAAAAAGTAATTCAACTTAATCAAACTTAAGGTTGGCGGGCAGGCTGGGAGCCCTGGCGGGCTTTAGAAAAAGCATGAAACCTCATCCATGGGCAGGATGAGGTTTCATGAGGGTTTTTGAAAATTTAGTAAAAGTTTGATTAAAAGTGATGGACATGTCCCAACTCATGTGACAGTGTCTCACATGAGGGGACACGTCAGGGAAATTTTATTATTGTACATGTACCATTTTTAAATATGGCGCCGATCTCCGAGACAGCACTTGGCCTCAGGGAGATGAGTGCGCTCTTTCGCGCACATGCATGAAAGAGCGCAATCTTAGCTGAGGGAACCACCCCCCCCCCACCCCCCCACCCAGCCCACCGCCCGCCCAGGGAGTGCATAGCGCTTCCTGGCAGATGTCATGCTAGGCGGGCCTTAAATGGCCAGCCCAAGTAAAATCGGAGGCGCGCCTGCTCTTGCACATCCCTCCCGATGGTGGGGGGGGGGGGGGGGGATTCTTCCCATGGTCTTCCCAACACCACCCAGCAGCCCTCAACCTCTCAGCCCCAGCCTGAGGCATGAAAAACTGTCAAAAAATGCACCAGCTGCCATGCCAACTGCACAGCCCATCATGAAGCCCATTTTAACTCTGTCAAAGCAGCTGGGCTATGACTGCCTGTACCGTCCCACCGAGACTGACATCACTGATGCATGTTCAGAGTCTCAGCGCCTCGGGCCACCATCTTACCCTGCAGGAAGTTTTGAATTCAAATTCCTAGACACCAAGAAAAAGGTCCAAAAGGAAATTAATTCATCTGTCAAACGAGTATGATGAATAATCATAATCTAGGAATCTGCAGGATTCAAACCTGCATCCCCAGAGTAATACCCTGAGTCTCTGGATTACTCGTCCAGCAACAATACCACTATGCTATTGCCTCCTCCAGGATACATCGTTCTATATGGAGCAACCTATATCCTGCAACCCAGGTTCAAGTTTTTTGTATGGGCCAGAAAGGCAGTAATATGCTAACATTGGAAGTGCAGCCTTGTTTACCTACTGGCTTTGCTTTAAATGTATTCTGGTAACATGATCCAATACATGAGGGGAAACTAATGAGTGCTGAAGACTTTGAATTTGATACTGGAAGAGACGCTGATTTATGCTAAACAAATAGAAATACCTGGAAAAACTCAGCAGGTCTGGCAGCATCGGTGGAGAAGAGCACAGTTGACGTTTCGAGTCCTCATGACCCTTCATCAGTTCTGTTCAAAATTCAAAATTACAAAATCACCATTACAAAAATACAATCAGGTTCAACTTTTACAACATGAAACACAAGGTGTATCAGAACAAACAATGAATATTACAATCATTGGCAGACATTCATTTTAAGCTGTACAGCCTCAGGGGCTCTTTACAGTTCCCAGCCCCCCAGTGCACTGTGGCAGAAAGGTCTTAGGCAGCGACCCTTCCCCATTGCGCCTTTGCTGCGGCTGCCCCAAGCTTAACTGTGTCCCTCAGCACGTAGTCCTGCACCTTGGAATGTGCCAGTCTGCAACACTCGGTCGGGGACAACTCTTTGCGCTGGAAAACCAACAAGTTTCGGGCAGACCAAAGAGCGTCTTTCACCGAGTTGATGATCCTCCAGCTGCAGTTGATGTTTGTTTCGGTGTGTGTCCCTGGGAACAGCCCGTAGAGCACAGAGTCCTCTGTCACAGAACTGCTCGGGATGAACCTCGACTGCAACCACTGCATCTCTCTCCAGACCTTCTTCGCAAAGACACAATCTACAGGGAGGTGAACAACGGTCTCTTCCCCACCACAGCCACCTCGAGGGCAACGTGAAGAGGGGGTGAGACTCCTGGCGTGTAGGAAGGATCTGACGGGGAGAGCCTTTCTCACCACCAGCCAAGCTACATCTTGGTGTTTGTTGGAAAGTTCTGGTGATGAGGCATTCTGCCAAATGACTTTGTCAGTCTGCTCAGGGAACCATCCCACAGGATGCACCCTCTCCTTTTCCCTCAGGGCCTTTAAGATGTTACGTGCCGACCATGGCCTGATGGACTTGTGGTCGAAGGTGTTTCTCTGCATAAATTTTCCCACGAGGGACAGGTGGTACGGCACAGTCGAACTACTTGGAGCGTTCCGCGGCAGCGTGGCCAGACCCATCCTTCGTAACACTGGGGACAGGTAGAACCTCAGCATGTAGTGACACTTGGTGTTTGCATACTGAGGGTCTACGCACCGCTTGATGCAGCCGCACACAAAGGTGGCCATCAGTATGAGGGCGATGTTGGGCACGTTTTTTCCCCCTTTATCTAGAGGCTTGTACATCGTGTCCCTGCGGACACGATCCATTTTCGACCTCCAGATAAAGCGGAAGATGGCTCGGGTGATCGCCACCACACAGGAGTGTGGAATGGGTCAGACCTGCGCCACGTACAGCAACAGCGAGAGTGCCTCACACCTGATGACCAGGTTCTTACCCGCAATGGAGAGGGAGCGTCGCTCCCACATGCCCAGTTTCCTTTGCACCATAGACACTCGCTCCTTCCAGTTTCTAACGCACGCCCTGGTCCCTCTGAACCATATCCCCAGCACCTTCAGACCATCAGCCCTGACAGTGAAGGGGACAAAGGATCTGTCAGCCCAGTTCCCAAAGAACATGGCCTCGCTCTTCCCACAATTAACCTTGGCTCCCGAGGCCAGTTCGAAACGGTCGCAGATGTGGATAAGTCTGTGCACCGAAAGCGGATCCAAGCAGAAGACGGCAACATCGTCCATGTACAGGGAGACTTTGATCTGAGTGCCTCCACTACCTGGGATCGTCACTCCTCTTATGCCCGGATCCTTCCTGATGGACTCAGCAAAGGGTTCTGTGCAACACACGAAAAGAACAGGCGAGAGAGGGCAGCCCTGCCTGACTCCAGATTTAATAGGAAAGCTTTCTGATTCCCACCCATTGATTGAGACTGCACTACTGATGTTAGTGTAGAGCAGTTGGATCCAATTGCGAATTCCCTCCCCAAACCCCATTTTGGAGAGCACATCCACCATGTAGGTGTGCGATATTCTGTCAAAGGCCTTCTCCTGATCCAGGCTGATGAGGCAGGTATCCACACCCCTGTCCTGTACATAGGCAATCGTATCCCTGAGCAGCACGAGGCTGTCAGAGATCTTCCTGCCCGGCACAGTGCAGGTCTGGTCAGGGTGGATCACCAATTCCAGAGCAGATTTGAACTGATTGGCGATGACCTTGGACAGAATTTTATAGTCCACATTCAACAGTGAAATGGGTCGCCAATTTCTAATTTCCTCCCTTTCCCCCTTGTGCTTGTAGATGAGGGTGATAATGCCTTTCCTCATGTATTCTGACATACTGCCGGCCAGGAGCATACTCTCGTACACTTCTAGCAGGTCTGGGCCGATCCAGTCCCACAGAGCCAATTACAACTCCGCCGGCAAGCCGTCGCTTCCGGGAGATTTACTCTTCTCGAAGGACTCAAGGGCCTCAGTCAGTTCGTCAGGAGTTAGCGCTTTGTCCAGACTCTCCCGTGTACTGTCATCTAAGACCAGGACAGGAAGGACTGGGAGGCCGTGCTGTCTGTGGGCTTCACGTCATATAATCCGGCATAGAAGGATTTGCTAATCCTCAAAATGTCAGATTGCGATGACTTTACTGAGCCATCTTCTTCCTTCAGGCTGCTGATCACAGAGCTCTCTCTGTGTACCTTTTGGAAGAAGAAACGTGAGCACATCTCATCCTGCTCCACGGAGCGGACTCTGGAACGGAAGATGATCTTGGAGGCCTCCGTGGCAAAGACCGAGGCTTGCTGGCTCTTCACCTCTTGGAGTTCCTCCTTGATATCGACCCCCATTGACCGCAGCCAGAGCAGGTTCTGCATGTTTTCCTGGAGTCGGGACATTTCCCTCTGTTCCTTTCTAGCTTTCTGGGTGCCTTTGAGGACGAGAAACCTCTTGATGTTTCCCTTGATCGCTTCCCACCAGTGTGTCAGTGACTCAAAGTGGGGCTTCATGGTTCTCCAACCTTTGTAATCCCTCTTGAGCTCCTCAATGTTTTCTGGGGTCAGCAGTTGCACGTTTAGCTTCCATGATCCCCTGCCAACCCTCTGGTCCTTCTCTAAGTGACAGTCAGCCAGTAGGAGGCAGTGGTCAGAGAAGAAAACCGGCTTGACATCAGTGGATCTGACTGCGAATGCACGGGACACAAACAGGAAATCTATCCTGGAACAGACGGACCCGTCAGGCCGCGACCAGGTGTATCTACGCTGCGCTCCATCTGCAGGGTTGCTGAAGACGTCGTGCAGCTTGGCATCCTTTACTGTTTCCATCAGGGATCTGGACGTAGCGTCCAATCTGCTGTCGGCCCTGCCGGATTGTCCAGCCGCATCGATGATGCAGTTGAAGACACCGCCCAGAATGACCGGTCTGGAGGTCGCCAGCAGCAGTGGGAGCTGCTGAAAAACCTCCAGCCGCTCAGCCCCTTGTGACGGGGCGTAGACGTTAATTAAACTGAGTGGAGCATTCTTGTACATTACGTCTGCTACGAGGAGGCGCCCGCCCACCACCTCCTTAACCTGGGAGACGGTGAAGCTGCCTCCCCGCAGCAGAATACCCAGGCCGGAGGAACGAGAGTCGTTTCCTCCCGACCAGATCGATGGCCCATGGGACCACCATCGTGACCATTGCCTGTAGGAGCTGAGGTGCAGTATCGCACACTCCTGCAGAAACAACAGGTCAGCTTTGACCTTGGCAAGATAGTCCAAGGTCGCAACACATCGCGTAGTAGATTTAATGCTACACACATTTATGGATACAATCTTTACACCCATTTTAAAGCAGTTAATTGCTTACCAAACCTGTTGTCTCTGAGAGTTCCTTCATGCCCGTAGTGTGCTCAAATTGCTTCACTTTGGATGGGCTGAGGAAAGCGTCCTGAACCTCCCCATTGGAGATGTTCTGCTCGGGTGGCATCTGGGGATCCGTGCAGAGAGCGGGGTTTGAAATGTCCTCTGTTAGAGAAGCTTCTCCAATCCTCTCCCCCTCTGGGGCGTTGCTGCTCCCGGCTTCCCGGAGCTGGGGTGCGCTGAGCCCCTCACTGCTCCCAGATTCCTGGGGTTGTGGTGCACTGGCCTCTTTGGGTTGTGGGCCAAGTTGGGGTGCGCTGGTCACCTCATTGTCTCCAATGTTCTGGAGCTTGGGTGTCTCGTCCTCCAACTCCCTAGCGTTTTGCCGCTTCTTCTGTTGGCGCCGCCCTGGCACTTCTTCGTCTGAAGAGCTGCTGCTCTTGTTATCCGTGTCGGATAGGAGACGCCTCTTGACTCTTGTCTGGGAAGTGGCTTGGTTTCTTTTTAGCCCCTTCTTCCTTTTGGCTCTCTTCACCAGCTGCCACTCCCCCTACTGCTTTCCCACTGCTGCCTCCTCCTCCTCCGTTGATTCATTCTCCTGAGGAGTGGGAGGATCAGAGGGCAGTGCTGTTGATTGGCTGTCTGTTGCCCCAATCTTTTCCTCCACCTTGTCTCTCTCTGTGTCCTCCTTTGTCCCGTTGTTCTCCCTGGGGGCCTTGGTGGTTGGAGTGACACGAGGCATTTCTTCTGCTTCCCCTTCGTTGGCTTTAGCTGCCTGTGCATAAGTACGGCAGCGTCTGGGGCAGGTCTCGTAGAAGTGACTTGCCTCGCCACACAGGTTGCAGCACTTAGCCTGTTTACAATCTTTTGTCTGGTGCCCTTCCTTTTTGCAGTTCTTGCAGAGGACGGCGCTGCAGTTGGTCGCCACATGACCAGACTTGCCACATGAGCGACAAAGTTTGGGTTGCTCAGTGTAGACAAGGTACCCACGGCTTCCCCCGATAGCGAATCTGGAAGGGGGGTGGAAAACGGCTCCCTTACCGTTGGTCTTGAGCGTTACCTTAACCTGGCGTTTACATGTCCAGATCCCCAAATTATCTTTAACTTCAGTGCAGCTCCCAACCTTATCGAAGTACCTGGTAAGGAAGGTGAGCACGTCAGCGACAGGGACGTAGGGGTTGTACAGATGCACCGTCGCAACCCGTTCACGATGCAACGGTAGAACAAAGAGCGGCTCCACCGTCAGGATCTTCATTTCTGGCAGGTCTTTCTTTTCCTCAAACACCTTCAGGTGTTTGACACAAGCTGCCACGTGCTTGAAGGTCACATCAAAGAAACCAGCGCTGGGGAAATCCTGTAGGCAATAGATCTCCGCAGCCTCGAAACCACACAGCTTGAATAGGATCTTCTTGGTGAAGAAGGTCCTATCCATTCCTGTTCCTTGCTCGCTGCCCTTCACCATGACTCGGATGGTGTTAGGTACCCCATGGTAAGGGGTTTGACTGGTTATAGCCATTGCTCTTTCCCTGGCAGAAACGCGATCAAGGTCTCTCCCCTGCCAGGTTGTGAGACTTTCACCTCTTTTAACAATGATTCTCAGATTCTCTCTTCAGACATGCGTCTTCTTGGCAGAAGTGAACTCCTATTATAGATACTACATCTCTCGTTTACCTTATTAGGAACTGTAACTTTGCATCCTCCCCACTTGGATGAGTATTTACTATGCCCTCTTGGTAACAATTTAAATCTGCTATTTTTGCAGCTAATCTAAGTAACAACTTCGCCAAAAATCTGTGAGAGAAACATAGTTTACCATCAATTTATAGGGAATGTTTATGGAAATCTGCAGCCATTCTGGCCCATTCCCATTATAACTCCAGGGAAGTGCACCAAAAATTAGGCCTTGCACTCCCAGCACAGTACCATTCCCACAAGCATTCATATATGAAACTTGAGTACTTCACTTTCCAACTGATAAATCCCAAAAACGTACACAGCATGTGCAGAATTTCCAATTGGTTCTTTCAGTGGGCAAAGTTCTCATCTGGGAATAGAAAGTTGGAAAATTCGTTTTGTTATTACCATACCATTTTTAAAAAAAAAAAATGGACTAAATTAATCCTGAATGACAAGACAGAAGCTATTTTGGTTTGGTTTGGATTAGCAGAAGGATCTTAAAGAGTAGTACTTAATCAAGCTAAAATTGCAAATAACTGAGTCCACAGTGGTTCAGTTGGTAGCACTGTCACTCACAATAAGTGGTTGTGGTAGAAGAATTATTCCAGGCTGGTCTTTTGGTTCAAGCTGGTTTATTTTCAAGACAACTCCCCAATGCAACTGGCTTCCACACAAAGTGTTCCAGCTGTATCTCTTTATTCAGTTTAGGTGGGATAATCAATGCCCGTTACCTATTTAACTAGCAATTGCCTTAAACAAAGTGATTGCCATGCACTGTGATTACATTGACAGCACTCTTGCCTCGAAGTTCCAAGTTCAAGTCCTGCTTCAGGGCATAAAAATCTATGTTGACACTCCAATGCAATATCTGTCAGAGCTGCTGTCTTTTGGATAAGATGTTAAACTGAAGGCCCATCTGCCTGATCTTATGGCACTATTTTGAAGAAGAGCAAGGGAGTTATTCCCGGGGTCCTGGCCAATATTTATTCCTCAATCAACATCAAAAAAACAGATTATCAGGTCATTTATCATATTGATGTTTGTGGGAGTTTGCTCTGCACAAATGGGCTGTTACATTTTCTTATAAATGTGACTACACTTCAGAAGTACTTCATTGGCTTTAAAGAGCTTCACAACGTCTGGTGCTCATGAATGACACTATATAAATACAAGCCTTTCTTTTGACAATGCTTTCAGTGCAAGTAACTGTGAGGTAAATGTTGCCTTGGGGGTCAGGTGGTATCTCACCTAGGCCCTGCATTGAAGCACTATTCTTAATTGAAGCCAACTTTGCAGAAACTCAGGACTCTGAGTAGACATCATCCTCGAACTGAGGGACAGATGACAATTTCCACCATCCTCATATACTCTCTTAATGTTCACATCTAGCTAGTGGGTTTCTGCTATGTAGGAAAGAAGCAATCATAACAAGTGGGAGACTTCCTCCAATTCTGGGAAGAGAGAGAAAAGTAATAAACATTTGGTTCACTCATCATAGCATATTATCTGCTGACTAGGACTTTTCCTGGAATTATGTGACAAGTATTGCTGGCCTTAATTTAGCATTCCTTCAGTTTACTGAGACCGCATTTATTGCCCATACATAGTGCTGTCAGGAAGGGAGTTCCAGGATTTTGATCCAGTGACAGTGAAGGAAGGCCAACATGTTTCCAAGTCAGGATGGTGAGTGACTTGGAGCGAAATTTCCAGGTGGTGGTGTTCCCATCTATCTGCTGCCCTTGTCCTTCTAGATGGTAACGGTCATGGGTTTGGAAGGTGCTGTCTAAGGACCCCTGGTGAGTTTCTGCAGTGCATCTTGTAGATGATACACACTGCTGCTCCTTTGCATCGGTGGTGGAGGGAGTGAATGTTTGTGCATGTGGTGCCAATCAAGTGGGCTGCTTTGTCCTGGATGGTGTCAAGCTTCTTGAGTGCTGTGGGAGCTACACTCATCCAGGCAAGTGGGCAGTATTCCATCACACTCTTGACTTGTGCCTTGTAAATGGTGGACAGGTTTTGGGGAATCAGGCAGTGAGTTACTCACTGCGGGATTCCTAGTCTCTAACCTGCTCTTGTAGCCACAGTATTTATAGGGCTAGTCCAGTTCAGTTTCTGGTCAATGGTAAACCTCAGGATGTTGATAGTGGGGGATTCAGTGATGGTAACGCCATTGAACGTCAAGGGGCGATGATTAGATTCTCTCTTGTTTGTAGATGGTCATTGCCTGGCACTTGTGTGGCGTGAATGTTACTTGCTACATGTCAGCCCAAGCCTGGATATTGTCCAGGTCTTGTTGCATTTAGACATGGACTGCTTTAGTAGCTCAGGAGTCGCGAATGATTTTTAAAATTTGTTAATGAGATGTGGGCATCATTGGCTGGGCCAGCATTTATCGCCATCCCTAAATGCCCTTGAGAACTGAGTGGTTTGCTAGACCATTTTGGAGGGTAATTAAGAGTCAACCATTTTGCTTTGGGTCTGGTCTGGAGTCACATTTATGCTGAACATTGTGCAATCATCAGCGAACATTTTCACTTCTGAATTTATGATGGAAGGAAGGTCATTAATGAAGCAGTTGAAGGTGGTTGGGCCGAGGGCACTACCCTGAGGAACTCCTGCAGTGATGTCCTGGAGCTGAGATGACTGACCTCCAACAATCACAACTGTCCTCCTCTCTGCTAGGTATGACTCCAACCAGCAGAGAGTTTTCCCCTGATTTCCATTGACTCCAGTTTTACTAGGGCTCCTTGATGCCACACTCAGTCAAATGCTGCCTTGACGTCAAGGGCAGTCACTCTCACCTCACCTCTGGAGTTCAGCTCTTTTGTCCATGTTTGAACCAAGGCTGTAATGAGGTCAGGAGCTGAGTGGCCTTGGTGGAACCCAAACTGGGCATCAGTGAGCAGGCTATTGCTAAGCACATGTCACTTGATTGCACTAAGATAAATGCAAAATAATGCGGATGCTGGGAATCTGAAACAAAAACAGAAAATGCTGGAAAAACTCAGCAGGTCTGACAGCATCTGTGGAGAGAAACAGAACTCTGAAGGAGGGTCATATGGACTCTGTTCCTCTCTCCATTTGATAGCACTGTTGATGACTCCTTCCATTACCTTACTGATGATCGAGAGTAGACGGATACTCGGTAATTGGCTGGGTTGTATTTTTCCTGCTTTTTGTATACAGGACACATGCATTTTTAATGAAGTTTTACGACTCTTAAAGTGAAAAGATGGGTTACCAAGGGATTAGTAGTTTAGGAAAGTTAAAACAAAAAAAGGTAGAAGAACTGTGCTGTTGCCTAGCAACAGGGGATCAGAGGGAAACTCAGAGATACAGGGAGAGACAAGAAAAGCCGTTTTTAATTTCAGTTGGTATGTGAAGACAGAAAAGATCTAAGACTCTCTAGCTGGAAATGATGCTATGTTGTTAAGGAACTTGTGTATTGCTCTAAAGTTAAAGTAATAGTGAATTTAGAGTGAGTTTTCTGGATATCTCAAGGGAGACAGCAATTGTGCAAGGACTTTTAGTTTGTTCAGAAGACTACTGGAAAGGAAACCTCTTTGCAACTGAACCAGCTCTATCCTTGGTGTGGAAATAGTGATACCTCTTCACTGGAGTGTTGGGTCTATAAAGGATTTGCTGGGATAAAAGGGATAGCATGAGTTTGAATCAGTTTTTTCTTGGTGTGTGTTGAAATCTTTCCAACCTTTTTGTTATCTAGTGTAATATAGTTAAAAATGTTAATGTTTCCTGTTTAATAAACATTTTATCTTTTTGTTAAAAAGTTAACAGCAGGTTCCTGTGAATCTGCTTCAGAAAGTGCCCTTCATGGGTTAAAAAAAATAATGATCTATCAAGCCAGGTTCCACTCTGGGATCTGACCTGTCCAGTAATAACATCAGCTGGGATTATAACAGGATGCAGAGGAGATTTACCAGAATGGTCCCAGTGATTGGGGGAGGCGGGTTTAGTTACAAAGTTAGGTTTGGAAGGCCAGAGTTTTCTCCTTGGAGTAAATGCAGTTGAGGAAAGAATTGATAGAGGTGAACAAGAGCACCAAGGGCTTAGATAAAATAGACAAGGAAGAGCTCTTCCCATTAGCTGATGGTACAAGCACTAGGGGACACAGATTTAAGATCTTGAGCAAGAGTTGCAAGAGGAATGTGAAGAAGAACTTTTCTACGCGGTGAGTAGTAATGGCCTGGAACTCGCTGACCACAAGGATGGGGAAAGTGGGAACAATCAATGATTTCAAAAGGAAGTTGGATTGGCATTGAAGGAAATAACCTTGCAGGGCTACGGGGATTGAGTTAGAGTATTGGCCTAACTGGATTGCTCCATGTGAAGCTGGTATAGAGTCGATGGACCGAATGACCTCCTTCTGTGCTGTAAATTACTCTATAACCTTAGTTTCCCATAGGCCTGAATTTTTCAGTTCATTGGGCGCGTGATTGGCGGGCCCGGGAGCGTATGGGAAACGGGCCCCTGACCGCGATTTCACGCTGGCTGGACGTTAATAAAAAGGTGCCCTGAGAAAGGCTCAGCAATACCGGTGGGGAAGAGAAGCAGGTGGCCGCCGACATCACTGTAGGTGCTGGTGAGTGCTTCCAGTGAGCTCCCTGAAGGCAGACAGCTGCTTTGGGGAGCTGCAGACCTCCGCAGAATAAACAAAACAACAAAAGTGCTGCAAAATATGTCCATGCAGCCCAATCAAGCACCTGAAAGTATACCTCATAAAAAAACAGTCCCCAGGTATACCTTTTCATTTTATTTCCCTATGGAGATTTCATTCCGCCCTGGGTTGAGGTTTGAGCAAAAATGTAAAGGCCGTCTGGCTGATTGGCCCATCTGCCAACCATAAAGATGGATGGGCCACAAAAAATCACGTTTAATATCCCCCTTAGTGGGCTTAATTGCCCGCTTTATTGTTGGCGGGCATGCTTCTGGCTGCTGAGCACACCCGCCGAGCGAGATATCACGCTATTTCTCGGCTGGACGGGTTGGGCGCATGCCCGCCCACGGGGTATAAAATTCTGGCCTTGGTTACCAACGCAGCATTAAAATTGCTTTTCCTGTAATTACCAGCAATTTTAGGTTAATGGAACATAATGGTCTAGTCTACTATCCTGCCCCAGCAACATGCCTGCTGTTTTTTTTCATATGTGCTGGCAGCAGCAATGTTCCTTGTTGGCAGTATAGCCTCCGAAAATTACCCCATTTATCTCAAAGGCAGGACAGTAAGCTACAATGATCAGGCGTCCTGAAAATAGTTAGCATTCAGAAGAATTCTGATCAAGTTAAAGAGGTGGGTTGAAGAATGGCACCTGGGTAACCTGAATTTTCCAGGTAAACAATGCGAGCAAGAAGCCGTACATCCAGGCAGTGACTATCGGAAAATATTTCCTCCTAAAAGGAGTTCCCATCCATTGAAATGAATGTGCTTGAGATGTAAAACCGTTCCTTGACTGGAAGATGGAATTTATACCTGATGAATGGTTAATCATGTGCAAGGGTGTGGGGAAAAGAAAAGGAATTCAAATTGCAATCATTGACAGCTGAAAATGATCATCAAGGAGCATACGGCGTATTTTTGTTATCTTGGGGTGAGGTTGTTTTAACTTCATATGACTCACTAGTAAAGCAGCTTTCGGAACATTGCACATTTGAGAATCCTGGCATTACTCATATGGATGGCCTCTTCATCCTTCCAGCCAGTTGCTGACTCAAGTGGGAAATCTCACTTGGTGGTTTCTCCAGTCTGGTCCCAGTTACAATGTCAACAACAGGGTCCTACTTGACGTTGGGACCTCAAATTAGCATTTCTGCATGCCACTGTCACTTGGAGTCCACCTCATCTGCTGCCAAAAGCAGAAGTGTTAAAATTGGAGTAGGAAATAGGAGCTGCTCGCTCGCGTTGTTAAAGTTTTGCTCTGGAGTTCCCCCCCCCACAAGATGAAATGATCCAGGTGTCTCATGAAACTCGAGTAATGTAAATAATATGGACATTAGGAAGCTACAAATTAATTTTATGATTCGGCAATAACAATCCAACAGGCACTGCAGCTTAGTAGAAATTGTTTAGCCCATAGGTTTCACATGAAATATAGATTAATCTGTATTAACTGTTTTTTTTTGAAGTGTGAGTTGGGAATCAAACGAAAGGTCAAATGGATAAGTATAGATGTTGCTAATAAAATACTCTATGGAATATGATAGCTTGAGTGTGGAAATGTCATCTGTGGAATGTAACTGGTCAGTGTGAAATAATACAGGCTGCAGTATTAGATATCAGACAGATTACAGGGTTCTTAACATTAATTTCTCTTCTTTCCTGGTCTTTGTGTCTAGTGGGGACTCCCCTCAGGAGTTTTGGAACATAGCCCATGGCGGGGTAGGTTGTGCAGTGTTTGAGGGGAAAGTGAGTTTGATGGGTGGAATGATGTTTTCTCTTTGATTTGTGCTGACTGGGAATAGTAAGGAAAAGATGGGAAAATTAGAGCCGCTCAACTAGTTAAATTCCTTGACCCTGAAAATTCTTGGGGCTGGAGGCAGCAGAGCCTGTTTTCTGCTGAGAAGGGGTTTGCGTGGGGGGAGAAGTATTTGAGGCAAAGCCAGGACACACTGGATTCCATCCAAAATCCTTTAGTCCTATAAATTTCTGGTTACTGCCCCTCATGCCAATGGAAACAATATCTCCCTATCCACTCTTATTTCAGAGAAACCCTCAATTTTGTACATCTATATCGATTCTTCCCTTGACCTTCTCTACTCTAAGGAGAACAATCCTCGCTTCTATAATAAAAGCAAGTCATAAGGACTCGAAAAGTTAACACTTTTTTTTCTCCACGGCTGCTGTCAGACCTGCTGAGTTTTTCCAGCATTTTCTGTTTTTGTTTCACTCCTAGCTTCTATATTCTTTCAGCATAACTGAAATCACTCATCCCTGGTGCCCAGCTGTGCTAATAATTGTGCTCTTCACACTCTCTGTGGGCCTCAGCAGCACTCTGGCAACCGAGAGCTGGCACGAGTCCCATTGGGCTGTGACAGCGCGACGGTTGACTTTGCAGGGGCAGGATATGTGCCTGACCCAAATATACAAACTACCCCATTGCCAGGATCAGGGAAGAGGTTTCCAGCTTGCAATTTAAGGGGAGATGGTGGCGTAGTGGTGATGTCACTGGACTAGTAATCTAGAGGCCCAGGCTAATGCCTAGGGCCCATGGGCTCAAATCCCACCATGGCAGCTGGTGGAATTTAGGTTCAAAGAATACAATCTGTAATTGAAAGCTAGTCTCTCAGTTATGGTGAACCATCACTGACTGTTGTAAAAACCCATCTGGTTCACTCATGCCCCTTTAGGGGAGGAAATCTGCCATCCTTACCTGGTCTAGCCCACATGTGACTCCAGACCCTTTGAAGTGACCAAGCCACTCAGTTCAAGGGCAATTAGGGGCGGGCAACAAATGCTGGCCTGGCCAGCAACACCCACATCCCATGAAGGAATGAAGAAAAACAAAATTTAGGCTTGGAGGGGGCATGAAGGTCGTCATTCCCACAGCACATTACTGAGAATCCAAAAGGGATTCTGCTTACTTGCTAGTTGACCTTTAGGTGAAGAGGAAATATGGTAGGTGCCACCTGTAGGTAAAAGAGCCAATTCCTCTGGAAAAGAGTTGAAACAAATGGATTGAAACGGTCTCCAGGAATTTTGGGACCCATATTAACAAGGAAAGCATTGTTTAAATGGGGACAGCTACAGCTCCATCAACAATTTGTTCTACAAATGGTTGCAGTCATTACATGAAGTACAAAAACACTTTGCAATTTCTGGCTTGGTAAGTGGAATGCACAAAAATTTTACATTTTAAATATTTTCAGCTCCTTGGCCTTAAATCACAGTCTGATACTTTGAGACAGATGCTGCATAATGGTAATATTACTGAACGAGTAACTAACACAGACTGCACTAATATTCCAGAGACACAAGATTAAATCCCACTACGACAACCGTGGAAAGTTAAATTCCATTAATTAATAAATCTGGAATAAAATGCTAGTCTTATTCACAATGATCATGAAACTACTGGATTGTCACAAAAACCCCTCTGGTTCATTGATATCCTTCATGGGAGGAAATCTTCCATCCTTACCTGGTTTGGCCTACATATGACTCCAAGACTACTGCAAGCCTAGCAAGCCATTCAGTTGTAACCAATCGCTGCAGAAAAGTCAAATAGGAATAAAACCAATGGACCCCCTGGCATTGACCTAGGTACTGGAAACAACAAAGGCATACCATGTCCAGTCAACCTTGCAAAGTCCTCCTCACAATCATTTGGGGACTTATGCCAAAATAGGGAGAGCTGTCTCACACACTCATCAAGAAACAGCCTTACCTGGTCATATTTACTGAATCATTCCCTACAGCCTATGTCCCAGATTCCTCCATCACCAATTCTGTGTATTTCCTGTCAGAGATGTCAGCACAGTGGTATAAAATCAAGAGGGAATGGCCCTGGGAGTCCTCAACATTGGACCCCATGCAGTCTCATGGCATTAGTTCAAAAATGAGCAAGGAAACCTCCTGCTGATTTCCACCTACTACCCTCCCTTAGCTGGTGAATCAGTACTCCTCCATGTTGAACAACAATTGGAAGAAACACTTAGGGTGGCATGGGCACAGAATGTACTCTGGGTGGTGTCTTCAGTGTCCATCACCAAGATTGGCTCAGTAACACCACTACAGACTGAGCTGGCTGAGTACTGAAGAATATATCAGCAAGATTGGGCTTGTGGAAGGTGGTGAAAGAACCAAAAAGAGGGGAAAAACCAATTTGACCTAACCAATCTAGCTGTCGCAGATGCATCTGTCCATGACAGTATTGGTAGGAGTGACCACTGCACAGTCCTTGTGGGGATGAAGCAAGGAGATCTCCTGCTGATTACCAGCTCGCTGCGCAGCCCACACCCCAAATATGAATTTTTTTTAAATGATGGCATAGGGTCACCAGCGGCTAGGTTCATCAGAATAAAAATTATTATATTGCTCCAACAGAACATCCTGATTCACTGTATTGGTCCATCATCGGATTTTATTTTGCATGTGGATAGAATTAAATCACCATATGCTTCAGCATCACAAATTGCATTCATTCTTTTATAAAGTGTCTTGGGCTTAGAGTGTGTAGATAAAAGTCGGGAAAACTGTATAAAAAGTAAAATAGCGGTAAGGCCACTTTCACTTTCTAGTCTAGAAGTAATTCTAACTTTGAAAGGAACACTGTTGGGAGCACTGCTACAGTTCCAACATGCTGCCAACCCTGTGGCCATGGCACAGCAGAGAAGTAGTTTCTATATGCAGACTGGGTCACCTATGAACTAAAATCTATGACTTGTTATATGCTAGGAGTGGAATAGCGAATAGTCTTCCATAGAATGGCGATGAACAGTCTTGCTTTTAGAATAGTTTATTTCTGTAAATCATAATCAAACATATGTGATGGGAATCAAAAGGAAAAAAATAGAAATCTGAAATTAAAACAGAACACTTCATACACACAGCATACAAAAATTCGAATAAGGAGCAGGAGTAGGCCATGCTCTGCCATTCAATAAGATCATGGCTGATCTGATAGTAACCTCAAATCTGCAGCTCGCCTGCCCCCAATAACCTATCAACCACTTGCTTACCAAGAATCTATCCACCTCTGCCTTAAAAATATTCAAAGACACTGCTTCCACTGCCTTTTCAGGAAGAGTTCCAAAGATTCACGACCCTCTGAGAAAACTCCGTTTTAAATGGGCGACCCCTTATTTTTAAACAGTGACTCCTAGTTCTAGGTTCTCCCACAAGAGGAAACATCCTCTCCACATCCAACCTGTCAAGACTGCTCAGGATCTTATATGTTTCAATCAAGTCACCTCTTACTCTTCTAAACTCCAGTGGATAAAAGCTAAGCTTGTTCAACCTTTCCTCATAAGACAACCCGCCATTCCAGGTATTAGTCTGATAAACCTTTTCTGAACTGCTTCCAATGCACTTACATCCTTCCTTAAATAAGGAGAACAATACTGTACACAGTATCCCAGATGTGGCCTCACCAATGCCCTGTATAACTGAATCATAACCTCCCTACTTTTGTATTCAATTCCCCTGGCAATAAATGATAACATTCTATTAGCTTTCCTAATTACTTGCTGTATCTGCCTTTTGTGATTTATGCACTAAAACACCCAGATCCCTCTGCATCTCAGAGCTCTGCAATCTCTCACCATGTAGATAATAAGCTTCTCTTTTATTCTTCCCGCCAAAATGGACAATTTCACATTTTCCCACATTATACTCCATTTGCCAGATATTTGTCCACTCACTTAACCTATCTATATCTTATTGTAGCCTCCTTATGCAATAACCTCTGATGTGGCACTTTATCAAATGCCTTCTGGAAATCTAGGTGCAGGACATGTGCTAGTTCCCCTTTATCCACAGCATATGCTACTTCCTCAAAGAACTCCAATAAGTTGGTTAAACATGATTTCTCTGTCACAAAACCATGTTGACTATGCCTGATTATCTTGAGCTTATCCAAGTGCCCTGCTACAGCTTCTTTAATAATAGCTTCTAACATTTTCCCTATGATAGACATTCAGCTTAGTGGCCTGTATTTTCCTGCTTTCTGTCTCCCTCCCTTTTTAAATACTGGAGTTACGTTTGCTATCTTCCAATTTAATGGGACTAGTCACTTCTTTTAAGACCCTATGATGAAGTCCATTAGGACCCGGGCACTTGCCAGCCCACAGCTCTAACAATCTACTCAATACCACTTCTCTGGTGATTGTAATTTTCCTATGATCCTCCCTCCATTCCATTTCCTGATTTATAGTTGCTTCTGGGATGTTACTTGTATCCTCTATAATGAAAACTGATGCAAAATACCTGTTCCATTCATCTGCCTTCTGCTTGTTTTCCATTATCAATTCTCCGGACTCACCTTCTATTGGACCAATTTCACTTTGTTAACTTAATTCTTTTTTAATTATTTATAGAAACTCTTACCATCTGTTTTTATATTTCTGGCTAGCTTTCTTTAGTACTGTAATTTTTCCCTCCTTATTAATCTTTTAGTCATCCTTTGCTGTTCCTTATATTCTGTCCTTTCTTCTGACCTCCCACCTGTCTATGCACAATTATATGCTTTTCCTTTAATTTTGATACTATCTTTAATCTTTCTGGTTAACCACGGATGGTGTGTCGGTCCCTTGGAATTTTTCTTACTCTTTGGAATGTACCTATTCTGTGTAATCTGAAATATCCCCTTCAATGTTTGTTACTGCATCTCTATTGACCTATCCCACAGTATCACAGTATCCTTACAGTACAGAAGGAGGACATTCAGCCCATCAAATCTGTACTGGCTCTCTGAAAGAACATTCCACCAATTCCCATGCCCCTGCCTCATCCCCGTAACCTTACATATTCTTTCTTTTCAGGTAACAATCCGATTCCCTTTTGAATACCTCGATCGAACCGAATTTGTCAATTCACTTCAGCTAGCTCTGTTTTCATGCCCCCATAATTGCCCTTATTTAAGTTTAAAAACATGTGTCAGACCCACTCCTCTCTCCCTCAAACTGAATGTAAAATTCAATCATATTATGCTTGCTGCTGCCTAGGGGGCGCTTCACTATGAGATCATTAATTAATCCTATCTCATTGCACAATACCAGGGGCAGGATTTTCAGGTCGTTGGGCGGGCATGGGAGTGGCCGGGAAACGATCTGCCACCCCACGATCAGCCCCCAACCGTGATTTTATGCTGGATGGCCAATTAACAGCAGCATTGCCAGGGCGGGGACAGGAGGAGTGCAAGCACAAAAGTCTGCGCTTGTGTGGGGGAGCACGCACTGAAAGCTCCCTGAAGGTAGGGAGCTGCCTCAGGGAGCTGAACAATTTTAAAACCGAAAATAAACATTTTTAAATTCTGAAAAATAAAACTGTCCCAACATGGGACTCACTCACAATAACATAAACAGAATAAAAGTTCTGTCCAAAATTTTATATTTATTTTTATTTAATTGTGGAAGCCTCATCCCACCTGATCCTAAAAAATCAAAAGGCCGACTGCCCAATCTGCCCACCCGCCAGCCGTAAGTTTGGATGGGCAGCAAAAAATAGTTTTAAATAAATATATTAATGGCCCTAATGGGTCTCTTAATTGTCGGCAGGCGTGCTTCCGACTCTTGCGTGCGCCCGTCGATTGAAATATCACGCGAGTACGTGATGATGTTGGGGCACTCACCCAACATCATCGCGCACTATTTTACGCCCTATCGGGTCAGGTGTGCGCCTGCCCGTGGGATGTATAATCCTGCTTCAGGTCTCGTATAGCCTGCCCTCTGGTTGGTTCCAGAATGTGCTGTTCTAAGAAATTATCCATGAATTCCTCATCAAGGCTACCTTTGCCCATCTGACTTTTTCAGTTTATATGCAGATTAAAATCTCCCATGATTATCGAGTGACTCTCTGAAAAGCTCCATTATACTCTGCCCTACCATGCGGTTATTATTAGGGGGCCTGTACACGACTCCTACAAGTGACTTCTTGCCTTTACCATTTATCATCTCTACCTAAACCATTTCCACATCCTGGTTTCCTGAACATAGGTCATCCCTCTCAATTGTGCTAATACCATCATTACCTAGCAGAACCACCCCTCCATGGAGAGAGTGGCGACTCTCGTGGAGAGGCTCCTCCAGGAGAACAATCAGGGCTTCCTCGGGATGTGCTCTGACCAGCAAGCCCTCACAGTGGCATTGACCTCAGCTGGTCAGCGTCAGTGTGGGAGATGGTTTGGGCACCCAATATCCCAGCTCGGTGCCCATCCATCAATGGTGAGCAGGGTGCTCCGAAGTGACCTCACGTTGGCGCACGAGAAGCCTGTCATCTCTGCGGGCTCTTCTCAACGGGCTCCAGATGCGGCCAGCAGCTCCTCCACCCCTCTTCCAGTGACCATGGGATCCAACGAGGCTACGGTTTCTGGGGCAAGCCATGCCACTGGCCACTCCATCCCAGGCGGGGTCATCACGGGCTCCACGGGCCAGAGGACACCCGCTAAGGTCATCAAGGACAACAGGACAGCAGAGTGAGCAGGCTGTCTCGAATACCAGTGCCAGAGAGTGGGGAGCACCTAGCCATAGCACTCGAAAACATAAGCATAAGGCACCTTAGGCACACCACAGGTTTCTCACTGGTGGTTTCTGTTACCCCGGTATTAGTTGATTATTATTCGGTGTGCAGCTCAACACCTGTGAATGAAGTTTCTTTTCGTTTTTGTTTTGTGAAATCATTAAATGCTGTAAAACGGCAGCTTGGAGCCAATCGCGGGTGGTGATTGGCTCTGCGCCTGCTCCCGACCGGCACGCAGAAAATTCTCCCCATAACCTTTATTTCTATGGGTGCTCTCAGTTCATCTGTTATGTTTCAAATGCTTTGTATGTTCAGGTACAGAGCCTTTCGTTTTATACTTTTATTTTTTTTATCACCTTTAGTCTCATCTGTTGATCAACTGTTGGATTTGTACTCTCTATCCCTTCCTGTCACTGTCTGTTTTTCATTTCCCATAATGATACCTTTCTCGTTTGCCTTGTATCTACTTTTTGATTTACCACATATAGTCATAGAGCTATACAGCACAGAAACAGGCCCTTTGGCCCATTGAATCTGTGCCAGCCATCAAGCACCTATCTATTCTAATCGCACTTTCCAGTACTTGGCCCGTAGCCCTGTAGCTATGGCGTTTCAAGTGCTCATCTAAATATTTCTTAAATATTGTGAGGGTTCCTGCCTCTACCACCATTTTAGGGTAAACCAGATTCCAACCACCCTCTGGGTGAAAAAAATGTTTCCTCAAATCCTCTCTAAACCTCCTGCCCCTTACCTTAAATTTATGCTCCTGATTATTGACACCTCTGCTAAGGGGAAAAGTTTCTTCCAATCTACCCTACCTATGCCCCTCATAATTTTGTATACCTCTATCAGATCCCCACTCAGCCTTCTCTGCAGTAAGGAAAACAACCACTGGAGGCACCTCCTCTGAGGAGGAAGAGAGGCCAGAATGGGGGAGGAGTCCAGGAATTCATATTCAGCCTCCAGAGGAGCCACCTTTGGGATGAGAGGTGCAGGGCCAACAGGAAGTGCAAGGCGGAAGGGGCCACAGAAGACGCCAATATCCTGCTGCCAGGGTTTACAGGCGGCGAAGCAGCTACCTCAAATTGTCTGAGGTGCAGTGCCAAAGGAGGCTCCGTCTCTCAAGGGAGACAGTGACCTCCATTTGTCAGATGACAGACCCTAAGATCAGCACCAACTGTGTGGGTGGGCACCCCATGCCAGTGGCATTGAAGGTCACGGCTGCCCTCAACTTCTATGCCTCCGGCTCTTTCCAGGGGTTGGTGAGTGATCTTTGTGGAGTCTCCCAGTCAGCTATCCACAGTTGTGTCCAGCAGGTGACAGACACTCTGTTTAGGCGTGCATTGACTTTCATCCACTGCCGCTGGGACGAGGCCAGCCAGGTGGAGTGAGCCAGAGGCTTCGCAGCGATTGCTGGCTTCCCCCGCGTCCAGGGTGCAATCGGCTGCACACATGTGGCCATCAAGTACCGGCGGGTGAGCCTGGGGCCTTCGTCAACAGGAAGGGCTTCCACTCCATGAGCGTGCAGATAGTGTGTGACCACAGGATGCAGATTCTGCAAGTCTGTGCAAGGTACCCAGGCAGCTCCCATGACGCACACATCATCAGACACTCCCAGGTGCTGGGCTCTTTGGTGCTCCAGCCTGGTTTGCTGGATGGCTGCTGGGTGACAAAGGCTATCCCCTCAGAAGGTGGCTCATGATGCCCCTCCACCATCCAAGAACAGAGGCTGAGCAGTGGTACAATAGGAGCCATGGCACCACTAGGGCTGTGATGGAAAGAACCATTGGGCTTCTCAAGATACACTTCCGATGCCTGGGCTGTTCGGGGGGGCGCACAGCAATACCCCCCAGATCGTATGTCGCTGACAGTGGTTGCACACTGAGCTCTCCACAATCTGGCGCTGGGAAGAGGGGAAAGTGGAGGAAGAAGATGTAGATGCAGATGCTCTGGCTGCACATGATGAGTCCAGTAATGAGTCTGAGCATGAGCACGATCATCCTGAAGGGACAGACACTGACCCGGAAAACCTCCAGGGAGGCAAGGACGCCCGGGAGGTTTTAATCCAACGAACCACAGGTGGACTTCCCACACATGCCAGGGCTGCAGGCTCCATACTCAATACCTGAGAGCAACATCTGTCTGGTTAGGAACATTAACTATGTGCCTTGTCAATAAAGCTCAATGACAAACAAGTCACTCATAACATCATGGGTTCCTGTACACCTGCAGAAGTAACAAAACACGGTACTCACCCTTCCCAATTGCAACAGGTCGTTGAAGCGCTTGCGGCACTGAACCCAGGCGTGTCGCACCACATTGTGCACACTGACCCTTTCTGCCACTTCCTCCCAGGCATGTTTCGTCATGTGGAGGGGCCTTCTCCTCCCGTCCCTTGGCATGAGGATTTCATGCCATGCTGCCACCTCCTCGAGGCACTCATCTGAGAATCGAGGGGCACGGTGCCCCTCCAACCTGCCCTCCTGCCTGGCCTGCTCTCCTACAGCGCTCTCGGGAGACCTTCTGGTGGCCACCGTTGCCAGCCTTTGGAAGGCTGCCTGCACGCTCTGGCCGCCATTGGACCCGGCGGCCATTGCAGTCCTACCACCACCCACACCCTCCTGCTGTCCTCGGGAGCCACGATTCACACTGGGTGGGCCTTAGTTGGCCCGCCCGTGTAAAACGGCAGCTTGGAGCCAATCGCGGGTGGTGATTGGCTCTGCGCCTGCTCCCGACAGCACGCAGAAAATTCTCCCCATAATCTTTATTTCTATGTGCGCTCTCAGTTCATCTGTTATGTTTCAAATGCTTTGTATGTTCAGGTACAGAGCCTTTCGTTTTATACTTTTATTTTTTTTATCACCTCTAGTCTTATCTGTTGATCAACCGTAAGATTTGTACTCTCTATCCCTTCCTGTCACTGTCTGTTTTTCAGTTCCCATAATACCTTTCTCTTTTGCCTTGTATCTACTTTTTGATTTACCACATATAGTCATAGAGTTATACAGCACAGAAACAGGCCCTTTGGCCCATTGAATCTGTGCCGGCCATCAAGCACCTATCTATTCTAATCGCACTTTCCAGTACTTGGCCCGTAGCCCTGTAGCTATGGCGTTTCAAGTGCTCATCTAAATATTTCTTAAATATTGTGAGGGTTCCTGCCTCTATCACCATTTCAGGGTGTTCCAGATTCCAACCACCCTCTGGGTGAAAAAAATGTTTCCTCAAATCCTCTCTAAACCTCCTGCCCCTTACCTTAAATTTATGCCCCTGGTTATTGACACCTTTGCTAAGGGGAAAAGTTTCTTCCAATCTACCCTACCTATGCCCCTCATAATTTTGTATACCTCTTTCAGATCCCCCCTCAGCCTTCTCTGCTCTAAGGAAAACAACACTAGCCTATCCAGTCTCTCTTCATAGCTGAAACGCTCCAGCCCAGGCAACATCCTGGTGAATCTCCTCTGCACACTCTTGAGTGCAATCACATTCTTCCTGTAGTGTGGCGACCAGAGCTGCACAGTATTCCAGCTGTGGCCTAACTAGCATTTCATACAGCTTCAACATGACCTTCCTGCTCTTCCCAAATTTGATCCCTTGCCCCTACTACTTAGTTTAAAACCCTCTCTACTTCCCTAGTTATGCAGCTCGCAAGAACACTGGTCCCAGCACAGTTCAGATGTGGTACAGGTCCCACGTCCCCAGTATTCATGCCAGTGCCCCATGATCCAGAACCCACTTCTCCCAACCCAGTCTTTAAGCCACACATTCATCTCCCTCATCTAGTTTGTCCTATGCCAATTTTCATGTGGTTTCCAGGTAATAATCCAGAGATTATGGCCTTTGAGGTTCTGCTTCTTAATTTGGTGCCAAGCTCCTCATACGGACTATGTAGAACCTCCTTCTTTGTCCTGCCAATGTCATTAGTACCTACAGGGACCACAATGACTGGGTCTACCCCTTCCACTGCAAGTTCCTCTCCAGCCCTGAGCAGATGTCTCAAACCCTGGCACTGGGCAGGCAACACAGCTGTCTGGACTCACGCTCTTTGCTGCAGAGAATGGTGTCGATCCCTCTGACTATACTGTCCCCTACTACCACTACATTCCTTGGTACTTCCCCCGCTTGAATGGCTTCCTGTACCACAGTGACATGATCAGTTGGCTCATCCACCCTGCAGCCCCCCTCTCATCCCAACAAGCTGAAAAAACCTCACACCTGTTGGACAATTGCAAAGGTCAAGGCTCCTGCACTCCTGCCCTCTATGTACCCTCACCTGCCTCACTTGCAGTCATATCCTCCTGTCCCTGACCAATAATCAAATCAGAAGACCCTATCCTAAGTGGCCTGAAATGAATGAAGTGTCCAGGTAACTTTCCCCTTCCCTGATTTACCGCAGTGTCTGCAGCTTGGCCTCCAGCTCAATAACTCTAAGCCTAAGTTCCTGCAGCCGCAATCACTTACTGCAGCCACAATCACTTACTGCAGATGTGTTTGCCCCGATCACATCAGTATCCAAAAAAGTTCCCACATTCTGCAATCTCAGCACATCACCTGCCCTGCCATCTCCAATATGTGTTAATTAATTAATAATTGCCAATTAGTTTATAATTAATAAAACCTACACCTCCCAATAGGTTTTGGCAATGTTAGTAAACTTTACAATACTGATAAAACTTAGTTTCTAATAATCCCAGTTACTGATTAACCTGCTCCTTCTGCTGCAAAGTGGAAATCAAATACTGGAGGCTGAAAAAGGAAAAAAAGCACATCCTCCCCGCCCTTCATCAAACTCCGCACTCACCACACTTTACTTCTTGCAGTGAACTTTACCTAAAGCACCTCTTTCCACCTATGCAGTGAATTCCCACTTTGAGCCAAATTCCTAATTGTACTCACTCAGTCTCTGATTACCTCAGGCAGTCTCCCTCACTGACCGAGCGCCCTTGTCAGTCAGCATCTGAAAAAGAATTAACGTGGAATCGTTTTTTGGCAGAATATTTTGTCCAGTCAAAAGAATTGTCTCATGTTTTTATTCTAACTCAAAGGACTCTGTTGAGCACTGATTATCTTTCTCCCTTATTTAGTGGCTAATCTGCTGTGTCCAGCATTTCCATTTTTATTAACATCTTTGTTAACTGGAAAATGACTCTGTACTAACACAAAAGCCACCCTTGACATAGTGTAGCCCTCATAAGTACCATCTGCATGGTTTATTGCAGCAACTCACCAAGGCTTCTTCTCAGCTCCTCCTAAACCACAACCTCCACCACCTCCGAGGGCAGCAGGTATATGGGCTTGCCATCACCTATCCAATTCACACACCAGATGAGCTCACCTGACTCCCACAATGAAACCAAGAAATTTAAATATTTACCTGCCTGAGTCTCTTCTGCCCCTGGATCTGCTTTCCCAGGTGTGACCTGTGTGTGACTCATGCGATCTGGTGTTAAAGTTGTGTCAGGTTCCGATTGACGTCATTGGACTCTTTCATATTTATGAGATCCTCAGCTGCCTGTGGCGAGTGCCTCATATTCCCCCCAAAAGCCAGTTGGCAGTAATGCAGTGAGAATGGGGACAGGAGTATGCTACCCATATTTTAACTCCTATGAACCCTGTTCTTGTACAGCGTGGGCGGGGGGATGGGCATTAAAATTGGGGCTGCCGTGTTTTGGACGAGATGTTAGATTGAACCCTATCTGCCTGTTCAGGTGAACATTATCAGATGGCACGATTCAATGAAGAGAAGGGAATTCTCCCAGTAACCTGACTGACCTTGCTCCCTCAAACCCTATCATCCAAAATAGATTAATTAGTCATGTGCTGATTTTGGGATGGGAAAATTAAGCTTCAGTAAAACCGTGATTACGCTACCCTAAATAAAATTCAATGGGCGTGAAGTTGTTTGAGTGTCCCACAGATATAAAGGCCTTTTTTTGAGCCTCTCGGACCACAGTAATGAAAACTGGAGAAATTAATTGAAATTTGATGCATAATATGTCACTTCAAGCAGAGTTAAATCTAGACTAGATTTTACAAAAGGAAATCTCTAACAGTGATGGGAGGCGACATAGGTTTCATGGGTTTTCTATTCCTGGAGGAGATTTATTCTATGGTAACAATATTGAAGCTAGGTGCTGCCATGATCATCAGCCATATGCTTGATATTAACACTGGCCTGTTTGTCTGCCTGAGCTAAACATGAAGGAGTTGTAAACTGAAACAAATGTGTGTACATGATGATAATCAGCTAAACTTCATGAAAGCTTAAATTGAACAAATTGCAACAAAATTCCTCTGAAGATGCTGGGGACTGAAAGAAAGGGATTAGCTTTACTAACTAGAAACTCATTAAAAACCTTTTTTCAATCTCTGCTCAACATTACAGATCTGGGTATTCGATCAGTGGGATAGGAGGGATAGGAACAGCCTCAGTACAATGCTGTTCCACTTCGGTGTGTGTGTTGGGAGGGGAAGGTGGGGGGTACAACTAACTGGCAGAATGAAAAGAAATTTTCTGAGTCCTGGAAATTTTCTTCCTGCTTGATTGCAGCAATTTCTATTTGCATGTGGAGGTTGAAATTTTTTTTTTATAGCAAAATTGAATAGTTTCTTCTGGCTTAATCAACAAAGTGTAATGCAGAATAGTGTGTGCTTGTCTATCTGATATTTATCTTTTATTCTGGTTTATTCTGGATGGTTTGAATTGTGATTCCAAATGAAAAGCGATAATTCCAGACATTCAACTAATTTTTCAATAAAATTTATTAAAAGAAATTCATATCCTGTATAGCAGTGGAAAAGCAAAGAAAATTTCACAGAATTCCAAAATGAACATCCTAGTCCATAAAGACGGTTCCAAACTCAATACCTGTAGCACTGTAATTAGGATTTTATGGGCTTATATTGAACTAGTCCATTATAAACTTGGAAAGTGAGAACCTAAATGAATACTTTCAAACAAATTAATATCACTTTTATTCTTAAAGGGGAACTCTACCCTTCCGTTAAAAAGGGTACATTTAATTATTTTGAGTTAATGCATACGGCAAATGCTGTACTAACACATCATGCTGCAGAGCGCTAGAACATGCTAAATTTCCAATCTCAATCAGAAAGGTGGCTCGGCACATCATCCCAGGAGACAAGGAAACAGATTAGATGGCAAATCATTCCAGCCTGCTCAGATGCTTGATGGCAACAGTATGATGCCAGTAAGTGCAGTGCCTGTCCTGTTAGACCTTCGCTGACAAGGAATGTCACGTGACCTGTATAAACCTAACAATAAAGGAAGGAGATGAAAACCATTGAGCCCGTGCTCTAGAACATTCCACAGAACTGTACCATTTTTGAATTTACCATTTTTAAAATTAGATAGAGTTCCCTTTTACTTAAAGCAGAAAAAGTTTACTCAAAGCAGTCAGGAAAATATTTCACCACTATATCTAAAATATTACAGCAATGATTTATTTTTGTATTGTTTCCTGAAGATTGCTCGGTTAGACAATTAACAGCAAACTATATGACACCTTCCAGAACTATGTCAATACTCACATCAACAAAACTAAACAATACTAATGCGAACTATGTTTAGCTTTCTGGCTTAAAGCCCACATTATCCCACAATGCGTAACTGAAATGAAACTATTAAGCAAAGCACAAACCAATGAACTGCATTTGCTAAGAGTTAGTAGAGCTAGTATATACACACACAACTTGAGTTACATTCACAGTAATCAGATTTTTAGGTTTTGTGGTCCAATACATTTTTTAGGTACAGTATAAATAATACATATTTTAATACAGTGACTTGATACAGATTCTCTAATCACAAATACAGTTTAATTTCAAACAACCACGAATAACCTGCCTAAACGTCTACGGCATTGGTCTATTTATATTTGACCTGCCAAAGTTTTTGATTTGGTTCATATTATGAACACATCAAACCTAATTTTAGTTCATTATGTAAATATAGTGAGGCACTGCTTGCAGCTCCACTGCCTCTTCTCAGTGGTCTGAAAAGTTACATCCAGTACCACTAATACAGAAGCTGTTCTAGGCTAATATTTTTATGTTTATATGTTGCTCAAATGTTTTAAGTTTACTCTGCCCAGAGTACCTTTTTTGTTCTGATTTAAGTTTGTGTCTGTGTTGGTATCAAGGTTAGCATTCAGTAGTTAATTGTATCAATAAATCCTTAGAGGATCAGTAGAGAGCATCAAAGCGGAAGTGAGTTTAATGTTTCTGTTTATTGAGAGATTACTTTGAACAAGGAATTTTCCTCTGGTGCCTTCACTTTTGGTGTGATAGTGCTTTAGAAATTGACTAGTATTTTTCCATGTGTACTACACTTTAATGGGGGGTGGTGGTTCAGTCTTGGGAGGGAAAAAGGACAATCTTGGGGACCTCAAATGTCTGTTGCACTTTAATTTCTGTACATTTCCACACATTATAATACTAATACGTGAATAGCCTCACCATTTTGAGGACAGCACAGAAATACTGAATTGGGGACTTTTGCATGTCTCCCACAATTCTAGTCTCAAATCAATCTTGAATTAGAAATGCCATCCAGCATTCTAAAAGATGGAAATATTTAAAGCTATGAACTGTGCAGCTTTCAGAGTAATGAATTCTATGGAACAATTATTTGAAACAATTTTTTCTACCCTTGTTTTTTTTTAACCATGTTCTAAAGTATTATTTAAAGAAAAGCTGACTTCTTAATTTGCTGAGTGTTTTGGTTTATCATGCTCTGTTTAACAAAAGGTGTCATCTTAACCTCTTTACCAGACAAATTCCAACAACTTTTCTGTAAGTGGATCTAAAATAGGTTCTACTGTTTCCTCGTCCCTATTCCACACCCCCCTACCACCCACCTCACCACATATAAGGTCTGTTTCAATAGGCATACTGGACCTATTTATAACACTTCAGCATTATTCATATTTGTTCTCAAATCGAAGCACCATTAAATTTTCATCAGGACACTGACATTAAATCTAGTACTGCCCAAGATCCTCATTTCCACTAGCTGCACATGTGAATCTGAATGTACTTCATGCATGAAAAGCTTTGGTTAAGGTGACTAGCTCCCTTGAACTTCCTGCTGCAGATCAGATTGTTCAGGACATGCTGTACATTTATCATTACCATAATGTTTAAATTGACTTTTAAGAATAAAATACAATCTGTCGCTTTAAGGATAAAAGTCTATGCCAGTCTACTGCCCAAAACTTTAAAAAAAACACTCCAGAATGTGCCAGCTACCCACCTGTTCTGGCAGCAAAGAGGCTGGAACCATTTTGAGGCCAGAGTTCGATTGGTGTTTGCCAAGCTGCAGCCACCAAATAGGGATCTCAATGCAACCTGGCAGATTCAGGCAAAGTGAGTCCTTGGTGATTTGCTTTTCAAATGGGGAACCATCACCTGAAACAGGTAGATGTTTTGGCTGCCCAGCAGTAGGTCCCTGTAAACATGGCCTTTTATGAGTATTAAAATCAACTCTCTCAAGTTGCAAGAAGTCTGCCAAGTGGAATAAGATGCGGAGCACCACTGTTATCCCATCAGAGCCACCATTTTCCAGGGGACTGGATTTTACAGATTCTAGTAGTGCATTCCTACTCCTTCAATTCTCCCCATTGCCCCAGTAACATATAATACATGACTGATGAAGGTATTTTACACATTCCATCTGTCACTCTATCTGACCTGGAGGGATCTGGTTACATTTTAGAGATGATTACCAACTTCATTACAGAAAGTAATAAATGGTCTTTAAAAACAATGCCCTCACATGGAACAAGGATACATTAAATTGATATTTAAAATAAATAAACAAATCTCCTTTGAATTATGTGATACATTTTTAGAAGTTCCTTCAAAGCACTTTGTATTTGGTAGAAAAGATGGCTGTTTAGACATTCCTTCTTTTTCGTTATTTTTGGTACACGCTCCTTTGTTATTTGGAGTAAAAATAGGATACAACAGGTTACAAGTGTTGTGGAGAAGTGTTACAAATATCAGTTTTCCTTTGGGCACTACAAACATAATGAGGCATATGCTAACCGGATCGAAAATAGCTCTTCAAAAAAGTCAATGATAGATTGAATAAACATCTTTCAGATAACCTAGATTGGGAAGGTCTGCTATACATTCCATTTTAAACAATGGATATTTTTCCTCTTTTAAAGACAAATTATTGCCTACATTTCATTGTCTGTGCACATGCCTCAAAGATAAACAATATTCCTAGAGGTGTTACATTATCGATAGAAGTCCACTGTTCCCTAAATATGAATTTTGTGATTTTAGCACTGTTTTGCACTGGGACAACAGTGAAGTATTACAGTATTCAAAGCTGTATTAGTTTGCCACTGATCAAAAGAACCACACCGTGAACAAATCTAAAGGATCATTGTTCTTCTGTTTATAGCACTAATATGTAGTGTTATTAATGTTATCAATCTAATTAACACCCTTATCATTACTAGGATTTTCACAACAAACGCCCCCTTGGAACTGTAAACTCAAAACCTAATTCCCAATTGAAGGGTCTATATTGCCATGTTTCACCCGCTGCCTCCTAAGATTGCAGTGATGTGGTCAGTTCAAGCCAACACTGGCCCAGAATCCAGCAGATTGGTAATGTTCTATATACTTCCCAGCACCAGCCTTCAAATATGACCAGCTGAAATGGGTTTCACATATGGGCTCACTGATTTTCTTCAACATTGGCACAGAAGTGGAAAAACAGTTAACCACTGAAGTGCTGCCTGCATGTTTTTTGGTAACAATGGGCATCCGAGGTTTGAACCATACAGTAGTACCAATCACTATGAGTGATTTATGTAAGCAAGGTGGCATTGTAGAATTCAAATCATTTCTGTCGGCCTCCTTCCCCAAGGTGTAATAAGGGCAGCAAATTCTTCACAAGCCATTAAATAATAAAACCACGGGTACAAAAATGCAATAGAGTGGGGACTGTGGAGAAAATTCCACACTACACTCTCAATTAGCTGGAATCTTGTCTCCATTTTAAGGGCAAATGACCAATCGGAGACTCTTTAGGAGCTCTTGCATTTCAGATGTGTCACCTGGTCCCGCAAGCATTGTTCTTACACTCCTGGCCATAAACCAAGTGCAAAACTACCAAGACTGGTGGTCTGGAAGATCCAACAAAAAAAATCGGTCTTCTCAGTAGCTGCTCCAAACAAGTCCTTACCGTTTTACATTTGGTTTTGTAGCCATCTGAACAACATCCATGCTTGGGCAACCTGGCAGCACTGGCATGGGTGTAACAGAATATTCCAGTGCCCCTTATTTCAGTAAATGCTGTGCATGAATATACTTTTCATACTTTATATTAATTAATTGCTAATAGGTTTAATGCATTGTTATGGTTCCACAAATCAAAGATTATCTTTGCAGGTATACTGACAGTTGACATTGTAGTACCCTGGAGGTATCTACAGTCTGTAATCTCTAGCCTTCCTGACTACAGAGGGCAGTATGGATGTTGGAGAAACAATATGGATCACTTTTGGATAGATTTTTAAAAATACCAAAAGATTTTTAAAAAATACTTTAAAAGGCCAAATTTCTAGAGGTTATCCTTATGGTGGACATTGCTAAACACTTTTTTTATTTTCATTGCTGACACAAATTTGGTTTGTGATGAACTAAATATAATTTTATGGATGTTTCATTATTGAGTGATTATGCAGATTTAATGGAGAGAAACAGAGTTAATGTTTCGGGTTGATGGCTTTCTAGAGTTCTGATGAAAGGTCATTGACCTGAAATATTAACTCTGTTTCTCTCCGCAGAAGCTGCCTGACCTGCTGAGTTTTATCTGCAATTTTTGTTCTATTTCAGATTTCCAGCATCTACAATTTTTTGCTTTTGTGTTCATATAGATTTAATTCTGTTTGCTGCACTCAGTTTCTGTTCTCATGCAGTATTGTGGGTAGAGACCACGCAAAGACCGAGGCACTTCTCCATAGGGAAGGAAGGTCAATTAGAGGGATAACCATGTGTAGGTTGCATGTTCTAACAGTCATTTGGTAGCACAGAACTTGAGTATTGATGTAAAGAGAGACATGTTGCTGAAAATGTTTATCTTGCACTCATCAGGACAAATGCAAGATGCCAAATTTCAAACAATCACAACAACTTATATTACAGGAGAAAAGGGTGCTGACTGATTGGCAAATCAACTCTGATTTGGAGAATGCAATGTATCCCCAAGCACCCAGCTAATTCAAAAAAAGGCGCAAGACTTGAACATTTTCCTTTTGTTTGCTTTACCTGTTGTTCAAAATGTTGAGATATTTTGCCTCTTCAGGGTAATTTGAGGTAGGTTGGGCACTTTTCAGGTCCAAAAGAGGCGGCCTTTGGCCCATTTGCGAGTTTGCCACACAGTACTCAACCGCATCACATTTATAAAATCCAATCCTAAGTGCAGCAATAGCTACACTAACAACCATTTTAAGATAAACAGTCGAACTCGTAACGTAGCTCATGTACACTTGTACAAGTGATATATATTCATATGCGGGGACCTGTTCTCTCTAAACAAAATTAATATATTCAAGCCTTTTTTAAAATTGCCCAGGAACTTGGGGAGCCAATAGTTCCCCATTGCTCTCTCCATAGCAATGATTCAGCCAATGAAAGTTAAGTTGCTAACCAATCAGCACCCTTTCCTCCTGTAGTATAAATTGTGATAGCTTGAAATTTGGCATTCTTGCATTTGTCCAGATGAGTGCAAGACAAAAAGCTTCAGCAACATGTATTTCTTTTCAGCAATATTCAAGCCACATGTTCTATTCCATTAATGACATTAATGGAGAACTTTTGCCCAGAGTTGGTGTGTGAGCCAGGATGGCCAGAAAATGGGGAAACATCAGGGGATGTTTGCCCTCAAATATGTATATTTAGATTTTGATGTAACTGTTAGTCCTAACAAAAATATGACACTACTAGCAATAAAAAATACAAAAGACTATGTTTTTTTGTCTATGTTAATCATTTGTAGTTAAGGATCAAGATACTGAGTGAAGATCAAGCCCGATTTTAGTGGATTGATTGTAGCCGATATGGCAACATTCACTGAACTAATTCCAAAATAAAAATGTATTTTTATGCGTTGGTTGGTCAACATGACAATAGAGAACAGCTTGTCTTGACTCATGATTCGTGGAACAAATTAGTAGTCTTAGTTTCCTGCAAATTTGAATTCACTCCCCAAAATAGCACACCTCTTGTCATCCAGTGCCGATTAATGTTAAAGAAAATCTTAAACAATTACTTGTCAGTAATTTCTGAGGTCCTGGTGGATCAAAAGTTAAGAATAGGTTTTTTTTTAACCAGAAGAGACAGTTGGTAAGAATATAAAATGCAGCCTACTGTAGGCTATGAGTTAGACTGTTATCAGTCAATATTCATTTTGCAGTTAAATTCCAATATATCTAAATCAGCATGCGCTATAATTGATAAGTTGTTCTCTTGATGTCTAATAGGACTAATTCTTGACCACTTAACTAGAGTAGGGACAATCTACTAAAAATAATATTGGGTTTTACTTTATATATATATAATATCTCTACATATATTGTTTGTAATAGGTGCCAAACTGCTTGTATACTTTTGTTAATTCACAGATTGAAGGTATTAGTATCTAATCAGTACCAGCACTATAACAGCTGCCTACTTCAAGGCTTTGTGATGAATAAGTGAGCTTTACAACCGTGTTAAATGTTCAATCAGATTCTGTTCTTCCTTTGATTTCTCCATTCCATCGATGATGTAATCTTGTTTCTCAATACTCGCCATGGCAGCACTGCTACTTCCTCCACGTGATGAGCCTTCTTTGGGTTTGTCTCGCTTCTTTTTGTTTTGCAATTTTGCAGCTTCCTCAAAGGTCTGAGTCAGAGGTCTCCCAAGAGTTTCCGGGAGCAACAGGGTCAACAAGCCAGTCAGAAAGGACATGATTCCAACAATCAGCTACCACAATAAGACAAAGAAGATATTAGTATTTTTCAAATATTTACTGTTAAATTTATTGCATATTTTAAATTTTAAATGAAATCCAGGACCATCATACTTGTTATTATTGTCCTCATTATTGTCTTCGTTGTTTACCATTACAAAATAAAACATCATAATACCTGCTAAAATGTTGAAGCTACACAAGCTAGACTTGCAGAACTGCAAATTAATATTACGCAGCATCAGGAACAAAGCTTGGAAGAATAGAAGTCCACTCAGTCTACAAAGCTGATTGTTTCTAATTAACCATGGGCAATTGCCACTGTCACAGGCTCTCTCCAACTTACTTAAGCAAAAGGAGAAACACTGAATCCACCTGAAGATGAAAACCCTCCCAAAATATCAACCTAAATATACTTAACGACCCAGCCTCAATAGTCCTCTGTGGTAAAGAATTCCAGATTAACAACCCTCAGAGAAGAAATTCCTCCTCATCGCTGTCTTAAATGGGTGACCCCTCACTCTAATCTCAGAGTAAGGGGCCGCACATTTAAGGCAGAGATGAGGAGGAATTTCTTCTCTCAGAGGGTTGTAAATCTGTGGAATTCTTTACCACAGAGGGCTACTGAGGCTGGGTCGTTAAGTATATTCAAGGCTGAGATAGACAGATTTTTAATCAGTAAGGGAATCAAGTGCTATGGGGAAAAGGCAGGAAAGTGGAGTTTAGGATTATCAGATGAGCCATGAATTGAATGAATGCATTGAATGACGAAGCAGACTCGATGGTCCGAATGGACTACTTCTGCTTCTATGTCTAAAGTTGTTCAACACTGACCTAGTTACATTCCACAGATTACATTTATATGGTGTCAACCATGATATTACACGAGATTCCAATATAAATACTGACACTCCTTACTTAAGAAAGGATATAATTACATTAGAAATACTGTAGAGAAGGTTCACTTGACTGATTCCTGGGATGAAGAGGTTATCTTATGAGGAAAGGTTGAGCTGAACCATTGGAGTCTAAGAAGAATGAGAGGTGATCTTATTAAAAGATAAGATCCTGAGGGGACTTGACAAGGTGGATGCTGGGACGATGTTTCCCCTTGTGTGGGAATCTAGAACTAGGGGACACAATTTAAAAATAAGGGGTCTCCCATTTAAAACTGAGATGAGGAGAATTTGTTTTCTCTCAAAGGTTCATTAGTTTTTTGGAATTCTCTTCCCCAGAGGGCAGTGGAGGCTGGGTCATTGAATATATTCAAGGCTCACTTAGATAAATTTTAGATCGACAAGGGGCCAAGGGTTTTGGGGGGCAGATAGGAATGTGGAGTTGAGACAACAGTCTGATCAGCCATGATTTTATTGAATGGTGGACCAGGCTCAAGGGGCCGAATGGCCTACTCCTGCTCCTAACTCTTCCGTGCGCACAGTAATTTGCATTGGAAAAGGTGGCTTAAAAAGTGGCTAAAACATGACAATAGGAAGTTTGGAGTTTATATCAATGCAAGTAATTTCTATTTAAATCCATTATACGTTAGCTAATTTTTAATTAAGAATCTTAATACCTGTGGTAGAAAGATCCACACTGATGAAAGGAGAACACAAAAAGGTGCCACTGTGCTTCCAACTCGAGCCATCATACTTCCGCTACCGACAGCCAACGAACTGAAAGAAAACATCTTTGACCATTACTTAATAGCTTTTATCCAGAATTATTAAGCATAGGTTAAACTGTAGTATCTCAGTTCACACAGATTTGATGGTGGAAGTTTGACAGAACCCCTGGAGACTTAAGCTAAATAAGAGAGAGGAGGGCAGTCTTCTTTCGGGAGCGTGGCAGGAGAAAGCCACTCTCTCAAACCAAGACAGAGATCAAAGTCATTGACTCTAATAGGAGAGGAAGTGTGATCCGGAGGACACTGGGTTCAGTGCCAGAAAAGGTTCAATAACATTCACTCTGGCAAGGTGAGTGAAAGCCAGACCCTCAGGGTATTCACCTCCAGCAAACACTTCACCTGAGAAGCCTGGGGGCACATGCTACTCCTGAACATGAAGGCAATGCATGTCCAGGTTACCTATTGACCCTTCAGCCAGTCTCAGAGCCCCAGCACTGTTGAAAATTTGCTAGCACTGATACATGCAACTTCCTATCTCAATGAACCAACGGCATGGGCCACAGAGGTCAGCAGTGTCTACCTCTATCACTTTTGTCCTTGCTGGAGAAAAGGGATCATAAGCCCGAGAAACACTGACAGAAGGAGGGGCGCCCCATTTGCACATCATCACTGCTTTTGAGGAGGGAGCTCAGGAGATCACTGGGTGGCTCCCCCACCCCAGGAGCAAGTCACAGAATTGTTATGGTGCAGAAGGAGGCCATTCAGCCCATTGTGGTCTCCAAATGAGCATTATGACTCACTGCCATTCTCCTGCTTTTTCCTGTAACCTTGCACATTGTTTCTATTTAAATAATTATCACATGCCCTCTTGAATGCCTCAATTGAACCTATCTCCACCACACTTCCAGACCCAAACCATCTGTTGTGTGAACAAGTTTTTTTTAAGTCACATTTGCTTCTTTTGCAAATCACTTTAAATCTGTGTCCTCTCATTCTCGATCCTTTTACAAGTGGAACAGCTTCTCCCTCTCTACTCTGTCCTGCTCCCTCATGAATTTGAACACCTCTACCAAATCTCTTAGCCTTCTCTTCAAGGAGAACACTCCCAGATTCTTCAATCTATCTTCATAACTGAAGTTTCTTATCCATTGAGCCATTTTTATAAACCTCTTCTGCATTCTCTCTAATGCGTTCACATCTTTCCTAAGGTGGCACCCATGACTGTACACAAGACTCCAACTGAGGCCTAACTAGTGTCTTATACAAGTTCACCATAACCTCCTTGCTCTTGTACTCTATGTCCCTATTAATAAAGCCTAGGATACTGTATGCTTTGTTAACTGCTCTCTCCACCTGACCTGCCAAGGAGAGATGGGCATTCCTGTTGGAGATGTTGAAAAGATATTGTAATCTGTAGATGAAGGTGGTGAAGTGCACTCCTCCCCAACTGATAGCTAGCCAAAGATGGCTGCACTGGGAGGCCTCAGCATTGCAGAGGTTTCTAAATTCCAAGGCTAGTTCTCATGACCTCTTCATCGAGGGGCAAGGTCAGAATCTTGTATCTTGTACCTGGGCAAGCGCTGGCATCACAGAAAGCACCATCACATCTTACATGCGCATCCTCCACCAGCTCAGATACAGTCACCTCAATGGATCCCTGCATACGATTAGATGGGGTGGCAATGCGTGATGAGCATATCACGAGTGAGCAGCAGGAGGTGACAGAGGAAACTGTGGGCAGGTCTCTCTGAGTATGGAGGGCAGACACAGCAATGGAGGAGTCCAATGAGCTCATGTGTTCAAAGTCCTCAGCCAAGGTCACTACATGAGCTCCCCCATTGAGAAAGTGGCCAACCTCATTAAGTGCTACCACATATTGCTCTCAGAGTGGATGCAAGAGCAGCACACTTACATGCACAGAATGCATGCCACGTTGTTACTGAGATGCCACTCCTCATGGGGCACCATCATCACTGGCTTCCTTGGGCCAACTGACTGAGTGACCATCTGTACAGCAGGGCATGCTTATGGAGGCTGCCAACTTCATTAACACCATTGCAGCTGCCTCTGGAGGTGTTCTCATGGGCACTTCTACGATAAGGATGACCGTATCTCAGCACATGCAGAAAAAATGGAGCAGGCTGCCTCTAACTCATCTGAGGCCACAAGAGGAGCAATGCGTAGAAGTGGCCAAAAGCAGAGGCCATGTTGGGCAAAGCACTGAGTGGTTCATGGGGCTTGCCTCATCTGTAAATATGCAATACATTTCTCCATATAAATATTGACACATGACACCAGGCATGTGAGCTTCCATTCTTTAATGGCTAGACAAGAAAATAGGGAAGGGTAGTGAAGGGGAGCAAGTATCCTTGAAGGGAAAACCTTTGGACAGAATGCATCTCTCACTGGCAATAAGAACGGATCTATCTCAGGCTATATCTTCAATGGAAGTGTTCTCACAGGCAGGCAGTTCAAAGTGAGTCCCAGACTATGCTCTCCTCATGGGTTACAAGCGCTCAGATGAAACAGATGATCTTTGAAGTTGATGGCATCCTGCACCAGCCCTGGCCATTTCATTGTGTAGCCGCAGCTTCTGCGTTCTGCATCTTCCTCCTCCTCCTCCTCTTCCACTTACTGCACCTCTACTTCCTCTGAGGAACTACATCATTCCAGGGCCTCACCCCCTTCAAGATCCACACTTCTCTGGAGGTCATATCATGGAGAGCGCAGCAGGACACCATCTGACTGGTCCAGGCACCAGAACCACATCTCATGAAGCCCGATGGTGATCCTTGTGAGCAGGTGGCTTTGGTGTAATGACACTGTGGCTGTCTTGCAGTCTAGTAAAGGGGTAATCATATCCCTTGCTCCCTAGAATCTTATATGTAGTTTCTGAAGTAGAATGAAGACCTGCAGCACCTTGATCTGACAGAGAATGGAAGAGACATGGCAGCTCCCAGGAATGTAAGCACACACATACAGGAAGCTCTTGTTGTGGTCACAGACTGTTTGAACATTGTGGGAGTGGAGGGCTTTCCTATTGATGAATTTCACTGGCCTGGTACTGGGTGCCTTGATGGTCACATTGGTGAAATTGATTACACCTTACACTTGGAGGAATCCAGCTGTGGAGACAAAGCTCACGGTCCTCTGTTTCTGCGAGGCCCCATCTGATTGAAATTATATGTACTTTGCAGTTCTCATGAAAAGGACATCAGTGACCTGTGAGATGCGGTGGCATGCTGCTGTTGTGAGATGCCAGCAAAGTCCACAGCTGATCCTTTGAACCAGCCAGTGGCAAAGAAGTTCAAGGGTATATTGATGGCTACTGGCAGGGCACGGCCACCAGTTCTGCACGGTGTGAGGTCTTCCACCATGAGGGCACAAATATCAGTATCTGCCTGAAGAATCGTGGTCTTCTGCGACATTGGTTCTCTGACATCTCGAGTTAGCTCCACCTATAGATTTTTAGATCCTATGCAGAGGGTATGGCCTACGTTGTGATCCTGCCCCTTATCTTATCCTCTGATCTTTGCCCCTCCTGTGAAGGATGTTGCCTCTCATTGCCACTAAACTCAAAGTCTGAGAGCCATGTTCCCATTACCAGCTGTTGTCTTCCTTGCACTCATGTACCTCTCCTCTTATGCCCCATGATGTCAGGAGGCTGGTGACTCCCTAACATTGCTTGAGTGTTTTGACCACTCTCCCCGTGACCTGTGCTCTCCTGACGGCAACCTTGTGCCACTGGCTGAATTTATCTTTTGGCCATTCTCCCTTTTATGAGCCAAACTAATTTCAGATGGCAGCCACGACTGGTACCCAACTGCTTTGCCACCTCCACGCATCTAGTCTGCTCCTTACCCAGCATGCAACTCCAGTTTGGCTAGGGTTCCTTGATGCTGCACTCTGTCAAATGCAGCCTTGATGTCAAGGGCAGTCACACTCCCCTCACCTCGGGAGTTCAGCTCTTTTGTCCATGTTTGAACTAAGGCTGTATTGAGGTCAGATGTTGAACTCAAACTGAGTGTCACTGAGCAGATTGTTTCTCATCAAAATCTTAAACTAGCCCTCTACAAGCTCTCAATGAGCTCCTTAGCTAACTTAATTGAACTTACTGCTGAAGCTGGCAGGTTTCCTGTACCGGCTTTCCTCTGACCTGATGAAATTAGCTGGCGATGGGAAACCAGCATGCCGACCAGTGCCGCTATTTTCAGCACCTCCCTGCTTACGCTCCTGCCCGCAGCAGAACCTAAAAGTCCTACCTAATATTTCAGGTTTATGACCTGGATTCAAAGCTGAATACAGAAAGAGGTTTAAAAGGGCCCAGTAATAAAATCCATGAACCATGGATGAGGTGAGGTACCAAAGATCCATGCCAAAGTCAGTGCCTTCAGGATTGGAGGGAAAATAAAAGATCTGTGCCTCTTTATAGCACTTTGAAGGGATGAGGGGAATATAAAGACCATACTGTCCAAGATGCCTAGCCACCAGAAATAAAACATCATCTCTGTATTACATAGTTTATCAATCTTGATCCTTGCAAGGCTGTAAGTTGTGCATTCCACCTAAAGCTTCCAATAAGCTTTTTGGCATGGTAAATAGAACAGCTTTAAATAGAACAGTTTCATACTATATTCTTATGGTGTAAACTAACTCAAAGCAATTGGAATCCAGTGTTTGTGCCACTCACCGTATTATAGTTGGGTACAGCTCAGCAGTGTACAAGTAAATCAACCCAAATGCCACAGCTATGGCAAATTTTCCAATCATGCTTACAGTGATAGACAGAGCCTCAATGTCCTATATAAATAGAAAAGACATACTCAGTGTCACTTCCCCAAAACATTTCCCCTCCCGCCAAAAACTATCTTTCTACTGTGGCAACTTTCTCATCTTGACCATGCTACAGGAAGGCCAGATAAACATCTACATAAGAGGAAGAAGTTCAGAGGGTGGTCTTTTGAGCAATCCTCACTTTCTGTTTAGAAGCAGTTAAGTGCACCATTGGCAGCAGTCAGGTTTGTTTTTAACATGTGGCCTTGGAAAACCAGTAGAGGAGAAAAATATGTTTAAATCAGTGCAAAAAAACGTGAATTAATAGGCATGCATATGAAGGAGGTAAAGCAAAATTGTGACCCTTTTAATACGGGTGTGAACTTATTATACCTCATCTGTCAGTCAAATATGAGGGGGCTTTAGTTAAAGTTTCTGTTAGCAAGAAGGAACAGATATAAACCTTAAAAAATTAAGCCATTTACTAGGCTGTCAAATATGGATTAATTGCATAAACGAGGGGAATTGAATAATTCAGGCAGTATTAACTCCTGAGCCTAATCTACATGGTGGTCAGTTGACCCCCAGAAACCAGTGTGAAGTGGCGCCTGGTTGGTGGGCAGGAGTGGAATGTCAGACAACAGGGACTGGCCCCACAAGAGAATTTTTAAAAAAAAGTTTAACTCCTCATTCCTTGGGCCTATTTTGCCTCAGCTGCATCAACCAGGTTATACTAGTGCCAACAGAAATACATGTTCAGGTTTTCTTCTGAAGAGCAGGTATGTCTTAAGCAGAAAATTTTTGTAATTACTGAACCATTATTTGAATTGTAGAAACACGGTTTCAAACTGTTTCATTCCTGAGAATAATTTTGTTAGTTACAGAGCCAATCATGCATGCTCCTATTTTTTTAGCTACAAGGAATCCACTCTTTCCAATGTCTGTTTCCCCAGTCTCTCACTCTAAACGTTGTGCAATTAATAGCAATTGGTGCTGCATTCTGTTAAACATGATTAGAGTTTCTGGCCAAAAAAATTAAACTTGCATCCAAAGTGGCTTTGGGATCATAATTTGCATATGCAACCACTTAATGCCTGTTTTAGGTGGGTGCCTGTTTGGGGAAAATTGGGTAGTGGGAGATTGTGACTTAAAATTGGTTTTGCTCAACATTAATTTTAGGCTAAAAAAAAGGGCAAAGACAATGTTAAATTTCTCTTCCTCTAACTGTTGCTTTCTGTCAAAGTACATTTCCATCCCAGAATAGCTTTTGAGGAAAAGATGATCTTGGAAACTCACCTGAGGGATCACCATGCTGAGAAAACAGGCCACTCCAGTCAGGAACAGGGATGGTGCCAATGTATTTCTTCTTCCCAGTCTGTCCATTACAAAACAGGCAACAATATAGGAAGGAATTTCCACCGCACCTGTCAATAGATAATGCATTGGTTACACATAAGCAAATAGAGGAGTTGTTCAATAAGTCCACATAGAGTTCTCTTAAAAGATATTTTTTTCTTTCTTCCCCCTTTCTTGATCTGTCTGTGCCACAACTACATGATACTCTGAGGTTGATAAGAATGTTCTGGGTTGATTTTCCCTGTGGGAATTATTCAGCCATCCCATGTAGCATGGTTAAGATTCGTTAACTGGCTTTGAAGGATCACAACCACACACTTAATGCCAAGGTTAGGACTTTTCAATGATAGAATAGCATTCAAACATTAAGGCAGATAAATTCATCAATTGTGTTCAGCAAATAATGTGACTGTTAATGAATTTATTTGGAAGTTGAGCGTGATGAAAAATACAAAAACATAGTGTTTTGTTATATGCTTAAGTAAGTCAGTTTTGTTAACTTCTTTATTGTTTGATGCCAAGACAAATGTTTGAAATATATAAACGGGATTCTGATGCAGGGTACACACCTGAAACATCAATAACCTGCCTTTTCTGTTTACAGATTCATATGCTGTTTTGAAGGCATTTAGACTGCGTGGATAGACAAGGAAGCTGGAATTAAAGGAGTTAAGCTTGAAACAATTGTGTATAATGAAATGAAACAAGAAGTTGCACATTAGACAGCCAATCAATGAGGAAAATTTTGTATTATATTTCATGAACGTTTTTGTCCTTGCAAGGAGACCAGCTGCTAAAAAGCAAATGAAATGAAAACTTGTAGCAAATGTAAATATACAATGTGCTTGTAAATAGTTTATGAAAGTCTAACAATTCAGCTGGACAACAAGTGAGCACTATTCAGTGTATTTTTAGAATTAAATCTGAAATGCAAACCTAGAGTTCTTTGCTTTGTATATGCTTTTACTGCTTCCATACTGGAGTGCACTACCTTGCTTATCTTGTGTGTTCATAAACATTTAAACCACCTGCATAATTGTACAACCTAAAGGGGAACTTTTCCATTTTCAGAAGGAAGTTGCTTCTGGCTGTAATGGAAAGGTTTGTACTTGATGTGATAGCATTGACTGACTTTGGATGATTTCAAACATGGGCCTGATTATATATACACTGTACATTTCTGGTTTGGATTTAGTCTACAAGAACACGCTCTTAGCTGGGACACTATAAAGCTGGTGACCTTAAAGGGGTACGTAAACTGTTGCTGGGAAAAGGAAGGAGCGGTTCCATTTTCAGAAGCATACTTGGAAGTGCTGGCAGAGAAAGTGTAGCAAAGGAGTATTGTTCCCTTTAACATCTCAGGGCATCGTTCTCTCATAAGCAATGCACAAGGTGTTTAGCTAGCAGATAGCTGTCAGGATAAATGCAGTGTTAGATGTCCAGTCAACCTGGAGGTAGATACAGAAAAATCTTTATTAGCCTCAGCAAGTCTGCCAACACTGCATCATATCAAGTAGATGGGGTAAATTAATTCAGGCTAATGTAGCAGTGGAGCTGGGTGGGGGTTTATGAGGTTGACCAATGTGGCTTTGGAGGCCACCTCCATTTTTCTCCCAGGACCCTCTGTCACCTGTCTTTAGACCGAAGGTTTCTGCTTCAACCTTCGGACTAGGTATAATCAGCATTTCTCAGTTCCTAGCACTCTCCCTTTCTTGCCAAGTTAATCAAATCTGGATTACAACCCCACTCGCCAGCCGAACCTAGCTCCATCACTGATCCAATCTGGTACTCCTTGACTGAAGCCATAAACACAGCCCCCAGTTTACAGCTCTTTCTGAGCTTCATGTGCATGACTATACTTCAACTGGGCACACCTTTTTTAAACTTCAAACTGCAAATGTATGTTGCAGGATCACAAAGCAAGCTTTACAAATATGTACAGTATGCATGTTCAGTGACTCACGCAAACTTGTGATGCAGGATGGCCACGTCATACTGAATCCTCTGTGTGCCAGCTTGGCTCATTGGTGCACTCTCACCTCTGAGTCAGGAAGTTGTAGTTTCAAGCCCCAGACATAATCTATGCTGACACACCAGTACAATACTGAGAATTCTGCAGTGTCAGAAATATTATCTTTAAACCGAGATATCGGTTTGCTTGGGAAAATTTTGTGGCGCAGTGAGTGGCATCCCTGGCTCTGAGATAGAAGCTCATGGTTTGAGTCCCAATCCAAGACTTAATGGCCACAGAAGGTGCATTCATAATGTGGCCAAACAGATTGATTATCAACCTGCAATTACTTCCAATATGCCTATGGCAGGTGGTAAAAGCAGGAGAGTTTCCTGATCAGCCAGAACCTGCAGTAGGCAATATCTTGGCAAGCGTAACCATGGACCAACATATGTAAGTCCATAGATAAAGACAAAAAAACTGCGGATGCTGGAAATCCAAAACAAAAACAGAATTACCTGAAAAAACTCAGCAGGTCTGGCAGCATCGGCGGAGAAGAAAAGAGTTGATGTTTCGAGTCCTCATTCTGTTGAAGGGTCATGAGGACTCGAAACGTCAACTCTTTTCTTCTCCGCCGATGCTGCCAGACCTGCTGAGTTTTTCCAGATAATTCTGTTTTTGATATGTAAGTCCATGGTTGCCAATGTCTTCTTAGGGTATGATACCTGAAGAAAGAGATCTGTTTATTTAGATGGACATAAAAGATCCCAAGAATGGCACTAGCCAAATGTTCCGCCATCAGTCATGACCATTTAAACAAGCAAACTGGTCATTAATTTAATTTGCTGCTTGTAGGATTTTGTTCAAATTGCCAAATTTGCCCAATGGTGACTGTATTTCAAAGGTATTTCATTGCCTGTAAAGTGCTTTGGAATGTCCTGAGGATGTGATAATGTTTTATATCAATGCCAATGTTTTCTATCTTTAAACTTCCACCATTTTGTCTTTATACATACAGACTAGTGAACTGGGCAGACACATGGCAGAGGAATTTTAATGGCAGAGAAATGTGAAGTGATACATTTTGGTAGGAAGAATGAGGAGAAGCAATATAAACTAAATGCAGGAAGAGAAAGACCTACCATCTGTCTGCCCATTTCACCAGTGTGTGTATGTCCTCTAGTAATTAGTTACTATCCTCTTCGCTGTTTACTCCATTTCTGAGTTTTCTGCCACCTGTAAAGCTTAAAATGATGCATTGACCTTTGAAGGTGACAGGACAAGTTGAGAAGTCTTTTAAAAAGTGCGGTCATTTTTGGCTTTACAAGAAAAGGCATAAAGTACAAAAGCAAGAAAATTACGCTGAACCTTTATAAAATACTGGTTAGGTCCCTGTTGGAATATTGTGTCCAATTCTGGGCACCACACTTTACAAAGAAGTCAAGGCCTTAGGGAGGATCTACAGGAGAATTACTAGAATGGTAGCAGGGATGAAACATTTCAGTTACATGGAGAGGCTAGAGAAACTGGGGTTGCTCTGGTTAAGAACATAAGAAATAGGAGGGGTAGGCCACATGGCCCCTTGGGCATGCCCCACCATTCAATACGATCATGGCTGATCTTCTGCCTCAACCCCACTTCCCGTTCGCTACCCATATCCCTCGATTCCCTGAGATCAAAGATCTATCTATCCAGCATAGGATATATTCAACAATGGAGCATCCAGCATGATTGCATAGAGAAGGTTAAGGAGAAATTTGATAGAACTGTTCAAAATCTTGAAGGATTTTGGCAGTGAATAAGGAGAAACTAGTTCTAGAGGTGGAAGAGTCGGTAACCATAGGATACAGATGTGCGGCAGTTGGTGAAGGAATCAGAGGCGACATGAGGGAAAAAAATGGATTATGCAGAAAATTGTTATGATCTGGAATGCACTGCCTGAAAGGGTGGTGGAAGCAGTTTCAATGCTAACTTTCAAAATGAAACTGGATAAATACTTGAAGAATAAAATAAATTGCTGTGATCTCTGGAAAGAGAAAGAGAGTGGGGCTAATTGGGTAAGTCTTTGAAAGAGCCAGAACAGACAAGTTGGGTTGAATGGCTTCATTCTGCGCTGCATCATTCTATGATTATTTTGATTCTATGTGCAGATCCTGATGATATCATGCAGAGATTTCAAAAATATGGCTGGGGTAGAAAACTCAGGGTGGTAACTCGTCTGAGTTTGAGATTAAGGCACATTGCTAGGGACAGTAATGAAGAAGCACAAAGTTACAACTAACTTTGGAATGCCTGATGCTGGCAATAGGTGACAAAATCTTCCATTGCCCAGCACCCCTACACTTCTTCCTTGTGTGCACAAGAATAAAAAGTATATACCAGTAGTTGAAAGAAGATACTGAGATTGAATTCCAGGTTTCTGCTTACACTGCAGAGGCATGAAATTTATATAAATGAGGTAAGATCCTCATTTATATGAGAGGTGTCTGTTTCTTTGCAGTATGCCCCTGGTGTGTGGATTACAGTATAAATTTCATAATACATCTTAATGTGTCTGAAGCAAGTGAGAGGGGCTAAGTAACTTTCAACATTCTGCATACTAATACTAGCACGTGAGATGTAACATTTGGATGAACAGTCACAAGGATTCTATTCTTAGCAAGTCTGGAACATAAATGGGCTAATCACAGGCAGAGCTCTAGAGGGTAATGTGTAAAGAGCAACCTGCTGATCGATGCGCAAGCACATATGTAGATAAGCCATCAAAACTGTGAAAGTTGCAAATTTCCAATATCAGGAATAAGATTAATACCTGGGAGGAAACCCCGAACAATGCAACAGCCCCCAGAACATGTAATTTGATGAAAGCATCAGGCCAGTTTGAGCAAAGTTAAACACTTAGGACATCTAATCATTTCTGACAGGTTCAAGCAGTTGGTGGGATCTTGTCAGTTTCTCAGGCTGGCAAAAGTGAGAGCCATTTGTTACATCTTCACCCCCTTTTAGAAAATCTTACACATTTGTGCTTCCAAATCTAGCCAAGCTAGGAAGAACAGCAAGTTGAAAAATTATTGCAAGACCAATTCATAGCAAAACTGAGTCATAAGTGGCCTTGTGTTATAAATATTTTGAAAATTGGTTGCTTGATTGTCTCCAGAACAAAAACAAGCAGACACTGATTTAGGATTTCAATTATTGATAAAGTGCACCAGTGATCTTTCTTTCGTCATGCCTGAAAAAAAATAGCTGATCAGATAGTAAATTCTCATATCAATCCTCAGTTGCGTTCATTGTTCACATTAAAGGAAAAGGTAAGTAGGTTAATAATCTTCTTAAATAAAAACAAGCTGACAGTACAACCGGTTTAGTCAAATAATTAAAAAAGGCTTTGCTTTCAAAACAGGCAACAAAGTTTTTACAGTTGAAAATAAGAGACATCTGATTAAGCAAAAATTGTGGAAAGGAGATTAAAAGCAAATCTGACTCCTGGAAAGCTTCTGACAACAGTGTATATCGATAATAAAACGGTGTGGCAAAATGGTAGCTAATTGGTTGCGGCAGTTACCCAGGGAGTGTCCCTGTACCATTGTTGCTGAAGAGATGCAGTCCCACAGAGATTTTAATTCTAATCCTCTTCTGGCAAATAAACCCCCATGGGTGAGTTTCAGTCACTCTGAATACAAAAGATGGCCCTCTTTGTCCCAATACATTAATCCATCTTGTTGCTTAATCACAGCGCACTTGTAGCACCTACTGCAGAGGACTGAATGCACACCTTCATGTCGTGCTGATGTTCCAAATATGTTTTGCCACTGAATAGTAAAACATTGTGGATTTATAGTGGATTGTACTCAATTATCAATGGCCAAAATGCTAGTGTGAAAGATATCAAGTTGAAATCAGGGGCTTTCCTTCTACTTTACCATTTGTTATGATGGGCTTTGAAGGTCCTATGGGAAATAATTCCTTTAATAAAAAGTAGTGTCACCTTTATAATTTAACATCAACACAATTGAAGCTATGGCAAAGGCTATGCTGTATTATCTTCTTGACTGAAGAAAATTTCATGGCACAGAGTCACAAGATGCTTTTGTTTTAGAAACGAACTCCAAGAACTTGATAGTTGGTGATAGAGTTTAACCATGTATGAAATAAATTTGCTGCAGAAAAATGATTGTAACCAATTAGATTGCTTCAGTTTGCCACAGCTTTTTCTCAGAACTACTTCAGGTTTGCTTGACCAAGTAAGTTTTGTTTGCTTTTGGCTCTTTGAGTGGTCTTGAGAGAGGGAATTGTACTTCTTGAGACAGGGAAACCTGTTGGCACTGAATTCACTCCCTTGCATGGGATCAAGTACAGCAGGCTTCAATAAGGTTCCCAGGAATAATCTGAAACCTAGATTATGAACTGAAGGAAGTAAGTAGTATGTGAGGAAAAGAGTTACGAAAAGCAGCAGAATTTTTCAAATATACTTATTTAACCTTGTATGCTATCCACAAAGTAAATTTAAATATAATCTAATATTTTCTACCACGGCCATTTCCTTGCAATATTTTGCTTGCTAAAATGGTCCAAATATGCAAATACAGTTCAATGCCATCCTTCCAGTTTAGAACTTAGTTTAACTCTATCAGATGCTCTGTGATATCAAAATATTGGCTTGAATTTCAAGCTCCCTGGCCAGCGGCTTTTTAGGCGGGGAGGGGAGCATGAAATTGAAGAAACAGGATTCCCTCTGGGTTCCCGCCTGCCCCAGCCTTGCCGTGATTTTATGTTGGGGCAAGCAAGGCCTTGGATGGGCCGCCCACACTTGCCCCAATTGAGGCCCAAGGGCCTCAGTTTTTAGGCTGGTGGAAAGATTCACCTGTCATGGGGAAAGGCCAAAAATGAAGGGGCTTGGATTTCAGGTGGGATGGGGGGAGGAGAAGCACCTCCATCAGAAGCCCCCTTCTGACTTCTGGTGCATCCCCCACGCCCCCTAGGTCTGGTGGCTGCACAACCTCCCTCTCCACTCCTCTGGAAGCCCAAATACGCACTCTCCAGCCCTCCAGGCCTTCCCTGCCCTGGGAACCCCCCCCCTGCCAAAACTTACCTTGCTGTCCAGTCCCGGGACTTAGGCTCTGGCATGTTGAAGTACTTCCTCTTCTGTTCACTGAAGCTCCTGTCACTGCAGGGACTAGAGAGCTGACTGAGGGGCAGAAGTGCCATCTGCAGCCAATGGATGCTCATTCAACTGTGAAATGGCTGCAAAGCAGTCAGAGTCGACAGGGATGTGTTCCCCACTGACTCTTTGGATGGTGGGAAGGGAAACACCACCATCTGAAATATTCAGGCCATTTTCCCCCTGTAAAGGAAATATAATTTTTGTCCTAACATTACTGTGGGATTCTGTGAAACAGGCTTGTGGAGGCTGTGTGTGATTAATTTAATTAAACTGAAGACAGTCAGACTGCAAGGTTTAAATCATCAAAGGGTTAGGTGTAAAAACAGGCATTTTGAAATGGAAATGGACGACCTAAGTAAAACAACTAAATAGGTTAGAGCTAGCATTTGCATTTGTAGATAAGTTGAGAGCTGTTTGAACTTCAAAGAGGCATGATAGAATATTTTACAACTGGCAAAATCGTAGATAAATAAGGCAAAGTTATGGAGTTTATTTTTCCAGAAAGTACTAGTCATAAGGACAACATGAAAGATTTTATATTCTGGGAAAAGTAACTCCCAAAGCAAGGTTGAAACAATGGGATTTAGAGAACAAAGGGAATAAATATTTTAAGGAAAGATTGAAAACTGTATGAGTGTGGCCATGTGAGATCTTGAAAGGTAGACTGTGTAAAACAGACTTGTAAAAAACAGACTCTAGCCACTCCAGAGAAGTGTTTGCTTGTTCCAGCAGGCAAGGTTTTGTTAAAAGCTTTGGAGTTGCATTGTTGAGCGAGAGGGAGAGAGAAGCTGTGAAATATCTCCCTTACAGAAACAGTGGGTCCCTTGTGGTAACATTACTGGATGTTTTATAGATTAAGAATATATTTGGATTGTTGCCTGGAAAAGGATATTTATTTGGGAGTCTAGTTATATAGAAATCTTTTGGAAATGTTGTAAGACTAAATTTAATTGCATAACTGTAATCTTGTGTGTTTAAGTTTTCTTTTCTATTATTAACAAATGTCTTAATTTAGTATTTAAAATCGCCAAAGGTGGTAGTGGACTCTTTACATCTGACTTCAGTGCACATACCTTCTCGTAATAAATACAAGTTGCAAAATCGTTGCAATAGCTTGGCTAAGTTTCTCTTTGGGATTTGGCCAGTCTGGTAATTGCCACCTGCCATATCATAACACCCCCTTTTACTGCTGATAGCAATGGAACTGAATAAGATTAGCAGCATATAACATTTTTGCGATGATGCTTTTAAGAGAAAAGATATGTAGAAATTTAAGATGACACAATTCGCTTAATCTGAGGAACAGATCTACAAATGCCTACAAGCTTTTCCACGGGTAAATAGATTGAATTTTCAGGAAATCTATTTAATATTACATCCTACATTATATGACCTTAACTAATTGCATTCCTTATTATGACATTTTCATACCAGTTCTTATTCCAGAAATATTTTTTCTCACCTCTCCCCCTAGATATCCTTAAATTCCTCAATCTTATTAATAACCATCATGATTATTTGGGAAAAATAATCCTCAATATCCCAGTCCACATGCCTTCAAATCTTTTGGCTTTGGTCATATGAAAGTCAGGGGCGATACTGAGAGATGATGACTAGCTGCTATGAAGGAAAATAATCAGAAACACAACAGTAGAAGTATCTAACTGTAGTGGGGTGAGGGGTGTGTCGGGGTGGGGCGGGAGGGGTGGGGTGGAGGTGTTTTCAAGTTCCTGTTCATGTAACGTGCTGCATTCCTGAGCAGGATCTACGCTTGCTAGGAGCAACCCTAAATAAATCAACATAAATACCAGAGTAAGTACAAGGCAGTCAGTCCAAGTTTATACACTGACAAGTCCAGGTCCATGGATTCCCTTGGAGCCCATTCAGACACAGCTCAGCTTCTGGATTTGAGTGCATCGAGGCTCATTAGAAGTTGTGATGTCATTACAACCCTTAATAGAAGCAAATTTCTCAGTGGTGGTCACTATTGGGACTGCA